>NC_080786.1:48942409-49634537 GCF_028018385.1 Neofelis nebulosa | reverse complement strand
GTGAATGTAACTGACGGCAACATGTACTTGTTTGTATTATATTGTTAATTGGCAAAAAAATTTCAGGGAATTTGGTGGGGTGGCTGGTGCGAGCCATTCTAGTTTTGAGAAGCAGTGAAGACTGAGGAAGAAGAAATAGTTTACATTTTACATTTTATTGGGATTAGGTGTTTGGAAACAGAACTTCCTTGGCAGCCGAAACACTGTAATGAGGGAAATAAAATGTTCCTGGCTAAGTCAATGTCCCTGTGCATTCATATTACCTACCTATGAGCACATGTTTTGAATTTGGGCCTGAGCATCTAATGGCATGCAGAGTTCTTCACTTGACGTCTGCTCATCAGGGTGATGTCACACTTGTCTGGCCAGGAGCTATTGCTAGATGAAATTTTCTTGACTCAAGGATCATGCTGTGTATGGTATGTGCATGTGGTGGGGGATAGACTCTAAATACATAAGTATCAGACTTCAGCAGAGGTCAGTGATCTCAGAATGGCATTACATCTATTTCTGCTCTTACCAAACTTATACTCCAGCTTTTTTTTTTTTTTTTTTTTTTTTTGTCCTGGTGATTTTTCCTCTTTGGATTTTACCTGAGTAGACAAGCAGGAAATGAAGTTCTCTTTGCATTTTACTAATGTCAGGAATTCTTGCAGCTCAATATCGCTGATTGGTAACGGTCCACCACACCAGGGACAGGTAGTGGCTTTACGCAATGCCCAGGACTCCTTCAGTCCACCAGCTGCCCCAAGGATCACGGCCCGCCAGTTCACAGCTGAGTCCTTCCCCAGGCATTGCTCTTAGCCTTAGGGGGTGACCTTGCCCCAGTTTCCATCTCCTTCCTAGGGTGGCCTACGTCCAAAATCCGGTCGATGTGGAGGTACAAAGGCCTGGCCTCCTTGTCTCAAGCTTGCATGGCCCTGAGGGCCATCCCAGCTCCATGGCCTCCTATGGGATTCACTGAGGCTGACTGAGATCCTGATCACAGCTGCATCACAGTTTAACCTCGCCTTCTGCCCAGTTCCACATCTCTTTTTTACCTCACCATGTCATTCCTCAGAGCCCCCAGGGAAGCCTCCTGGGTGCTAACCTCGGACTCCAGTCTGTTTCCCTGCAAACAGACTGAATGGGAACTGTTTTCCCATTTAATGGTGTGAGCTTCCTCAGTGTCCATGCTCAATCCTAGTAAGATAAACTCTTCTGGAAAAGTTAATATTGACTGTCTGGAATATTAACACAAAAAATTTAGTATTTGTATTTTTCACTTTAGTGTCTAGTAGAAAATTCTAAAATAAAAAAATAAATGACTCTTTTACTTATTGCAAACATTCCTAAAACCTCATTCCTTCTTTGGATATATTGGAATGGTCTTTAAAAAATTACAAAATATTGTTCAGTATGGTAATCATGGCCTCTTTTAATAGTGTCTTTATATGATTTATCCACTAGCTCTTTTCATCTTCATTAGAATGAAAAATTAAAATGCTTGATATTGTTCATAAGAAATAATTAGTGCAGCCAAACACACAGAACTGGATTTTTTTTCCTTATGATTTATTTCTTCACTGTTGTGACTCAAACCACGCACATAAATAACAATGAAAATTTCAAAGAAATAGCCTAAACTGGTACTACTTTGTACCAGTTTATATGCACATGCCCTGTACCTTGCATGAAAAATCCATTTTTATAAATCCATTTTTAGGATTTTTTGGGGGGAGTCATAATTGAACTTAGTAACTTTTGTCCACCTTTTAACTAAGCCACAAGAGATATTCAACTGAGATTGTTGACATATGCCTCTTAAAGAAAGTATTGTGCTTTTATCATGATGATCTCTTGCCAGATTTAGAAATTAACAAATGAAACAAAATAGATTTTATATCAAAATGGCACCTAAAAATTTCAATTGATAGATGTATCAAATATATAAATGACATAAATTCTATTTCTCTAGGAAATAGAGGAATTTGAAACTTTGTAATATGTTTTATGAAACAAAATCTGTCTCTTCAGTAATAAAATCAAGGTGTATTTAAAAATTTATTTTAGGCTGAAGCTCCCCAATTTTTCGTGCATGGGATGCAATATTTGACATTTTTCAGTTTGTTTTTTTTTCAAGCTCAAGGTGTTCATAGCTCAATACAGTTTACAGAATGGATGCTTTTCCTTATCAAATGACCACTGTCTGTATGGATTGATATTATGAAAATCATGGGGTTGTTCAGGCAGGGGCAGGGAACTGTATCATTAGCATCCACTATGCAGGCTATAGAAAACATTTCCAGTAAAAGCCTGATGCTGCCATCTTGGAGTTGGCAGAGAGACGACATGGCTATGGGCAGGGTGAAGCAAAGCCTAATGTTCAAATGGCATCTGAGACACATATGCTATTTATAGAGTTGAGAGAGTAATCTGGTAAACGAATTACACTGGCTTTCCATAACCTGTCTTGGAAGCCTGTCCTATTCCATCCATGTCTCTACTTGGGTGTCAAAGTTAAAGAGACCTCTGGTTAGAAGTTTCAGAAAATAAGTTCTGTTTCTTACTCTTTCTAACTGGGTTGTTCAACCTTTCTCTCTGGGGCTATTTCCAAATTTCCAAATTTGGGGTCTTCCAAATTTCACTTGTGTCTCTCAAAGCTGATGGGGGAAAAAAATAAAAAAAAAAAAGTGCACAGATGCTGATATTTAAGGGAATACAATGCCCTTTGAAAGATCTCAATAGGAATTAAACATATAAGTGTATAAATGGAGAATCATGTAACTATTTGTCAAACTTATGAGGTATAACAAATTCATTATTAATAGCTGGGGCAAGGGATATCACCTTATGTTTTCTGTCCTGATGAAATCTGATATCTTTCCAAATGGTGTTGATCATCGTTGTTTTGGCATCTGGTACCTTCTTTGCTTTGGGAAAGGTTTTGGGCCACAAAAAGGTAGTGATTGCTTACAGCCAAATCAATTGGGGAAATTTTTGGTTAAATTGATTTCTTCACTGTAGAACTTCTCAGATCCTGTATTATGAGTCTTCAAGAAAGGGATATCATAGTGAGTGTCACTTATCTAGATAATTTGATCACAAAATTGTTTTTGTGTGTGCATGATTCATTAGTGTGCATTTGAAAGAGGGATTTCTGGATCAGTTTTGGAAATGTTGACCTTAGTTCTGTTTTTGATTATAATATTTTAGATAGTTTTTCTAGCTTTGTAAAATGAATTGGAAGTTTTAGAATTTCTCCCCCCCGCCCATGCTTTGAAAGTCACTACAAAAAATTGCAAGGATTTGTAACTCTTAATTCTTCTTGTGTAAGATGGGCCAGATGACAAAAGTCATCCCATGTTTGAGGTTCCATGAGAATTATTTTTTGAGCAATAAAATTTTATTTTTATCCTTTTTCTTTAGAAGTTTATTTATTTATTTTGAGGATGGGGGAAGGGGCAGAAAGAGAGAGAATTCCAAGCAGGCTCAGTGCTGTCAGCACAGAGCCCTATAGGGGGATTGATCCCACAAGTCAGATGCTCAAATGAAGGAGCCACCCAGGAACCCCACCTTTTTTGTTTTTTAAACACAACTTTCTTAGGACCCCTGGGTGGTTCAAGTCGGTTAAGCAATTGACTCTTGATTTCAGCTCAGGTCCTGATCTAATGATTCATGAGATGGAACCCTGTGCTGTCAGCATGGAGCCTGCTTGGAATTTTCTCCCTCTCTCTGTCTCTGTCTGTGTCTCTCAAAATCAAATATAAATAAACATTAAAAAAATAAATACAACTTTCTTATGCAACATAACTTTTTCTATGTTGGACTTCCTAACCAGCAAATAGGCAATTCAAGGGATGCAAGGAGATCAAAGATTAACGATGATGTGAATAAATTGGACTTTCTGGAACCACCCTTGCTTTTCATAAAGGAATGCTGAACTTTAGTGACTTTAGCAGTCCACATGAAGACAAGGGTCTATGAGGTTGGAGAATCCATGCCTGGCAGCTGACTGCCTGATATCATCTCTTACAGGGGGTAGGAGTGGTGGGGGGGCAGGGTATAGGTGGGTGTATATCAAATCTCAGGGACCTGTACTGAAAAAACACATTTCTATTTCACTTAAACCATGTTACTCAGTTTCCAGATTAAGATTTTTTTTGAGTACCACTTTGCACCACTGAGGTACCTGATATTTACAAAGCATCTTATATATAACCTAGTTTTTAATTTTTTGCTGTGCTATTGTATCTACTCAAGGTGTTAACAAAACAGGCCTGGTCATGTTTTACTACAATATGGTTATTGATCTATATTTATGTTTTTCTACTTGCTCTTGAGTAAGTTTTGGAAATTCACACAGTGGAAATAAATTTTAGGTCCAAGATGAAGCCACTCCTGACCAAGGTGCTATGTTAGCAAACCAATTTTTGTGTTTCTATAACGTCCCCCTTGACCAGAAACACATATATCCAGTCACCCAATATCCAAATACTGATTTCCTTATTCCTTGATTTCTCTAAATGAGGTCAGATATACAGCACCAGCCAATCATGCCCCATTTTCTGTTGCCACTTCTTTTTTAAAAATGTTTATTTTTTAAAACATCTGCGCCTGGGTGACTCAGTCGGTTGGGCGGCCGACTTCGGCTCGGGTCATGATCTCGCAGTCCATGAGTTCGAGCCCTGCATCGGGCTCTGTGCTGACAGCTCAGAGCCTGGAGCCTGTTTCAGATTGAATGTCTCCCTCTCTCTGACCCTCCCCTGTTCATGCTCTGTCTCTCTCTGTCTCAAAAATAAATAAACGTTAAAAAAAAAATTAAAAAAAATGTTTATGTTTTTATTTTGAGAGTGAGTGGGGAAGGGGCAGAGAGAATCCAAGCAGGCTCTGCACTGACAGCACAGAGCCCAACCGGGGCTCAAACTCACCAGCCACGAGATCATGACCTGAGCCGAAACCAAGAGCCAGATGTTTAACCACTGAACCATCCAGACACCCCTCCCTGTTCCTACTTCTTTTTTTTTTTTTTTTAATGTTTTTAAATTTATTTTTAAGACAGAGAGCATGAGTGGAGATGGGGCAAAGAGAGGGGGAGACACAGAATCTGAAGCAGGCTCCAGGCTCTGAGCTGTCAGCACAGAGCCCGACACAGGGCTCGAACTCACGAACCATGAGATCATGACCTAAGCCGAAGTGGGATGCTCAACCAACCGAGCCCCCCGGGCTCCCCAACCTGTTACTACTTCTAATGCTCTATAAAGTTTGCTCTTGATCCAAATCCCTCAGGAAGAGTGTTCCACTGCTTGTGAGACATTGAACTCCCTCAATCCATGGATTGTTTTGCCTTCAACAAAGGACAATAAACTTGTTACTAACTTTAGTTTTGTCATTTGACTTTGCCTTTGCAAAAATTATGTATTTTACCATCTTTTTAAAATCCTACTTCTCAGGGGGCGCCTGGGTGGCGCAGTCGGTTGGGCGTCCGACTTCAGCCAGGTCACGATCTCGCGGTCCGTGAGTTCGAGCCCCGCGTCGGGCTCTGGGCTGATGGCTCGGAGCCTGGAGCCTGTTTCCGATTCTGTGTCTCCCTCTCTCTCTGCCCCTCCCCCGTTCATGCTTTGTCTCTCTCTGTCCCCCCCCCCCAAAAAAAAAAAAAAATCCTACTTCTCAACAGACGATGAGCAACAGAAGTCATGTGTTTTCCATCTCTCTCAAGCCCATATCACCAGCACAGTGTTGTGCACAAGGTAGACACTTAGAAAATGTGGTGAGATCATGTCTGCAGGTCAGGGTTGTCATTCTTCATAGCATCATTCTGCACATGTTCATGTAATACTGTAATATAATGAGAAATGTATATTTGGTCTTCTCTGGTTCCTGGCAGAGCTCCTAAAATCCTTGGAATTTCCTGAATGAAAGGGATGGGGGAACATCTTTTGTAATTCATAACAAGCCTCTTTCAACTATACCAGAGTCATGCTAAAGAGGTGACCCTTAGAGGTAGGGAACTGGTTGCCAGAGGAACCAACCCTGTGATTAGAGGTTTGTAACTTTCAGCCCCACCCTCTGATCTCAGGGAGGGGAGAGGGGCTGAAAATTGAGTTAATCACCAATGACCAATGCTTTTTAAATTTTTTTTTTTTTAACGTTTATTTATTTTTGAGACAGAGAGAGACAGAGCATGAACGGGGGAGGGTCAGAGAGAGGGAGACACAGAATCTGAAACAGGCTCCAGGCTCTGAGCTGTCAGCACAGAGCCCGACGCGGGGCTCGAACTCACGGACCGTGAGATCATGACCTGAGCCGAAGTCGGACGCTTAACCGACTGAGCCACCCAGGCGCCCCAACCAATGCTTTAATCAATCATTCCTGCATAATGGAATAATAAAGCCTAAAAAATTCTAAAACATAAAAATTCTAAACAGTGGAGTTCAGAGAGCTTCCGGGTTGGAGAATTCATCGATATGCTGAGAGAATGGTGCACCCAGAGAGGCGTAGAAGCTCTGTGCTGCCCCCCTTACCCTACCCTGCATAGTTCTTACATTTGGCTGTTCCAGAATTATATGCTTTAGACTAAACCAGTCATAGTAGGTAAACTATTTTCCTGAATTCTGTGAGCCATCCTAGAAAATTATCAAACCTGAGGAGAGGGTCATGGGAACCCTCCATTTACAGCTGGTAGGTCAGAAGTACAGGAAGCCTGGACTTTGAAACTGGTGTGTGAAGTGGTGGCAGTCTTGTGGGACTAAACTCTTGTGGGTGTGTGCTAATTCCAGGTAGTGTCAGAACTGAATTACAATTCAATTGTAAGCGTTGGAGAATTTGTTGTTGATATGGGAAACCAACCACCACCCTTGACATTTAGTGTCAAAGGTGTTCTGGGAATAGAAATAGATCATAGTGTTAGCTAGTGATAGCTATCATCTATTGAGTGGCCGATATTTTGCCAGCGCTCACCATATATTGTTTCTAATTCCAATGATCTTTTAAGATCATATTCTTGGCACCATTTTACTAATGAGAAAACTAAAACAATTGCTTAGTAAAGTTTATATTTCAGATAAACTGAGTTTTCAGTTCTCCCTAACTTGCGATCCCTGCCTACCCTTACCCCACACTAGGCTACTACTACATGTCTCTATAGCCATAAGAAATCTACCTGGGACAATTTATTCAATGAATATATACTGAGTGCCTCCTGTGGTCCCATTATTCTGCAGGATGCTGTGTGTCAGAACATAACAGAAGGAGAATAATAATAGTAGGAGCAAACATTTAATTCTCAAAAAAATAGATACTTTTATTGTCTTCCTCTTACAGAGGAGAACAGTGAGGCACAGGATTGCTATGTAATTTGTCCAAGGCCACACAGCTGAGTGGCAGAGCCATTACTGAAACACAAGACATCGGACTCCAAAGTTGAAATGCCTCTTATATGCCATCCCTTATATCAATGCGTTTTGAGTCTGATTTGAAAACAAAACAGATATACATAGTACAGCTATAGAACTATGATTCCATAGTGTCCATACAAATCTGAAAGAACATGCTATAACCTTCATATTCAAGACAAAAATATCTTCATGGATCTCATATGCAAGTTTCGTGAGCTGCAATGTGATTCAATAGCTTATAATGATCAGTTCAGTTACTTGGTTTAACTACAAATTTTTGTTCAGTGAATTTTTTATGTCATCTTTTGATTGAAATTCCCTAAAAAGAAGCTCCCATCATGACTATTTCTGCCATTCTGAATCTCAAAAAGACAAGGACCAAGAAGATCACATATGAGCCTCTGAATAGAATATAATATCTTTGGTGAAATGCAGTTGGCTCATTTAGACATAGTTCTGCTCAAAATAACCTAGATGGGCTGGATGGAATTTATTGCGTTACTAATGTTCTAAAGGCAGATTTCCCAGTAATAACTCACCCATGAAACTCTACTTCAACAAAAGGCTACTTGATGGCATAGAATAAACTGAAATGCTTTTTTTACAGCCAGAGATTTCCAAACCATCAATACCCCCATCCCTGTAAGCAAATGGGTCAGAAATATTTATGAGGCACCTTGCATTTTTATCACCTCTGCAATGGAATATAGCAATTTCATCATGACCACATTCCATCTCTACCTTTATTCTGGTGATGGACTCCTTAGCATATGATAAGCAATCCATTAGTGAAAGGAACTTTGGCATTCAGAAAGGAATGAAGGGGAAAAACATAGAAGTTGTTGAAACTAGTTATTTTTGAGCAATATACTATCAATAGCTAAACTAAGTCTAATAGTTAATTTCAGAACAATGTCAGCATAGGCAGTTGGGAAGATAGCTGCCTGGTAATTTAATTGATCTGCTGAAGGTATTAACCATTTATTTTTCTTTCTTATAGAAAGAAACATTCAGTTGATCTTGGTAAATTCCAAATGGCCAGCATTTGAGACATGATGTAAGACTCATCACAGACAGGTTAGCTTTGTTTTCCCCCTTTTTTTCCTAAGAAAGAAGCATGTGATAATAACTGCTTTAAAAGCATCTCTTTAAAGCTGTCAGAGGTCAAATTAAACATTAAAGCATTTTGCCGTTGATCAGCATTGCTGTTTTGTCTTTCTTCCTTGTTAGAATGCTATATAGAGAAAGCCAATATGTGATTTTACATTAATTTTTTAAGAATAATGATTTTATTATTTATGTAAGTGTTGCATGATTTTTATTTTAAAATTCAAGCAACTCAAAAGTTCACAAAGAAGAAAACTTAAAAAATGAACTAGAAAAGGAATCTATATTATATTAGCTAATATAGATAATAATAAAGTCTAAGTATGAAAAAACATCAAGTAACATATATACTTTTGTTATTTTAAATTATTTTCTTTTAGAAACCCTGGTTAAAAATTTGGTTAGCCAACTCTCAAATTTCATTATACATTCATAAGATATGAGACATACATTGTTTAAACTGAAATTTATAGATGACCTTATATGAAATGCTAGTTCTAGATTATTCTAGTTTTTATTTTTTAATTTTTAATTAAAAATACTTTTTTTAGTTTATTTTACTTTGAGAGAGAGAAAGAGAGAGAGAGAGAGAGAGAGAGAGCAAGCAGGGTAGGAGCAGAGAGAGAGAGGGAGAGAGAGAATTTCAAGTGCTCCACACTGTCAGCACAGAGCCCGATGCTGGGCTCATACTCACAAACTGTGAGATCATGAACTGAGCCAAAATTGAGCCTGATGCTTAACTGACTGAGCCACCCAGGTGTCCCTTTATTTTTATTTTTTATTTTACATTTTTATTTCAATTCCAATTAGTTAACATACAGTGTTGTATTAGTTTCAGGTATACAATATAGCAATTCAACACTTCAGTCCATCACCAGTGCTCATCACATGTGCACTCCTTAATCCCTATCACCTATTTAACTCATCCCTATACCTACCTCCCCTCTGGTAACCATCAGTTTGTTCTGCATAATGAAAAGTCTGTTTCTTGATTTGTCTCTCTCTTATTATTTTTTTTCCTTTGCTTGCTTGTTTTGCTTCTTAAATTCCACATCTGAGTGAAATCATATATTTGTCTTTCTCTGACTTATTTTGCTCAGCATAATATTCTAGCTCCATCCATGCCATTACAAATGGCAAGATTCCATTCTTTTTTATGGCTGAATAGTATTTCATTGCATATATATACCATTCCCTCTTTATCCATTCATCAGCTGATGGACACTTGGTCTGCTTCCATAATTTGGCTATTGTAAATAGTGCTGCTATAAACACAGGGGTGCCTATATCCTTTTGAATTAGTGCTTTTGTGTTCTTTGGGTAAATACCCAGTAGTGTGATTGCTGGATCATAGGGTAGTTCTATTTTTAACTATTTGAGGAACCACCATACCGTTTTCCAGAGTGGCTGCATCAGTTTGCATTCTCACCAACAGTGCAGGAGTGTTCCTTTTTCTCCACATCCTTGCCAACACCTGTTGTTTCTTGTGTTTTTGATTTTAGCCATTCTGACAGGTGTGAAGTGATATCTCATTGTGGTTTTGATTTGCATTTCCCTAATGATCAGTGATGTTGAGTATCTTTTCATGTATCTGTTGACCATCTGTATGTCTTCTTTGGAGAAAGGTCTATTCATGTCTTCTGCCCATATTTTAATTGGATTATTTGTTTTTAGGGTGTTGGGTTTTATAAATTCCTTATATATTTTGGATACTAACCCTTTATTGGATATGTCATTTGCAGTAGATTTTACTTTTCAAAAGAAATATGGCTTTGTATTAATACAAATTTCATTGTGTTAATTAATATTAATTTGTTATTATTAAGCACCCATGCACAAAGCATTTTTTTAGTCATAAAGATAAATATGGTAGCAGAGACTAGGTAGGTACTTGGACACACAGATGATATTTACTAACCTTCCTTCGCATTAGACTTGTGACTGAATTCTGTCTGGTGGAATGTGGATAGATTGATACACAACTTTAGGGAGAAACCAGAAGATCTCCCATGCATTTATGTAAAGGCTTTAATTTCTTTGCTTCCCATAAAGATCTAGTGAAAGATTTTGAAGTTCTAGGTGTTAGTGGGGCCACTGGATGAATGAAGCTCTTGATAATTATTTTTACTAATACTTATTGGTGAAACCTTATAGAAATTATTTTTTCAATATACCGTAGGCATTGATTTTATATACAAAAATCACTTCTGTAATTATGATACTTTCTTCCATACAGTAACCCAATTCCCTCCACTTTTTGTTCTATAATTAACATGCAGCTAGATTTCTGTCATTATCATATGATTTCTAGAGATGCCTGAAATCATTCTAGCGTTCTGTATGGGAAGAGACTTGGATGGATTATCTTTCTTTTCTTGCCTTAAAAAAAATTTACTCTGTTATCACAGATCCTGGGTGTTCATTTTATTTCCTTTCTATGCTATCAGATAAGTTTTCCTGCTTTTTAAAACTAAGAATAAATGCACTTCACACAAATCACCACAAACCTCTCATATTTTTCTGCTGTCTACATGCTTTTCTCATATCTTCTTTCATCATCATGTGCAACTTTGATTTTCCTCAGCACTTTTAATTTTTAAAAATGTTTATTTATTTATTTATTTATTTATTTATTTATTTTATTTATTTTTGGGACAGAGAGAGACAGAGCATGAACGGGAGAGGGGCAGAGAGAGAGGGAGACACAGAATCGGAAACAGGCTCCAGGCTCCGAGCCATCAGCCCAGAGCCTGACGCGGGGCTCGAACTCACAGACCGCGAGATCGTGACCTGGCTGAAGTCGGACGCTTAACCGACTGCGCCACCCAGGCGCCCCAAAAATGTTTATTTATTTTGAGAGACAGAGCGAGTGAGCACACAAACAGGGGAGGGGCAAAGAGAGAGAGAAAGATACAGAATCTGAAGCAGGCTGCAGGCTCTGAGCTGTCAGCACAGAGCCCGACATGGGGATGGAACTCACAGACTGTGAGATCCTGACCTGAGCCAATGGCAGATGCTCAACCGACTGAGCCACCCAGACGGCCTTGATTTTCCTCAGCACCTTAAGTGTGGGAGATGGATGCCAAATGCTTTGAAGCTTATGACCTAGGTTAAAAGGCCACAGGAGGCCTGAACAGACTTGGAGACACCAGAAAACAGCCGTGTTGCAATGACCTTCACCACCTCACCATGCAGTAGCTCATGAATGGTCAACACAATGACCTTATGTGGGCTGCATAAACACTGTCCTTACCTGGCATGAAAATAACCACATTTTTAGAAAATATTTTTGCAAAAATGTAGGATTTAGAGATTAGGATTATTTATCCCGGAGACAATGGCTATGGAAGGCCTCCCTCAAGTTTACAAGGAGTTATTATGCAGAGAATAGGGACCAGCTGTTCTCCATCTCTGAAGAATCCCGAAGAGAGAGCTAACCCTCAGCATGCAGTAATTAGGTTGGGTATGAAAAAGGATTCCTGATGGTGAGAGTGAAACAAGGAAATGAACCTCTTCGAGGAATACCTTAAAATCGGAAAGAACTCCAAAAGCAGAATCACTGTCCTGGAGCACTCCCAACATGTGAAATCTCTAAAAGCCTTGTACTTGTAGGAAATGTGCAATTACTTATCTGCATTTCTCAATGGGCATCCATGACATCCTCAGTGACTGCATGTTTATGGTGGTGTGTTGGGCATGTATTTCCTCTAGATGGTAAGTAATTTGTGTTTTGTTTCCTCATATGGTTCTAGTGATGCAGTCTGGGGAGGTAGGATTGTGTTGGCCGTGGCAGGCATCCTGCTCTATTATTTTGATTCCGAGATCTATGTGGTGTTTGACAAATTGCTTAATCTCTCTGAGACTTGATTTCCTATAATAAAAGAGGATAATTAAGGAATAAATACGTCAGTGTATTTGGGTCACAAATACAAAGCTAGCACTTATAGGAAACAACACTCCCTGAACAGATGCATAAATATTTAGTATCGTATATTAAAATTTTTGTCCTATAAAAAGTGTTATTCTATGATTCATTTATTTTTTATTTAAAAACATTTTTTAAATGTTTATTCATTTTTGAGAGATCGAGAAAGACAGAGTAGGAGTGGGGGAAGGACAGAGAGAGGGAGACACAGAATCTGAAGCAGACTCCAGGCTCTGAGCTGTCAGCACAGAGCTAGACGTGGGACGCAGTCCGTGAGATCATGACCTGAGCTGAAGTTGGATGTTCAACCGACTGAGCCACCCAGGCATCCCTATTTATTTTTTTACTTTAGACAGAAACAGAGAGAGAGTGAGCACGTAGGGGAGGGGACAGAGACAAAGAGAGAGGGAGAGAATCTTAAGCAGGCTCCATGCTCAGCGTAGAGCCCAAGGCAGGGCTGGATCCCATGACTCTGGAATCATGACCTGAGCCAAAATCAAGAGTCTGGACGTTCAACCAACTGAGCCACCCAGGGGCCCCTCCATGATTCATTTTAAAAGCAAAATACCACTTAGAAATTTAAAAATTCTCTCAAACAATTCCTTTGTCAAAGAGAAAATCAAAAGTAATATGTCAGAATATCTAGAAAACATTATTAATTAAAACATGACATATCAGAACCCATGATACAGCTAAAACTGTGCTCAGAGGAAAAATACACAACCTTAAATGTTTTTATAGATGAACAAAAATTAATGAAGTAAGCATCACATTTTAAAAATTAGATAAAAGACAAGGAGATAAACCCAAGAAAAGTTGAAGGAAGTAACTCAGAAATTTAAAAGCAAAAATTAATGAATATAAAACAGGAAAATGATAAGCCTGAAAAATAAATTCAAGAGTTGACTCTATGAAAAACTAGTGAAAAAGAGAAAAGCATAATTATACAAAATAATAAAGGAGATGGGGAAATGACCATGGATACTGAGGAAATGGAAGTAATTGACTCTTGATCAACTCAATATTGGGGTGAAGTGGAATAGTTTTTAGGGAAAGGTAAATTGCTAAAACTATCCCCTCCCCCTAAAGAGGAAGGCCATTTTCCATATTCAGAGGCCATTTACTGTGAAAGAGATACATAAAAGTTGTTCAAAACACTAATGCCTGTCTAATGACAGCTTGGCTCTAACTGATGCAACTATAAATGTGGGGGGGCAGAGGGGGGGAAAGAGATATAGAAATTGGAAAAGAGAAGGTAAATTATTGTTTCTAGATAATGATTTATATATCAAAACCTAAGAAAATCAACTGAAAATTACTGTCGATCATAAGCAAATTTGGAAAGTTGTTTGTATACAAAATTCATATAAAAAAGGAAAAAATGGAAAAAACACATTTAGAAAAACAACCCATAAATAAACTCAAGAAGAAATGTGCAAGAATTTTATGAAAATAATTCTAACACATAAAAGAAGTCTTCACTAAATAGAAAAGAATTTCGTGTTCTTGGAAGGGTACATGGAATATTATGAAGTTTCACACATCCCCAAGTTAATCCTAAACTTAATGCAAGTTCATTAAAGATAAGGAGTTTTTAATTTTTATTTTTTTTCTTTTTTTGTGGGAACTAAGTGGTTTGAAAATTCAAGAGAAAAATCTGTCAGAATAGCAAAAATAGTTCTGAAAATAAGAGCAACAAAGGGGGATGAGACATGCAGATTTTAAAATATATTTTAAAGCTAAGATATTTAAAACAGATTGTTACTTGTATGTGAATACACAGGTCACTAATAAAAGCTAGTAGGTCAAGAAATAGATTCAGGTCTCTATCCTAATAAGAGTTTAGATTACAATAAAAGACTCTTAAATACAGAGAACAAACTGATGGTTGCTGGTGGGGTGTTTGGTAAGGGGGATGGGCTAAAAGGGTGATGGGCATTAGGGAGGGCAAGGGAGTTATAGGTAAGTGACGAATCACTAAATTCTATTCCTGAAATCATTATTATACTATATGTAAACTAATTTGGATTTAAATGAGAAAAAAAAGAGTTTAGGTTACAGAGGTACATGCATTTGTCAAATTCAGTTAATGTACAGTTAAGATTTATACATTTCACTGTATATAGTTTATTTTGAAAAAAATATTAAAATGTATTGGACTCTTGTCCAATGACATGCATACTAAACTATTCAAAGGGAAGAGTGCTGCTATCTGTAGTTTATTTTGAAAAAAATCAGAAAATCAAAAAATCAGATGGATTGATGAAATTTTGTACACATAGATGGGAAATTTTGTAATTATGTAAAACTATCTCAACATTGCCATGTGCTTGAAAATGTCACGATAAAGTGTTGGAAAATAGGTTTAAATGTATAGAGATTTAGAATACAGTAAAGATGAAAGTGGTTATAACTTTATAGAATGAAAGATTTTGTCTCCTATTATAATAGTTTTAGGAACCAGAATGCTGGTGGGAAGGGCTAGGTCTAGGGAACAGAATTACTACTGGGGTGGCTCTCATAGATTCTGTAGTGTTCCCGGGGGTTCTGACTTGTGAGGCTGTGTGAAGCCTCCATGAGGGCTTTCCCATTGGGAGGCATGTTGGCCAGCAAGGGGAGCACAGGTCCTCTGGGACAGCACATGTTCAAAGAGCCGGGAGAAAAATGTAGTCACTGGACCAGAGCAAATGTGCAGGCCAAGGATGGCTCTGTCCTTCAAGCATGGTGATTATTCACTCCTTTGAGTTTTGTGTTAAGCTGCTCTCTTATAGCTTAAAGCCTTAGGATTGAGAACAGTTTGTCCAGGAGTAGTTCATAAAGTACAGTTATTTAACTATTTGTCTTCTGTGGTTTTGTGCTGCTCAACCCTATATTTATAGTTCTCAAAGATTGTGTGGAATGGGTGTTGGGAGAGGAGCATTTTTCTGTTGTTTTGTACACAGCCCAGCCCCCAGCAGGAGTAATTTTGCCACCATGCAGAGAGAACTAGCTATACTTCTTCAACCGTAAAAATGCCCTTTGGCTCTGATGGGTAAATTTGGGGTTCCTTTTGTTTAGGGTCTGGGGGTGGGATAGGTGTATACCTTTGGGTAGTAAAAGGGAAATATCAGGGGGCACCTGGGTGGCTCAGTCGGTTGAACATCTGACTTTGGCTCAGGTCATGATCTCAGGGTCCATGGGTTCGAGCCCTACATCGGGTTCTGTGCTGGCAGCCTGGAGCCTGCTTTGGATTCTGTGTCACCCTCTTTCTGCCCCTCCATCACTCACACTCTGTCTCTCTCTCTCGTGAAAATGAATAAATGTTAAAAAAATTTTTTTAATAAAAATAAATGGGAAACATCAGAAACTTGATTCCATAGTTTTGAGAGTTCTTAGGGAGAGTTCTTAGGGAGGGGAAAGTGTTAAACAGTTTATAGAATATGTTTACAACTGAATAGGTTTCCTCAGCATATCCTTCATTGAAAATATCAGCTTTCATGTCCCCTTTTTTGTTCTGAAAAATTACCACTTGAAAATACGGAAATGCTAATGCATGGTCTCTGAGAAAAAACTTGTCTTTTGGTTTAAATTTATTTGATTGACAATATCGTGGGCCTTTAAAACCCTACACCTGCCTGAGCACTATTGGAAACAAGCACTGGAAAGCTTTCAGTGATGAAGGTCACCCAGCTCCCACACATAGTTCCCACTGGACATTGTTTCCATGAGGTATAAAGTGTATAATTAGCAAAGGGTCAGCAAATAAGGTTTTTAAGAATGTGATTATAGAAGCAGAAAATCATTTCAGGCAAGAATGTAAAATGTGGGTGTTAAAGTGTTCAGTGATGAACTGGACCACATCCCCAATTCCAGCTGCTTTGTACTCTCTTCACAAACTCACCTTCAAAGCTCCAGACTGTGCAAAGTGCCTTATATACCTTTGCCACTTAACTTTCATGATAATCCTATAAATTGGTCTTATCTCTGTTTTACAGATCAAGAAAACTGAGGCCAAGAGAGTAAAGTCAGGTTAAAGCATAATTTTCAAAAAGATAAAATCAGAACTCTCAGACACATATAAAAAGGACCTGTATCAAATATTTTATTGAATTCATAATTAAGGAGGGAAAAAGATGTTATGATCAGTTCAAAGAGCATTAAGAGTGTATTTACCATCAACATAACAAAGAAATGCTAGGATGAGATTGATGAACTAGATATAGAACTGGTTAATGTCCAGCAGGCCATTGAGATTTGGGGTTATCTGCTCCATTGGGCATAAATTACTTGAATCTCTACTGGACAGAAATGTACAAGTTATCAAGTAAATTCCCTAAGTATGGGAACTTTAATCAATAGTAAAAATGAGGTGAACACAGTACGGGTCTTGACAATCCTTGAATGACCTTTGTCCCTATGTGATACTGAAAGAATCTGCCTCCATCTGTCTGCCTTATTTCCAAGTATGAAGAATTTTTCTGGCAGTAACCTGTTCCAGGTCTCACAAATAGCATAGTAGTAGAGCAGAGATTCAACCTCCTGACACTGTGACTCTACCGTCCATGTATTCAACCTGTTGTCATGACTCAGTAATGAGTTTTTTTTTTTTTTTAAAGAATATTGGAATCTATCAGATCTGTGCAGATAATTCCCTCTGATAGCCAATGCATCTTTGAAACACAAAGATTCTCTGGGTGATGAAACCATCCAACCCAGCCAATAAACATCAATCTGAAGTAATAGCACCTTTTGTGTCTGTGTTAGTAGAGGTTGCTCAGGCTATGGACTCCAAGAACAGGAGTACTATATTAAGAATGACACTGAAAAAAACACTTTATATTTACCTCTGTCTTTATCTATATGAAAACATTCAAGAAATAGATTCAGACTGAAATCATATTTCATATACTGTTTTGCAAGGTGGGGGTACTGGTGGCAACGGCTTGAAGTTTAGGGAAAAATGTCTTAGAATAAGAAATGGATACATAGATGCTCACCTTTGGGTATCTATCAGCCTTCTTCCTTAAATTCCTTTATACTTTACAGTAGGCTAATAAAGGATTCTCATATATAATCACTGAACACATCATGTCATGAATCATGTAAAATCACTGAACATGTCATGTCACCAAAGAGGTCATGGATACCAGGAAAGCAGCAGGAAGGTGAGAGGTTGGAAGTAAGGAGGCTGACTGTGAAATTGGAAAAGTCACTTCACTTTTCCATGCATGCCTGCTGCTGTCATGGGCTCCATTCTGCCCAGGTCCCAGCCTGGCCCCACAACTCCTGCCCGCAGTGTCCACTGCCATGTGGATGCTGTTACAGGACTTAGAGCCTGGGCCCGCGCATACTCGAGCTGTGGCTAGATCGATACATCACGCATACACAGTCTCCTGAATATCCTTCTGCTTGTGCACATGCTCCATTTCTCCATCAACTCTGATGAAACCCAAGAGCAAAGATAAATTATTAAGAATTTCAAGACACTGACATCAGAGCATTAATCCAAGCATGGGGGCCTTTTTAGCACAGAGTCCTAAATGACAGTACAGGTTGCATACCAAGAAGCTGGCCCTGAAAGGAACTCTCAGGGCCTTGTAAATGCACATGACTTTGTGATTTCAGTTACTGGCTGTCTCCAAATCATCTTCTTGTATCCCGAAACCTCTGTTCTGATATATTTACCAAGGAACAAATCTTTAATGTTTGGGTAGATGGTGATAAACATACAAGACTAAAAATGAACAGTTAAAAATGGTAAAAGTCAGAAGAATCTGATGCCACAGAAGCCAAGAAAGAATTTCAAGAAGAATAAAGTAACCAAGTGACACCAAGAGGTCATCAGTAAGTAAGATCAGGACTGAAAAATTTCCATGGACTTTGGCCACATGGAATTTACGTGATAATAGATCTTCATGATCTTAGGAACAAGCTGTTTTAATAGCAAAATGCAGGCAGAAGCTAAATCAGAAGTGCATTGGGAAGTGAGTGGGAGTTGAAAAATGGACTCCTACAACCCGCCTTATGCGGCCTGAGGATGAAAAGATAATCCAAGACAACCCTCAGGAATGACTGTGGCTACATGTATCAGGGAACATCTAGTTCTTTGTACATGTTGCTTCTCATTCACCTTTATCTCTGCTTATGATAATTTAATTATGATAAATATCATGTATTGGGAATCTACTACGTGTTAGGCTAGCGCTGAGCACATAATACCCATTTATCTCTAATTCTGCAACAACCTTGTATGCTATCTCTCTCATTTTCCAAATAAAGAAATAGACTCAGAGTACACATGACTTGTTTAAGTTCACACAACGATTGCCAGAGATGGTGTTCAAACTTGATCCTGAGTCCCTCCTCCTTCACTATCATAGTCCCTGCTGCTTTGAGCCACTCTTTCTTTTCTATGACATGTAAGGAGTCCCCGGGAAGAGGATCAGGTAGTTTGTAATCCTTTGTTGCCTCTTACTCATTAATCTCAATACATTTCATATTTTGGACACCTCAGATTGGATAAATATTGTTCAATACATTCTACTGCAATTTGCTGAACCTTTTGCTTGGACTTTGAACATACAAATTTCTTGACACAGCAACTTGGTCAACAAAAATTCATAATATGGGAAAGTCCCACCCAACCTATCAAAACCGTATTAGTCACACCTTTGTAAATGTGCCACACTACTTTCTGTCCTCATTAATAGTCACCTTTCTTGATGAGAATTGACCAACACCCTGGTCCAAGTCTCCACCATTTCTTATCTGTATCATTACAATAGTCGCTAACAAGTCTGCTTCTACCTTTGGTCTCAATCAAACAGCCACAAATGAGACTTCAGAACTATAGGTCTGATCATGTAATCTCTCTCTTCAAAACTTTCTGTTGGCTCCCTGTTTCACTCAGAGGGAAAAAACAAAATTCTAACAATAGCTGATAAAGCCTCCTTACTACCTGGACTCTTCCCTTACTGCCATCCCCCTTGCTCACCCTGCTGGAGTCACACTAACTCCTTGTTGTCCTTTCTCCCAATGCTGTTTCACCTCTCCCTGATTTTTTGCCTTCGAGGTCTGGGGTTCTTTTCTAAAACTTTTTTGTTTCAAGAACTAATTTGAACTTGTTAAAAAATTGAGGTATAATTCACATACCATAAAATTCACTCTTTTAAAGTATACAATTCAAGGGCACCTGTGTGGCTCCCAACTTTGGCTCAGGTCATGATCTTGCAGTCCATGGGTTTGAGCCCTGCATCAAGCTCTGTGCTGACAGTTCAGAGCCTGGAGCCTGCTTTGGATTCTGTGTCTCCCTCTTTCTCTGCCCCTCCCACGCTTGTGCTCTGTCTCTCTCACAAAAATGAACACTAAGAAAAATAAAGTGTACAATTCAGTGGTTTGAGTATATCACAAAGTTGTGCAACCAGTACTGTTATCTGATTCCAGAACATTTTCATCACTCCCCAAGAAAACTCAATAGCCTTTAGCCATCACTCCCCATTCCCATCTCCCCCAGTCCAGAGCAACCATCAATCTACTTCCTGTCTCTATGGTTTCTCCTATTGTGGACATTTCATATAGACAGAATCATGCAATACAATATGACATTTTTACATACCATGATATTTTCAATGTTCAACCATGCTGTAGGATGTACCAAAACATGTTTTAATGGTTGACTATTACCCTGTGCACATTTAGCTTATCTATTCATCAGTTGATAGATATTTGGTTTGTGAGCCTTTTTGAGCCTTATGAATAATGCTTCCCTGAACTTCTGTATATAGTTTTTGTATACTTGTTTTCAATTCTTTTGGGTATACACCTAAGAATGGAATTGCTAGGTCATAAGGTAGTTCTATATCTAACATTTTGAGGAATTAAAAAACTGTTTTTTAGAGTGGCTGAACCATTTTACATTCCTACCAGCATTGTATGAGGGGTCTAATTTCTCTACATCTTTGTCAACCCTTGTTATTGTGGAACTTTTTATTTTAGCCATTTTGGTGGGGGTGAAGTGGTATCTTATTGTGGTTTTGATTTGCATTTCTCTAATGACTAATGATTTGAGTGTATTTTCATATGCTTATTGACTACTTATACATTTCCTTTGGATAAAAATCTATTTGAATGCTTTTCCCTTTTTAAACTGGGTTGTCTCTTTCTTGTTGAGTTGTAAGACTTTTTTTTTTTTTAATATATTCTGGATATTAAACCATTGTCAGATATATGATATGCAAATATTTTTTCCCATTCCATAGATTATCTTTTTTCTTCTCAGTGGTATTCTTTGATATACAAAAGTTTTAAATTTTGATGAGGCCAATTTATCTTTTTTTTTTTGATTGCTTGTACTTTATGTGTACTTTATGTATGTTTCTTTATCTAAGAAACTGTTGCCTGTTTACCCCTATGATTTCTTCTGATTTTACAGTTTTAGCTCTTACATTTAGGTCTTTGGTTCATTTTGGCTTAATTTTTGTATATGGTATGAGGTAGGAGTTCACTTTCATTCTTTTGTATGTAGAAGACTAGTTGTCCCAGCACCATTTGTTGAAAAGACTATTCTTTCCCTAATATACTGTCTTGGCACCTCAGTTGAAAATCAATTAACCACTAGTGAATGGATTTATTTCTGGATGTTCAATTCTATTCTATTCACCTGTATGTCTCTCCTTATGCCTGTACCACACATTATTGATTACTGTAGCTTTATAGTACATTTTCAAATCAGTAAGTGTGAGTCCCTTGTATTTCCTCTTTAAGATTGTTTTAATTATTCAGGGTCCTTTGCAATTCCATATGAATTCTAAGATTAGATTTTCCATTTCTGTAAAAAAGACCATTGGTATTTTGATAGGAATACAGTCACCCTGTAGATTGTTTTGAGTGGTACTGCCATCTTTAACAATATTGTTTCAATTCGTGAACACAGAATGCCTTTCTATTTATTTAGATTTTCTTTAATTTCCTTCAGCAAGGGTTTGTTAGTCTTTAGTTACAAGGCTTATACGTCTTTGATTAAATTTATTCTTTATTCTTAAGTATTTTATTCTTTTTGATGCTATTGTAATGTTATTTTTTAATTTAATTTTCAAACTGTTCATTGCTATTGTGTAGAAATACAATTGACTTTTGCATGTTGATCTTATATTTTACAATCTTGCTGAATTTGATTATTACTTCTAAAAGAGTTTTTTTGGGGGGTGGGTTTTTTGAGCTGGGGTGGCTCAGTTGGTTAAGCATCTGACTTCAGCTCAGGTCGTGATCTCACGGTTCACAACTTCAAGCCCCACATAGGGCTCTGTGCTGACAGCTCAGAGTCTGGAGCCTGCTTCTGGTTCTGTGTGTGTGTGTCTCTCTCTGCCCCTCCCCTTCTCATGCTCTCTCTCTCTCTCTCAAAAATAAATAAATACTAAAAATTTAAAAAAATAAGAGAGTTTTTTTGTGTGCAGAAGGGGCTCTTAAGGATTTCTTGGTATATGAGATCATGTTATATGCAAATGGAGATAGCTTAATTCTTCTTTTCTAATTTGGATGACTTTTTATCTCATCTTCTTGCCTAATTCTCCTGGCTACAACCTCCAGTACAGTATTGAATCAAAGTATAAGCATACTTGTTCTTGTTTTATTCATGAGATTGGTTGGGGGGGGGCATCCAGTCTTTTGCCATTAAATATGATGCTAGCTGTGAGTTTTTGTAGATTCCCTTTATGAGGTTGGGGAAGTTCGCTTTTATTACCAATTGGTTGGTTGGAGTCTGTCAAATGCTTTTCTGCATTTAGTGAGATGATCATGTGTTTTTGTTTTGTTTTTTGGGCTTTTAAAAAAATTTTATTAATATGGTGTATTATTACATGAATTGGTATTTGAATGTTGTCCTGACTTTGCATTCCTGGGTTAAATCCCACTTGGTCCTGGGATGTAATTCAGGATGTTGTATGTTGCTGGATTTAGTTTGTCAGTTTATTGTTGAGAATTTTTTACCTGTATTCATTAGAGAGATTGGCCTGTAGTTTTTTTCTTATAATATCTTTGGTTTGGGTATTGGAGTAATACTGGCCTTATAGAATGAGTTGGGAATGAGTTGGGAAGTCTTCCCTCCTCTTCTATAGTTTTTGAGGTATTGGTGTTAACTCTAAATGTTTGGTAGAATTCACCAGCGAAGATATCTGTTCCAGGGCTTTTTTTTTTTTTTTTTTAATTATTTTTTAAATGTTTATTTTTGAGAGGGAGAGAGAGAGAGACAGAGTGTGAGTGGAGGAGGGGCAGAGAGACAGGGAGACAAAATCTGAAGCAGGTTCCAGGCTGTGAGCTGTCAACACAGAGCCTGACTTAGGGCTGGAACTCACAAGTTGCGAGATCCTGACCTGAGCTGAAGTCTGATGCTTAACCATGCTTAACCGACTGAGCCACCGTGGTGCCTCTCAGGGCTTTTCTTTGCAAAACATTTTTTTTTATTATAACTTCAATTGCTTTACTTGTTATAAGTCTATTCAAATTTTCTTTCTTTTTGAATCAGTTTGGGTAAGCTAAGGTCTTAAGAGGAATTTGTCCATTTAATCTATCATGTGAAGACTTGTCTACTATAATTTCAGACACTAATGGTTAGAAAAAATTAGAAAAATGAAGAATTACGATTTATCTTGAATAAAGAGCCAAATATTTGACTTTTTTACCTTAAGTGCCCTGGAAGAATCTAATGTCACTTTGATAATAAGGGATTTGAGAACTCTTGAAGAAATTTTTATGCAAAGTAGAAATGTAAAACATTCCTAAATGGTATGCCCTAAGAGGAAGATTAGAAAATTGTCAAAAGAGGCCCTTGCATTTGTGAGTTCAAAGTGAATTCAGTCTATTAGTGAATAAAACATTTTTCCTGAATAAACATTATAATTATTTTTTAAAAGTTACTGATGGGATACCAAAGAAATGAGATTCTAGACTGAACTCTTTTCTGAGCTCTGGGCAATTCATGTTCATTGAATTAGTTCCCCGCCCCCCCCTCATTTTCTGTAGAAAACAAAAATAAATGATGAGTTATAAAGTAATTCTTCCTCAAAGTTCAAATTGGTAGCAATGTTAATGATAGTCAATTTTATATCAAAAAAGAAAGCTTAAGGTAATTTTAATGTAGAAATGTTTTCATACATTCTGTTTTTAACCACTTTAGGCAAATTGTTTTATACTAGTATATATGTATATTTGTTTTTTGGACGGTATGTCACTGTTTCTTTTTAGTATCTTTTTTTTTGGTCTTAAGATAGGGTATTCATTTGAATCTATTTAGTTTAAAAAATCAGTATTTAAGTGAGATTAATCACTTTTTCATTCTATCTCTGTTTATCTTGCCTCAATTAACCTTTTATCAATATATAATTATTTAGTATTAAACAAAATGGACTTTACCAGGGATTTTGTTACATAGATATTACAAGTCTCTCTTCTGCCTGGTATACCCAGGCATTTTTAAAAATACATTTAAAGTGTATATAGAGAAAGAGAGAGATGACAACTGTGCTTGAATGATATAACATAAACATATTGCATAATCATGTAATAAACTTACCAGATTGTTGGCTGCACAGTCTAATTATAGGCATATGACTTGAGGTAAAAAATCAATTCATCCTGAATTCATATATCACAAAGGATTCACTGTGGCTGAGGCGTCACTGCAAGTGGGAAAGTAGGAAAATGAGGCTTTTCAGGTACTCAATGAGGAGTTCAGATTTTTATTTTCTGGGAGATGGAGAACCATGGGTGGATTCTGGTGAGTGATGAGATGTGGTCATTTGAAGGGACACCTCCCTCTCGGAGCTCTGTGGAGGTAGACTTGGTCAGGCAACTCTTGTCTTTTCAAGAAGGACACCCTTAATCTCGTGGTGGACTTTTTGAGAAGTTGGTCACAGGGTCATTTTGCAAAACTTTTCCATCCAGACCTGAAAATTAAAGTTATTCCAGTGAGAATCTAGAGCACAGTCTAGGTCATATTACATAAACCAGGTTGGACTTTGAAAAATGGGATGTCCTATTTTTATACATTGCTAATAAAAACAAGCTTATGACTGCTCTCTGAAAATTCTAGGCAATACCCCAGCCTTTCGTTGTTTTAGTTTCTAGTACATTTATATTAAAATGTTCTGTTTTTAGAATGGTTCACAGTGAGGGGCACCACATAATTTACTTTATCTTTTGCATCCTGTAATGTAATAAATGTCTGTATTTCCACATAGCTTTTTCATCTCCTCTTTATGACCCCTCCACTGTGGAAAGGTATCACTATTCTCATTTTAAAATTCAAGAGGCTGATACTCAGTTAAGCAACTTGGCCTTCATTACAGAACTAGCAGAGTTGGAATTTGAAGCCAGGTCTTTCCGACTCCAAAGTGTTTTTTCCCCCAGTAGATTACCCTCTCTCCTTGATAGAACTTGTCTAATTGCAATGCCATTTTTCCTCTGTACACCCCCTTTCCTAAACATTTTCTCCATGTTGCCTGAAGGCATTGGGTGAATTAAAAATCTGCCCATCTCTGGGTTAGGATAACTCAACTTCTTTAATTGTTTAGCTTATGTAGCCCGTTGCTTCCTCCATGATAACAGGATAAAGAAGAGCCAGGGGAGATCTGTTCTCCAACACCTTACATCACTCTGCAGACAATTGGCAGTCAGGAGAGAGGCAGCTGCCACACTCTTCAGATATCTCTCTATTTAAAGTTCAAAGAGACGGTGCGTGACAACAACGAAGAGGTGAGCGTGGCCCTGACCAACCCACCCAGCAACAGGAAGAATGGCTGAAAAAGGTAAGATTTAAGGCATCAGACCCTCTTGGTAAGACAGGCCCAAGCTCCCTGGTTTATTTTATGTTCCCCAGTATTTAGTATTTCTCAGTTATTCTTAAGAATGTGGTATCTCTGCTAAATGGGCATTAATCATATATGTTAGCATGGCTACGAAAAAAGCCATTCAATGTACAATTTATGGATTATGTCTCTACGTTACATGTAGTTTCAAAGGATCAAACAAACAAAAGAGCTTAATTTGTTCATGCTTGTTTTGAAAGAGGTGGGAGTCAGTTATTCTCGAGTGTTATACAAGATTCGAGGTATTGTGGTGTGCTGGACCAGAATTGAGGACATTTGATTCTGTCCTCAATTCGTGGCTGTCCACAGATCAGCCATGTGAGTTTGGGGAAGCTCTGCTACCTCTCTGGGCCTGTTTTCTGCCTCTAACGTGAAAATAAATAAAATGGACTTAGTCATTTCTGATATGCTTCAGATCTGAATTTCTTATTTTCTGGTTTTAAAATGTGTGTTATATTTAAGAAGAATGATTGAGTCTACTATGACAGAAGGGGCTCAATATATATTGTATCCAAGAAATGCTTTTTTACACTACACTGTTTGCTCTTAATCTGGACAATGATCTCATGATATAGGCAGTATTGTCTTCCATTTCCATTTTACAGATAAGGAAACTGAGGCATAGCCGAGTATAGTCACTTGCCTGTGATCATAGAAAGTGGTGGCAGCAGATTCTGAATGCAAACAGTCTTGTTTCAGAGCACAGTGCCCTTAAGGATACTTCCAGGTATAACCTCTTGGGCATGCTCAGAATTGGACAGAGAGAAGCATTGTGAAATCACTCTTCATATTTAAAAAGAAGTTTTGTGCTTGTTTGTGCCATAATATAAGTGACCTATGCAAAGTATATTGTGCTCCTATATATTCCTATTTCAAAACAATGCTACAGATCATGGTAAAACTTAAAATATTCATGTTAAAAGAACACAAATGCAGGCATACTCTGAGTGTTGAAATGCAGTCAACTGTACTGTTTTACAATGAGTAGTAAATAATGAGATATATACTTTTAGGGCTTTATTGTATGTAAATTTTAGAATCGTACAAAAATATGCTTGTATAAGATATAAATGCTCAATTAGAATATTCGTATTAATTTTTAAGTTCTTTGAAACTGGGAAAAAAGTGAAATCGCATATATGAACAGTTCAAAAAAATCACTGCTATGTACTCCCACTGTAATGGCACCTTAATTCATAAAAAGGCTTTCATCCAAATGAGAGTAAAGGGCATATCACAATGTTCGCTTTATACTTAAAGCAATACCACAGGCAGGTAAAGAGAAAGGTTTTTCCATGAGTGGTTAATGCTTTGTTCAAGGTCAAAGCGAGATGGAGAAGCAAGGAAAACCCGTTGAATTTGTGAGAGTTAAAAGACATGCCAACATTCCTGGAAAGATAGATTTAAACTATTAAAATTCACTTTAACTGCACAAAGTTTGCTTTTATTAGAGGAGCTCCTAATTTTAGAAGTGTTTCTTTTCCTGATGATTTTAATAGTACTTAAAAAAAAACTTCACATTTTAAAATGATAGAAATGGTAACAGACACACAATTGCTGAGAATATGCGTTCTCTTTGTTAGCTGGTGGTACAAAACCTAATTGTGCTTTTCAGTTAAGAATATATCTGAGTCCTTAATGTGTGGACATTAATTCTATATGATGTCTTTTTGTGCTCTTTTTGAATCTTTTTGTGTGGTGTGCATGTACAATGAATATTTAAAAATGATAATTTTATAAATTGCTTTCTTCAGATTAGAGTTCAAAATAGACACAGGAGTAATCATTGTTCTAAATGTCTTTTATGTGTGTTGGATCAGTGTTGGTTGCTCTATTGAATATGTTAACCAAATAGAATCTCTTTTCTCTAGTTGAGAATGATCATATAAGGTATAATGCTTTTCTTTTCCTATGATACTTAGGATTAAAGTCAGCTATGAAGGCTAACAACAATTTTCAATAACTTTCCCTATATTATGATTATTTAGTTTAGGAGGAATTGCCTCAAAAGTCATTTTCGATTGTTTCTATGTAAACAGCTGTTCTCTGTGTTCTTGAACAAATGCAGGGATATGTTCTGTGTACCCTAGGCACACACACAGGAAGGTTAGAGTTTGCAAAGCTCTTGCACATGCACAGTATCATTTGATCCTCTCAACAACTCAGGGAGGTAGATATCACAAGTTTCATTTTCTCTACAAATAGGGAAGTTCAAGCTCAGAGTTGCCCAAGGTCGCGTAACTCTATAAGGAAAGCCTATCATTTGAACACAGGTCTTTCCTTTTAAATACCCAGCTGAGTCTCATGTACCCTTTGTAGAACAGAAGATAATAATCATGTCTGAGAGTGACTGAAGAGTGTATTTTTTTTTTCCTCTTGGTATTATCAGATTCCATTTATTCTCTCAAATAAATTCTCTATCTTCAGAAGATATGCCAAAATGACCTACCTACTCTGTTTTCTTTTCTTTATTTTTAAGCAGAATCTACACTATCACACCTTCTGGTCCCTATTCTTCTCTTGATTGGCTGGATTGTGGGCTGCATCATAATGGTTTATGTTGTCTTCTCTTAGAAAGGTAAAGTTTTCAATAATTGAATATGTTTATTCATAAAGACCATACGTTACTCCAGGAATGATCTTTTCTGTTTTACTAATGGAACATTTTATCATACAGGCAAGAAGACTTCAGATTGACTTCATTTAGAAGAATTAAGAAAAACATGAACATGACAGATTATTAAACATTTCTCATGTAAATAACTGCAATGTTTGACATCACTTTCTAACCTTGGATTTGTAAACTGTTACTTTGGTGTACATATGAATCTTTTCAGGAACTTTTAAAAATTCCAACTACAAATAAGAACTGTAAGAAATTATGGATGAATTTCTCTATAACCTGGGAATAGGAAAAACGTTCCAAACTTTGACTAAAAATGCATAACCAATAGGGAAAAGTTTGATAAATTACATTAAAAATTTTGGGGGGGTGCCCACTGAAAAAAAACCCTATAGAAAAAATGAGCTAGAGATGAATAGAGATCGTTGTTCACAGAAAATAAGCTGTAAATATAAACTTCCCCTTCCCCTCTTGCTCATGATAAAAGAAGTGTAATTAAAACCGCACTGGAGAACCATCGCTCACCTCGTAGCTGGGACAAAACAAAGATGTTTGACTTTATATATGTGGGGAATAAAACACGCTCATATACTGCCTTTAGAAATTAAAAATGGTACAGGATTTTTAGAGGTGTTTGACAGTCAATATCTATCAGAATTAAATATGTATTTAACTTCTGACTCAGCCATCCCTTTTCTGAGAATATTGCATTTCCCACAGATGCACACTGGTAAAACTGCAAAATGGCATCTGCACAGGCCTACTCATTAAGGCATAATTTGTTATAGCAAAAACCTGGAAACAAGCCAAGGGTCCATTAACAGGGGGCTGACTAAATAAACTGAGTTCTAGCTACATAATGTGTTAACTTGGACGTCTGTGAAAACGAATGAAGGGAGTCTCTATATACTGATGTGATGTCATCCCCAGGTCAAAGTGTTGAGTGAAAAAAGCCAGGTACAGAATTATGTATTCTACCTTTCTATAAAATGTAGGGGGCTGTATCAATATGCACATTCTTATTCAAGGGCTCAGTATTCTTTTCTCCAGCACTTTAAAACAGAAGGTAACATTTTAAAGGAGGAATAGAAATGAATTTTTCTATTTTTCTATGTTTCCACATCCAACCTGATCATTTTCTCAGAGAACAAAGAAAGCCTAGCACAGTAAAAAAGAACAAAAATTTTGGAAGTCAGATTGCTTTATCCTAACTTGGGAGTCCTTTGAATAGTTAATTAATCTCTCTAACCTCAGTTTTCTTAACTATAAAAGAAGGATAATAATATTCTCATGGGATTGTTTTGAGGACCACAATGTTTTCTAAACCTGCCTGATCTGAATTGACTGAGTCATTCGTTAAAAATACAGATTCTTGAGCTCCTTCTCTAAGAGTTTATTTTGGTAGGTCTGGAGAAAGCCTATTAAAAAAATCAATTCTCCAGGTGATTTTTATTATCATAGAAGTTTGGAAAACACACTTACAGTGTATGTGTATATGTAGGCATTCCTCCAGATACATATAGACATTGATCCACGACAGCTTACATTGGTAAGTCCCAGCCACGTTTTTGCTGCAGCAAAAAAAATTGCACTATATTATTATATATTATATTATATATTATATTATAATTACATTAAGTATAATGAGACATAGTACTATTTGTCCACTAATATTTTCACATATGTGAATTTTATTTTCTTTATTAAATTTAAGCCCTTTATTGGTGAATCCATTTCTTACCTTTTCAATGTATAGACTATAATTCAAATTAGACAACTACTAAATATGCACCAAAAGGTTAATTATTTTCCCCCTACAATATCCTTGAATACACAATGTTGATGTTCTAAGTTTGAACTTAAAAGATGTTGAAGCAATTTAAGCTGGATTGGAATTCTCAAAGAAGTGACTAGTGATCTGTGAATAATACATCTGAGTAGATGATTGCATACAGATCTTATAAGGCATAGAAGCTCATATGTTTTTAAATTTCCAAAATCTTCAGTGTACGTTCTGTCAAAGTGCAGTTATACCTATTTGAGAAGAGTATGATGGGTTAACTGTTTCTTGACACTTTTGACTGAATTAATGTCTAGCCTTACATCATCATAATACCCACCCTATGCCTCTCCCCTACCCCAAGACCTGTATTGATATTAGAGCTGAGAAATACTACTTTTCTAATACCTATTAGGACATAAAATATAAAAAAGTTTAAAGAAAGCTGTTTATCACTCTCTGTGTCTGGGAAAAGTGACAAATTCCACGGAGTCTTGAAATGTTTAAGGAAACTCCTCATGATCTACCAAGCTCAATAGAGCTGAGAAAATTCCCAAGGATAAGTCCTGGAGGAGAGATCCCTGTGCACAAACAGATATAAGGTTTTCAAGTAATATGCATCTATCGATCTTATAATAAAATAAACCTGAATTTCTCTATTTTTCTGAGGAAATTTCCTAGTTTTATTTATTATTTGTTTTACTTACTGTCCTTTATTTTTGCTTATTGCAGTTTCTCAGACATCCCCTTTCTCCTCTTCTTTCTTAGACAAGCACAGTAGTTCCACTTAAAACATAAATATACATTAGCCTGAGATTCCTTTAGAGGAAAGAAAGAAGAACATCAAAAGCAGAAGAATATTTTGAGTTGGTAATTTCCCTGAGAATGAGATGGATAAGGTGTTTTATTCTTCTCTCCTTTGAAAGTGATTTCCTGTTTTGCAAAGTGAGATGGGTATGCAATTTCTTATAAATCATCTGAACGAATCCTGAGTGGGCACAAAGTGGGTTTTTTTTTTTTTTTTTTGGAAGGACAGAAATATCCCAGGGCTTCAAATTTAGGCCATTATCGGAGATTTAAGACCATTTTCAGTAATTTCCCTGGGCTGGGCATACACGCCCTTATAAATTCAAAACTCCAAATGACACAAATATAGAGCTGATGAAGTTATTTTTAGAGCTTATGCCTATGACTATTAAAGGAAATAGGATATTGATTAGAATCTTGATGCTGAATGAAATAGGGTCATGGAGAGATTGTTTTGAGTTACAGGTTACCTGCTCTGTAAAATTGGTCCAGAAGTGGAGAGTAAATGGAAACAGGCTTAAAAAGTGGTTTGCATACTGATGTGCTTAAAGCCTCTAACCTGGCATCCTATTTGTTTTCTCTCATCTCTACCATGTGAAGATATACTCAGGATAGGATGTATTTGCATTTAGAAAATGCAATCCCCTAGTTTAATCGACACAGTGATCTCATCAGGATGTTATAGACATTGGGCATATTCCTCATTTATCTCGCTAAAGGTAGAAACTTGCTCTGGAGCCCATTGACATTAGATGGAGAGATTGCTTTGGACCTCTTCAAGCATATAGCCAGATCTGTCCAATTTTGTTTTTCCCTTCATTTTCTGCTCTTATCTTTATTTAATATTCTCTCTCACTCTCCTCCTATTTCCCTGTTGTATGGAATTGACACTTCTTTTCTGGTCTCAGTAGCCCATGGGGAGTAATGAAATCACCTTAATATCAGTAATTCTAACTTCCTTGGCTCTTGCACCCTCCTGCTGAGGAAGCCAGGAGGGTCTCATGTGACTCACATGGGCTTATGAATATGTCCCCTGCTCTAGTCACCACTTCTCCTCTCCAGGACCCAGCCGTGTCTCAGAGACACTGTGGGTGGTTTCCCATTTCCCCCATCTCTCCCATGGCAGCCCTCACTGGGCCTATATGTTGGTCTGTGAGCAAGTAGTTGTTTGTGGAGTTCTAAAGCAGTGCTGCCTAATGTTACATGTTCCTCAGGGCTTAATTAAATAGTTCTTTTAGTTTTCATTTTCAGCCTCCCCTCTGGCTCCCTAGGACATACATCCAGGGCAGAGCCAGACAGACTCAAGTGGCACCTGCCACACTGAATTCACTATCACTGGGTCAAGTTCCTCAAGCCTGGCTTCTTCAAGGAGTTCACCCAGGAGTCTCCTCAAAGTTACGCAAGCAGGCTTTAGTTTATTTGCCATATCAAGATACCAGACATGCTGAGAGCTGTTGGGATCTCACTGCCACTCGAGTAATGCATCTGGATTCTCAGAGTCTTGTGATACAAATAAGTAGGGTCGGTGATAATTTAAGACAAAATACTGGTCTCAACCTGCCAAACAGATTTAAAATGTCTTTTAATGTTTATTTATTTTTGACAGGGAGAGAGGGACAGAGAGTCAGAGAGGGAGATGCAGAATCTGAAGCAGGCTCCAGGCTCTGAGCTGTCAGCACAGAGCCCGACAAACTGCAAGACCATGACCTGAGCTGAAGTCATTTGCTCAAGTGACTGAGCCACCCAGGCACCCCCCACCAAACAGATTTAAAAACGAGTCGACTGATTAACCATTGGAAGAACATTATTTTAGAATTCAGTGTTATTAGACATTATCATTTTGGTAAGAGTTTATCTGAGCACCCTTACCTCCAAACACACACGCACGCACGCACACACACACACGCACACACATTCCCCACTAAATAAATGGCAGATCCTCTTTTTCAAACTGATGTATAGTTGACATATAATATTAGGTTCAGGTATACAACACAGTGATTCAACATTTATATTGATTACAAAATGTTCACCATGATGAGCGTAATAAACTCTTTCAATGTAGGATGTGTGACAATGTAGGATTCACTAGACATGACAGGAAGATGTCTCATGGATATATATCAAGTGAATAAGTGAATGAATGCCTGAACATTACCTTTAACCAAACAGCCTCATGAGATATATTAAGAGCGTGAAGCTCTTAGCACAGTGTCTAACACTTACTATGTGCCCAACTAATGTAAGATTATTTTAATCATTATTAATATCACAATTTTCCTTATTACATCTTATATACATTCTTATTTATTCCAGTGAACAACTCTGTGAAGTAGAAATTATCATTAACTCCATGCTGAAAATTAGCAAGCTGGAGTACAGAAATGTTGAGACTTGTTCATGATTATATAGTTAGTGATTGGTACAAACAATACTTGACCCCATGTCTTCTGATTTCAAATTACAAATTGTTTTCTACTATACTGTATGATCAAATTATAAGGCTCTTTTTTTTCTGAGAGAGAGAGAGTGCAAGTGGGATAGAGGAGCAGAGGTAGAGAGAGGGAGAATCTCAAGAAGGTTCCATGCTCCGCCAGGAGCCCGACGCAGGGCTCAATCCCACAGCCCTGGGAGTCATGACCTGAACTGAAATCAAGAGTCAGACGCTCAGCCAACTAAGCCACCCAGGTGCCCCTAAGATTCTTTTTGAACTATACTAGAAGATGCACCAAATTTCAGAGGAGGAAATCTCTACCCTATATTTAAAGAATTAGCAACTACATTTGTTCTAGGTGACATTTTATTTTCATGCTTCTTGGTCTCCACATTTGCGTCCCTTGGCACAACCTCCATTCTTTCTCTAACCTCCTTTTGGTTTTCCATTCAGTCCCTTTCTATGTAATATTGTCAAGTTCTTAGGTTTCTGTTGTCAGTCCTTTGACATTAAAGGATCTTTGTACCATAGAACTTAAGGCTCTTAACCAGGTATATCTGGGCTGCCTACTTTCATTTCTAGCTCTAAGCCAACTTTGCATGTTCTGTTCTGGAAAATAACTACTCTTGGCCCTAGCATATTCCACCCCTTTTCCAAACACCTAAATTTATATAACTGCCTCCTTCTAGACTTTAAATTTTGGCTCAAATGTGAGCCTCCTCCAAGAGGCAAAGGGGCATGGAACTTTAAAGCTTTCTCTGTATCTACAGATAGAGTGAGTTGAGCGTTTTCATGTTGTAAGTGCTGTAGCGATATTCACACAAGTGCTTGCAAGTAAACATGTAATCCCTAGATAGTAAGGGTTTTTAGATCCTTGCATAGTTCTAATAACAAAGACATATGAAGACTATCATTAAAAGAGACATCTGTAATAAAGGCCCTCTTCTCCTGACAACCTCAAACTATTCAGTAGTAAAAAGTTCAGATTTGCTTCATCTATCTTCAGTGCTGCTCACTTCCTCAGAAGTAACTGCTATTAGCAATTAAGTGGGTATCCATCCAAAATCATTGCAATGTGTTTACAAGATAGTTTACATGATAATGGTTGTAAAAGTGCTTTCTTATTCATTATCTCACTCGATTCTCATGAAAGGTAGGTGTATCCAGATGTGTGAAATAAGACTTAGGAAGTCTTTATTTGGGCAAAGTCCCACAGCTGGTCACCAGCTCAGCAGAACTTAACCCAGGGCTGTTGTATATAGTCTTTCTGCTATAACAGATGCCAACTTGCAGCGTGTGTATTTAAGATTGATGCAAATGGAGACAGCATTGAACTTGTACAGTAAATGACTTAGTCTTATTTATGGTGTGGCATGTATCTATATTGCTTACATTTTTATATTCCATTAGCCTATATCTTCATGTAGTTAAAGCACTGAACGGCTGCACTTGCTCTGAGATGCTCAAAAGTACCTCCCTTACCCCCTTCTTCTTCGCTAAGCCCGAGGCTGATGTATTCATTTTTCTACCAATCTTGATAGAGGTATACAGTGAAGTTGATATGGGATCTCTGAAAGTCCAACTGTCTGGTTACCTGGTGCATGTCTCTACAATGTGATGAGTTAAAATTTTTCCAGTTTAGACGGGGCACCTGGGTGACTCAGTTGGTTAAGCGTCTGACTCAATATCAGCTCAAGTCATGATCTGGAGGTTTAGGAGTCCAAGCCCTGTTGTCAGGCTCTGTGGTGACAGTGCAGAGCCTTCTTGGGATTCTCTCTCTCTTCCTGTCTTTCTGCTCCTCACCTCCTCTCAAAATAAATAAATAAATTTTAAAAATACTTAAAAAAAGTAAAAGTTTTCAAGTTAAGAGACATCGCTTCATAGTCCTGGGACTTAGCTATGATACAGAATACCCAGAAAAGTAATCCTTTATGCACCAAAAAAATAATAAAATTACCTAGCAATAAATTTAACAAAGGAGTGAAAAACTGTGCTCTGAAAACTCTAAGACATTGAAGAAAGAATGGTTATCGCAGCATTAACCATAACCAAGATATGGAAACAGTCCAAGTGTTCATTGATAGAGGAAGGGATGAAGAAGAGGTAGTATATACATAAAATGAAATGTTTTTCAGCCATGAGAAAGAATGGGGGCGCCTGGGTGGCTCAGTCTGTTAAGCATCCAACTTCACCTCAGGTCATGATCTCACGGTCTGTGAGTCTGTGAGTTTGAGCCCCGCGTCGGGCTATGTGCTGACAGCTCGGAGCCTAGAGCCTGCTTTGGACTCTGTGTCTCCCTCTCTCTCTGCCCCTCCCCTGTTCATTCTCTGCCTCTCTCTTCTCAAAAATAAACATTAAAAAAAAAAAAAAACAAGAAAGAATGAAATCTTGCCACTTGTAACAACATGGATAGAGCTAGATGGTATAATGCTAAGCAAAATACGTCAGAGAAAGACAAATACCGTATGATTTCACTCATACGGGCAAATTTAAGAAACAAAACAAATAAGCAAAGGAAAAAAAGAGAGAAAGACAAACCAAGAAACAGACTCTTAACTATAGAGAACAAACTGATAGGGATTAAGAAGTGTACTTGTGATGAGCACTGGGTGATGTATGGAACTGTTGAATCACTTTATTATACACCTGAAACTAATATAACACTGAATGTTAACTATACTGGAATTAAAATAAAACACTTTTTAAAAAGTAATTCTTTGGAAGACTTTTTAAAAAATCCATGTCTACATAAATTCAATTTAGAGAAAAGAGAAAAAATAAATCAGTGGCATTTTAGTGATGACTCCCATCCAGGAATCCAAAGAGGTTTAAAAACAGCAACAGCAGCAGCAACAGCTCATTACTCTTAGTAGCGTATCTACAGATAATGACAAGGAAACCTGTTGAGAAGAAAAGTGGCGTGGTGTATGAATACATCAGGTAATAGAAGCACAATAGAGTCCAAATAGAAAGCAGGGTGTTGTGACCCATTATCTCGAGGAAAGCAGGCCAGGGTCAAGTGTGGGGCAGAACTCAGTGTTATATTTTCAAACTATATTTGACTTTTCTTTGATATCACATTAAGAAATTTAGCTACTGAGAAGCATTTGAAATTCATTGTCTGAAGTAATTTTGCCTAACAGTTATCAACTGGAATTTAGGAGAAGGCCGTATTCCAGGTAGTGAAAGGATGTGCCCTTCTGATTAATCATCTCAGTCTAAAAAAATGGTAAAGAGAAAGTCCAACTCAATACTCAGCCTTGGAAAAATGGTTGGAATCCCACTTCCCTTGAGAAAGGTGGCTTATGAGTTGGTGACTATTTACAGAAGGACTTGAAGAACAGTGAAAATTTAAAGGCTCAGTAATCATCAATCATGTTGCAGTAAATTAGACTGATTTCCAGCAAAAGTACTTGATGTGTTGTGGTTTTTTTTTTTTTTTTCCCATGTCTGGCCCATCCATTGTTTGATAAAAGATTGTAATAGAGATCTGGTTAATTTTCTAGTAAATTGATAAAGTTTTTTTTAAACAACCAGAACAAAGACCTGTGTGGTATGAATCATCTGTGCACATAAGTGTCCAGAACCACATTGTCCTTCGTTGTCATAGAGGTAGAGACTGGTTTCTCTCAAGTCAATGTACTCTGTATTTTTAAAGCCCACCCCCCTTAGTTTTCCAACACGTCTTCCTACATCCTTCCAAATCTTATTTATTCCTTTCCAATAATTCACTACTATATCCCACTAAGTTTTATCTGAAGGAATTTTAACCAGGTAGTAAAGAAAATAAAGTCCATGTGGGTATGTGTGTGTGTGTGTGTGTGTGTGTGTGTGTGTAACATGAAAAATAAATTTGATAAAAAAGTTTCCTTCCTCTTAAAACTATTTCAAGTCTCTGGGTATTTCTTATTCCAATAGTTCTCAGTATTTGGTCCCTGGACAAGTAGCATCAGCATCATCTGGAAACCTGTTAGAGATGCACATACTGGGACTCCAGGGCTTTTCAATCAGAAACTTTGGGGGTGGGGCCCAGCCATGGTCTTTTAACAAGTCTTTTTAAGTGATTGTGATGCACACGTGTTCATGATGGGAAGCTCTGTCTCCAAACTGTCTAACTTCTAAAATATCATCTCAGCTTGGGCATGTATCGGTAACAACCTGACACAGTCTTTTTCTTGAAATCCATGAGTTTCTTTAAAAAATTTTTTAAATGGTTATTTATTTTTGAGAGAGAGAGAGAGAGACAGAGTGACAGCAGGGAACGGACGGAGAGAGAGGGAGACACAGAATCTGAAGCAGGCTCCAGGCCCTGAGCTGTCAGCAGAGAGCCCAACGCGGGGCTGGTACTCACGAACTGTGAGATCATGACCTGAGCCAAAGTTGGACGCTTAACCGACTGTCACCCAGGTGCCCATGATGAATATCTTTTAAAGTACAGTTTTTGCTCTCTTTCTGAATCTGGCTCTAATTTACTTTTGATGAACGTTAGTCCATTCTTGATAATTCAGAGGTCACAAATTCACATGCTTGGGGGACAGCAAGGTAGTGGAGGTGAGAGACACAAAACCAAAAGTAGAGAACAGTGAAAACTATGTGAATAAATGGAGAGTTCACTCCTTCCTGCTTGCATCCATTGAAATTCATATTTAAAAGAATATTATCTGATAAAACAGACAACATTGTAATCAATGAGACTTAAAAATCTATTTTAAATATATTGTCAAGAAAAGATTTATAAAAAGTGCCTTTAATTCCAGTTGCTGTTGAAATTACATTTATTTAAATATATATGAACCCCAGAGGAAATAAAATAAAAATGTATAGTACAGTAAGATTCTTTGCTTTGTGTTAGACTTTAGGAAACCAAAGCCAGGTCTACAGCTAGGTTTAAAGACTTGTGCAGGATTTGAGATCTTTTTACAATGACTTGATTTTCCTTGTCTGATTTCACTTAGCATTAGGTTAAGCAAATTCGAGACATCTGCCTCTTGAAAAGAAATCAAAGCATGGGGAGGCAGAGAAACTAACATAAAATACACTTTTTTGACTTAAGATCACTGCTGTACAGGACTCTCGGGCTTTTGGATAAAAAGTTCATGTAAGTAAAGCAAGTGTTACTGATTTCCCTTCATCTAATGAAGGTTTAGAAAAGGAAATGACATTTTCCCCCCTTCCAAGAGAAGACATTATCTTTCTAGTTTGCATATGCTTCACCTCAAACCTTGAAAAAGATATTTATTTCCTTTTAGCTTAATGAACATATTTGCTTTGTTGGGCTTCTGGAAACTATAAGAGGAAATAAAATTTAGATATAGGCTCTCTTTTATTGTCTTTCTCTAAACAAGATCATGTCCGTGTTTTAAAACTCATTGTTAGGTTCTAATGATAGTAAAATTCTTTAAATCGTTGTATTTCAAACATGAAGTAGATAAGTTTTAAAAGTTTACCTAAGAGGGACGCCTAGGTGGCTCAGTTGGTTGAGCGTCCCACTTCGACTCAGGTCATGATCTCATGGTTCATGAGTTTGAGCCCCGTGTCAGGATCTGTGCTGACAGCTCAGAGCCTGGATCCTGTTTGAGATTCTGTGTCTCCCTCTTTCTCTCTCCTCCCCCCAACTCATGCTCTGTCTCTTTCTTCTCAAAAATACATAAACGTTAAAAAAAATTTTTTTAAATAATACAAAAATAAAATGCTGTCTATTTTTTAATTAAAAAAATTTTTAGTATTTGGATCAGCACAGTGCTCTATGGTTGTGTCCTCAGAGCAAGCCCTTAATCACCCCTTTTTCTGGTGGCTACAGGGATGATGGGTGCAGGATGGGGTCTTTCTGGTCCATAACACAGGGTTCCCTGAGACATCTTTTTTTTCCTGGGGTTACCTGAGTAGATGCCTACTGGAAGATGGCTCTTGCACAGAAGACCTGGCTGGTGTGGTAGCCCTGGCAGAGCCTGAACCCTTACACCTTGAAATCTTCAGTACACTTTCATATAGGCATTGGTCAAGGTGACCAACTATCCCAGTTTGGATATCTATGGAATGGGAGAAAACTGGCAAACTGTATATCTGATAAAGTGTTAATATTCAGAATATATGGGGAACTCCCATAACTAGCAAAAAAAACCCAAATAGCCCAATTAAAAAATGGGCAAAGGAACTGAATAGACATTTCTCCAAAGAAGATATGCAAATGTCCAAGGGAATGTGAAAAGTTACCCAGCATCAATAATCATCAGGGACATGCAAATCAAAACTACAATAAGATATCACCTTACAGGGGCGCCTGGGTGGCTCAGTCGGTTGAGCGGCGGACTTCGGCTCAGGTCATGATCTCGCGGTCCGTGAGTTCGAGCCCCGCGTCGGGCTCTGTGCTGACAGCTCAGAGCCTGGAGCCTGTTTCAGATTCTGTGTCTCCCTCTCTCTGACCCTCCCCCGTTCATGCTCTGTCTCTCTGTCTCAAAAATAAATAAACGTTAAAAAAAAAAATTAAAAAAAAAAAAAGATATCACCTTACATCTGTTAGGATGTCTTAAAAAAAAAAAAGGAAAAAAAAGTGTTGGCAAGGATGTGGAGAAGTTGGAACACTTTTATGCTATTAATGGAAATACAAACTGGCAATTCACTATAGTAAAGAGTACGGTGCTCCCTCAAAAAATTAGAAATAGAACTATCATATCCAGCAATCCCACTTCAGGGTATATATCCAAAGAAAATGACATCATTACCTCCAAGAGGTATTTTCACTCTCAAGGCTATCATCACAATAGCTGAGACATAGAAACAATCTACGTATCCAAGGACAAATGAATGGATAAAGAAAATGTGGTATACACATACAATGTCATATTATCCAGTCTTTAAAAGAAGGAAATCCTGCCACTCATGACAGCATGGATGAACTGAAGGACATTATGCTGAGAGAAATAAGTCAGACACAGGACAAACACTACCTAACACTTAGATGAGGAATCTAAAATAATAAAGTCATAGAAGCAGAGAGTAGGATGGTGGTTGCCAGGGAAGGGGGAAACAGGGAGGTATTAATTAGTGAAAGGGTACAAAGTTTCAGTTATGCAAGATGAGGAAGTCCTAGAGATATATTGTACCACGTAGGTCCTGTAGTTAACGAAACTGTATTGTATACTTAAAAGTTTGTTAAGGAGGTAGATCTTATGTTAAATGTTTTTATCACACATTAAATAATAATAATAATAAATAAAGAAGGAAAGATAAGTGATGAATATCTTTATGGCATAGATTGTGGTAAAGGTTTTTTGAGTGTATACTTATCACTAAACTCAACAAATTGTGTATTTAAACATATACAGCTTTTTGTATGTCAACCATACCTCAATAAAGTGGTTTAAAAAATCATTGGAACTGAGTTATAGTTATTAGTAGCAAGGAACTGATAAAAATCATAGAATTATTAACTTGAATTACATGAAGTTGGAATTTTCACCTATTTTGATCTATAAAAATGGCAATTTAATATGGTAACATATCATGAATTTTGAAAATAATTATTAAGTCTAAATAATAAAGTTTTATTTAATATATATACATTGACTTGAACAGAAAGAATTTATATGAAAGCTTCTAGGGATTCTGATATCCTTTGAAGACTGATCCATACTCTAGGGATCTGAATGTGTCAGGTTAAATTCAACTTAACAACACTTTATTGTGCATGCACTATGTGCCAGATACTGTTCTAGGTGCATCAACAGATATATCAACAGATATATATCAACAGGGTTATATCAACAGATAAAATGTCTTCTTTTATTTTAAGGTTCCTACTGTCATGGAAGGCAACTTACATTGTGATAGGGAGAAACAGAGAAATAGGGATTTTAAGAATTTTTCTACTAGTATCTTTTTTCTGCTCTAGCATCCAATCCAGGATACCACGTTGAAATCAGCTGTCATATCTCCTTAGTCTTCTCCAATCTGTGACAGTTTTGCCATATCTTTCAGGACCTTGTCACTTTTGTGGAAGAGTGGTCAGGTATTTTTTAGGCTCTGTCTCAATTTAAAATTGAGTTTGTCTGTGTTCCTGTAATTGGGCTAAGATTTTAGATTTGGGAGATGACCACCACAGAGATGATGGGGCTTTCTCTTGGCATCCTACCAGGGGTCTCAACATGACTTATCACCAGTGATTCAGCTGTGATCACTTGGTTGAGGGGAGTATTTTCCAGGTTTCTTCTATTCCTCAGAAGTGAGTCACTAGGTCCAGCCTACACTCAAGAGTTGGGAATTAAGCTTCCCCTCCTAGAGGGAGGATTATCAAACAATTTGTGGACACATGGTAAAACCACTATAGTAATTGATAAATATTTGAGGGGAGGTACTTTGAGGCTATGCAAATATTCTGTTTCTTTTTAAAGTTTTGTGTTAATCAGTGGATCTTGCTTCAGAAATTATTGCTGTGGAGTTCTAACGGTGATATTCTGTTTCCCTCATTTCTTCCACATTTATTAATTGGAATTTTTTGTGAGGAGGACTTGTCTCTTCTCACCAATGTATTTATATATTTAATTTTTAATTTATATTACTATGGATTCATGGATTTTTCCTCCTTGAATAATAGTCCAATACTACGATTATTTTGTTACTCAGATTGCTCCAACTGTGGCCATTGGAAAGTCTTTCGGTCTTGTTCCTGTGCCTTTTTGAAGTGTCCTCATTTTTTACAGTGCTTCCTTACTTTCTGGTGCTATAAAAGGCTCCAAACTTTTCTTGCATTTTCTCATCCCCAGCCCTAGAATCAGCCATTTCTCCAAGGAGCCCTGGTACCTCATATTGGAGAATGATATTTAGATGCCAGGATCTGGGCACGATACACCATTATTGCTGGGATGCCACTGCTTCTTGACCCTCCTTGCAGACAGAGCCAGGAAACAGATGTATATCACTAACCCAAGTGTGTATCACTAACCTAAGTTTCCTATGCTGCTGTAACAAATTACTGAGGACTTAGTGACTTGAACAACACCAATTCATCTTACACTTCTGGAGGTCAAAAGTCTAAAATAGATTTCAGTAGGCTAAAATCAAGATGTTGGCAGGTTAGTGTTACTTCTGGAGGCTATAGGAGAGATTTTGTTCCCTCACCTTTTCTGTCTCCTACAGGCTTCCTGCATTCCTTGGCTCATGGCCTTTTCTTCCATCTTCAAACTTGGCATCATAGCATTTCAGATCCATATTGCATCACTGTGATACTCTGCTTTTGTTGTCTCATCTCCTCCTCTGACTCTTTTTAAGGATGGTTGTGATTACATTGGACCCACCCAGCTAATCCAAGTGAATTCCCTCATCTCAGGGTTCTAAATGTGATCACATCTGCAAAGTCCCTTTTGCCATGGAAGGTAACATGTTCACAGGTTCTAAGGATTAGGATGTGGACATCTTTACAAAGGGGTCATTCTGCTACCTACCACTTTGCATACGAATAGGTACTAAATTTATGTATGTATCTACCTGTCTTTACATATATTAAAATAAACATGGGTTCATACTGATCTCTGGATCTATTTTGATAATAGAACCAATTCGATTTATATTTAGATTGCATGTGAGGTATGAAAGGAATAGAGGAGTCCAGGATGACTTAAGCTTTTGACCAGAGCAGTGGGGAGAACAAAGTTGCTATCAACAGAGAAAAGCAAGGCTATGGGCAGAGCAGCTTTTGCAGGAAAGATCAAGAGTTTAGTTTTGGGAATGGTGAGTTATAGATTTTATTTAAAATGCAAGTGGAGTTGTTGGCTAGAAGTTTGGGTATAAGAGTTTAGAATTTTGGAGGAAAGTGTGAGCTAGATATACAAATTTTAGAGCTATTGGCATATAGATTGCATTTCATGCATGGATGATATCTTCAAGGAAGTGAGTGTAGATAGAGAAAAGATCCAAGGACTGAGCCCTGCCATCTTCCAGGATTAAGAGATTGTAAAGAAGAATAAAATGAAGGAGAGGGTAAATTTAAACGGGTGGATTTTAGCTACCTTGGTAATAGGATAAACCAGAACAGCTCTGACTTGGAAAGATTGTTTTATGATGGATATGCAATTTTAAAATGGATACTGAATACCAGTAGGAAGAATACTTGGTATTAAAAAATATAAGGATATCATCTTAAAATTATTACATGAAATAAAATATTTTTCTCAATCTCAATAGAAACCAGTATTTCTATACTTGCCTCTTATAGAAGAAAATTGAGGGAAAATATCCCCAACCTTGTATTCATTATTTATCCAAATAGCCAGACTCCTGGTTCTACTGAGATTTATTATAACCCATTAGCACCAAAAGCATGGATTCTTGCAGAAGTACTGGATTTTGGCCTGGTTGTAGTATCACATACCGTCTTGCTGTTTTGTTCGACTTTCTGGGTTGCAAGCAGTCTTAGAAGAACTAAAATACAAAGCAGCCAGTTCCTCAATTTACTAGATCTATGAAGCAACGAAAGTTGATTTCGGCTATTGTATGAGGCAGATAGTTAGGGAGAAAGCACTCTTCAAAGACAATTGCTTCAAGTTCTAAAAATTCTTTGAAACTCAACACATTTTCTAGGGAAATATAGAGATATTAGTCCTCATTAACAATCTTATTATCCTCCAATTCTCATAGCGCCAATTATGTGTGTGGAAACATACACAAAACAGTATTAAGGGCAAGATTACAATGAATAATCCTTTCCACTTCAGTCCAAAAATATCCATTCCAGGGCGGAGATCAGCAAAGTCAAAAGAATTGCTGATTACAAAATGAGTCATAACATCGGTCCATTGATTGGAGATGTAAATGTAATTTCCTCTTAAATTACCCATGGGTTGCAATTTAGCAGTATTAGATTATGACGATTGCATGAGTTTATCTAGGTACTTTTCTATTTAATTTAGCAGCTATCTCAAGAGGCGTGGACTATGAGGAATCAACATGAATACAGATTGCTAACAGATGAAGCCTGGGCAGAATCTTGCCTTGACTGGCATTTAGGGTTCCTAAAATTACTCATTCAGATACTGGTTGCCGGGTATATTTTAAGCCCAAAGCAATGTCACATGCCTTCCAGACACTGGTGAGTTTGGTGTGTGTGTGTGTGTGTGTGTGTGTGTGTGTGTGTGTGAAATATGCTCATTCTAAGGGAACTCAGATGATTCCTTAATATTGGCTGGTGAATGCATGATTCTACTAGAATTATTCTGTCATGGGGGATGAAATGAGTAGGGTCAGTGCACCTAACAGAGCTGCCACATTTGGCAAAAGTGAATGCTGCCTCTGCCACTCCAGGTTTTTTTGTTTGTTTGTTTTTTCTTAAGCCAGAAGATTGTACAAACACTTAAGAATATAAGAATTTTCATACCATCTGACAGCCTAATACTTCCAGTTCACAGCAGTGAGATGACAATGCCATAGGACAGAAAAGTAGGTTTTAAAACAGAATGAAGCTTTTTACAGGTCTCTATCAGGTATTAAGCTGTATTTCCTTTTGTTTAATTTAAAGATAAAGATTCATGGCCCAAACTATGAAACATTAAAGGCCTACAGACAGTGCTTTGTTGTGTGGGATTCTCACTTTTTGTTTTACACCAAAAAAATGTCTATAAGTAAATGCTGAAAACAATTCTCTTCAAATAAGTCGGTATCTGTGCAATGTGATAGCTATCCACCTTTGAGAAAAGTAGGCAAATGCTGTATTAGTTTGCGAATGTATGAAAATACAGAGGCCCCGGGTGGTTCTGTGCCATGTGGTAGATCTGCATAGAGGTAACCTTGGGATTTCACTATTACTTGAATGAGCTGGGTGAGTGAGTGAAACTCTGTGGGGTTTTATTCAAGCACCTATTTTTATTTATTTATGATTCTAGCTTGAATTAACTAGAATGAAAAAAATGAACGAGTGGACAAAATAGAATAATTATAGAACCAAGGGAAGTTCTTATGCAGAATTTCCATGATTTAGTTTCATGGATGTTAGCAATTGTTGAATGGCAAAAAGGGCTTCATGGCCAAATAAGTTTTGGAAAAGCTGAGCTTAATAAAGCTGAACAGATTTCTTTACTGAAAGACTGCTCAGAATTTTTTATATGATAATGTACATTTTGAATCTCTAAGAAAGGGATATATATGTATACATATCTTTACATACATAGATAACAGATACAGATATGTGTGTATATGTTTTTTCAAATATACATTTTATATGGATAAATATATATACATACAAATATATACAACACAATACAAATACATACACTTTTTATAATGACTAGCACCTGAAGAAAGTTGTGTACCCCACATCTGGCACCTAGTTGAAGCATTAGCTGGCTGTGTGATTTTATTTGACTCACTTAGCCTCTCTGGACCTTGTTTCCTTTCTCTGCTAAATTAAGGGAGTGAACTAAATGACCTTTCAGGTCTTTTGAAGTTCTAAGAACTAAGTCTCCATTTTATGGAAAGGTATCATTAACCTTGTAGACAGCAACCACAAAATGTGTACTAAATATCATCAGCTTTTCTTGATGATACATCATGAATCTATAAAACATGTATTTATCTAAACCCTTCTTTTAGCTGTGAATCAGCAGTTTACAAGAACAAATGCTTACTGAGCTTACTTCTATTACTTGGCTCCAAACAACTGGTATACATTAACTGGTGTTTCTTAGTTCTTATTTCCAGTGTTTGGGGTAAGCCTGTGTCAAGAAGTCCATTTTGTTTTCGGCTGCCACCACAAAGCAGCTGTCTTCTAAATTCAAACACCTGAGGTCCCGGGGACCTACCCTTAGTCATCTTGAAATCAGTTCTCTTTGGACCCCTAGACCATTCACTATCATACCCAGAGGCATTTTCCTAAGTGGATTGATACCCTTGGTAGGTCTCTCCAAATAATTTGCCTTCCTAGGAATATCTGGTTCTAGGGCACAGACCAAACAGTATCATTCCCTTTGGGGTCTGAGGATAGGATGGCATCTGGATTTATCTAGGCTTGGGCAGTGTGGACCACTACCTCAGTGGCTCATATTATAATGTAAAGATCCCTGTTTGGACACCATAACATTACCTTTTGGGGTGATAAATGTTTTATTGTTATTCTACTGGTGCAGCCACAAGATGGCATTCTTTTTGTATATTTTCCCCTTTTGCTTAACCATTTCCTAGGACAGAAGTTATTTTTGAGGCACTCTTCAGTCTTCGTAGTTTATGGAAATAACTAATCTAGATGAAACAAATGGGTATTTTCTTGCCAATATCAACCAAAATGGATGGATGGGCTGTTTTAGTTGAGAGGAAAATTATCCATAAAACATAATGTTTTAGATTACTTACAGAAATTGCCTCAAAAATAAAGCTCAGAAGAATCTCATAACAAAAACCTCAACTTTTTAAAGAATAGGCAAGAGTTGAAAATGATTCTCCATAATACTGTATGTCTGATGAAACATAACATTTGTAAGAAAAATGGTATGAATAAAACAATGGTATTGATTCACCTCTTTTGGAAAAACATGTATATATTTATGATTTGAAGAGTACCAGTTTGTGGTAGACCAAGGAGCATGGATGTTTAGCAGATGACTGTGATATTGATCCAAACATTCTGCCTCTTTCTAAACGGGAGCCAAGAATATGGTCTAGTTTATAACTTCTGGTTCCTTCTTTTTTTTTTTTAAATATTCACTCCCACCCATCCCCTAAGGAAACAACAGTACATATAATCAAAAGGAAATATTTCTTCTTCTGTTCTTTGTTGGGTCAACTCATGATAATTAGAAGAGAATTGCCAGTTGTATTTTAAAAAAGGAAAATTATATTAATAAAATGCTTTCTTCCTGCATTGCCCACACACTGATTAAATTGTCTGGGCCAATTTGTGGGGTAATCATGACTTTCTAACTTCTCAGAATAGCTTACGTATGTTCCCCTTTGTCCCAGAACAATACCCTAATCTGCTGGCATGTGGGCTTGTTGTTTCATCAGCAAGGCATGCTTGGATTCTCATAGGATTGAATACAATGATTCCCTTCCTGGGAGTACGGGACCCCCAAAAGTTTTCTGATCTGAGTGGCATGGCTTCTTGGAACCAATCCATTATTCTTTGTCCCTTTGTAATGTTCAGCCATTTGCAGTTGTTTACTCTTCTCAATATATCTCTCTTGATTTGTATATGAAACAGCTAGCTTGGGCCTTCTTCTTAGCTTATAAATCGAATAGGAAGGAGTAATTGAATAGAAAGGACTAAGGTAGGAATGGGAATAAGCTGCAAGAGAGCCTGGAGGCAGAGCCCATTTGTGGTAAAACTGTTCAGTAGTTGAAAGGAGGAAGAAGGGGGAGAGGAGGGATTTTGAAATTCCTTTCTAGCATTTCCTCCTGCCACTTCCTCCAAATTTTAAGACACACACACACACACACACACACACACAAACACATACACACACACACACACGTGCGCATGCACATTCACACACACACTCCAATCCTTGCTCTCTCTTTTTGCTGCTCCATGACCTCTCCTGAGTCCTCTTTTTATCCTCTATGGACAATCAATCCTTCTTAAGGTTTTAGGTTTTTCTCTGTAACATCCACTGATAGCAATGAAAGGTATGCTCTATTATTTGCATCTTCTACAGAACTTAAAATCAAAGCCTTTAAGAACTCTGCAGAAGTAGGTAAAAAGGGGTATAATAAAATTACTAGTGTTGGTATCAGTATTTGTGATAAGAGACCCAGATTTGATGACACAATGGATCACTATTAAAAGTAAATCATTGCTAGGGTGCCTGGGTGGCTCAGTCCATTAAGTGTTCGACTCTTGGGATTGAGTCCACGTCGGGATCCTGAGCATGGAGCCTGCTTGGAATTCTCTCTCTCCCCTTCCCCTGCTCATACTCCCATGAGCTGCGCACACGCTCTCTTTCTCTTAAAATAAGTAAACAAACATTAAAAAAATAAATCCTCACATATTGAAGAAACAATCACCTGAATTTGCTGCAATAAATTTTATCTAGAATACTGCTTTCTGTTAATACTGTCAATACTGCTTTCTGATCTGGAAATAGCAGGTAGATAATTTTATTAGGTAAAATAAAATTTCCACTTTCCACCTAAATAAAAATTTCCATTTTCCTGTTCTCCAATATTACATATATGCAAATACTTTTTAACTTGAAAACTCCCTTTGGTAATATCACACTGCCTTCAAAAGAAGCATCTTATTTTAAGGGTATTAAGATGAGTGTTTTGAAGAGTTCCCAATTAGTGATAAACCATTATGACTATTCACACCCTTAACTGTCTTCCAAGACTGACTTATGGCTTTGATCTTTACCTTGCTGATTAAGTATGTTTGGTAAGATTTTATGTTACATCTGACCAAACTGGCTGTTTCGTTATCCAAATATGTTAATTCAGGTTCCCACAACAACATGGGGAAGCAGCCCTCTGTGGCATCCCTCTGTCATTGCTGTGTGCTGTTTGCAGAGAACAGGTGGTGCCTATGTTCCTCCTATGATCAGTGTTTCTCCCATGGCCACGATCCAAAGGACACGGTGCCTTTCTCCGGGGAGAGGCTGGAAAGGGTCCAGGAACAGGCAAATTCAAGATCTGGGATTAGGGAGATTTCCTTAGAAGGTGGGCTAAAAATGAGGTCTAGAAAGACCAGGGCTACCAGGTGATAGGAAGGAGCCTGTAACAGTTGCCTGGTGGTGAGATGTTTGTGTATGAAATTCCTGAGTGGAGAACAGGGCAGCTGTGCCTTGAAAACATAAGAGTCACTTTAAGACAGGTTAGAGACAGACTTAGCCTCCATCTCCAGGCTATTTGCTGATGACCCTCTGTGAGTTACGGTACCGTCTGGATAGATGTTATAACTGTTCTCTTTAGGAGTTAGTCACCTTAAATTAAAAGTAGAGACTATGTGAACAATTTAAGACTATGTAGCATAAGATAAGAATTTAGACCCTAGAATTTAAGACTCCACACTCATTCCAGATAGGAATATTATTTTTCTAGTTGAGAAACATGGCCTTTTGGCAGGCAAAGCCAGTGCTCATGAGCTGATAAAAATGGTCCCAGTGCGTGCTTAGTTGCCACCCCAGGTGACATGACATGAACAGCTGTTGCAAAATCTCAGACCTTGATTCCTGCCAGACCACGGGCTACTGAGCCCAGAAAACAAAACCATGACTCATAGTGAACATTCATGGCCCCTGAGGTGGATACAGTCACACACTCACACACACACACACAGAGTGCTGCAGGAACTTGGACTCTGTTACCTGACTGTCCATGTCTTTGTAAGGACGCCACCCTCACCCGTTCCTGACAGAACCCAAAGACCTTTGTGGAACCGCTCCCTACTTCCAAACACTGTGAAAAGGAGTGTGTGTTTCCAAAGGAAAGTTCAGGCTCTAAAAGGATCTGTTTGTGGCGAATGGGTGGCTCAGTTGATTAAGATTAAGCATCTGACTCTTGATTTCAGCTCAGGTCGTGATCTCACTGTTGGGAGTTTGAGCCCTGCCTTGGACTCTGCGCTGACAGCATGGAGCCTGCTTGGAATTCTCTGTCTCCCTCTCTCTCTGCCCCTCCCCTACTTATGCTGTCTCAGTCTCTCTCAAAATAAATAAATAAACTTAAAGGAAAAAAGGACTGTTTAACTTCCTTTTAGTTCCTCTTTGCCGAGTTCTCCTGTGACTCTATGTTTGGGGAAGATACAAGTTTTGAGTCTGAGTCTTTCCTTTAGAGTAAGTCAGGCAATCTTGGGGGTCTTTGTGATCCCTGTGGTCGGGTGGCAGTCTTCAGGATGCTATGGCCATCATCAGAAAAGTGGGTCCATTGCAACTCTATGATTCTCTGATTTGGGACTTGGGCAAATAAAGACCTAACTTCTGGATCTAAGACTAGTATCCTGAAAATTTTAAAAATTTGGAAGTCAGTGACAAATGGTGGAAAATGACACAAACGATTCCACATCAGCGTGAACTTCCCAGGCCCAGGCAGTTACCACAGGCAAGAGAAGCAGGCCACACACAGCCTGGCTGGTTGGGTGGGTAGGAAGTGGCAAGGACTGTGGCAAGCTACTGGGACCAGGTCTTGTCTAAAGAAAAGGGGGAATTTGAAGATCAGCACTAGCTGACTGTTGCCACGTGAAGAGATGAGCTTATGGGTGCCAGCTCGTCTGGTTTCTTTCAGGAGAAGCCAGAGATCCAATGTAGTAAATGACACCCCTGAGGTTTAAATATTGGGCACTAATTCAAGTTGTAAAAAAGACAAAAAAAAAATCAAATTGCTTTGTGGTTCAAATAAGACCAGTGCAGATAAGCTATGAGTTACCAAATATTTTTAAGTTTATTTATTTATTTTGAGAGAGAGCAAGCATGAGCGGGGGGAGGGGCAGAGAGAGAGGAGAGAGAATCCCAAGCAGGCTCCAAGGCTGTCAGCAAAGACCTGATACAAGGTTTGATCCCACAAACTGCAAGATCACGACCTGAGTGAAAATCAAGAGTTGGACACTTAAATGACTGAGCCACCCATTTTTTGACCCATTTTTTGTACAGGAAGACATTACAATATCAAAATTTTGATTGATAATCACTTACATGGAATTTTCTAAAACTGCACTTACTTTAATATAAAATTTTGTTTTTAATTGCTTACCTTTCTGCCTAGAACATAACAGATCTTGAATAAATATTTGTAAAACGAATGATTAGAACACAATTGGTACTTCTTGTAGATACTGCCTGTTGGTTCTGTTTCCTGCATTCCAGTGTGAGAAATGTGTCCTAGGATATGGAGTAACATGGTTATTCAGTTGGTAGGTAATGGAGTTGGTGGCACAGCATCTTTAGGCTACACTGTACTACTTGGAGCTATCCACCAAATTCAACTCACAAAAGATTCCAGTAGGAGTCTGGTTGTAGCTCCCATCACTTGGGCTCAGTTCCCAGCCTCCCTGTCTCCTTACTCCAGTTTCCCCATATAATTATTTAAATTTTTTTAATGTTTATTTATTTTTAAGAGAGAGAGAGAGAGATTCAGAGCATGAGAGGGGGAGAGGCAGGGAGAGAGGGAAACACAGAATCCAAAGCAGGCTCCAGGCTCTGAGCTGTCAGCACAGAGCCTGATGCAGGGCTTGAACTCAAGAGCCACCAGATCATGACCTGAGCCAAAGTTGGACACTTAACCTACTGAACCGCACAGTCACCCCTCCCCATACATTTATGAAGCACCTACTGTCTTCCAGTCGGGGAGATGAAAAAAGTAAAGAGACACCTTATAATCCAACATGGAAAGTGAATCAGAGGTGCAGGGGTAGAATCTGGGGTCCTAGACATATGAAGCTTATGCCTCTGAGTTACATATTTTATCTTTTTCCCTTTCCAAAGATTCCTCCAGACAATACCCTTGTTTTGATTATCTATTGGTACATAAACTTAGCAGTGTAAAACAATAAACCCTAACTTGTTATCATTACCTCTCTTGGTTTTGTGAGCTGACTGGACAGAGTTGCTTAAGATCTCTCCCCTGTTGCAACCAGACAATGAGTGCATCTAGAGTTCTCCCTTTCTCTCTCTGTTTTTTCCTCTCTGTAATGACTCCTTCTAAAGGACTTTTCATTTCTCCTGGCCTTCTGACTGTCTTCCCCAAACAAACATATTGGTGCAGTTCTATGGGAAGTCCTTTCCCACATGCTAAGATTAAGGGGCGCCATGAAAAACCAAACTGATTCACAGCAGAGGCTCTGAGGACAGCAGAGTCTATGGGTGATTGTCTTAGAAGCTGGAGGTCTGGAAGAGTCCTGGGCCTACCTAATCCCACAAGTGGGTAACATGTGTTATGTAAATCATTGACACTGTAGACTATTTGAAGCCAGAATAAAAATGGCAAAACTTCCTGGGGCATCAATTAACTCAAACACTTGAGAAGAAAAAATAAATTAATTCACAGGACTTTTAAGATATCAGTTTTATATTAAAGTCAATAACCTGAATTTTAAATAATAAAACCAATACTCAGGGAAAGGTGCACTTGTGTGGGGACCCTTGTGAAATTCTCAGTGTGCACGTTCAGTTTCCTCTTCTACAACATTTGGCATTCTTTCCGGAAGAGTTGAGGCATCACTAGCTCTCCCGTGTTACCGTTGAAAATCAAGATGAGAGTGTTTGTTCTTAGTGGACGATTTGAGCTTAGGTCTTACTGATTCTAAGAGGTGCTTTATTCTTCAAAATTCTGTGTCTTTCAGGACATTGGAGCAGGAAAACCTTAGCTGTTGCTGCTGTGGAGTCGTGATTATCCAGGCCCAATGGTAGGTGCTACACATCCTGGCCTCTGTTAATTCCTTCCTGTGCTGGACTCAGCATTTTTACTTATGGTTAGTACAAGATGGTAGTACTAGACTGTGGTATCTACTGTTGATGGTGTTGTTTGCTTGTTGGCTATATTTATCATGCCTTCTTTTCTATCTACTTCCTCATACAGCAAAGGAATTTTCCTTTTGGGGGGGGGGGTTCTGCCTGATTTTATGTGCTCTTGGATGTACCATCAAGCACATGCCCCCACTCTGCCCCTCTCCCTATCAACTCCCATCCCCTTCCTTGACCACAGATCAAAAAATGTAAACTAAACAGAGCCAAATCAGGAAACCACATATGTTAATTTCTTTCACTACTGTAACAAATTAGCACAAACCTAGTGGCTTAAAACAACAAAACTTTATTCTTTCACAGTTCTAGAGGCCAGAGTCCAAAACTGGTATTGGCACAGCTGGTTCCATCTGGAGGTGCTAAGAGAGAATCTGCTTCTTGCCTTTTCCACCTTCTAAACCTGTATTCCTTGTCTCGTGGCTCCTTCCATCTTCACAGCACAGCAATCCAATCTCTGCTTCCATAATCACAGTTCTCAGTTCCTTCTCTCAGACTCTGATTCTTTCTGCCCCTTTCTTCTGAAGATCCTTGTGATAGTATTGGGCTCACCTGGATAATTCAGGATAATCCCCCCATTGCAAGGTTTATTAATTTAATCACATTTGCAATGTCCCTTTTGCCTCATAAAGTAACATATTCACAGGCTACAGAGATTAGAATGTGAACATCTTTGTGTGTGTGGGGGGGCATTTTTTGTATACCATTCTCCTGGGAAAGTAGTTCATCCAAAGGTGGACATGTGACCTAAACAGGAAAATTAAATCTTTCCCTGCAATTATTATTAGGATGGGAGGAGAAGTTATTTTTCCTAGGAGTGGCTAATCTTGAAGAAAATTATGGTGGTGCTGCTGGCAACTCTGTTTCCAGTTACTGGGCAAAGCTCATCGGTAGCAGGAGGGAATAAAGCCAAATGATTGAGAGCTGTAGCCAAGAACATGGAAGCAAAAGGCAGTGGTGATAATATTTGAGCACCTGTATCCAGCTACACTTGAAACCAGACCTTCTTGTGGTTTCCCAGGCTTACAAACCAATAAGATCTCTTTTTGCTTTGAGCTGAATTTATATACTAATGACTCCATATTTTTCTTAAACAATGAGAAGGAAAGGGAGGTGGGAGCCAACTCAATTATTTGTCTGTTCTTTTTCAGGGATATGATAACTGTTTGAATATAAATGAAGTTGAAGCTGTCAAAACAAGTCTTTATAAACATGATTAAGTTTTGTTTTCTTATGTCTATGCTCTACCAAACTACAACAGGGAATTAGAAGCTAACTATATTAAAAAATATGAATGTGACTGTAACTGGAATGTTACTGAAATAATACATTCCTTGACTTTTTGCCACTGTTTTCTCATTTCCAAAAGGAAAACAAAAGAACATTTCTCTTTTATGGGAAACCAATTCTTATAGGCTCCCTTGTCTAGAGAAAGGCAGGTGCATTGTGTTAGTAACTTTTTGTCATTCAGGCCTGAAAATGTTTGTTCAGTAAGGTTAGATCCATTAAGAGATTATCATTGGCTTGTCCTGAGAGGATGTAGTTACAGAAATAGTTAAAGATGTAGTTAAAGAATGAGTGGTCCAACTCAAAGGGAGGGTATAGAATGGTGGATTACAGTGGCCACATTCTTTCAGGAGGTGAAGGTTCTTTTCTTCCCCTTGAGTCTGGGTTGGCCTTATGGCTTTTTCTGACAAGCAGAATATGGAGGAAGTGATGCCTTGCTAGTGTCACCTCCAGCTCCTTAGAGGACAGCTTCTCTTACTTTTCCTTGAGCCACTGCCTCTTAGGATCCAGATACCATGGAATAAGCATTGACTAGATCACTAAGTGATAAGAGGCCACACAGAGAGACTGTGGAGGAAGAGACATTGGGACTTGCTAGCTCCAGTGGTACAGACAGATGAAAGCAGTTGCACGAATGGCTTTCAGTTGCAAATATTATTGCAACAAAGATGAGACTTTCCCCATTGAGGTGCGCCCAAATTGAAGAACCACGGGAGATATTGGGTTGTATTTTAAGCTCTTTTTTTTTTTTTTTTTTTTTTTTCAACATTTTTTATTTATTTTTGGGACAGAGAGAGACAGAGCATGAACGGGGGAGAGGCAGAGAGAGAGGGAGACACAGAATCGGAAACAGGCTCCAGGCTCCGAGCCATCAGCCCGGAGCCTGACGCGGGGCTCGAACTCACGGACCGCGAGATCGTGACCTGGCTGAAGTCGGACGCTTAACCGACTGCGCCACCCAGGCGCCCCTGTATTTTAAGCTCTTAATTTAAGCTCTTGGGGTTATTTGTTATGCTGCAAAAGATCACTGAAACAGGTACGGCTGCCTAAGATTGGAAATAAGGGATTGGCAGTGGGTACCATGGTGGCTGAGACTTGCACGATACACTTTTCTTCAGTGCATCCTGTAAGTGGAGAATGCTGCGTGGTTATTAGGAAAGTGAGCATCAAGTGCCAGCCAGCAGGAGCCATGGAGAAGGCTTCCATGGCCACATTTGGCACAGAAGGCGGAGGATTGGGACAGGTTGGGCCTTTGGCAAAGTTTTTTAACAGAACGTGTTTCTTCACCTTTCCTCCTTCCTGGCTGTCTGGAAGATGTCATGAGAAGAGCTTTAGCAGTCGTCATAAGCCATGAGACAATTTTGCACATGAAAATTATGCAGTAAAAATGGCAGAACAGAATGTTGGAAGGATCCTAAGAATTAGATGACTTTGTGGAGCTGCTGTACCTGGAGTCCTGATTTCCAGATTTCTTTCACTTGATGGAATAACCGTTATTTCCTTAAGCCCCATTAGGTCTCGTTTACATTGACTGAAGGCATTTTCTCACTGATAAACTACACAAAATGACTAAAGTTATGTTTCCCCCAGACCTTAGTAAATTATGAAATGAACCATATCTAACATGATTTATAAAAGTAAAGAAATATAATGTTTCCCCTACCTTTGCTTCACAAAGCAGATCTTTTAGTAACAGGTCTTTAGAAAATAGTAGCATCAGAGCCCATGGAGACATTATAGCCAACCAGGTTTCCCTCATAGACTGAAGACATTGTGAAAAAAGCTTGAGATTTAAGTGGATGTAAACTTGGGTGTGAGTCCTAGCTCTTTCTCCTCAGGCAGGTGAGTTACTTTCCCGGAACTTCATATTCCTTATGTGAAAAATGGAGGTAAGACACCTGAGTGTCTGGGATGATATAATGAAGTACCTCAAGAAATACAACTTACACTCCTTGACACATAGGGAGTCCTCAATAAATGACAATGTTACAGATTGTGCCTAGTAGAGAAAAAGGGAAATTATAGAGAAAAGAAAAAAGTAAAAGTAGAGAGACAGTAGATGGCACAGAGGAAAGAAGGCTCAGATGTGATGATAATGATTTTCAAAGCTCTGTTTTCTGCAGACCTTCATTTTCCCAAGGAGCAGAGATATTATCTATAGCAGGGAGATACTATAGTTAGCAGGTTATTAAACCAGCTATTAACCCAAACACCCAGCTCTATGCTCAGAATTTGAAAACAGAACAAAACCTCAAATCTGGGCAGTTGTAAAGAAAAGAAGCCAGTATGAAGGAAGAATTCACTTTCAGTTATTTCTTCAGCAAATATTGATGACTTCCAGTGTTCCAAGTGTTGAGGATATAGTGGAGAACAAGACAGACCAAGCTCCTGTGCTTGGGAGCTTTCATTACAGTGGTACAGGACAGGCAACACATATGTAAATTAAAGCACATACTGTCAGGTACTGAGGGATACGTTGATGAAAGACCAAGCAAGTGAAGAGAGAGAGGGATAATTGTAGGAGAGATGATTTTTAAAATAGGTTTCTGAGGTGCAAAATTGTACCTAAAGAATGTAAATTAAATATGTAAAGATTAAAATTTGCTTGGTTATTGTATCTTCAAACCATCATGGGTTTTGTCTGAGGGTCATAGAAAGAGATGCTGATCAATCATTTTCTTCTTTATAGAAAGATTTCACAAAACAGCTCCTAAATATACTTACTCAGTATCCTTAAACCAGTTATACAATCTCTCCAAGCCTCAGTTTTCTTAACTGTAAACATTAAAGCCATAATATCCACTTCACAACGTTTGTGGGAAACCAAGTGAAAACATTAAGGTTTATGAAATGTCTGGCACACTTTCAAAGCTCAAGGAATATTCATTCCTTTCTCTTTTCTTGGAGTAGGATTTAACAAAAAGAAAGTGATCCAAACTAAAGCAAGACATCATTTGTGGAAAGACAAGAATTCTTGATTGTTGGGGTAATGACTTTGAAATTGAGCTTCTGATGGTGTTTGTGGGTTACTGAGATATTTGGGCAGAGGAAGCACATGTGTGTCCTTTAATAAGAATGAAGACAATGGGTTGGGTCCAGTCATTCCTTCGCATTTTTTTCTAGTTCTGTGGTTCTGAACTTGGCTTCTGTCCTTTCTTTTTCAGGCTAGAAGTCAAAGTTTCCTAGATGTGAGTTCACTAACTTGTGCGGGAGCGCCTACATTACAATCATCTGAGAACTTGTTATAAATATAGATCCCTTGGTCCCAGCTCAAGATTCTTCCCCCCAGCTCTAGACATTTTGATTCGGCCATTCAGGAGTGGGGACTGAGTGATACTGAGTGATAGTTGATACTGAGACAGAATTGTATCAAATTCCATTTTAGGTTGTTCATTTACTTATAATAAAAATGGCTCTTCTCCTTTGAGTCTCATGTGTAATTTTGCTTATCATTTGCCCTTAATTTGTAAAAGGAAAATAAAAATCTATAGCATCATTTCCCTAACATGACCTAACATTTTCCTTACATAACTTTCTATATCCATTTCAATCTAGTTACTAGTGAATCAAAGAATCTCAACAACAAATTTAAATTTGCACTTCCATCTTCAAGTGGATTGTGCACAAACCAGGGGGTACTTTCCTAACCCCTTTCTTTTATAAATTTTAGCTTAGAAAATAACGAAACCATTACATTTAGCTAGATATCTAAAATTCTTATTTATTTATTTATTTATTTATTTATTTATTTATTTATTTATTTATTTTAAGTTCATTTACTTGAGAAAGAGAGAGACAGCATGAGTGAGAGAGAGAGAGCAGGGAAGCAGAGGAAGAGAGAGAATCCCAAGTAGGTTCCACACTATCGAGACTGACGTGGGACTCGATCTCACAAACTGTAAGATCATGACCCGAGCTGAAATCAAGAGTCCAACACTTAATCAACTAAACCACCCAGGTGCCCCTAAAATTCATATTTAAAGATTCTAAAAAAAACAAACTTACCAGTAACTGCTATTGGTACAACTTGGTAAATAACTGAAAAAAAAATTAGATCTCTATCTCACAATGTATAGTGGTGCAAATTCCAAATGGATCAACTATTTAAATGTAAGAAAATAAAACCATACAATTACTAAAAGAATACATGGGAAGGTAGGAGAAGATGGCGGCGTAGGAGGACGCTGGGCTCACCACGTCCTGCTGATTGCTTAGATTCCACCCACATCTGCCTAATTTACCCTGATAACCACCAGAAGACTAGCAGAACGGACTCACTGGAGCCAAACGTAGATGAGAGGCCCACGGAAGAGGGTAGGAAGGGCGGAGAGGCGGTGTGCACTACAGGGACTGGCGGGAGGGACCCGGGGCAGCAGAGGGGCAGCCAGCCCACCCAGCAAGGCAGAGCCCCTGAGTCTGGCCATGAAAGCGGAGGGGCCGCATGGAGTGTGTTCTGACAGCCAGTGGGACTTAACATCTGGAATGTTATAAGTCAACAGCTCTGCTTGGAGAGCAGGAGGGAGAGTTGTTGAGCCTCGGAGGACAGAGCTCAGCTTGGCGGGAACAAAGGCATGGAAAGCACTGTCTCCCTCACCCATCCCCCAGCCAAAATCCCAAAGGGAGCCAGTTCCCCTCACGTAACTTGCTTGCACCATGCAAACACCCAACACTGTGCTTCTGTGGATCCATCCCTCTGACGGGTCTGCCTCCCTCCTGGTGCTGCAGGGCCCCTCCCAAAGTGGACCACTGAAGACAAAGCCAGCTGAGCCTGCCCCTCCCGCCCCTGTGCACCTTCCGGATCCACCCCGGCTAATACGCCAGATCCCATCAAAGCAGTACCACAAGACTGGCAGTGTGCAAGTAGCCCAGAGAGAGGCCACACCACTTCACAGTGAGTTCTGCCCCGGAGAGGGGAAGATAAGGTACACACCAGTCTGACTGTGGCCCCAGCGGTGGGCTGGGGGCAGACATTAGGTCTGACTGTGGCCCTGCCCACCAACGCAAGTTACTCCAGACAGAACAGAGGAAGTGCTCTGCAGTTCCCTGCCACTCCAGGGACTATCCAAAATGATGAAACAGAAGAATTCTCCTCAAAAGAAACTCCAGGAAGTAGCGACAGCTAACGAACTGATCAAAAACGATTTAAGCAATGTAGCAGAAAATGAATTTAAAATAATAGTCATAAAATTAATCGCTGGGCTTGAAAAAAGTATAGAGGACAGCAGGAAATCTATTACTACAGAGATCAAGGGACTAAGAAACAGTCAGGAGGAGATAAAAATGCTATAAATGAGCTGCAAAATAAAATGGAGGCGACCACAGCTCAGATTGAAGAGGCAGAGGAGAGAATAGGTGAATTAGAAGATAAAATTATGGAAAAAGAAGAAGCTGAGAAAAAGAGAGATAAAAAAATCCAGGAGTATGAGGGGAGACTTAGAGAACTAAGTGACATAATTAAACGAAATAATGTACACATAATTGGGATTCCAGAGGAGGAAGAGAGAGGGAAAGGTGCTGAAGGTGTATTGGAAGAAATCATAGCTGAGAACTTCCCTGATCTGGGGAAGGAAAAAAGCATTGAAATCCAAGAGGGACAGAGAACTCCCTTCAGATGTAACTTGAATCGATCTTCTGCATGACATATCATAGTGAAACTGGCAAAATACAAGGATAAAGAGAGAATTCTGAAAGCAGCTAGGGATAAACATGCTCTAACATATAAAGGGAGACCAATAAGACTTGTGATGGACCTGTCTACTGAAACTTGGCAGGCCAGAAAGGAATGGCAGGAAATCTTCAATGTGATGAAGAGAAAAAATATGCAGTTGAGAATCCTTTATCCAGCAAGTCTGTCATTTAGAATACAAGGAGAGATAAAGGTCTTCCCAAACAAAAACTGAAGGAATTCATCACCACTAAACCAGCACTACAAGAGATCCTAAGGGGGATCCTGTGAAACAAAATACCAGAGACATCAATGCAAGCATGAAACCTACAGACATCACAATGACTCTAAACCCATATCTTTCAATAATAACACAATGTAAATGGACTAAATGCTCCAACCAAGACATAGGGTATCAAAATGGATAAAAAACCAAGACCCATCTATTTGCTGTCTACAAGAGACTCATTTTATTTATTTATTTATTTATTTATTTATTTATTTATTTATTTATTTTGAGTTATGTTAGGATTTACTATATACAAGACCATGTCATCTATGAATAGAGAAAATTTTCCTTCTCCTCCCTCCCCCCCACAATCTGAATGCCTTGACAAAAACTCTTCTTTTTTAGAGACTCATTTTAGACCTAAGGACACCTTCAGATTGAAAGTGAGGGGTTGGAGAACTACCTATCATGCTTCTGCAAGTCAAAAGAAAGCTGGAGTAGCCATACTTATATCAGACAAACTAGACTTTAAATTAAAGCCTGTAACAAGAGATGTAGAAGGGCATTATATAATAATTACAGGGTCTATCCATCAGGAAGAGCTAACAATTTTAAATGTCTATGCGCCAAATACAGGAGCCCCCAAATATATAAAACAATTAATCACAAACCTAAGCAACCTTATTGATAATAATGTGGCAATTGCAGGGGACTTTAATACTCCACTTACAACAATGGATAGATCATCTAGACACAGGATCAATAAAGAAACAAGGGCCCTGAATGATACACTGGATCAGATGGACTTGATAGATATATTTAGAACTCTGTATCCCAAAGCAACAGAATATACTTTCTTCTCGAGTGCACATGGAACCTTCTCCAAGATAGATCACATACTGGGTCACAAAACAGCCCTTCATAAGTATACAAGAATTGAGATCATACCATGCACACTTTCAGACCACAATGTGATGAAGCTTGAAATCAACCACAAGAAAGCCTGGAAAACCTCTAAAAGCATGGAGGTTAAAGAACACCCTACTAAAGAATGAATGGGTCAAGCAGGCAATTAGAGAAGAAATTTAAAAATATATGGAAGCAAATGAAAATGAAAATACAACTATCCAAACGCTTTGGGATGCAGCAAAGGCAGTCCTGAGAGGAAAATACATTGCAATCCAGGCCTATCTCAAGAAACAAGAAAAATCCCAAATACAAAATCTAACAGCACACCTAAAGGAAATAGAAGCAGAACAGCAAAGGCAGCCTAAACCCAGCAGAAGAAGAGAAATAATAAAGATCAGAGCAGAAATAAACAATATAGAATCTAAAAAAAACTGTAGAGCAGATCAACGAAACCAAGAGTTGGTTTTTTGAAAAAATAAACAAAATTGACAAACCTCTAGCCAGGCTTCTCAAAAAGAAAAGGGAGATGACCCAAATAGATAAAATCATGAATGAAAATGGAATTATTACAACCAATCCCTCAGAAATACAAGCAATTATCAGGGAGTACTATGAAAAATTATATGCCAACAAACTGGACAACCTGAAAGAAATGGACAAATTCCTAAACACCCACACACTTCCAAAACTCAAAGAGGAGGAAATAGAAAGCTTGAACAGACCCATAACCAGCGAAGAAATTGAATTGGTTATCAAAAATCTCCCAACAAATAAGAGTCCAGGACCAGATGGCTTCCCGGGGTAGTTCTACCAGACGTTTAAAGCAGAGATAATACCTATCCTTCTCAAGCTATTCCAAGAAATAGAAAGGGAAGGAAAACTTCCAGACTCATTCTATGAAGCCAGTATTACTTTGATTCCTAAACCAGACAGAGACCCAGTAAAAAAAGAGAACTACAGGCCAATATCCCTGATGAATACGGATGCAAAAATTCTCAATAAGATACTAGCAAATCGAATTCAACGGCATATAAAAAGAATTATTCACCATGATCAAGTGGGATTCATTCCTGGGCTGCAGGGCTGGTTCAACAGTCGCAAATCAATCAATGTGATACATCACATTAATAAAAGAAAAGATAAGAACCATATGACCCTGTCAATCGATGCAGAAAAGGCCTTTGACAAAATTCAGCATCCTTTCTTAATAAAAACCCTCGAGAAAGTCGGGATAGAAGGAACATACTTAAACATCATAAAAGCCATTTATGAAAAGCCCACAGCTAATATCATCCTCAATGGGGAAAAACTGAGAGCTTTTTCCCTGAGATCAGGAACATGACAGGGATGTCCACTCTCACCGCTGTTGTTTAATATAGTGTTGGAAGTGCTAGCATCAGCAATCAGACAACAAAAGGAAATCAAAGGCATCAAAATTGGCAAAGATGAAGTCAAGCTTTCGCTTTTTGCAGATGACATGATATTATACATGGAAAACCCGACAGACTCCACCGAAAGTCTGCTAGAACTGATACGTGAATTCAGCAAAGTCGCAGGATACAAAATCAATGTACAGAAATCAGTTGCATTCTTATACACTAACAATGAAGCAACAGAAAGACAAATAAAAAAACTGATCCCATTCACAATTGCACCAAGAATCATAAAATACCTAGGAATAAACCTGACCAAAGATGTAAAAGATCTGTATGCTGAAAACTATAGAAAGCTTATGAAGGAAATTGAACAAGATATAAAGAAATGGAAAAACATTCCATGCTCATGGATTGGAAGAATAAATATTGTTAAAATGTCAATACTACCCAAAGCTACCTACACATTCAATGCAATCCCAATCAAAAGTGCACCAGCATTCTTCTCGAAGCTAGAACAAGCAATCCTAAAATTTGTATGGAACCACAAAAGGCCCCAAATAGCCAAAGTAATTTTGAAGAAGACCAAAGCAGGAGGCATCACAATCCCAGACTTTAGCCTCTACTACAAAGCTGTCATCATCAAGACAGCATGGTATTGGCACAAAAACAGACGCATAGACCAATGGAATAGAACAGAAACCCCAGAACTAGACCCACAAACGTATGGCCAACTCATCTTTGACAAAGCAGGAAAGAATATCCAATGGAAAAAAGACAGTCTCTTTAACAAATGGTGCTGGGAGAACTGGACAGCAACATGCAGAAGGATGAAACTAGACCACTTTCTTACACCATTCACAAAAACAAACTCAAAATGGATAAAGGACCTGAATTTGATACAGGAAACCATCAAAACCCTAGAGGAGAAAGCAGGAAAAAACCTCTCTGACCTCAGCCGCAGCAATTTCTTACTTGACACATCCCCAAAGGCAAGGGAATTAAAAGCAAAAATGAAGTATCAGGACCTCATGAAGATAAAAAGCTTCTGCACAGCAAAGCAAACAACCAACAAAACTAAAAGGCAACCAATGGAATGGGAAAAGATGTTTGCAAATGACATATCCGACAAAGGGCTAGTATCCAAAATCTATAAAGAACTGACCAAACTCCACACCCGAAAAACAAATAATCCAGTGAAGAAATGGGCAGAAAACATGAATAGACACTTCTCTAAAGAAGACATCCAGATAGCCAACAGGCACATGAAAAGATGCTCAACGTCACTCCTCATCAGGGAAATACAAATCAAAACCACACTGAGATATCACCTCATGCCAGTCAGAGTGGCTAAAATGAACAAAACAGGAGACTATAGATGCTGGAGAGGATGTGGAGAAACGGGAACCCTCTTGCACTGTTGGTGGGAATGCAAATTGGTGCAGCCACTCTGGAAAACAGTGTGGAGGTTCCTCAAAAAATTAAAAATAGACCTACCCTATGACCCAGCAGTAGCACTGCCAGGAATTTACCCAAGGGATACAGGAGTACTGATGCATAGGGGCACTTGTACCCCAATGTTTATAGAAGCACTTTCAACAATAGCTAAATTATGGAAAGAGGCTAAATGTCCATCAACTGATGAATGGATAAAGAAATTGTGGTTTATATACACAATGGAATACTATGTGGCAATGAGAAAGAATGAAATATGGCCCTTTGTAGCAACATGGATGGAACTGGAGAGTGTTATGATAAGTGAAATAAGTCATACAGAGAAGAACAGATTCCATATGTTTTCACTCCTATGTGGATCCTGAGAAACTTAACAGAAGACCATGGGGCAGGGGAAGAAAAAAAATGGTTAGAGAGGGAGGGAGCAAAAACATAAGAGACTCCTAAAAACTGAGAACAAACTGAAGGTTTATGGGAGGTGGGAGGGAGGTGTGGGTGGGTGATGGGTATTGAGGAGGGCACCTGTTGGGATGAGCACTGGGTATTGTATGGAAGCCAATTTGGCAATAAATTGCATAATAAAAAAAAAAAATGCCATTCCATTAAAAAAAAAAAAAAGAATACATGGATAGATTTCTTTATCTGATCTGAGTAAGGAAGGTCTTTCCAGGGCTCAAATTTCAGATGTCATAAAAGATTAGGTAAAAGCCCAAAATTTTGCATGGCAATAAAAGTGCCACCAGAAATATGTTAAAAAACAAGCAATAAACTGGGAAAAAGATCTCCAGATCATATTACAAATGAAAATTAATATCCTTAATATACAGAGTTCCTTTAAATGAAAAGGTATGTATACTTTTTAAAAATCGGCAGATACAGAAAGGATACAGAAAAATAAATGTAAATGGTCTCTAAAACTTATGATGTTCAAAATTCCTCATGATAAAAAAGTTAACACTATATTAAGATACCATTTCTCACCTAGTGGATTGGTAGAATCTAACTTTGCCTTCAGGCACATTCATCTGTTGCTAGTGGGAATGTAAATCGGTATAACTCCCGTGGAGAGCAATTTGACACTAACAATCAAAGTTACAACTGCATCTACCCTTTGACTGGGCAAGTCCACTTCTGGGTATTTCTCCTACAGTATCTCTTCCTTTGTGCATGATGATGTGTGTTTGAGGATTTTTTATTTCAGCTTTGTCTGTTGAAATGGTCCAAATGTCCAACAAAGGAGGATTAGCTAAATATTTCATGTACATTCAAACAATGGAATACTTTACCACTGTAAACATGTGGATGCCATTCACAGATATGGAACGCCTCCAAGATACGTGGTTTCACAGAGGAAGAAAGGCCTAGGGCAACCTGTTAGGCTAACTTCTGTGTAGCAAGGGCAGGAGGAGAGTGCATACCCATATTAATTTTTATTTGAGTCAAAAATCTTTGTTGTAAGCAAATTAATAAGATAGTTGAAGAGGAGGGAAGCAGGTTGGATTCAAGGACGAGTGGACACTTTTTTGTTTTGCCATCACCATGTGGTTAATAACTTTATCTGAAAGAAAATATCTGATAATAGTTGTTTTTTTTTTTAAGTTTGTTTTTCTTTTAGTGATCTCTATACCCAATGTGGGTATAGAGTCGCAGGCTCCACCAACTGAGCCAGCCAGGCACCCCTGACGATAGTTTTTAACATAGGTTTTACCAGTGAAGCAGGAGACCGTATTCCTTTTCCTACAGTTTTGTTTTACACACCAGAAGACTGTATCACCTAAGATGTAAAATTTAAAGGCCTCTGTGGAAAACCAAGAATGAGCAGATCCCATGTGGATAATTAGTGTTTTAAATAAAAATAATATTTTGACCAGAGGAATGTGAAGGAAATTATAGACCATCCCACGCCAAACACAAGAGGAAAACTCTCTTAGAAGGTGGTGTAAAAAACAGATTGCAGGGGCCTCCAGATCATTTTTCCAGAATGAGAGTGGACTAGCCATGAACCATGTGTGTTTAAAGATTTTTTTTTTCCATGAAAGTGAGAAATCCATCTAGTGAAATGTTATTTTAAATACACTAAAAACCATGAAGAAAAGGTGTTATTAGTCCTCAACTGTGTATTTTGGCTGCAAGTAACAAAAGAACCTTTTCCTAGTGCCATAATCAGAAGGAAGCGGGCCTCTCGTGTGGGTTCAGAGACTTAATAAAGTCACAAAATTGCTTCTAAAGCCCCAGACATAAGCATGCATGTTCAAGGAGGATGAAAAGGAGGAACTGCTTTTATAAGGAAAAAAAAAAAAAAGAATAAACAGTAACTTTGCCTAAACTCCCTAGCATACTTTTCTCCCACCTCTCATTGGCCCAACTGTGTCACATGGCCATTCCTAAATGCAAGGGGCAGGGCTGGGAGAATGAGAATGTAGTTTTGCCAGTTTCTGTGGCAGGAACAGGAAGTGGAAAGTGTTGGGAATTCAGCACACAATGTATGCCGTACTGTGATTGGTGATGGGCACATCTTCAAGTGCCTCTGCTGCATATAGTCTGTGGGGGGGCAGTTATTAGATCCCCAGCTGGAGGCTTATTTGAGGCTGATTTCTCCCGTTAAAGGAGGACGCAACAAGAGATTTCTTTAAATTTCCTGGGCCTCTACCCTTTAGGAACTGCCCACCTGTTTTCTGCAGCTGTAAAAGTGTAGTGCCCTTTAATACAACACTATTCAGGGCGCCTGGGTGTCTCAGTCGGTTAAGTGACCGACTTCAGCTCAGGTCATGATCTCATGGCTGGTGGGTTTGGACTGCGTTGGGCTCTGTGCTGACAGCTTGGAGCCTGGAGCCTGGAGCCTGCTTCAGATTCTGTGTCTCCCTCTCTCTCTGACCCTTCCCTGCTCACTCTCTGTCTGTCTGTCTGTCTCTCTCTCTGTCTCTCAAAAATAAAATAAAACTTAAAAAATATAACACTATCCTACCCCTATTATATTATTATATTATATGTTTAACTTTAAAAATGGCTATTAGCGAGCACTTCAATAACCTTTGAGAAAATCTGTTCACTGGATATTCTAACAGTCAGAGTGACACTTTCTTTAAGAAATTGCCTGATGGTAAGTCCGTCTGGCTTGAGTTACTTTGATTATTTCAGTACCTTTGGGAGCTTGGAAGGCATTCCTCATCCCTTGAATATTAAAGATTTGTGTATGACCTTTCTGCCCAATCAAATAATGAGTGTAAGCCAAGTCTTGTAAAATGAAAGCAAATACTCTTAACCAGGAAATACAGTTTTAATAAGGTGTTTGCCTGCCATTACCCCAAAGCATGCCTTCTCTCCAACAGGTTTATACTGTGCTAAAGAACAATTTAGATAATTCTCTCATTAAAACCCAATGTTGATAATTTTTAGATGATTACCTTTTTCAAGAAATACATTGTACTTAACATTGCAAAGCCATTCAGCAAATTGGTATTTATAATAATTTGGTGCAGGTGGCATTTCAATGTCACTAATTGCTGTGGATTGTCATGTTTGGCTATTCCTTGCTAAAGTTCCTTCTAGCTCCATCAAATGTCCTGTGATTCCATGGGTGATCTTACTTATTTATTTAATTTCAATTTTTTTAAAGATTTTATTTTTAAGTAATCTCTACAATCAGTGTGGGGCTTGCACTCACAACCCTGAGATCAAGAGTCCCAGACTCCACTGAGGAAGCCAACCAGGCGCCTCACAGGCATTCATATTTAAAAAACTAAGCCACAGTTGACTGAAAGTCTGAATTTGCTATTTCTTTTGATCTCAAATCCAGGTATGTAAGTTTGATCTTAGGGTGAGAAAGTGGCCCACCCAAAATATTTATTCCACCTAATTCTCAATATCCCCTCAAGAGGAGACAGATGTTTTTTTTAAGTCATCAATAGGGAATCCTTTGAATGTAGATTGCCATGGAGGGGGTAATACCTAATATTGATGGGAAATAACAGTCTTGCTCCTCCTGGTGTTGGAGTAGAAATTAGATTAGTAAAAGAGATTAACAGAAAGATGGAAAGTAGTCTTGCTGGAGGTGGATATTCTTCACTCACTCAAATATGCATTTTTTTATGGGAAGGACAATCATCCATCCTAGAATTCACAAAGTCTGTCTATTCAATTACTCATCTGGCAAATGTTTATTGAGCAACTGCTTTATAAAAGACACTGATACAAAAAGAACCTTCTTTTCGTATCTATTCTCCTCATATTGGGGATGAGAATATGGAGGGCCGAGAGGCAATGTTTTACAATGTTTTTAGAGCCAGAGAAATCCATAATTTAATAACATTTACAAAGATGTCTCAAACCTGAAGCAGATACAGATGGAACTGAGTGTGTGAGGTAGCCTCACACCCAGCAGCCCAGCTGCTCTCCTCTCCCTCTGAAGTCTCTCCAGGTTGCAGCGTGAACATTTTTGCCGAAGGGATGAAATGAGCCCCCTCACTGAATGGCATCCCTTCTGAAGAGCTGCCACTCATATAGCTCAGCTGTTTGACATCAAGACCCCTTACATTCACTTAGTGGCCTGGTCAAGGTTGTTGACATCCAACCTCCAGGATTTTTGCAATAATCGTGATGTCCCAGAGAGGTGAATGGGGCAGAGGTGAGAGACCTCCTGTCTGGCACCAGGGTCGCAAATTGAAATGTTTACAAGAGCATATGCCAGCAAGGTACTTATATGAACTGACACAGTGGGGAAGAGGGGAACTGTGCTGCACATGCTCCATCGAAAGGAGATAGCTCTTCAACTCCGGTTCCCTTCTGCCCAGATGTTCTCATTTTTCAAGAAAAGCCAGAAATCCAGGGCGCCTGGGTAGCTCAGTTGGTTCAGCGTCCAACTCTTGATTTCAGCTCAGGTCATGATCTCATGGTCATAAGATCAAGCCCCTAAGTCAGGCTCTGACCTGACAGCATGGATCCTGCTTGGGATTCTCTCTCTCCCTCTTTCTCTCTCTGCCCCTCCCCCACTCATGCTCTCTAAATAAATAAATAAACAAACATACATTAAAAAAACAGAAGCCAGGGGGAGGAGCCAAGATGGCTCAACAGCATGGAAGTGTTTTGGGTGTCTCGCGTCCATGAAATACAGCCAGACCAACACTAAACCATCCTACACACCTAAAAAACTGACTGGAGGATTAACACAGCAATATGCACAACCTGAACCACAGAATTCAGTAGGTACGCGGCACAGATAAGTAAACTTGGGGGGAGAAGGCGCAGGAAGGGAGGTGCTTTTGTGAGAGGAGAGAGGACGGAGACTCAGGGGAGAATATGGGAAAAGCACCCCTCCCCCAAAGCAGCTGGAGAAAAAGTGGAAAATTGGAAACCGCTGCAGGGACTAAACTAAAAAGGGAGAAAGAAGAAAGGAGAGGGTTTAAATTCCAGTAAGACTATAAACAAGGGGAGTGCAGAGTCTACAACTCCACAGCCCGATACCTGGTGGTGCTCTGGTGGAAAGGGCGAATCCCCAGGAACAGAGTGCAGTCCGAGAGGTTCTCAAGCCACATGGGGAAAAGTGGTTCCACTGCTGGAAGGACATTTGGTAGAGACTGTTGAAGCCATCTGGTACCAGTTGACCCCGGAAGGCAGCCACATTTGCTGGTGTTGGGGCAAGGTCGTTAAGGGTGAAGCCTGGTGCCAGGTGTTGTGATTTTCCTTAATCCTGAAACGCTGCTGCTACACTGTCTCGTGAACTTTTTCTGGGACGGGCTGGCACCTGGCCAAAGTCTCGGGGCACCGGCAGCAGCAGGGTCCAGCAAGTGTTCCTGGGTGCAGCTGACATTTGGCCATTGCTCATTCTGCCACTGCTTGGTGAGACCCTCCTGCAGAGGGGCAGAACGGTTCAAAGCCGCAGTCCTTCAGAAGTAAGGGGCCGGGGAAGGCAGCCACATCTGAGACAAAATTCGGGAGAGAGGTACTGCCTGGGGCCTCATCACGGAGAGGGAAAAAGCGGGGAGTAGCCGAGAGCTGAACACAGAGGATGGGTGCGCGATTGCTGATCCCGGAAAACAGACTGGGTAACTGAGTATCGCCATTTTTACAGCTCCCGCGCATGCGCAAACGCACCTACGAGCCCCGCAACAATCCACCTCAGTAGGATAGCAGCGCCATCTAGTGGAAAGCGGAGCCGTTACACTGAGCCCCGCCCAACTGGGCCAACCTCGCTCTTCAAGAACACAAGTCTCACTGCTGGCTTAGTTTATGGACTATAAAGTGCAATTCAATTTTCTTTCTTTTCCTTTTTTTTTCTCTTTTACACTTCTTTTTCTTGAATACAGAAAGAGAAAAAATTCATTTTTATTTTCAATTTTTATTAAAATTTTTTCTTTATTTTTTATTACTATATTTTTACTTTTGTGTACATTTTTTCAAATTCTATTTTACTTCCATCATTTTATTTTAGTCTACTACAGTGTATTCACTTTTTCAAATTTTCAAACGATTTCTTTTTTTCTCTTTTCTTTTTTCTTAAATATAGAAAAAGAAAAAATTCATATTTATTTTTAATTTTTATTAACAATATTTTTCTTTAATTTTTTTCTAGTATATTATTTATTTTGTGTATATTTTTTCAAATTCTATTTCACCCCCATCATCTCATTTTAGTCTACTTCAGTGTATTCATTTTTTCAAATTCTCAAACGATTTCCTCCCACCCCCCTTGTTTTTCTCTAATCTGTCAAACCACTTTCAACACCCAGATCCAAACACACCTAGGATATAGCATCATTTATTCAATTTTGTGTGTGTGTGTGTTTAAGTTTTTAATTATAATATTTTTTAATTTTAATATTTTTTTAATTTTAATATTTTTTAATTTTAATTTTTCTACCTCATTAATTCCTTTTCTCCCTTAAAAATCCCAAAACAAAGGAATTCACCCCAAAAGAAAGAGCATGAAGAAACAACAGCCAGGGATTTAACCAACACAGATACAAGCTAGATGTCTAAACCAGACTTTAGAATCACGATAATAAGAATACTAGCTGGAGTAGAAAATAGATTAGAACCCGTTTCTGCAGAGATAAAGGAAGTAAAAAATAGCCAGAATGAAATTAAAAATGCTATAACTGAGCTGCAATCAGGGATGGATGCAGCAGCAAGGATGGATGAGGCAGAAGAGAGAATCAGTAATATAGAGGACAAATTTATGGAGAATAGTGAAACAGAAAAAAAAGAGGGGATTAAGGCAAAAGAGCACGATTTAAGAATTAGAGAAATCATATATAATATATATACCAAAAGCAACAAAGATGAGAAAGGAACAGAGAACACCACCAGAAACTCCAACACTACAAGCATCATAATGGCAATAAATTCATATCTTTCAGTACTCACTCTAAACGTCAATGGACTCAATGCTCCAATCAAAAGACATAGGGTAAAAGAATGGATAAGGAAACAAGATCCATCTATATGCTGTTTACAAGAGACCCACTTTAGACCTAAAGACACCTACAAATTGAAAACAAGGGGATGGAGAACCATCTCTCATGCTAATGGTCAACAAAAGAAAGCCAGAGTAGCCATACTTATATCAGACAATCTAGACTTGAAAATAAAGACTGTATCAAGAGATGCAGAAGGGCATTATATCATATTCAAGAGGTCTATCCACCAAGAAGACCTAACAATTGTAAACACTGATGTGCCAAATGTGGAAGCACCCAAATATATAAATCAATTAATCACAAACATAAAGAAACTCATAGATAGTAATACCATAATAGTAGGAGACTTCAACACCCCACTCACAGCAATGGACAGATCATCTAATCAAAAAATCAACAAGGAAACAATGGCTTTGAATGTCACACTAGACCAGATGGTCTTAACAGATATATTCAGAACATTTCATCCAAAAGCAGCAGAATATACGTTCTTCTCCTGTACACATGGAACGTTCTCCAGAATAGACCATATACTGGGACACAAATCAGCCCCAAATAAGTACAAAAAGATCTAGATCATACCGTGCATATTTTCAGACCACAGCACTATGAAACTTGAAATCAACTTTAAGAAAAAATTTGGAAAGGTAACAAATACTTGGAGACCGAAGAACATCCTATTAAAGAATGAATGGGATAACCAAGAAGTTAAAGAGGAAATTAAAAAGTGTATGGAAGCCAATGAAAATGATAACACCACAACCCAAAACCTCTGGGAGGCAGCAAAGTCGGTCATAAGAGGAGAGTATATAGCAATCCAGGCCTTCCTAAAGAAGGAAGAACTATCTCAGATACACAACCTAACCTTATGCCTTAAGGAGCTGGAAAAAGAACAGCAAATAAAACCCAAAAACAGCAGAAGACAGGAAATAATAAAGATTAGAGCAGAAATTAATGCTATCGAAACCAAAAAAACCAGTAGAACAGATCAGTGAAACCAGAAGCTGATTCATTAAAAGAATGAACAAAATTGATAAACCACTAGCCAGTCTGATCAAAAAGAAAAAGGAAAGGACCCAAATAAATAAAATCAAGAATGAAAGAGGGGAGATCACAACCAACACAGCAGAAATAAAAACAATAATAAGAGAATATTATAGACAATTATATGCCAATAAAATGGGCAATCTAGAAGAAATGGACAAATTCCTAGAAATATATACACTACCAAAACTGAAACAGGAAGAAATAGAATATTTGATCACACGCATCACCAGTGAGGAAATCGAATTAGTAATCAAAAATATGCCAAAAAACAAGAGCCCGAGGCCATATGGCTTTCCAGGCGAATTCTACTCAACATTTAAGGAAGAGTTAACACCTATTCTCTTGAAACTGTTCCAAAACATAGAAACAGAAGGAAAACTTCCAAACTCTTTCTATGAAGCCAGCATTACCTTGATCCCAAAACCAGAGACCCCACTAAAAAGGAGAACTATAGACCAATTTCCCTGATGAACATGGATGCCAAAATCCTCAACAAGATATTAGCCAACTGGATCCAACAATACATTAAAAAAATTATTCACCACGACCGAGTTGGATTTATACCTGGGATGCAGGGCTGGTTCAATATCTGCAAAACAATTAATGTGATTCATCACATCAATGAAAGAAAGGACAAGAACCATACGATCCTCTCAATAGATGCAGAGAAAGCATTTGACAAAATACAGCATCCTTTCTTGATAAAAACCCTCAAGGAAGTAGGGCTAGAAGGAGCATACCTTGAGATCATAAAAGCCATATATGAAAGACCCAATGCTAATATCCCCAGTGGGGAAAAACTGAGAGCTTTCCCCCTAAGGTCAGGAACAAGACAGGGATGTCTACTCTTGCCACTGTTATTAAACATAGGACTGGAAGTCTTAGCCTCTGCAATCAGACAACACAAAGAAATAAAAGCCATCCAGATTGGCCAGGAGGAGGTCAAGCTTTCACTCTTCGCAGATGACATGATACTGTATATGGAAAACCCAAAAGATTCCACCAAAAAACTGCTAGAATTGATTCATGAATCAGCAAATTACAGGATATAAAATCAATGTACAGAAATCGGTTGCGTTCTTATACACCAACAATGAAGCAACAGAAAGAGAAATCAAGGAATCAATCCCATTTACAGCTGCACAAAAAACCATAAAATACCTAGGAATAAATCTTAGCAAAGAGGTGAAAAAATCTGTATGCTGAAGACTATAGAAAGCTTATGAAAGAAACTGAAGAAGACACAAAAAAATGGAAAAAGATTCCATGCTCCTGGATAGGCAGAACAAATATTGTTAAAATGTCTATTCTACCCAAAGCAATTTACATATTCAATGCAGTCCCTATCAAAATAACACCAGCATTCTTCACAGAGCTAGAACAAATAATGCTAAAATTTGTATGGAACCAGAAAAGACCCCGAATAGCCAAAGCAATCTTGAAAAAGAAAACCAAAGCAGGAGGCATCACAATCCCAGACTTCAAGCTATACTACAAAGCTGTAATCGTTAAGACAGTATGGTACTGGCACAAGAACAGACACTCAGATCAATGGAACAGAATAAAGAACCCAGAAATGGACCCACAAACGTATGGGCAGCTAACCTTTGACAAAGCAGGAAAGAATATCCAGTGGAATAAAGACAGTCTCTTCTGCTGGGAAAACTGGACAGTGACATGCAGAAGAATGAACCTGGACCACCTTCTTACACCATACACAAAAATAAACTCAAAATGGATGGAAAGACCTCAATGTAAGACAGGAAGCCATCAAAATCCTCGAGGAGAAAGCAGGCAAAAACCTCTTTGATCTTGCCCACAGCAACTTCTTACTCAACACGTCTCCAGAGGCAAGGGAAACAAAAAAAAAAAAAAAAAAAAAGGAACTACTGGGACCTCATCAAAATAAAAAGCTTCTGCACAGTGAAGGAAACAATCAGCAAAACCAAAAGGCAACTGGCAGAATGGGAGAATATATTTGCAAACGACATATCAGATAAAGTGTTAGTATCCAAAATCTTTAAAGAGCTTATCAAACTCAACACCCAAAAAACAAGTAATCCAGTGAAGAAATGAGCAAAAGACATGAATAGATACTTCTCCAAAGAAGACAATCAGATGGCCAATCAACACATGAAAAAATGCTCAACATCACTCATCATCAGGGAAATACAAATCAAAACCACAATGAGATACCACCTCACACCAGTCAGAATGGCTAACATTAACAACTCAGGCAATAACAGATGTTGGCAAGGATGCAGAGAAAGAGGATCTCTTTTCCATTGTTGGTGGCAATGCAAGCTGGTGCAGCCACTCTGGAAAACAGTAAGGAGGTTCCTCAAAAAACTAAAAATAGAACTACCCTATGACCAAACAATGGCACTACTAGGTATTTATTTAAGGGATACAGGTGTGCTGTTTTGAAGGGACACATGCACCCCCCATGTTTATAGCAGCACTATCAACAATAACCAAAGTATGGAAAGAGCCCAAATGTCCATCGATGGATGAATGGATAAAGAAGATGTGGTGTATATATATATATATATATAGAGAGAGAGAGAGAGAGAGAGAGAGTATTACTCAGTAAGCAAAAAGAATGATATCTTGCCATTTGCAACTACGTGGATGGAACTGGAGGGTATTATGCTAAGTGAAGTTAGTCAGAGAAAGACAAAAATCATATGACTTCATTCATATGAGAACTGTAAGAGACAAAACAGATGAATGTAAGGGAAGGGAAACAAAAATAATATAAAAACAGGGAGGGGGACAAAACAGAAGAGACTCATAAATATGGAGAAGAAACTGAGGGTTGCTGGAGGGGTTGTGGGAGGGGGGATGGGCTAAATGGGTAAGGGGCATTAAGGAATCTACTCCTGAAATCATTGTTGCACTATGTGCTAACTAATTTCAATGTAAATTTTAAAAAATAAAATAAAATAAAATAAATAAATCACTGAGTTTATGCAAAAAAAGAGAAGCTAGAAATGTATATTTTTTATGATATTAACTAATTCAAATCTTTAACACTTTTGGAACCAAACAAAACATGTTTGTGGGCTGGCTGTCAGTTTGAAATTTCTGATTTACAACTCTGATTTTAGGCCTTACCTGAGTATCTTCTTCATTGACTGGGGTTATTGTCTTTTTATTTTTTTTTTTTAATTTTTTTTTCAACGTTTTTTATTTATTTTTGGGACAGAGAGAGACAGAGCATGAACGGGGGAGGGGCAGAGAAAGAGGGAGACACAGAATCGGAAACAGGCTCCAGGCTCCGAGCCATCAGCCCAGAGCCTGACGCGGGGCTCGAACTCACGGACTGCGAGATCGTGACCTGGCTGAAGTCGGACGCTTAACTGACTGCGCCACCCAGGCGCCCCGATTGTCTTTTTATATTCATTCCATATAACTGAGATTGCAACAGAAGTCGAGTTGAGCGATAAATAATATGGAGATTCAAATGCAAACACCACAATATAAGATGCACTAGTTATAATAATATTAACATTAAATAATGTGCATGATATTACATTCGTTAATGATGAGTTCAGTCCCTCACTATATCACCTTTGGTAAGTGACTTAACCTCTATTTCAATTTCCTCATTTGTAAAATAGGGATACATTAGTATTTACCTCAAAAAAATTGTGAGGACTAAATGAGATAATGCTTATAAAATAACTTGATGAATTAATGACATATGAGGTTATGAGCGGGATCTAAAACAGCACCCCTCTTCACTCTCTGAGATTTAAACCAGTTGAAATATAATAAAGCTATTCCATGGAGAACTAAATATCATCACTATCAATGGTAAAGGCTAGGTTGCAAGTCACATTAATTGGACTAACAAAATGGGCTTGCTAACTATCTATGTCCCATTCCTGGCCTTGAAACAATCTATCTGAGAGAAATTTTGTTTTCAGAGGAACAGACACTTAACCCAGAGTACTAACTGCCCTTGGTCCAGATGCAAAGGAAAAAGAGGCTTGGTGTCTTTGTTCACTCCCACTTTTGGTATTAGCTCTAACTGAGAAACAGTAACCAATGGCTGTCAACTAATGGTAAATGCTCCCCTCCAAGAAGAGTCAAGGGTAAAACAAGAAGCCTGGGATATTGAGGGGAAATCCTCCTCAAGGAAAAAAAGGAAAGGAATAGGGAAGAAGCAATTTCCCTAAGAATTAGTAAGTTCTCAATAAGTGGCATCTATTATAATCACCAATAATTTTCAGTGTGATAGCCTTTTAAATGAATCACAAGATAAGCCTTGCCAAAATGTAATCAATGTATCCCCAAGCAGGAATTCTGCAAACTGTGTTCTTTAGAATCTAAAAGAAAAGCTGGGAAAAATGGATCCAGGATCAAATAATTTTGGAAAAATGTGCATTAAAGAAGAAATGGATTTCTCCATCACAGGACATCTTAGAGTTTTTAATATGCTAATTAGCACTTGACATGATGATAAATACATATAATGAATGCCTCTATCTCATACTTATTTGTATTAGGACACTTTTCTTCTAGCATGTTCGTCAACATCCTAGGAACAATGCTCTGTGGATGATGGTTAGGGAAATGCTAATTTGGATTAATTTTAGGGGTGCCTGGGTGGCTCAGTCGGTTAAGCGTCCAACTTCAGCCCAAGGTCATGATCTCGTGGTTCGTGAGTTCGAGCCTAGTATCAGGTTCTGTGCTGACAGCTCAGAGCCTGGAGCCTGCTTCAGATTCTGTGTCTCCTCTCTCTACCCACCCCCGACTTGTGCCCTCTCTCTCTCTCTCAAAAATAAATAAACGTTAAAAAAATATATTAATTTAAATCAACCAATTTTCCAAATACTTAGGAAAAACACTATTACATATCATATACATCAACTTACTACAAACTTACACCAACCCCCCTCCAAAAAAAACCAAAAAAACCCTGAAAACAAAAATAAACACATGGAAATCAAAGTACACTTTATTAAATTCTCCTGCCTTTAAAAATGTGTGTGTGTGTGTGTGTGTGTGTGTTTTGACCCAGAAATTCAAATAAAAGCAGTTAATTCTCTCTTAGACAAAGGCAAAGATTTATTTTTTTGTTCAATTTGGGTACCAGTAGCCTTTGTCATTACCAGCTAGGCTCTCCTTACTGGACAGAGCTGGTTTCTGCATAGGGGGCATGATATGTACAATGTTGGGAAGAAGGGAGGATTTCAATTTAGGGTCCCATTAAATTTAGGTTTCTAATTAAAGCAAAAGATTCTTTAAAAACAAACAACAAAACTAGTTTGAGCTGCCAATTTATTGCTTTCTTCCTAACGTTTTCTTTATAATAACTAAACAAAATGGAAGCCATATGCTTTCAATTCCTTTATAATTCTTGTTCCAAATGCAGTGTAAAAATTATCCGTTCAAACATTAACTTCTAAATGGTCCTGGCTTTATTTAACCAGTTTATTCCAGCTTTGAACTTGGCAGGTATAGAGGTCTAACCAGTTTTTAAAACTATGGACGAACTGTTTCTTTGTATGACACCATGTTTCAGCCTTGGTGTTCTCTTTAATAAGAAATACAGCAACTAATATTTACAGAGTGTGTGCCAAGAACATTATTTCATGTGATGTTCACAAACATCTTCTAAAGTAGATGTGATTATTTTGCCCATTTCACAGATGGGGACTGGGGTTTATAGAGAGGCTAAACAGTTCCCGAGGCCACCTAGTTTATACAAAGCAGTGGTTTGATGGGAACTCAGGCTGTGTGCGCTTCGTTCTGTCCCTGAACCACATGTCCAGTCTAAGAGTACTTGGAGATACAGTTCTTAAAACCCATCTGGTTCTTCAAGATCTTTACAGAGTCATAAATTTGTATGAATCCAAACATGCTTTGTTTACTGTTTACATGAATGAGTCTATATTTGGTAACTCCCAGGGCGCTCTCAATAATTTAAAAACCACAATGTTCAAACTGTTCTGGGAGGAAGAGATTAATAGGAACAAAGAGTTAGCTGATGCTGTTTAATTGGGCAAGCATGAGAGGCTGAATAAAAAAGAGAAAGACTGGTTCAATTATGGATGGGATGCTACATGGATGAGAATGTAGTTGTATTCTTGAAGCTTTAAGCGGAAATGGATGGGTTGCATGGCAAAAATCCATGCCATCTAGGAACATCAAAGGATTGTAAAAGTTGCAAAGGATACTTTACAACTGAGGCCATGGTGAAATAAAAGCAGCAGAGAAGCTAAAGGCTCAGGTATCTGAAAACTGTTTTCAAAATATCTACCACAGATTAAGGTATATTGTACATGGGCACCTTTGCAGATGTGCCAGGATTTATACTTTATCTGATTTGAATTCTGAGAGGGTACATGATCATGGATGAGGATAAATCACCTCATCAAATGCAGAAAGGTTCCTTCTTTCATTTAGATAGGTTGGAGTTTTGTTTTTTCTTCTCTTTGTTGTTGCAGCTTGAGAAATGTTCTGTCATGTGAAACAGATTATGCTCTGTGAAATCATCTGAAAGAATATTAAAGCCACATTGTGGCTTTGCATGGCATGTTACTTCCTTTGGGGTATGGGAGGGAAGTGTAGTTCATGGTCTTACTAATCAAATACTCCAAGGTGAGTACCAAATTTGATCTTTCAGGAAGAAGATCCTTGAACCTTTACCAAAGCTACTATATGAGATACATACATGCCTGAAATGGAGTTCCTTCCTCCACAGACACACAGTCGCATGGAGTATCCCACATACACATCAAGTATCTATCATATGAAAGAGGACTGTGGCAAAAGCTCCATTGGGGAAATGACACTTGGTAGAACCCAGAGTAGGCAGGTTGACCTGAGGATATTAGAGAAGATGTCGCAGAGGAAGAGTCATTTGAGTTTGTGTGAAAGGATAAGCAAGATTTTGACTAGAGACAAGTAGGAGGCAGCAATTTCAAGCTTAAAAGTAGCTTCAATCAACAAGGAGGAGTGGGATTTGCAGGTAGTTAAAGGTTGCATCTTCAGTTAAAGGGTGCAGATCTAATTGAAAGACAAAACAGAAAACAGACACATTTATTTCAGATTCAGTCTGTGGATTGCTAGTTTTCAACCTTTGGGTTAAAAGATCAAAGGGCTCACAGTCAACAAACCCCATCCACCACTCAGAGCTTCAACTCAGCTTTTTTATTGTCTTTTTCTTAAAAGGTGAACAGATAATCAGGTACCTGAGAAAACTTAGCATAAAAGACAAAGGCTAAAAAACACACACAAAATGGACAATTTGAGTAAACCCAAAACTATGCATAAACATGAGAACATCGAAAGGAGAATTACCATTACTCTCCTTAGAGAGGTAAGAAAAGATATTGCATCTCTGAACCATGAGCAAGATGCTATTATAATTAAAAAACCCAACTCTTAGAAATCACAAAATACTATAGCCAGACATAAGAAAAAAAATAAGAGTAATGTTATAAAGTAGAGAAAAGATCCTATAAAGCAGACTGTATTCATTTCCTAGGGCTGCTATAACAAAATATCAGAGTCTGGGTGGCTTAAACAAAGGAAATTTATTTTCTTACACTTCTGGAGTCTGGAGGTTGAAGATCAAGATGTCACTAGGATTGGTTTCTTCTGAGGCTTCCTTCTTCTCCTTGTAGATAACCATTTTCATGTTCACATGGCATTCTCTCCCTGGGTGTGCCTGTATCCAAATTTCCTTTTCTTAAAAGTACCAGTCACATTGGATTAAAGCCCACTCTAATGACCTCATTTTAACTTAATTATCTCTTTAAAGACTCTGTATCTAAATACAGTCACATTCTGAGGTACTGGCAGATAGAACTTCAACATTTTAATGTTTGGGAAACACGATCCAGCATATAACATAGACCAAAAAGGATTAGAAATGGAAAACTGGGAGAAAAAGTAAAGAATGGTAGAAAACTAGGAGAAAAGATCCAATATCTGAAAAATATGAGCTCCAGAGTAAGAGAACAGATAAACAAAGAGGAGAATAAGTCATTAATGAAGAAATTTAACAAAAATTTCCAGAATTTTAAGACCCAAGTTGCAAGATTAAAAAGCACTTTATAGGGGAGCCTGGATGGCTCAGTTGGTTAAGTGTCTGACTTTGGATCAGGTCATGATCTCATGGTTCATGGGTTCGAGCCCCATGTGGGGTCTGTGCTGGCAGCCCAGAGCCTGAAGCCTGCTCTTGATTCTGTGTCTTCCTCTCTTTCTGCCCTTCCTCCGCTCACACTCTGTCTCTCTCTCTCTCTCTCTCAAAAATAAACATTAAAAAAATTTTTAAAGTGCTTTATAGCAAGAAAATGGATGAAAATAGGCCCGCATCAAGACAATTATAAAAAAATTTTCAAATACCGAAGGCAAAGGGAAGTCCCTATAAAAATGTAGTGGGAAAAGCACAGGTCATATATGAAAGACTAGGAATCAGAACACTTTCAGACTTCTCAAAAGCCAACATTGAGAGCTAGAAGATAGTGGATCAGTGCCTTCAACAATTTGGAGAAAAACAATATTTTCCAGTATGAATTCTATATTCCGCAAGTTATAAATTGAATGGATGGCAGAATATAAGTATGTTCAGAGAAGTAGTCTCAAAATTCTTCTTTTAAATACTCTTTCTCAGAGCTTCTGGAGGATGTGTGCCACCAAAATTTGAAAGCAAACAAAGAAAACTACAGACAGAGTAGTTGTTCTCATTCTTGGCTACTCACTGAAATCAACTGGAATGCTTTAAGAAATACTGCTTTTTGGGTCCCACCTCCAAAAGTTCTGTGTAATTGGCCTTGGATGAGGCCCAGGCATCAGGATTTCTTAAAGTTCCCCCAGATTATTTTTATGTATATTCAAGGTAGACATAGAAGAAACGAGACAGGAAGGGAATCCCCATGGTGATACAGAAGGAATTCTGAAACAAAAGGTCTACAATGAGAATAGAGTGCAAGTCATTTATGATGGAGCAAGTAGGAAAACCTCAAAAGAAGTTTCTTCAAATAGACAAAATTGAAATAAGACAGACTGCAAAGTATAGAGAAGAGACTTGGACAACTGATGGAGAGTTTTGTGTTGAGCCAACACTAAGTACGTAGGAAACCAAACAAATATAAAAACTAGAAAATTATTAATCCCGCCAACACTCACACAAAAATTCAGGTAAGGAAAACTTATCAGAGCCTACTACATGGCTTGGTCATGGAAAGAACCTACATGAACTCTGAATATTGGGAAGGAAGGGCAGAGGAAGTCTACAGGTGTGCAATGGTGTGTGTGTGTGTGTGTGTGTGCATGCACAAGAGTTGTGTTTACCTTTTCTATGGTAAGAAATCAAGATTTAATGGTTAAAAATAAAATATCAACGAGCAGCCATACAAGTGTGGTATTTAGAAAGCCAAAATCTTGAAAGTTTTGCTTCCGGAGAGTGCAAAGTAGGTTGGAAGGCTAGGGGATTGCTTTTTCTCATAAAAAGTTTTGTAAAACTGGGGCGCCTGGGTGGCTCAGTCAGTTAAGCGTCCAACTTTGGCTCAGGTCATGATCTCACAGTCTGTGGGTTCAAGCCCCGCGTCGGGCTCTGTGCTGACAGCTCAGAGCCTGGAGCCTGTTTCAGATTCTGTGTCTCCCTCTTTCTCTGACCTTCCCCTGTTCATGCTCTCTCTCTGTCTCAAAAATAAATAAATGTTAAAAAAAATTTTTTTTAAAGTTTTGTAAAACTATTTCACTCCTTAAACCATTTACATTTTTAATTTTATTAAAGTAAAAATTAAAATATACAAACAGTATAAGAACAAAAAAAGATGAGATATACTACTGAGGGATGACAGAGACAAACATGAGAACAGACAGGCTAGATCATGCCTTGACTTAAACATTGGTGTTAGGAATATCAACCAGATCCTTCTACAGAGACCTCTTGGAGTTAAGATACCAATATGGAAGACTTATTTTAGGATGAAAGAGGGGAATCTTTCAGGGAATAGATATGTTCTAGATTTCCTTTTGAGGTCAGAGGATTTTATCAGAGAATAAAGCTATCTAAGGACACTAAAGAACTCAGCATTTAATCACCCAACTATTTATTCAACAAACATTTATGGACCAATGGCACTACCCTGGATATTAGATATAATTGGGAAAGGTGACTAATCCCCCTTTGGACATCAATTTAGCAGAGGAATAAAGTGATAAAAAAAACAGGGTAGTAGATTCTGTGATGGAAGATATGGTGCTATGGACATATTTAAGAAGTTCATATAAAGACAGCTAAAAAGGAAATTATTCAGAGGGGTAGGTCAAGTAGCAGCTTATGAACTCTGATAAGAATTGTGTACTTTTTTTTTAATCCTCAGACCTTATTCATCTTATAGCTGTAAGTGTGTACCTTTTTGATTGATTGATTGATTTTTTAAATCAATCTCTTCCGTTTTCTCCCCACCCATAGGTCCTGGCAACCACTTTTCTATACTCCGTTTCTATGAATTTGACTTTTAATTTATATTCAATATATAAGGGAAACCATGGAGTATTTTCTTTTTCTGCCTGACTTATTTCATGTAGCATAATACCCTCAAGACCTATCCACATTGCCAGAAGCTTCAGGATTTCCTTCGTCCTTGTGACTAAATAATATCCAATTGTATATGTGTACCACATCTTTATTCATTCATCCATTGATGGGCACTTAGGTTGTTTTTGTTTCTTATAGACTTTATCCAAAGAGAAGCAGGGAGACATTAAGAGTTATACACAGAACTGCTATTTATAGAATAGATTAGAAAGGACAAGGATGAATAAAGAAAGGCTCTTGCCGCAACCATGTAACAAAGGCTTAAACTAGGGAAGAGTAAGAGGAATGGTGAGCAGATAAAGGACATATTAGAAGGCAAAATCCATGGAACTTAGGACTTCATGACTGATTGAATGTGGGCAGTAAGGGAAAGGAGGAAAGGTACAATGTGGTACAATGTGGGTACAGCAATATGAACGACAGCACCATTCTCAAAAATATGAAGAGGGGCAGATTCCAAGGGAAAGTCTTTAGTTCCGTTTTGAGCATATTGAGTTTCATATATAATAGCCAAGCGAAAACGTATGCTCCAGTTTATGTGATTAGGCCTTTAGAGAGAGAACTGTACAGGTAATATAAAGCTGAGAGTCTTAGATGATAATTGGAAGCACGTATGCAGGAAAGGCTGTGAAAGGAAGGTATAGAGAGTAAGAAGAAAAGACACTGGTAGAACCATGAGGATCACTACTATTTTGAAAATAGAAGATTAGGTGGCCGGAAAAAAAAACTGGAAGGAAGTAGCCCAATAGATAAGAAGAAAACTAGAAGACAAAGTATTAAGAAGGAAGGATCCAATTAGGAAGGATGAAGAAAATACAGAAGAATGGGAATAATTAATAGAACAATGTACTTGAGGGAATGAGAAGTGAGCTTCAGATAGAAGAGGAGGCAAGCTAGCTTCTCCAATTCAATGGGAGAGAAGAAGAAAAGGATAGATGCAAATACATGTAAGCTTTCATTTAAGATGGCAGTAAGTAGACTTGAGTCCAAATCTGCTTGATCCTTTCTCATCTTGGAAGTAGGAACCAGGGCATTTGCTGAGAGTGAAAGGGAATAGTAAGTTTGGAAATCTGAGGAAAATAGGGAATGCTTGACGTTCCCTTTGTGGAAAATGAGAAATAAAGCTTATTAAGAAAATGTCAGAGAATTCCAGGTACCTATGATGGCTCCAGTGCTGTTGGGAACTATGTCATATCTGTGTTGCATGATTTTCTCCAGCAGCCTAAATCTAGCATTTAAATCTACCAGACCTCACAACATGCTGCCTTTAATTTCTTTGGTGTTCTCAATCCACACGGTTACCTCCAAAGCATTCATCATTTCTATCCCTTGCCTTGCTGTAAAAATTCCTGTCCCCTTCCACAGCCAGGCTGGGGCAGAGGTGGGCATGTTTACCCAGTATTCACCTGAGGGATTTCTTATTACAGATGGATAGGGAAGCTCTGATAACTCTAAAAATAATGAGTGGCTACATTTAATTCTAGTTGATGAGTATACATAGAAGAAAGTTTTGAAAGTTGGTAATGATAACTGAGACCATCTATGACAATAAGACTATAGACAACCTAAGTCAACATGATTTTGTTGTTTACTCCAGAAAAGCTTTGCCTTGCAAACAAATAAACCAATAATAGAAACCAATATATAACTTTACTATTTGCTTCAGAAAATTCCTACAAATTATTAATTGGAGATAGCCCTATCTGCTCAGTGGGGCAAACTTACTTACAAACAGCTGTTTATATATCAAGGCTTACTTCAAGATCCTTGCCTTGTTGGGTTCACTGATTCTAAACCAGTGTGTCACAAAATTTGCTGAATCCCAGTCTGTTCCCTATCTTGAAAGATATGTCTTAAACCATTTGACCTCAGACCCCAAAAGCCCTATATGTATCCCATTTCTTACTTCCCATTGTTAAGATTCTGTTCATATTTTGGGGTGTTCAAATAGGGAAAATTTAGAGATATAGCAGAAAACAAATAATTGAAATTCAGAACTTTTCAGCACTTCTTAGCTATAAAATCTGTCCCCCAAGGACCGGGTCAAACTATTTTTAATTCTCCAAACTTGCATCTACTCCTCTTTGGTGGATGTCTCATTACAGAAGTTCCCCCCATGTAAACAATCTTCCAGCTGAATCCATTGTTGCCCATCTTCACCTCCCACAAAAACTCGATTACCAACACCTGTTAATTCTACCTCATAAATAGCTCCCAAGTTCATGTGCTCTTTACCATCACCACAGCCACACTCTCATCCAGCTCACTTTGGCCTCTGCAACAGTGTCCTGATCCTCTTCTATTGCTTCCTGTCATTTCTACAGGATGGGACCCACAGTACCTTGATATCAAGGGAGAAGTTTGCTTACGGTTTGAGAAAATTGGGTAGAGATTCTGACTATCTCAGTTTCCTCCTACATGCTCCCAAGACTGAAAAGATTAATATTTTGCTTTGGACAGAACAATTCTGAGCAATGAAACTGAATCATTAATAAAAAAAACCTCCTGACAAACAAAACTCCAGGATGAGATGGCTTCCCAGGGGAATTCTACCAAACATTTAAAGAACAGTTAATACCTATTCTTCTCAAACTATTCAAAAAAATAGAAGAGGAAGGAAAACTTCCAAATTAATTCTATGAGGCCAGCATTACCCTGATACCAAACCCAGAGACGGACATGACAAAAAAAGCGAACTACAGGTCTATATCTCTGATGAATATAGATGCAAAAATTCTCAACAAAATACTAGCAAGCTGAATCCAACAACACATTAAGAAAATAATTCAACCATTATCAAGTGGGATTTATTTCTAGCATGCAGGGGTGGTTCAATATTTGCAAACCAATCAAAATGTTATATCCTATAAGAGAAAAGATTAAAACTATTTGATCAACAGATGCAGAAAAAGCATTTGGCAAGATACAACATCCATTCATGATAAAAAAAAGTCAACAAAGCAGAGTCAGAGGGAACATACCTCAACATAATAAAGGCAATATATGAAAAACCCACAGCTAACATCATACTCAATTGTGAAGAACAGAACTTTTTGTTTAAGGTCAGGAACAAGACAACGATGTCCACTGTCACCACTTTTATTCAATATAGTACTGGAAGTCCTAGTCATGGCAATCAGACAAGAAAAAGGAATAAAAGGCATCCAAATTGGTAGGGAAGAAGTAAAACTCTCACTATTTGCAGATGATATGACATTATATATAGAAAACCCTAAAGACTCCACCAAGAAACTACTAGAAATGATACATGAATTCAGTAAGGTCACAGGATACAAAATCAATATACAGAAATCTGTAGCATTTCTATACACTAATAATGAAGTAGCAGAAAGAAATTAAGATAACAATCCCATTTACAATTGCACTAAAAATAATAAAATAGCTAGGAATACACTTAACCAAGAAAGAGAAAGACTTGTACTCTGAAAACTATAAAACATCAATGAAAGAAATTGAAGATGACACAAATGGAAAGATATTCTGTACTCATGAATTAGAAAAATTAATATTGTTGAAAATATCCATACTTTAACAAAGCCATCTACAGATTTAATGCAATCCCTATCTACATACCAATAGCATTTTTCCCATAGAACTGGAATTAATAATTCTAAAATTTGTCTGGAACCACAAAAGTCCCCAAATAGTCAAAGCAATCTCGAAAAAGAACAAAACTGGAGGTGTCACAAACCCAGATTTCAAAAATATACTACAGAGCTGTAAGAACCAAAACAGTATGGTACTGGCACATAGATCAATGAAACAAAATATCAAGCCCAGAAATGAACCCATGATTATATGGTCAATTAATCTTTGACAAAGGAGGAAGGAATATTCAATGGGAAAAAAAGATATTCTCTGCAAGTGGTGGGAAAACTGGACAGCTACATACTAAAGAATTAAACTGGACCACTTTCTTACACCATACACAAAAATAAATTCAAAATAGATTTAGGACCTAACTGTGAGAGCTGAAACCATAAAAATCCTAGAAGAGAACACAGGCAGTAATTTCTCTGATATTGGCTGTAGTAACATTTTTCTAGATGTATCTCCTAAGGCAAAGGAAACAAAAGCAAAAATAAACTATTGGGATTAAATCAAAATAAAAAGCTTCTGCACAGCAAAGTAAACAATCAACAAAACTATAACAATAAACAATATACTGAATGGAAGAAGATATTTACAAACAACATAGCCAATAAAGAGTTAGCATCCAAAATACATAAAGAACTTATACAACTCAAGACTGAAGAAACCAAATAATCCAATTAAAAAATGGACCGAAGATATGAACAGACATTTCTTTAAAGAAGACATCCAGATAGCCAACTGACACATGAAAAGATGCTCAACATCAATCATCATTAGGGAAATGCAAATCAAAACTACCATGAGATACCCCTGCACAGCTATCAGAATAACTAAAATCAAAAACACAAAAAACAACAAGTGTTGGTGAGATTGTGGAGAATAAAGGAACGCTGTGGGTAGGAATGCAAACTGATGCAGCCACAGTAGTAGACAGTATGGAAGTTCCTCAAAAAATTGCAAGTAAAACTACCATATGATCCAGTAATTCTACCATTGGGTGTTAACCCAAAGAACACAAAAACACTAATTCAAAAGGATACAAGCACCCCTATGTTTATTGCAGCATTATTTACAATAGCCAAATTATGGAAACAGCTCAAATGTCCACTGATAGATGAATAGATAATGAAGATGTGGCATATATACACAATGGAATATTACTCAGCCATAGAAAAGGATGAAATGTTGCCACTTACAACAACATGGATGGAGCTAGAGAGTATAATGAAAAGTGAAATGAGCCAGTCAGAAAAAGCCAAATACCATATGATTTCACTTACATGTGTAGTTTAAGAAACAAAAACAAACAAGCAAAGGAAAAAAGAGACAAATGAAAAAGCAGACTCTTAACTGTGTAACAGAACAAACTGATGGTTAGTTACTAGGAGGGGAGATGGATGTGGGGGATGGGCAAAATAGGTGAAGGAGATTAAGACTAAACTCATCATGATGAGCACTGGGTAATGTATGGAATTACTGAATCACTATTGTACACCTGAAACTAATATAACACTGTATGTTAACTAACCGGAATTAAAATTTTAAAAAGCTCAATATTTTGATGCACGCACAGATGTGGATGGTGTGTCTGTTCTAACACACTGCATAGGAATCTTGGCACTAAATTCTTCTCAGTATATTAGCATTTGAAGCATTTATTCATCTTGTATCACCAATTTTTAGTCATCTGTCTCTCACATAGTGAATACCTAACATGTGTTGTCGAATTGGCACAAACTAATTTCTGGAGCTGATATCTTGAAACACAGATTACTGGGGGCGCCTGGGTGGCTCAGTCGGTTAAGCGTCTGACTTCGGCTCAGGTCATGATCTCGCAGTCTGTGGGTTCGAGCCCCGCGTCGGGCTCTGTGCTGACAGCTCAGAGACTGGGGCCTGTTTCAGATTCTGTGTCTCCCTCTCTCTGACCCTCCCCCGTTCATGCTCTGTCTCTCTCTGTCTCAAAAATAAATAAAATGTTAAAAAAAAAATTAAAAAAAAAAAAGAAACACAGATTACTCATGTCATGAAGAGCAAAACCTTTTGGGGAGCCAAGATAAAGCCTTACTTCCACAAACCGTCTTTCAAGATCCTCTCTTCTCCCTCACAAGGCACCTTTGCAATCTGACCTGGAATTTTACTAGTGAGTTACATGGGATTTCACTTCAGGCTTCTGGACTCTACTCTGCATTCTTACATTTTTGTATCCTTTCTCGTGTAATACCCTCAACTCAGCATGCCCTTCATCTCATTTTTGGCTTGAGGAAATTTGCTGATTCGTTAAAACCCAACTAAATGTCACCTCCTCATGTAAGTCTTCTCTAAATGACTGTGTCCTTTTTATGTTTTTCGAAAGTACTTCATTAATAGTCTGTAGTGGAGATTAAAAAAAAAATCCAGTTAACAGCTGACAGTATTCTTCTTAGGGAAGAAGATGCCTTTGTGTAGGATAAGGTCTTGACAATGCCCAAACAGGTAAAAGGAGAGCAAAAGATCTGGAAAAAAAAATAATAAGTAGCCCAACCTCTGTGTGTGAGAAACGGGTAGGAAATGGCTGAGTAACATGGTGGAGTAATCTACAGGGTCAGGATAGGGACTTTGGTATTCTATTTTAGGTTGTTATATCACTATACGGTATTTCTAAAGATTTCAGTGAAGTATGCCACATGTTTAAAAGCCTCATGAATGTTGGTTTTATTTTATTTTATTTATTTTGGGGAGGCACAATTGGTTTGAAAGTGGTAGAAATAAAGGTACACTCACAAGATAGAGTAAATATAAGACAGCAGAGCAGAATGTGGAAATTGAAGGTGTTACGAGTTACAGGACAAAAACGGGGATTTAAGTCAGTCTTCTCTGTATCTCAAGGGACAGCAAAGCCTTGGCTGGGTTTCATCTCAATTATAGCAGTTATCATAGTGCATTTTAGATTATAGATGATTATAGGTGGTAGGTATTTTCCCTGGGGGGCAGGATCCCATTGAAACATGGATGCCTCGGCTGCAATCATGGATACGAAATGGGGACTGAGACAATTCATAGAAGAAGGGGAGTTCTAGGCAGAAAAGCAATGTGTGTCTGTGACAAGCAATAATTTTCTTCATGTAACTCAGCATAATTGTTAATTTCACCTACTGGACTCTTAATCCTGTGTTGTACATTGTACTGCTGTTTGAGAGATCTTACTAGGTAGAGTAAATTTCTTGTGGTAACTACATTTCTATGCACTCCCTTTGCACCAAATGCAAGTTTAGAATCAAACTGAAGTGTGCATTTTATGAGGGCAGAGATTGTATCTGTTCTGTTTACCACTGAATCCAAGCACAGTGCCTGGCTCACTCTGTAAGCAGAATAAATATTTGTTAAAATAATGAAAAAATTAATAGTTGCTCTGTAAACTTTTAACCAGTTTCTTGAATGATGCATTCTAATGATCTGGAAGTGGAAGAAATGTGGTGATTGGCAGCTGAAGAGAAATAAGGCATAGAAAAATACAGAATGTGCTGATCTATATAACCTATTTTTAAGGTTGCTTTTTCTTTTCTTGGTGCCAATTAACCTCATATGATACACAATTGAAGCATGGTTATCTAATATCTGTGTTTGATGATTTTCCAATTAATTCACAAATGAATTTCCATGTTTGCCAGCAAATTGAATTGGGTCCACTAAAATACAGTCTTGCTTTCTGGGTTTTTTGAATTCTATTCCCTTTTCACTTTAAAGCAAACTAGAAATGCATATGAAAGTATGGCCTGAGTTGGGTTGCTGGAGACTACTCTGAAATGTTCTAGGAAAAGGTAACTATGAAGTGTATCCTTGCCTGTTGCTGTTCATTCCCCAGGTTTTCAAAATCCTAACCTGCCTGCTACTTAGCTGAAATTTGTGACTGAGTTTCAATGGTTAAATATCTTCCAGTTTCTGGGCACTATCAATTTCCTCTGGAAATTGAAAACACGTTTGTCAATTTCACATGCACGAATCTTGCAGAAATACAGTTCTAGGAGGCGCTGAAATTACTTACCAGACTAAAAGCTTTTTTTTTTTTTTTTTGTGAGCAATTAACGTAATTAAAATACTTGGTTACGTCTGATGGCTTCATTTTCTGAATACTGTAAGGATCAGAGTAGAATAAATACATTTGATACATATCGATCAAATATTGCAGTACTTTTGCCCTCTGAATTTTTATTTGATTTTTTTTGAATAATTTTGTGTTATATAATTTGCAGCTGTTCTCTTGTTGCCCTATATACTCTTAGCGATTACTGTCTTAGTTTCCTGGGACATGCATAAAAAGTACCACAGTAGTGTAGCTTAAGCAACAGAAATTTATTCTTTCACAGTTTTGGAGGCTAGAAGTCCAAAATCAAGATTAAGCTTAGTTACTTCTGAGAATGCGCTCCATGCCTCTCTCCTGGCTTCTGGTGGATTACTGACAAATGTTGGTGTTCCTGCCTCATAGAGGCCTCACCAGCATCTCTGCCTTCATCTCCGTGTGGCTTTCTCCTTGTGTGTGTGTTTGCTCTTGGTGTCCAAATTTCCCTTCTAAGGACACCATCCATAGTGGATTAGGGCCCACCCTAATAAACCCATCTTAACTTGATCATCAGCAAAGGCCCTATTTCCAAATGAGGTCCCATTCACGGGCACTATGGGTTAGGGCTTCAATATCTTTGGGAGACACAGTTCGGCCCATCATGGTGGCATAACATTGTCAGTGATGGCTGTAAGGGAGGATGAATAAGAAACTGAAATTTCTTTGAAGCATTGAGCTGGGCCCTGAAGGGGCCAAGTGCAAGGCTTGGTGGGGAGAGACAGAACACTTCACAAGCTATGAGAATAGAGATTCACTGTGATTCCTTTGATTACTGTCTAATACCTGAACCAAACACAAATGGAAGGGTTTTTTGGAAAGAGATAAATAGTCAAAAAAAAGGGCTGGATTTCAGTCCTGGCTCTGCCATTTTTCCAGCTCAGTAATCCCGTATAAGCAAACCAACTTCTGCAAGCCTCTCTTTCCTTGTTTGTAGATGGAAGATCTAATAGCTTGAGGGTTAAGTAAGACACTCTATGTAAAGTACCCAGAACTGTACCTAAAATTTAGCAGAGCTCAAAAATAGGTCTTTCCTTCTCCTTACTTCTTTTTCAATGCTCTTTTCCTCTATCCTTGAGGTCCTAAAATTGCTCATACTAGTGGCTTTCAATAAGTGAAAATTTTGGAGCATCATATTGCAACTTTTTAAGAAAAGTGAACAAAGGATGAAGCGGCATATGCATTGCAAAAATTGAAGGATTTTGAACTCTTCTGTCTCCCATTCTGACTCATGGGTTAAGCATTAGGGTTAAGACATATAGTGTCAGCAGTTCTTTTAAAATGCTTTCCTTGGGGTGCCTGGGTGGCTCAGTTGGTTGAGTTACAGACTCTTGATTTTAGCTCAGGTCATGATCTCACAATCATGTTGGACTCGGAGCAGAGTGTGGAGCCTGCATAAGATTCTCTCTCTCTCTCTCTCTCTCTCTCTCTCTCTGTCTCTCTCTCCCGCTGTCCCTCTCCCTCACTCAAGTTCTTTCTCTCTCTCTCTCTCTCAAATTGAAAAAAAAAATAACTTTCTGTCTACGGGGAGATTGTCATACGAACACATTAGCATCTAATAACTCTTGAGGGGGCTATTTATCAGATGAGCCAGCAGGGGCTTGAGGGAATGGGATAAGATCAGGTGGGTTTGTTATATCTAAAAGGATGAGAGCCATTTACCTGGTATTTACTAAGTTCCTCCCCGGTGCCAGGAATTGTGACTGAGCCAGGTGTCTGCCTTCAGAAAACTTGCCTTTTTCTCCCATGGGAAGCCTGTGTTTCTGGAAGCGTCTGCCATGCATGGTCTGTATGTGAGGGCTGGCTGTAGGGAGGGTACTGAGGAAAGTTATGGGTGAGAAGGGTAAGCCTCCAAGAACTTCACTTATGCCTCAGAACATTCCTGATGGAAGGGAAACAAAGACCCAAGAAACAATGTCTTATCAAGGAAATGAGTAGACAACTTTGAATCTAGTTACAATGGGCCTCATTCAACAATAAGAAAGAAAGCATGGGCTTTCCTTGGGCTCTGTTTCTTATTGTTCACAGTTAGGTACCATTCCCCTTATTTAGTCACGTGGAGACTTCTCAAGTTTCAATGACATGCAATGTTAGATTTTAGACATCATCTATCCAACTCCCTCAATTTAGAAGAAAAATTGAAGTGGGGTGCCTGGGTGGCTCAGTTGATTGAGCGTCTGACTCTTGATTTCAGCTCAGGTCATGATCTCATGGTTTGTGAGTTCAAGCCCTGCATCGGGCTTCTCACTGGCAGTGTGGAGCCTGCCTGGGATTCTCTCTCTTTCCCTCTCTCCTATTTCTCTCTCTCTCTCTCAAAATAAATAAACTTTAAAAAAAATAGAGGAGAAATTGAAGCATTTAGAGACTAGGTCGCTTGCCCAAGGTCACAGCCTCCTTCGTGACTGGTTTCCTTACCTCCAGTTCTGCTCCCTTTTCTTTTGGAGTTGTTAACAAGACACAGCAATAATTTTAATTTGTATTCATTTTGAAGTTCTAATTGTCAATTTCTCTTTTGATATGCATAAATGGGACACGGATTTTCTGCTTTGTTTTCCCTCACTTCTATCAAAATTGAGTTGTTGGTTGGTGCCCAGATGCTCTGTGGTTTAAGCTTGGATTATTTGAAATAGAATTCATTACCTTGGGAAACTAGAATTTTTTTCATCTCCTTGCAGTGATCCTTCTTTTTTTTCTGTAAAGAGTCATCTTGACATGGTTTATTACCATGTCTTCCAACCATTCCTCTAGCTATTCTTACCATTTGATTTTGATTTTCATTAATGACCAGGTGTTAGGCAGCTGCTCTGCTCATTTTGGGTTCATCCTAATTTTCGAGTTCCTTCTTTATTAGTCTGGACTGTTTTGTATAGGCTATCTTTAATGGCTTGGCCCAGTTTCAAATTACAAAATAGGTTTTAATTAGTTAGATTCCTGCCAAAGCCAGTTGATTTCAGAATGAGGCATGGTTTTAAAATATTTTTCACTATTTTTCACTACTGGCCTTACATGACAACTTTATTTGTAATCTTGGATTTAAAAAGAAGTTATCTCATAATGATCAAGGCTGGGAATGCCAAATAATTCTAAATTTGTTTTTCGTGGTGCATAAGACACAGACATTTAAACAAAAGAATTATTATGTTAGTTTTACATTTCCTAATGAAGCTAGTATCTTACAGGAATTTATTGCAGACAGACCTAGTTTTATTAGTTCCAAGAAAGAAATAGTCTCTGTCTTTCCTCAGTAGAACCAAGTAATAAATAACCTTATTAGCTACCAGGTCAACCTATGGTGATACACATTTTGGAAATCTATGTTGCCACAATGTTGTTTTATTTTGACTGTTGCATAACATATTGGCAAGTCTATTAAAAATTTCTTGGGTTGACAAAGTCTTCACTGGCCCAGTTATTCTGCACTGACCCCTACATGTCTTATCAAGGAAGACCTGGAATCCTAAGACGTGAGAAGTATAGGTTGGTACTTGCCTGGCTGGGCTGAGTCTGGCTTAATGGGCCAGGTGTTTTCCTCCTCTCTACTCAGGGTCAAAGGATCTTTGGGCATAAAGTCCTTTGGAAGAAGTGCTGTTCTTTTCACAAATACCTCAGTAGTGTCTATGTCTGGATTGCCCTTCTGGGTAATAGAGCAGATACATATACTTTAGCAACAATTCTCTGTAGGGAGCTAATGGAAGACAGTGTGATATACTGATTGAGTGATCTCCCTAACTTTTTGTAGAAAGGGTTCAACCCACTGAATTTCTTTGGATCAGAGACCAATTAGTTTGGCAACCCATGTAATTTTTAAGGTATTGAATTCCCATTTACTTGTACCTCAACTAGTGTAAATAATGTTTCCACATAAAACTAAATCCCTAGACCCATTTAAATATGCCTAACTTGTTCCCACAATCACATTCTGAGAACACTAAAGAACCATCAAGTCTGCTGACCCACGTTGCTTGAATAGCTCTTGGCCTCCTCCTCATGTTAGGTTACCCTTATCTACCAATCCTATTCCAGCTTCTTTGGTTTCCCAAGTGAGTGTAGTGACATGTATGGTCACTATGTTTAAACAATAGAGTGTTTTAATATATGTTCCATTCCATAGGATCTTTGTACGATGGAACCCACAGAGCCACACTGAAATTTCTTTTGTGAGAATTTGGAGAATGATTTTTTGGAAGACCAATACTCTATCAATACAACATTAAGGTCAATAAAATATTTTAGGCTTGAAAAATGTTTTTGGGTCCAAAATATGAAACTCATGTAAACTCACATAAATTATATTTCATGTGAAATCTAAGTATTTTTCAATATGTTTGATATGAAGTAGGGTAGAACTTCTAAAAGTAAGAATATTCAAAGTCTAGGAAGCTTTTAAAATGCCTTGGTTTTGTCCCTGCATGGCTCCCACAGCCCAGTGGAAGCTAATGGGCCAGTGCCCCATCCCCGGCCATTCCCACAGTCTCACCAAAGCCAGTGGGTGTGTGCAGCTTACACAGGAAGATGCCCCTTGTGTGCCTGACTCTGGTGGCTGGTAGAATGGTGTTTCTGGGCCTCATGTGTCTGAAATAATCAGAGATACAGTTCTGGGCAGGCTACCATCTCCAGAGCACTGGGTAGACAGCAAATGGAAACACACCTCAGTTTTCCTGTGAAAAAGGCCTACTTACTTGTCCCGGAGCTTGAGCCTGAGAAGCAGACATCAGGTTTGTCACACATATCGAGCTCTGGAGGTATTCCTAAGGAACATAGGACAGGAGACATCGTCTTTGCTGTCCCTTGGCCTCACTGCAGTTTGTCAGTACTTCTCAGAAAGGAGAGGAACCCGAATTTTTGCAACTGTGTCCAAGGGGCCACCTTCAGATCACCTGGTCTGGAGGCCAGCAGGATTTATGATCAATTAATGTGATAAACTACATTAACAAAATGAAGGATTAAAATCATATGATCATTTCAACAGATGTAGAGAAATTACTTGACAAGATTCAACATTCATTTATGATAAAAACTCACAACAAAGTGGGTGTTGATAGAAAGTACCTCAACATATTACAAAGGCCATATGTGATAAACCCACTGCTAACATCATACTCAACAGTGAAAACCTGAAAGCTTTTCCTTTATGATCAGGAACAAGACAAGAATGCTCACTCTTTCCACTTCTGTTTGACACAGTGTGGAAGTCCTAGCCACAGAAATGAAGCAGGAAAAGGAAATAAAAGCCATCAAAATTGGAAAGGAGGAAATAAAAGTCACTATTTGCAGATGATATGATTTTATATTTAGAAAACTCGGGATCTGAATGGACATTTTTTTCAGAAAAGACATACAAATAGCCAATAAGTACATGAAAAGACACTCAACATCACTAATCATCAGGGAAATGCAAATCAAAACCATATTGAGATATTACCTCACACCTGTTAGAATGGCTATTGTAAAAAAAAAAAACACAAGAAATTACAAGTGTTGATGTGTGGAGAAAAGGGAACCCTCATGCATTGTTGGTGAGAATGTAAATTGCTGCAGCCCTGTGGAAAACAGTATGGGGGTTCCTCAAAACAATTAAAAAGAAAAACAAAACAAAACAAAACAAAAACAAAACAATTAAAAAGAGAACTAGCATATGATCTAGCAATTCCACCTCTGTGTATTTATAAAAAAAGAAAAGAAAGAAGGGAAGAAAGAAAGAAAGAAAGAAAGAAATATTAATTCAAAAAAATATATATGCACCCCTATATTTATTGCAGGTCTTATTTACAATAGCCAAGCTATGGAAACAACCTAAATGTCTATCAACGGATGAGTGGATAAAGAAGATGTGGTATATGTGTATAAAACAGAATACTATTCAGCCATAAAAAGAATGAAATCTTGCCATTTGAGACAAAATGGTGGTATTCTGCCGAGGGAAATAATATTCTACAGAGAAAGACGAATACCACGTGATTTCACTTAAATATGGAACAAATAAAAAATAAACAAATAAAATAAATAAAAATAACAAATAAAAATAAATAAATAAAAATAAATAATAAATAAATAACAAATAAAAATAAACAAATAAAAAATAAACAAAACTCATAGATGTAGAGAACTGGTGGTTTCCAGAGGGGAATGGGGTGGAGGGATGGGCAAAATGGGTGAAAGGGAGCAAGAGAAAATATATTTTAACCTCTTAACATTTTTTTTGGAGAGAGAGAGGACAGAGAGAGAGAAGAGAGAGAGGGAGAGAACAAGCTAGGAAGGGGCAGAGAGAGAGGGAGAGAGAGAATCTTAAGCAGGCTCCATGCCTAGTGTGGAGCCTGATGCTGGGCTAGATCTCACGACAATGAGATCATGACCTGAGCCAAATTAAGAGTTGGATGCTTAACTGAGCCACCCAGGTGCCCCTAACCTCTTACCTTTTATAAAGTTAGGGCCAATATTGTAGAATAGGGACCATTCTGAGTCCTTTATACTTCATGGCATATTTCACAGAACTGTGGAAGATTGGGAGTTTCAGGGGACAACAGATCATAACTGATACATTTAGGGCTGTTGCTTTCCAAAGCAGTCAAAATGGCTGCTGCAGAAGTGACTGTGAATGCCATGACTCATGAATGACAATGAGTCTTTTTCAGACTCCTTTCTCAGTCTTGTGACTAGTTCTGGTCAACAAAGTGTGAGTGAAAATTGTGGCTCTCACTTTTATGCCTGGGTGTTCTATGTGATTTCTCCAAGATCTCTGTGTTCTCCCCAATCCATCTGGTGGGAAGTGAAGAATTCCAATATGGTGAGTAAAAATGCTAGAAGGAGCCAGATAACAGTCATGGGTCAAAGAACACCTAGGGAAACTGTCCAGCTGTATTGGATTATTTTACTATAATTCCCTTTTGTCATATAAATTCTGAATAGGATTGGCTTCGATACTATCATATGGTTTGTAGCATATACAATCTAAAGTTTAAGTCCACAGTTATTCTTCTCGATAGTAATTAATCTCACATTGGCTGTGTGATCCTGAGATTGTATCATATAGTTTCTCTGGTCATTCATATATGATATTTAAACTTTTGTTTCTTCCTTCCAGAGACCGATGACTTTATAATGACTCCTTGTATTTGTTAGCACACAGATTGAGCTGCTGTAACAGTCTCCCGTCCTCCTCATAAAACAAACTCAGACTCAAACAAGATAGAAGTTTATTTCTTTCTCATTCAGTAGTTCAGAATAGGCGCAGAGTGAGCTTTCCCAGCGACCCAGAGTCTATCTATCTTGTAACTTTACCACCCCACATTGAAACTAGCTCCTCAGCACATTTGTATGCTCCAGGATGTACTATGGAATGCAAGTAATATCCTTAAATAATATGATCCAGAAGTTGTACCCTCTGCTTCTGTTCACATTCTATTTGCTGAAACTTAATTATGTGTCCAACCACCCCTGGTTGGAAAATATAGTTTCTAGCTGAGTAGCCATGTGCTCACAAAACTCAAGAAATTCTGTTATAAAAAGGAAAAAAAAAGGACAGTGGCCACAGGGGCACAGCTGTTTTTACCTGACTAACCACTTTGGGACATTAGGCTACATTTCAGTATCAGAAGGGATCTATTTGGCATATCCTGTACTAGTTGATAGTAAACCTCCTTGCAGAGGAAAAGCATTGCCTCCCCTTGAAATAATAATGAATACATTTATTATCATACAGCAATCTTACATTTTTCTATTAAGGAACTAATCCATGGAAAATGCACTTTCCTGCAATATATTTAAAGTGCCATTTTGTGACCCTGCACTGTATTTACACTAGGATTTAGGAAGTCCAAAATAATTTCTACCAACCAATTAGAATGGGTGCCAGTTGTGAACACAGGGCACACTCATATAGGTGCCTACCAGCTGAGTATCAGCCCTGTCTAGGGGTGGGTTATGCTCAACAAGAATTTGTTTACAGTGAACTGAGGAACCTAATGGAAGATAATTATCCTAAGGGAAGTGAGAATTGAGATTTAAGTTTGGTTTAGCAAAAACTAAACAAAACAAATGAGCAAAGGAAGAAAAAAGAGAGAGAAAGAAAAAAGAAACAGACTCTTCACTATAGAAAACAAATTGGTTATCAGAGGGGAGGGGGGCGGGGATGGGTGAAATAGTTGATGGGGATTGAGGATCACATTTGTGAAAAGTACAAGTGATAATTATGGAAATGTTGAATTACTATATTGTACACCTGAAACTAATATAACACTGTATATTATAGTATAGTACACTGGAATTTTTTTTTTAAAAGTTTGGGTTAGGAGAAAGGAGATTCTGAGCTCAGTACATTGTCACCGAGAATGTGGCCACTTGTCTTTTTTTTTTTTTTTTTTAAATCTTAACATTTACTTATTTTTGAGAGAGAGAGCGAGTGGGGGAGGTGCAGAGAGAGAGGGAGACACAGAATCTGAGGCAGGTTCCAGGCTCCACACTGTCAACACAGAGCCCAGTGTGGGGCTTGAACTCACGAACTGTGAGATCATGTGAGATCATCACCTGAGCTGAAGTCAGACACTTAACTGACTGAGCCACCTAGGAGCCCCAGCCACTAGTACTAATTTGAACTTAGGTCAAGAGGTATGCAATAACAAGGCACATAAAAGCAATACACACACACACACACACACACACACACACACACACGTATTCTATATTATATAGCACCATATATTCTATAATTATAGCATGCGATATATATGTTATATATTACATATTATATTAGAATATTATTATATATTATATATTAGATAATCATAGTATGATATATATATATATATATATATATATATATATATATATCCCCTCTTTAAAAATAAAAATCTTTGTGGGATATGGAACACAAGGTGTCAATAACATGGTAGCTGATGCAATGGAAAGATTCTACACGGGAATCTTTGGCAGTAATAAGAGACAGAGCCCACAGGTCAGATGACAGCGTCCTCAGTGTCTGGCATTGGCACTCTGAGAGCTGTGTCACGGGGCATAGGTGGCTGTGGCTCTCCCTTTCGTGGGGATTAGCAGCGGTAGCGCCCTTTGTGAGCGCTGGAGCACAGCTACCGCATTCGGAATTGGCACTAATAAGGAACATCTTTGCAGAAAACTGGAGCCAAAGAGGAAGGAATTCTTGAGTGGTCAAGAGTACTGAACTTGGTGTGACATGGAACATGTATGTGGTCCCCAAAGGACTCTCAGAAATATCTGGGAGGAAGTTGAGAAGGTCAGGAATTTGTTCCTACATAATGAATGGCAGTTAAGACAAAGTGAAACTGTTTGGTGACGTTTATTGTGACGCTTTCTCTACCATCTCTCCCTGCTTTATGAATAATGTTCTTGATCTATTGTATCTACTGCTTGTGGCCTTATCTAATAGAGCTAGCTCCAGGCCTTCCTGCCTCACTGCCCTTGGACTTTGTCATTGATTTGCCCTGATTTCCATAGGAAGGAGCAGCTCCAACATAGCACACTTTCTTTTTTTTAACTTTTATTATTGTTACAATACTTTTTTATTATTAAATTTTAATTCCAAGTTAGTTACCATATAGTGTAATAATGATTTCAGGGGTAGAATTTGGTGATCATCACTTTTCATTTTTACTTTAGAGAGAGAGAGCATGTGAGTAGGGGAGAGGGGTAAGGGGAGAGAGAGAATCTAAAGTAGGCTTTACACTTAGCATGGAGCCTGATGTGGGGCTCCATCCCATGATCTTGGGACCATCACCTGAGCTGAAATCAAGAGTTGGACACTCAACTGACTGAGCCACCCCGGTACCCTGCATATTCTATTCAGGGAACAGGTGATCCTGAGGCTGAAATTACGTAAAATATCCTTTCCCCTCTTCTATTCAACTGTTTCTTTTGTGTTGCCTTGACCTCCTTCTGAGTACCATTTGCAGCTTCTGATTCAAGGCTCGACAACAGAATCAGAACCACACTTCTAAAAAAGTCTCCCTTGTTCTAGCCTTTTTCCACAATTTTCTATTCTAATTATGTCTGCTTATCATTAGTCTTGCCTCTGAACTTTAACCTGTTAATTTTAATCTAGCAAAATGTCTTACCAGAGGAAAGGATATAAAAGTCACTTTATTAAATGACTCAAAAAAATGGTTGGAGACTATCTTAGTTGGAATATATTGAAAATATTTTGACAGGTGTGTTTGGTGGTAGAATTAAATACAATGACATAAACTCGGCTCATGGTCTCCAAACAGAAAAAGAATTGGAGTGCTACAAAGTACCAGATGCTGTACCCAGCCCAAAAGGTACAGTAGTGAAGAAAACAGGCATGAATTCTTGTGCTGTTTACTAGCTGTCTGGTTTCATGTTAGTACAATCCCCTCTCTCGGCAAAAAATCAGGCTTTAAATTTCAAAGGCACTTAGAGCATTTAAACTTTTTGAATTGGAATTCTAGATTCCCATAATTTTGGCCCCAAACTACTTTGAGAGGTGAACCTGCTTCTGGTTAATTTTAGACAACTCCACTGGCTCTGTGAAGAACTGTCCCAGCTACCAACTTTGACTCAGGTCGTTCTCTTGTCTTGAAATTCCTGTCTTGTTATTTTTCCTTTAAAAATCTTTAAACCTAGTCAGTCCATATTTAAAACCTAGCTTAATAATGCATCTTACTAAAGTCTTTGCAAATGATTGCAACTGGATGTAGTCCTCTCATTTGAACTCCCTTATCATTTCCATAACTAAATCCCATATCATAATTATTCTGACTTAACTCCCTTGAATTGGCATTAACTCACGTGTTGCCATTGTGTGAATTGGAGAAAGGCATCCCTTTCTCAAGACACTTTACATTCATCTATTGGAAAATTGTGAGTTTGTAGAATAAGAAAATTATAGCCATCTGTGGGAAAAGTCACAAATACACAAATCAGTTATATCTAAGACATACAAGAAGCCCCCTAGATTGTGTCACTTTTGATGGCCACCCTGGTTTCACTTATTAGGTTGCGAGTTGCCCTTGGTTATGCCAGTGGTGTGCTGGTAAATGTTGAACAGTTGGCTCTCTGGGAAAAAGCAATCAACCAAGCCATCAGCCAACCAGCCAACCCTGATGCGTAGTGTTGGTTGATCTCAAGCTTCCAAAATGACATCAACTAGCTCACAAAACTCATAAAAATTTAAAAATCAGCTTTCATCAGCTGTCAATAGCTGGCTCCAGCATATCACAGGCTGGGCTTTGTTCACTCATTTTTCCATCTATAGAGCTCAGTAAGAGTTGAAGAAGTCCTGAGCGATGTTCGTATGGAGCTTACAGGTGTTATACATTGAAAAATCGGGAATATTCTTGGTGTCGCACCAAGGACAGCATGCACTTGCCAGTGTGACTATCTCCTCTTTATTTCTAATGTTGCAGGGCAATATGTCTTTTTTATGACATACTCTTGAGGCTGAAGTGCAGAAGTTCCTGAGAACACAGCAATTTATTAGCTTGCCCTAAGGTAAAAATAATACCTATAAATAACTTTTCAGTAAAATGCAATATGCCAAGTGCAGTAAAATCTCAAGGCTGCTTTATGATTAGTATTTCCATGGTCCTGGGTTTCTATTTTCTCAAAGCTTTGCTTAAACAATTTATATTTTAGCTACTTTAGTGGATAAAGCCATAAATATTTTCCTGACATATTAGTGCTTAGACAGGGAAGGCCCTGTTGCTGGTTAATTAGTTTGCATGCTGAGATGAAAGGTGGGTGATCGGTAAGGCTTGTTAAGTGTCACATACCTAACCTTGGCTAAGATGAATTATGTTTATTTTATAAAGACCAATGTTTTAGTCTTCGTGTGAGTGAGTCAGTTACAACTTTGTATTAGTTGAGAATAATGAAAATTCATATCTAGTTATCTCAAATTGATGTCATACCATATACTTCACTACCTAATAACAGGTAAGTGAAGAAGAGTAAATATTCTTTGATATTAAAACAGTTGCATATATTTTGCCATCAGAAGATAATATCTGAGCTTAGCATAATTTTCAAAACGTTTAAATAATTCTGAAGTATTGTGCAATGACTATTAATATCATGTATATTCTATAGCTGCCTTAGCAAATTACCACAAACTTAGTGGTTTAAAAGAGCATGAATCTATTATTTTACAATTTGGTAGGTCAGAAATCTGATAGAGGTCGCCTTGGGCCAAAAAAAAAAAAAAAAAAAAAAAGGTATCAGCAGGGCTGTGTTCCTTCTGGAAGCTCTAGGGGAGAATCTGTCCTCCTTTGGTTTTCCCAGCTTCTAGAAGCCAGCTGCATCCCTTGGTTTGTTACCCTCCTCCTCTGCCCTCAAAGTCAGCCACAGCTGACTCTCACATGGAACTCTCATACGGTTTCACTCTCTGCTGTCCCCGTTTTCATTTTTAAGAACCTTTGTGGTTATGTTGAGCCTGCCTGGATAACCCAGGATAATTTCACCTTCTGAAGGTCAGGTCAGCAGCAACCTTAATTCCTCTTGCAACTTTTAATTCCCCTTTGCCCAAAACCCTAATATATTCACAGGTTCTGGGAATTAGTATGTGGACATACATAAAAATTTATATTTTTATACTTACTTCTGAGCAAACTATGTTTCAAAGGAGTTAAATAGCTTCCCCAAGGTGTCTGGGTTGATGCCATTTTCTAAGCAAAGTGAAGATAACTTGCCTAAATTGTTTCCCCACAAATTATGGTCTCATTCAAATCTTCAATTTTGTTTAGAGTGTTCTTGCTTTTGCTCTTTCCTTTTGAAGTAATCCTCTGCTACTTAAAGGATCGCAGGTTTTGTGCCTTTTCTGTTTCAAGAATGTCTAGTGCAGAAAGTGATTTAAAAAGGGATCAAGTAAACGATTCACCTAGAGCAACATGAAAGACAACACGGTAAAAAGAAAAAACAAAATTCTAGTCTTTTAGCCAAAAGCCCTCATGTTTTTAAAGACCCACAGGCTTAATTAGTGTCAAGGAAAAGTCAGAGGTAAGCATCAAAGTATTTAAATATCAACTCCGTTGAAAATACAATTTGCTGGCGACTGGTACAGTATCCTTCCCTGAGAGGTGCTTGTGATTATGACCATTTTGAAGAGGAGGAAATTGAGGCTTAGAGGAGCCAAATGCTTCCCATGTAGCCATTTGGCTGGTCTTTGCTTTGACCCTGTGTATCCCTGGGTCTATCTGGCTCTCTCTCGATTCAGATTTTTTCCATAACACTGTGCCCTAGTTACTCTGCACGATGATATCTTTCGTCATCTCCAAGGAGTTTGGTTTGCAAAATATTCCATCTGCCTGCCTTCTGGTTTTGAAAACGCTTTGATCTTAACTCTGATTTTAATTCTCAGACAATGGAAATGCAAAGAAATAGTCATTTGTTAAGAGTAGTGATTTAGCAACAGGACTGGAATAAGAGCAGAATTCAAAATTCCCAGGAGATCTAGGATGAGTAACATCCTCATCATACAACTTCTAGCAAATGCAAGAAATAAACAGGACCTTTTTCTATGTGGAATGATGATGAACAAACTTCGAGGATAGCATCAGATATCTGGACAAATAAGGGAAGGTTTTCTTCCAAAAAATGTTTATGAAACATGTCAAAAAGCCAACAGTGAATAATGAAGGACTGTGTCAGTTTTAGAGTGCAGACTCCCCTTTGCTGTGTCTTCCATTGCTACATAGAGTAACTGTGGACTTCTTACTCTTTTGTTGACTAATTTTAACCTTCTCCAATATATTTCCTTGCCTCCTTCTGCAATTGTCAAGATCCTAACCATACGATCAAGTGCAACTTCAGTGTTGGTTCTTCCAGAATGCCTGGCATCCTGGGAGGGAAAAGTTTTCTGAGTTCTCAAATTTTGCTTTCTCGTATCTCTTGGCACATCACACATTCAGCTGCATTTATTTGTGTGCATTTTTGATGTCTTTACTATATTAAAAGGCCAGCTGTCTTCATTTATTTTTATCTTCTAGTGGGCCCAGTAAAAGACTGTCTTCTAATAGGCCTTTTTATGTGTGATACAGTGCATCACACATAAAAGGTGCCTGATGTTTCATCAATGAAAAAGCGAATGGATGTAGTGGACAAGTGTAGTGTCAGCCAAAGACTGTTACTTTGTCTCATTTTTCTTTTCTAGCTCCTTTGATTGTTGCTTCTAATACAGTACCTTCAGCATAGCAGATGTTCTATAAGTGTCTACAGACATGACTTCAAAATACTTAATGTTCTCTTAAAAATCACAATGGCTTATATAAAGTCATAAAAGTAATTGGAAAAGATATTATTTTCATTAATTTTCCTTAAAGGAGTATTTTGGGAATTATTAGCTACAAATGAGTTTATCTTGATAGATTAAAATGAATTTTACAGTGATGTAGAGAGTTTGATAGTAAATTTATGTAGATTTTGGACTTCAGCATACCGTGGCCTTATCATTTACTACATGTGTGAATTTGGGCAAATTAGTTAACCTTTGTGAAACTCAAATTCACCATCTATAAAACAGGAGTAGAACATTACCTCACAGTTAGTTATATTAAGTGGAAACTCTATACAAACAACCTATATTATATGTCTGGCTCACAATAAATAATAGGTATTGTTTCTCTTCCTCACCCTCTTTTATTATTTTCACTTTTCTTATATACTAAATCTAACTAAAATGCATGCATGTTTTCATTTTGATTACACAAAATTAAAGTCAACATATTCAAAATTTAATATGCATAATATAATCCAAACCTAGATGTTTTATAAAGCATTTAAGAAGCATCTTGTATTACTAGTGTTTTGGACATGTTTATTTTGCTTTATCTCTTAGGAATGGTCCTTTTTTTCTTTTGGAAAGCTATCCTTCTCTGAGGGTAGGGTTAGGGGATCAATGATGATAATTTCTACAACCACACCATTTCCCCATGCCCTATCCACTGGGATAGACATGTTTCCAAAATAGGCTTTTTCTCTAGGATTTTCATTGGGTTTTCTCTAAGATGTTAAGTGTGGACTGTAGTTAGTTGTTGTCCTTCCCCTGGGAAGGAAGCAGAGGATCTTTGAGCCTGGGCAGAGTTGACCATCATGCTTTCTTCTGGAGAAAGGCAGTCTGCAACAATGAGGTAGACACATGGAAAGAAGGCCTAGTCATTCATGTCCCACATTTGGTACTGTGGATCAATAAAGTCTCTAGTTTTGGCTAAACTAGCATGAGTGTGATCTTCACATTTACAACCAAAGTCATAAGTAAACACGTATGAGCAGGGAGTTACCTGGATTCATTGTATCCTTTTGCTTCCTCCCTGTTCTACCTCTAAATTCTAGTATCTGAGCCCCCAGGTACACCATGGTGCCTACCTGGTGGAGTATTTAGGTCTGATCACTGCATAATTTACAAACTACTGTTTCAGTCAAATGCTGTAACCTTAACCTTGGCCAGGATTTGGCAAATGTTAGGATTTTGTATGAGCGGAGACCAGGTGGGAGAGAGTGGCAAGATTAGTCAACCCTTAGTATTTTTAGGGAGAAAAAAGAACAAAAAAACCTCTCAAACACATGCATTGTTCTCACTGAATCACTTTGAACACAGTCAGTGGAAGGTCCTTTAAATTCCCCTGCTCTGTGTGAAGCAGTGTGTGTCAAAACCACCTAGGGAAGCAGATCTGGCCCGTGGTGGGAGAAGGGGGCTCCTGACCAAAATCCATTTCACTGGATTCCTTGGGTCTAAGTGGTATGAGCTACTAAACTGAATAGCTTCTTAAGTAAATGAACACAGCTTAAATTCATAGGGGTTATTAGGTTTCTTTTGGGGGATCAATTTTCTCCTCATTCCTCTTCCTTCCATCTTTTCTCCCTTACTTACTTCCCCCTCTCTTCCAAATAACATTTTTTAGATGGCTTTAAAGTGTAATGTTGTCACCTTTTAGAGACATTTAAAATGCAGAGGGCAAAAGGAAGTAAGAATCACCTGTAATACTACCACTCAGAGACATTCCCTCTTAATTTGGGGCATACATTCTTCCAACTCCTTTTCTATGCAACGATATTTTAACATAATTGAAATCATGATGCATACTTAATTCCATCCTCTTCTGATTTTCTTTGAACAAATCTAAACATTTTCTGCTATTTCTTTTTTTCTCCCTATTGCTTTGATTCTAAAGGTAAAGCTGCCATGAACACCTTAGCATTGCATCTTTGATGCCATATTTCAGGAGACATAGAGCATTGATAGCATGCATGTTGGAAGACTTACACCAAGGTAATTGACAATCCAGATATCGTACTTGACCCCATTTTTGTCTTCCTGCATACAGAGTGGACTTTTAGGATGCATTATAATTGGAAATGACCAGATCAGAGATGACACCAAGTGCATTTATAGGAGTAGAATCAGATGTTAACATGCCTGATACCTGAAAAAACTGTTGTTAGTTTCTGGGTAGAAAGGAAATTCAGAAATATAAAACTTAGTCACAATTGCTAGACTTCCAGTCTTCCTATGCCGTTCAAGCCGAGAGCCCATCATTATTTCTGGCAAAAGTCAGTGCTCATTTGTCTGTCAGGCTTCTCTTGCACAACCTAGAGGTTCTGCTTTGTCAAACAACAAAACAGAAGCACAGTAGTTTGGCTATAAAGTTGAAAATAACAGTAGTATTTCTCACCGTTTTAGAGGAAATTCCAAATACAAAGGAGTTAAAATTAACACAACACTGTTAAAGAAAAGAATAGAATGCAATACACATGTGCCATGTGTATTGACACTCGTCCCATGTGGCTCCTGTCTTCACCTGATTAACCAAAAGTCAAATCCTTCAATCCAGGGATGGTGCACAAAGACACTTTTGGTTTCTGCCTGAGTCAATTCCTATGCCATCTGGAAACCTTTGCACTGAATATGTGGAAAGAAATCAGATCAGAAAATGATAGTATCTTTGGAAGAACGGGGTGATATAAATAAGAAGATATTGGTGAAATAGTTTATATCATTCATTGTTAAAAGATCCATTTTGAAGATGGCAGGAAGTATAAGATTACAGAGATAAAAGCTCTAACACTGGCTTTACTGTGGGGGCTTACGTGGGCGTTAGGGAAGACTGGACTAAGAGTAAGAGCAATACTATGAAAAATGTTTGTTTTTATTTTGTATTTTTGACACTGGAACCCATAAAACCTTCTGATTTTCCATCTTTTCCAGGATGGAGTCTCATTTCCAAACTAGCAGTTATCTTCTACTTTGAGAACTCCACCTGTGACAACAGGAATAATAAAGGCTTTCAAGAAAACTACTAAAAGCAGTGTAGACCCTAACTAGATAAAACTTTGGTCTGTGTCCTTTGAACTATAACGTTGTTGACTTGGACTCAGGCATTTACACAAGAGTTTTGAAATTATTTTACCCAGTGGTTCTTAACTGGGGGGATAAATTACAAGCAAAGAAGTACTGGATACATCCTCCTTCTCTTGTTGAGAACTACTGGTAGAATCTAATTTTCTTTTATTTCAGGGGGGAAAAGCAAAGACCCAAGAGAATGGATCAAATGTCCAAAGTCACCTTGTCATTTATGGAAGAATAGGACTAGAAGACTCTTCTCCCAGGATAGCATCCTTTCCACCTTAGAGCTAGAATCCACATGGACACTGAAGCATGAAGGCAGACTCCTTACCAAGGGTGGCTGCTGAGTAATTCTTTGTCCTCATCCCTGAGTTACATTGCCTCCCGACCCTTAATGTCTCAGCTTCTAAACTCTTTCCTTGACCAGGATTCATCCATGGTGAAATTGGATTTACGTTTGAGCTTACCTGATGGAACAACTCCAAGTGATTGGGATTGGTTGACAGAGATCCATACAACTCAACAACAGTGCCATGCAAGATTAAGAACATCCTCATGTGTGAGGGAGGGGAAAGTTTTGGCCTTCTCACTTTGGTGTATCCCTTAGTCCCAGGAAATCTGGTATTTCTAGACACAGGACATCCAGACACTAGAGAGTTGTTCCCCCCTGCCCCATCCGCCCATAAAATTTCACTCAAGTCCTTCCATAGGGATGGGAGTCTGACATTTTAAAGAGTGGGGAATCTAGTGTCTTTTTATAATTTGTACTAGTTGCTTTTTGGCTAAGATAGATACTAAGTGATTCAAAGATAGTTGTTCTCTTCAGAACTGGAACCTCCTATTGCTCCAATTACCAATATTACTTAAAAGTGTTTTCAGTTTAGTTTAAAGAAAGATACCCATAAGTATACTTTTAATTGACCATGATAACAGTGGTAGTGATACAAGAAGAAAAGATAAGGATATCCATGGCTAGTATAAAACTGTATTTTCAATATTTATAATAACTTTAGGAAATATTTGTGGAAATGAGCCCATTAAAATCTCAAGTTAAAAAAGATGGCACCATTTGTAACAACCCCAAACTGGAAACTTCTCAAGTGCCTATCAACAATGGAATGGGTGAACTGTAGTATAATCACACAATAGAATATTATTGAGCAATGAGAATGAAAGATCCACAGTCAAATGCAACAATATGGATGAATCTCAAATGTAATGCTGAGTGAAAGAAGCCAGATGCAAAAGAACACATACTAATTAATTAAAACTAATGTATGATATTAAAAGTCAGGACAGTAGCTGTCCTTGGAGGAGCAAAGTGGTGGTTGGAAGAAGGGGCTTCTAAGGCACTAGTAATGTTCTGTTTCTTAAAGGTGCTGGTTACAGGGCTGTCTATGGTAGGAGAAAGTTCACTGAGCTGGGTACACTTACGTTTTATGAAACTGTTGTGTGTTATATTTCAATAACTTTTTTTTTCTTTAAAAAAAGGCCAATGGGCATCTTTCAAGAAGCAAGAAAACCAACACTCATATTTTGAACAGAAATTCCCTCATTTTCGTTTTGTTAGGAAAAATAAGGATGTTGGAAGTGTGCCTCTTTTGTAAAATATTAATCAAGTAATGAAATGAACCAAACTAGCCAAAAGGACAGGGAAAGAGAACATGAAAGCCTCAAGAGATGAGTTCCTATCAGGGACGCAACAGTCCCCTCCCAGAACTCTTATGTGAGTTAGGATTTTAGAAGCAGGTCTGTCTGAGGTGGGGAAGCCTCTCATTTATATTCAGAAATGCACTTTCCAAAGCTAGACAGCTAGCACAATAGGCTTAGTGAGTAATGGGCTCACAATTTCAATTTATTATCAAAATATTTCCATCAGACAACAAACCCGAAAAGATAAAGAGATGCAGAGCTATATAGATGCCCTTTTATCGGAGCCACCTCAGGGACAGATTTTATTCTGAAAATCCTGATTGTAAACCACAGGTCTTATGTATCTTTAGACAACTGTCCAATGGCCATTTTTTCACCTAGTTTGTGCTTAAAGTTTTTTTATCAATATGATTTATAAGTGTAAAAATCTCAAATCTTCATCTGTACATCACTTTACAGATCTTGGTTTGGAACTATCTGTCTGAAACTTCGATATTCAGTGATTACCTATAATAATAATTACTTAGTCATAAATGTAATAATTAAATATAAAAATTATTATTTATACATTACTACAAATCTCTTAAAAAGATCAAGTTTTGAGAGGGAGAGAGAACAAGAAATTGCTTAGAAAATTGCAGGGAGCCTTGAGAATTTCAATATCAGTGAAAGCAGGTATAATGAAAAATAGTTTCAGACATTCATTTTCGCCCTAAGAGTAGCTTAAAATACAATGATTTCAGGATGAATAACTGATGATTGGCAAAACTGGTTTAAAATCACATTAAGTCCCACGGCCCCAACATGTATAAGAATTCTTTGGAAGATTTTTGCAGGAACATAAATGTTACAAATAAAAATAAAAATAAGTAATTAGGCAATGTGTGTTTTAACTCTCATGCCACTGCTGTGCTTTTGGAGCCAACTGTATTCTCCAATCTCTTCTTTCTCCCTTTGATTAGAAATCCCAGTCTACATCAAGTGGTTAACACTGTTTTCAAGAGGTGACATCAAACTGGCAGATCGTATGAGAAACAGAAATGAATGGTAATATCTTTAGACATAAAGCGTTATTTACACAGTGAGAAGTGATTGATTTGACAGACACCAGACCCCACCCCTCCTCTCCATACCTTTTCCAGAATAACCTAACTTCATTTCTAAATGATGCTCTCTCATCTCTGTTAACTACCCCCATGTAATTACAGTGACTTCGGTGGCCCATTTTCTCTTGGACAGAGTTTCCCATTTTCATGGTGTTGGCAAGGCTAACCAAAGGCTACGTCGCTTTTTCTGAAGATCACCAAACTCGGCATTTCTTTTCTGGATTCATGTATGAGTTCTTGCGGCAATGATAGGCCTCTGAAAACTCAGGGGAGTTCTGCAAAGTCCCAATAATTCTGTGAAACAAAACAAAGTCATCATCAGCATTTGATACTTATGTCCATACCCTATAGGAGAAGCTCTACAGAATTTCTATAGGTGTAGGCCTATTGAGGGAATTTGAAATTTACAGTTTAAGAGAATAATAATTATCATAAAAAAGAAACAGGTAGAATAAATTTGTTATTTGTTAATAGAATTTTTAAGTGAGCAGGTAACAAAGCACAGGAATTAAGAGCACAGATTTGAAGACGGCATGGCTTGAATCCTGGTTATAAGTTGAATCTATCTCGCTTCTCTGTGCTTCACTTTCCTTTTCTATAAATGCATATAATAATAGTACATGCATCTTAAGGTTGTCAGTAAAGTAAGTAAGATATACATGTTGTAAAATAAATGAATAATACATATTTGGAATAGCAGTTATTATAATAAGAGTTTGGTCAAAAATAAAATCATGAGTGTTCATTATCTTTTGGAAGGGCTCACACAATAACAAGTATAACAGACTAAATAGATATTTGTTGATTTAATAAGGAAGAGAATTATTTTCTTTCTTTCCAAAAGAACTCTATAGATATCAGAAACTGGATTCAGCCTGAGTAACTGGAAAAGGCTGGCAGAAAGTCAATTTCTTCTTATCTCTGACCCCAATGGGCAAAAACAACACTGTCCAACCCACTTTCGGCACCAAGCAACATTTGAGGAGACAGATAGGTCAGTACAGTGATGCAGAGGTGATGTTTTCACGTCAACCCCAAACCAGCTCCTCCCCTTCTCTTCCCACTGGGACCACCCCACCACACCCACCTTGGATTGGGAGGAAGGGCAGGGAGGCAAACAGACTAGGGTGATGGGAAGACCTCAAGCAAGTGACAGGAGAGTATGTTCTAATTACTGAGATTTCCTTACGTGGCAGATGTGCTAAGTGTAAATCTTTGCACTCTTATCTCCTCTAACCCATTCTCTAAATCAAATCCCCTAATTCCCTTATTTAAAATCTTCCAGGGGCTTGAATGAAAGTCAACTTCCTTTCTGTGGCTTCCAGTGTTTTGAGGGCTCCAGCCGACCTTCCCGGCTTCCTCATAGTACATTCGTTCTTCATCCCATTTTTCTCAAACTACACCGACCAACTTTCCATTCATCAAACCAGCCAATTTCTTTCCCTCTTCAGAGCTTTTTGCTCCCACTGACCATAGTCCCTGGAAAGTTTACTCCCCAGTGACTACATGACTCACTCCTTCTCAGCCTTCATGCCTCCACTTAAACACCCCTCCTCAGAGGCTTTCTTCAAATAATGTCCAGATTAGTTCCTTCCACCTGCAGTAGCCCTCTCGATTCACAGTGATTTGTTCTTCTTCTTTACTTCCTGACATAACCCTACACTGTAATGTGAGGGCAAAATACTGTGTATCTCTTGCTCCCTGCTGCCCTCCCCCCAAGCCTAGCACAGTGCTTTGTATATTGTAGGACTCAGGACATACATACCGAATAAATGAGTCTGTTGGCTGGTCACGGTGATTACATGTATACGAGGAATAGGGCATTATAAAGAAAATGTCCTGCTTGGCATTTTTGTTGTTTATTTGCTACAACCAACTAGAGAGAAAGCAAGCATTTGCTTTCCTTATTCCCATTCCAGGAAAGATAACTGAATTTCTGAAAATCTGACTCCCTAATGTGTCAACTATTACCACATCAACTATCTCTCATCCCCAACATCACAACTCCTCTATCCCTTCAGGGAGAATGTAAATCTTTTTGGTTATGTGTGTATTTTTAGTACTCCTAGAAAAGTCCTAAAGATTAATAGGAATCTTCCTGGTATTTGGGGGAGGGCGGGTGGTGATTGAAATGGGGTGGGGGCCAGAGCTGGGGCATTTACATCTATTAGTCCATTTGATATGGAAAATACTGGCTTCCCAGTGCTGAGGAGGGGCCCAGTAATGTGCCCTCTCCTTTGTGTGAATGGCACAGACATGCCTCTCACTATGAGCAGGGTCCTGAGAGAACCTCTGATAGGATGGGGTGTAATGGGCCCTTGCCCATGACTACCTGAAGGAAATGGAGCCACCTGACTTCAGAGGGAGCCCTTGAACTGCAGGGATATCAGCAGTGACCACAGCAGGCTGGAGATGGAGGCTAATTCCCTAATTTCTAGGTCTTCGGGTTCCTGAACAATCTTAAAAAGGAGTACACTGAAAACTACTGAAATTAAACTTCTTACTTCCTTGCTTAGGGTGGGAGCTTGCGATTGAGTTAATTTGCTATTATAGTAATAATAATAATAATAATAGTAATAAATGTGTCACTTCTTACATCTAAAAGTTTAAGAACAAATTCACTTGATACTTGGTCAAAAGTGATTATATGCAGGAATAAAAAGATTTTATTTTATTTTTAGTAATCTCTATTCCCAATGTGGGACTCGAACTCATGACCCCATGATCAAGAGTCACATGTTCTACCGACTGAGCCAGCCAGGCGCTCCAAAGAATAAAAGGATTTTAGACATCAGGAATTTGTATTGGTCTTTAGTCTTTTAAGTTTCTGGGCTCATGGACTCTGAGACAGAAAGATGCTTTGATTCATTTAATTCAATCCCGTTTCCACTTTAGGAAGCCCTATATGCTGGCTGAATGACAGTCATCATGGTGGCCCGATTGTTCCTCAAACTGGGGAGGAAGCTCCCTGATGGGCAAGGAAATCATCTGAGAGTCACTGAATGGAAGAGGTGCTCTTTTTTGTTTTCATTTTAGTAAACTTTTTTAATAAAAGGATTGTGTCTTAGATATAATCATATGGGGACAAGTACTTCAGTAAAATGTCCAAACCCATGACTTAATTCTACATTTGTCATAAAAATATTAAGGAAATTAAACACACACACACACACACACACACACACACACACACACACACACCTCAAAAAAGGGAAGTCTTCACAAAGCACCAATGGGAGTTAGCAATGTGGCAACACTCAACCTCAGGCACACTTAGCTCTTCATTTCAATTCCAGCTCTTCTCTTTCCATCCAAAGGCTTCGCTTAGACAATTTGATTCTGAATAATTAGGTCAACAACGTACCAGGCCTTCACTTACCTTCCTAGCACTCTAATTAATGTCTTATTGTTTACATTAAATCTTTGGATGGAGGACATAAATAATCTATTTCAAAAAGTGGATACATTATTAATCAAACGAATCCTTTCTCTTAAGAGTGGGGTCATATTTCATTAATATTACATAAAATACTTACCTGAATTTCATGCCACATGAAAACTGTGTGGCATATGTGTTTATAATAATAAAGATAAATGGCTTTTATTAATTATTTCTTAAAGTGATTTACTTGAAAGTTTTATTTTATTATATAAAATATTTTATTGTACTATTGTTGTTTATTGCCTTGGCAAATAATCACTTCTTTTAAAAACATTTAAGGTACAGAGAGTTGAACATCAGGTGACCAAGAAGACTACCTCTGCCTGCACTTAACTGGATTTTTGAATTACTGAATGAGCTTTTTGCAATTAATTGGTCTTCTGACAACCCTTTGTTCCTTCTTTTAAATGAATGACTTGGTTACCAGGTTAACTAGCTTCATTCATAAGTAAACTACCCAATCTTTATCATTAACTGTTGTTGATGATTTTGTTAAAGTAAGGTCACCTTGATCAGCTTATGCTCCACTATGGATTGACAAAGAAATAAATGCCAGAATAGATTCCCAGATCCAGTCTGAAGATTAACAAGTGCTAACAGGAATTCTACAAGGTTCACCAAAATCCAAACTAACACTTACAAAATATCAAAACCAATGCTAATATTTAAGGTAAATGGAGGAAACATTAGTATTTCAAAGACGATTTAGCATATGCATACTATATCATAGAATAATAGGGAATAAAATCACCATATTACTTGGAAATGTCTACATAAAACACTAGAAAGACTCTCTTACAAAAAGTGCTAGAAATTAATCTGTGGGGAAAATTTCTTGCTTTATTAGTAGTGTTAGTTCTATAAAGTGCCCTTATATTCTGACTGGAAGACAATTATCCACCAATTTAAGCATCTATTTTAAAATTTTTTCTTAAGTGTTTGTTTTTCAGAGAGAGAGAGAGAGAGACAGAGCATGAGAAGGAGAGTGGCAGGAGGAGAGGGAGACACAGAATCTGAAGCAGGTTCAAGGCTCTGAGCTGTCAGCACAGAGCCCGATGCAGGGCTCAAACTCACAGACTGCAAGATCATGACCTGAGCCAAAGTCGGATGCTTAACTGACTGAGCCACAAAGGGGACCCTAGCAACTTAAGCATCTAAATTAGCACTTTTGCTATTTAAGTAGCATATACATTGGTATCACTTTGTCCCTTTGGACTTCCTTTAAAAAAAGTATCAGACCCTTTTATATTGTTTAGAAGTATTACATCTGAATAACTTTAGAAACACATGTGTAGTTTATATAGTAAATATTAGCATAACAACCATTCTGAGTGACTGCAGATGGCTAAGAAAAACTGAATTTCCAAAGAAGTCATTTAAATTTTGAGTTCAATTTCTAGAACCTCATGGGGAAATGTTTTTGTTTTAAATACTAAAGTTTTTAGAAGTTTATGTAAAGTACATAAGACTTTGGTTAGGAAGAATAAGACAATTACAGCTCAGACCTAACAAATTGTTTTATAGATTCAGCTTTATATCAAGTATATTTTGTCTTTTGTTGTTAATACTGTGAATATTTAAGCGTAAGCTTACAAAATCTCCCTCTATTTCAGAAATGTTTCTACACAGCCCACTATGCACAATTTTTCACTAGCAATTCAATTTCTATTAGTTTTTAAGGCTCTTTAAAAAATATGTTTTACTTTGTAGAGCCAGGAAGCAGCTTGTTTCCAAAACTAAATGTAACCTCAACCTTTTGCCAAGGAAATCCCTTTACCTCCAGAGAAAATAATAGTTTCCTTGACAAAGGGTTGGCATTCCATTTACCCTTTTAAAAAAAACAACACATACTTTTCTTGCTATAAATGAAAAATAGTCAAGGAGGCATCTTTTGCACCAGGATAGAGAAAATGAAAGTTACAAATAATTTTACATATTTTATAATAAAATAGTAAGTACTTTTATAGAGAGAAAATTTTACATATTTATAATAAAATCCTTTCAGTTTAAAATTGAAGGTAGAACAGTTACATATTTACCTACATATCATTTAACCGGTGATCAGTTACTGACATTCTGAACTATACAGACATAAGAAATGAGCAACAAAGAGCCCTTGACTTTAGTTAATAAAAACTGTTTCAAATTACTCATGGAAATTCTTATTCTGTTTATACCTTTCGTGTCTAAAAATAATTCTAGTACTAATTTTCACACACATATATGTAACAGACACTTCTTTATTAACATTAATCTTCAATGGCTCTTATGAGAACTTAATCCTCATTTTATACATTAAGAAATTGATTAAGTAACAGCTTGCAAATGGCAGAATCATGGGTGGAACTCAAGTGTTTCTTACTTCAAAGCTTGCATTTTTTTTTTTTTTTTACCATACAAGTATAAAGATATGCTTTCTGACCTAATCAGAATAAAGGAATGAGATGGCAAAAGGCAGGCAATGTAGTAACAGAAAAGAGAACTAGGAAAGAAACAAACAGAAAAACCCTAATAAAAAGCCAAAATTAAAAGTCAAAAAAAGCACTACTGTATCCCCATCAGTGGCTCCGTATTGTAGGAATAAGTTGCTCCCCACACTAGCTTTTGAGGATTTCAGGAGACTAATAAGCACTAAAATGCCAACTAGTAGTCATAACAATAGTCTGTGTCATTTAAAAACAAAGGCTAGGTTTTGTTGAGGATACTGTGTTAATAAGGCAACAGGGTAGAAAATACTTTAAACAGAGAAATTTTCATCCAGTGGTTAAGATGAAAACATTAACACTCAAGGGACAAATTGTAGCTATCAAAAGCTTTCAATTTGCAAGCCTCATTCTCTGAGGATGCCAGGTGTATCACGTACTACAATAATATTACTTAAATTCACTTAGGTTTCTACGGACATATGCTTTAGTTCATAGGGATATGGAGGGAAGAACTTTGACCAATTAGATTGTTATCATGGTTAATGTGAGCGTATGAATTGCATTCGTTGCCTTCAGAATTAGATTCCTGTACCTTCACTTCTGAAGGCTTCAGTAAGGAAAAAGCAAATTCTAGAAACGAAACAGTTACTTGGGTAAACCATAATAGGAATTGACCTAGTGACTTTTGCTGCTCATTACCTAAAAAAGAAGTTAATTTGAATATTCTACCAAGACTGAATTTACCTTGGATTATAAACATATTGGGCATACAATAAACAGTTGCTGAATGAATGAATTTTGAAAGAACTGTTAAGGCAAATACTAAATGATGGTGATTACAATGATGATACTAGAACAAGCTGAGTAAATTCTTTAATTTGTAAATGTGCTATTTTATTGTTTCATAACTGAATGTAGTTTTTCCCCAGGAGTGAATGATCCGGGCAGTATACTTATGGCTATTTTAGGAAGGGCTTTTAAAACTCAGCCCCTTAATTCTTTTTCTCAAACTTTTTCTAATCACTCTACAAAATTTTTAATTTGTTTTTCAGAGTTCCTGCTTGAGAAGTGTTGTTTATCATTTAGCAGCGATGAAGTGGTATAGTATGTTGGAAGGGGGAGCATTAATAATTTAGTGCTAAACTAGATACACAGGGATCCAGGATTTAACACTGAAACACTGGTTCGAGTGATTCTCTTTCACTGTTGTGATTTCTCTGAGATTTTCTGGTCTCGGAAGGACTTTAGATTTCTTCTAACTCAACCCTCCCCTCTACAGCGCATTTTTCTCCAGCATCCTTAATGAGCTGTTCTCTGACTTCCACTTCAAGGTATCCTCTCCTGGAGCTCTGGGGCTAACTTTATGTTGGACAGCCACTGATTACATCTAATTAAGCCTCTAATTCTAATCAACCTCTAATTAAAGAACATTTCTCTTTATGTTGAATGCAAATCTTTCTTTGGAATGGCTACTCATTGGTGTTACGCTTAAACTTTTCATAGCCTCTTAAAAATGTCTATGCTAGCTTTAAATAGAGCTACTATTCTCAGGCAGCATCTTTGTTGGAATCCATCAAGCACTGAGCATTGGTCACGTATATTCTGAGGATAACAGCAGTCAAGGCTATGCTCATGTAAACATGACATTTATCCTGTTTTGTTCTGGTGATCGTTTGTTCCATGACCCTCAGAAGAAAAAAACAACAACTGTATTTCAAAATTTTATAGTCACAGTTAGAAAAAAAAAAATTTCCAAATTTAGAAGTAATGGAGTCAATATTGGAGCACCTGACTGCTGTTCAAACCCACGTACCTGAAATTCCCTGGGCTGTGAACATCTGTTTTAATGGAGTTGACAGCATACTCTGGCCTGTAGGTCCCACACCACACCTAGGGATAGGGATAGAAAAAGGAAAGTAGTGTGCTTAGGTTCAGTCAAAGATTATTTGTTTGAGCAGGCCAACTTCCTATTGCAAAAATTAAATTGGAATTCTGCATTCCCCAACCATTTACTCTTCAAATAATTGTTCAGTGATAGGCAACCAGAAACATAATTACCATTAATATGATATGATAGTCTGTTATAAACAATGAAAGTCAGTCAAGTCAAATGCTCTGCCATAACTGATTAAAACAAGAAAACTCAGCATGCAATATCTAACTTACTATGAAATTATAACTCAAAATGATTTTCATATCTATCAATCAAAAAAGATACACTACCTGGGCAAAGTTCAAGAAGAATAGTTGTTTGTGATTTAGGTCAAGTCCAGGAAGTAGTTTTTCTTCACCATTCTTTTTAACATAATTTTGATAGGCCTAGGCAGTTAATGAAATAGAAACATGATGTTTATAATTTTGAAATTTATGTATAAATCTATGCAAAAGACCATGTAACCAAGTAACCAATTAACCTTTTATATCAGGATCGCCATAATAATATATTTACATATAGAAACTTAACAACTATTTCATGGATTAGAAAGAAAACCAGAATTTATTTACAAATGGTCTGAAAATATCAATGATCAATAAATGTCAGTTGAATGAATGGATGACTTAAATAAATGATGAAAAACTTATCTAAATATTGTTCTATAGAGAGATGGATAAGTCCAGTTGTTGGAAGAATGGATTGCCAAGGGAGTTTGTGATGGTTATATTTAGCACAGTTATTACTCTTAGCAAAAAGACTTTCATCAGACTTCGTTTGAATGATTCAGGCCCAAAGTCAAGGCATTCCTTAAGATCTCTTAAAAATTAGTATCCTGTGATTCTAAGCATAAAGATGAGCAGTTATTATGGCCCCCTGGAAGACAAGGGAAAATAGACTGAAACTCAGTTACATTAGGAAGAAGGAATTTAGGTTACTTGAATGTCAGAAAGTGTTCTTAATCCGTAAGGCTTTATGAACACTATTAAAAAATGTAGTTTTTCTCTACTAAATATACTTAAGAGATTTACAACAAACTTTCTGAGATGTGTTACTTCCAATTTAATACAAAGGAAAGTGATGACTCAGATAAGCAGAAGATATATTTGATTTCTTCCTCCTTGCCATTGATATAGATTTACTGAGTATCTCCTTTGAAAAGATGCTAGGAGCATGGGGAAGACTTGATCCTGCTCCCTCCTAGGAAGCTCACAATATAGCAAGGGGACAAGGTATTAGATGCTATGATTTCACATATAATAAAATATTTGCACACTTGTAATTTGCTTCATTATAATAATTCTGTAGTTGTTTTAGGTGAGGATCTTCATGGAAGTACCATCAACCCAGATTTTGACTAGAGTTTTACAGGAATGATTTTTAATCTGTCTGAATATTAGAATAACTGTCGGGGTTTGGGAGTATTAAGAGTGCCAATTCCATCCACTTCCAGGCAAAATGAAGTGACAAGAACTGGATTTACCTTCCTGCTGAAACAACCAAATGATGGACAAAATATATGGAACAATGGTGCACATTACACTGGACATCAGGCAAAAAGGAGAGTGACCTCTCTGAGATGGTAAACATATAGGATAAGCCCTATAATTGCCCCAGTGTATTGCCTTAAGCATTTGCAGTTTACAACGTAGAGAAGAGAAACTCAATCAGAGCTTAAGGGACTGCTTGAGTTGAGAAGGAGCTGAGAGTTCAAGGACACCAAGGACAGAGTCCTGAAGAGGAGAAAGCCACACAGAAGAGGATCTCTAGAGATCAAGTATTCAGCTGAGTATGTGAGTATGCATATGAGCAAACTACCAGAAACTAGGGAAGGAACCACGAAAAAGGATTAGAGATAAAAATGCCTAGTATTCACACAGGACAAAAATGGAAGACCTTGAGTTTCACACAGTAGGGTCTTGCCTCAGCAGTGGAGAATAATTGTCCCTGGACTGAACACTACCCTAGTCCCACCAAACAAGTTGTAAAAGCAAGATCCAAAAGGATCAAACCATTTCTAAGGAATTTAACTGTGTCCAAGTATAAAGCTCAAAAATATTTGTGTGAAAACAAAATACCTAGTATCCTAAGAGGTAAAATGCACATTGACTGGCATCCAGTCAAAATATTACCAAGCATTCAAAGAAGCAGCAATGTACCACCCCCCACCCACCCCAGATTCCATTGGGATTCATTCTTTTGGAAGCTTTGCAGGCAGCTTAATCTCTCAAGTCTCACACTTTGATCATCCATGGTCACTGCCAAGTCACAGGTTCTACCAGTCATCTTTCCCTCACTGCTTACCCTTTCCTGGCCCAACCACTAAGGCCCTCCTACTCCCCTTTAACCCATACATTTATATAGTGGGAAAATAACCCTACATCTTCATCCATTGCATAGGACATTCCATCTGTGTTGGTTTTAGAGAAGCCTGGCTCTGTCCTGAGGCACCTTGACCCTTGTACCTCTCAAGTAGGCACTGCTCATTGTCTCACATGTGAGCTACCTCAGGGTTAGAAGAGGCATTTAAAACTACCTTCTCTCTTTCTCCTTGTTGATTCCAAGACCAGTATCCCTCTACTCTTTTGTGAAAATCCCTACTTTTTCTTGTGCACATGGCATCGACTACATCATCCTTCAACCCATCAAATAATGACATCTTTTATGGAAGGTTTGCAGTTACATCTCCAGCGCTGAGAATAGTAAGGTCCTCAACAAGTATTTGTTGAATGCAAGAATGAATGGAAGGCTAAACGAGATTCTCAGGGATGCTCCATGGATATACCCCTCTGGATATAATAGTTTGGATGACTACAAGGCCACATGCCACAAGGCCATATCACTTCAGTCCCTCACTGTATCATTGTAACTGGACTGTGGTTGATGCTGATTATGGTTCCTAACTGCTTCACCTGCTGTGAAACTGGGGGTCCCATTTAGTACACTGATCAATGACTGAAATAATCCTTTTTATGAGATACTTTTTCTAAAAAAATATTTCAGAGATTATTTCTTAGAAAAATGTTGCTTCCTCTATGGAACGTGCATGTCTCCTCATTTCTGCTCATATAACATTCCATGTTTCTTCTCCTCAGCTTCTCAGGAGCTTAGACTGGTGTTCAGCTCAATCATAACTGTACTGCCCAATCCCCCTTTTCCCCAGGTATTTTCTACTTTCTATTCATTGCTTACTCCCTACATTATATGCACCTTTTGCTAAAGGCTTTACATCAGTGATTAAATATGATAAATATATATGCCAAACATTAAAATGGGAAACAATATTATTACTCACTCTGTATGCTTGGCCAATGCCTCCATTATCAGCAATATTTTCTCCCAGTGTATTAATTCCATTGAGCTGTTAAAAAACAAAAGATGCTTAAAGATTCTTACCTGTATTTGGATTGTTAAGAAGGCATCAATAATGCACTTAAGATGGACTATATCTATTCCTCAAAAAATTGAAAATAGAAATACCATATGATTCAATAATTTCACTATTGGGTATTTACCCAGGGAAAACAAAAACACTAACTTGAAAAGATATATTTATTTACTGTAGCATGACCACAGCCAGGGCACAGAAACAACCTAAGTGTCTACGGATAGGCAAACAGGTAAGGAAGAAGAGACACACACACACACGCCCACACACACACAGGAATATTACACAGCCATAAAAAAGTATGAGATCATGCCATTTGAGGCAACATGGATGGACCTAGAAGGTATTATGTTGTCGGGCTGAGAAAGACAAATATCATATGACTCCACGCATAAATGGAATCTAAAAAGGATGAATTAAAAAACCAGAACTATAAATACAGAGAACAAACTGATAGTTGCCAGAGGGAAAGGGGAGAGGGGGATGGACCAAACGGGTGAAGACCAGAGGGATATTCAGGCTTCCAGTTATAGAATGAGGAAGGCACAGGAATAAAAGGCAGAGCATAAGGAATACAGTCAGTGATACTGTAATAACAATGTCAAGAGACAGATGGTAGCTACACTCGTGGTGAAAGCACAGTGTATAAAATTGTCAAGTCACGAAGTTATATACCTGAAACTAATGTAACATTACATGTTATCTATATTCAAAAAAATAAAACATCATCGTCGTCAACAACAACAACAACAATAAAAAAGACTGAATATATCTAAAACTTTTCAAGAGAGTGCTGATGACATACATGTTGTCCACCAGCTAGGTCCCAGGAGAAGTTTCCATACTGGTACACCATGCATTGGGATTGGTCTTTAAAATTATTTGCAGACTGTTGAGTCCACCAGTCAACAAGGTCTCCATCCTTATTAAAATTCCTGCCTGTAATATAATGATTTAAGTAAAATGGGAACTCATTACATCAAGAATTACAATAAGGTATGTTTAATCTGAAAGGCAAGGAACAAAATACCACTGTGTGAGAGAACACTACACTGGACAGGTAATGAGAGGAACTGCTCCCTTCCTCATCCTGTGTTGATGAAACCTGGGCTGCCAGGGCCTGCTTTGCTGATGTGCCTTAGTATTAATCCAGGCCTTGCGTCCACTTGGTTCCTGATATCTCAGCCGAGGCCACCAGGTAAACCACTCCTGAAATCGTGCCTTGTTTCTCTTGGAGAGTTTTCATGTTGACCAACACTGTTTAATTTGATATTTTGAAACTTAAAAAGACCATTATTTTTATTCTGCATTCATTTCATATCTCAGACCCTTCATGAGACACACCATGGACTCAGTTTTCCTCAACTTCAAGCACACAGAAAGAAGTGTCTTCCTCCTGGGGCTTTCCCACTAAATCTAAACACATTGATCTTTCCCTTTTTTGAGCTACAGTGGCATTTATTACATGTCATGTTTTAAGACTTCATTTTATCATCCTTTTAAATAGTTACTTATGATGTAGTGAATAAGAAAAGGGCTACAAAGACAAATTACTTGAACTCACATCCTGATTCCACTAATTCCTAGCAATTCTTTCATGTGCCTTTACTTTTTTCCATTAAAAAAACTGAAATGGTATTAGTACCTACCTGTGAAAATTACTGTATAGTTGAATTAATAGACACTTTCATGAAATAAGACCAAACATTTATCATTGACAAATATCAGTGTCTTCTCAATGTAAATATTTGTGTTATTCCGTCAAGAGTGGAAAGCACACATTGCTTACCTCACTACTAGAAATTTCTGATCTTCCTAAGAACAATTTAAAAGGAATACTAAAAGTATGATTATTAGCCAGTGGTACACAGATGAATAAATATGTTCTTGTATTGATCAGGTATAATAACTCTTAATCAGGTTTATTAGGATCTGTCTCAGCCAAAGGAAAGTGTCCACAGCACTTTACCATTGTCATCGAAGCCATGGGTGATTTCATGTCCTATGACCATGCCGATACCCCCATAGTTCAATGAGTTAGACTGCTGAGCACTGAAGAAGGGGGGCTGCAGGATGCCAGCTGGGAAGACTACAAAGAAAGAAGATGGTTAAAGATTATTGGCATTATTCTGTGATGGCAGGCCTGGGGCTGGCTTTCTGCCTGGTAAGCTATTTTCCAGTATGTCAGTTTCACTTAATTGTATATAAAAATCTTCTGTGATAAAACAAATGTAGGTCTTTTATTATTGATGACAACAGAGAGTTCATCCCAAAGCGGTACTGTAATCTATGATTTATAATCACAATTCACTTTACAAACTCTGCTAAGATGGTTTTTTGCTATAAAGAGTTTAGAGCAAGGGAAAATTATCATCTTCATTCAGAAAGTCTTTTCCCTGCTGCAAATATTTGGGATAAACAGTTATTTAATAACACAAGTATTTCTTTTAATGTCATCTCTAACATTTTATTCATCTACAATAGCTTGTTAAATAAACAGAACTACTCAATGAAAGGCATCCTCCAATCACATTGCCCAATTTTACTTTTAACAAGGCACCTGTGGCTGTTTATTTCCTTATTTTTGGTTGTTGTCCTTCCTTTTCTTATTGCCCTCACCTGCTCTAGACCCTCGACTATCAGTCCTTTGAGAGCATAGATTTGTGGGCCCAGAGATACATTTGTTTATTTGTTGAGTCCATTTGTTTTTTGAGTTCATTATCTTTAGCATCTAAAACTAGCAAGGTGCCTGGAACATAATGGGTGCTTAAGAAATGGGTTGAATAGGTGAATGATCAATGATAAATGAACAAATGAATTTACTAAAGACTTTATTAAATAAATAAATATTTTTTATGTCTACCCTGACATCTGCATTAACTTGCTAGCTTTTTACACTTAGATGTCTCACAAACTTTAAATTTCATGTGTCAAACATCAAACTCATCATTTTCCCTTCTAAACCATCACTCTCTTGACTTTATTTCTGATAATGGCATCTGAAGGGTCCCAATCATCCAACATGAACATTTTATATTTATCTTACATGCTTATTTTATTGTTTAAATATTGGTTTATTTGTTTGTTTGTTTTTACAAAGTCTTATATAGTCTACTTAGGAAAAAACCAGGTCATGTACCTTCCTTCCAGAAGCATTTCTTCTGTTTATCTCCTCCTATCAGTCTTATTGCCACCATCCTACTTCATATTATCATTCCTTGTCTTAAGAATTACTTAATTTACATGGGGCACCTGGGTGGCTCAGTTGGCTAAGCATCCAACTTTGGCTCAGGTCATGATCTCATGGTTCGTGAGTCCGAGCCCTGAGTCGGGCTCTGGGCTGACAGCTTAGAGCCTGTAGCCTGCTTGGATGCTGTCTGTCTGTCTGTCTGTCTCTCTCTCTGTCCCTCCCCTGATAGTGCTCTGTCTCTCAAAAATAAATAACCATTAAAAAATTTTTAAAAAATTATTTAATTTCCTATGTGATCTTTCCACTTCCTGTCTCACCCAACTATAATCTATCCTAGATCTACTCCACCCTGCAGCCAGACTAAAATGCACCTCTTTGATGGGGGGTGGGGGAAAGGGGAAAGTGGGTGATGGACAGTGAGGAGGGCACTTGCTGGGATGAGCCCTGGGTATTGTATGGAAAGCAATCTGACAATAAATCATATTAAAAAAAAAAAAACCCACACAACTCTGGTCATTATCACTCCCCTGCGAAAAATCCTTGGATGGCTTTGATACTTTCTAACTAAATATAGCATCTTTTTCCTAGCCTTTGCCTCCATGGTCCTCTCCTACTTCATCTTCCTCTTGCCCACCCCCTTCCTCATAGTACTCATAACTTAGCAATTTCATCTTACATGTTTTAAAATTCTAGTATCTACTGAGTTACATCCTGTAATAATAATAATAATAATAATAATAATAGTAATAATAATAAAATCTTTGGTAGCAACACCTATTGCATGCAAAACCCTAGGCGACTGCTATGTGGGATTCTAAGAAAAGTCAAGAGAAGGTCCCGACCTTAAGAAATCTAAGATCTAGTTATACAGAGTAGCAAATGTTGTTTCTTTGTCTTTTGGGTGGGGCAAATATGGCATAGCCTTGAATGGATTTCAAGGATAAATATTGGATATTTACAGAGGAGACTTCAAAAATATGCTGGACGATTTAAATGCTCTCCAGATCTTTAAAAAAATCTGGAAAGTTGCCATAACATCCAAAATGACAAAATAATTAGAAAATAAATACTTCTGTCCTTGGAGAATTTTGATGAAAGTTATACCTCACATGTAGCTGCCTGAGTTATCAACAGTGCCAAGAAATTATTTTTAGCTTAAAATATTAAAATTATGTGCAGTACGTTATTCACTTAAAGTGAATACTATCTCCCACACTATGTACTTTGATTAAAATCCACCCGTTATATAAAATGCTCTTATGAAATGTGCTATCAAGACTAAACATTAACTGTAAAGATCCTGCTGCTTTAATTGTACCCTGATATGTCATTCTTCAGGCAAGTGATAATATTTTTATGGCTCATATTAAATACTAGTCTTCAAGCTCAGCTTTGCAAATTATGATTTCTTGTTTTACACTATCAGCTAAATCTCAGTGATGAGGATTTTCCCCATTAGCCTATCACTATTACCAGTAGACTTCACAACTGTTGATAATAACTAATTGCTTAGTTGTACATTTTTTACATTCATGATTGTCAATTAGTCAATTACATAAGTCACTTATGGACCAGTCACTGGTCCATGAAACAAAAAACTGTGTTTCTCCCTAACTCCCATGCCCTTGCTTCTCTGGTTTATTTTTTTAAGGCTGTGAGCAATTCAATTTTAGAATCTTGTATAAAGCTTGATGACATCAGGTGAAATAAATTTGGGGTGGAAAAAAGCTAAAGATTATTTTTTATGTTAAATGGAATATCAATATGTTTGGAAACATTTGCTCTTAATTTTCAAGCCTGAAAATGAGATTCCTAAGAACAAGTAATGTAACTTTAGAAAATTTATTATTTCAACGTCATCATACATTACCCAGGTTGAATACACTAGATAATCCATGGGAGGTTTCTGGAGCTCTATGGAGCAAATGTGTGGGGAATAAGAACCAGTGAATTAAACACTTTCAGTATGCCTTCCTGTCTGGGAAGCTGATTTTTTTTTTAAATTGATGGAAACTGGCAGGGGTACATAAGGCAGAATATAGTCTTCCTGTGAGTTAGAACAAAAAGTGTTTGGAATTGAATTAAAAAGAAGAAATTATTAATATGATAACTCCCTAAATGATAATAAAACAAGTTCTTTTTTACCATAACATAAAAAGGCCAATCCCATGAGAAATTATATGTGATCTAATTTAAGGTATTTGTGTGAGGGTAGGAGGGTCATTTATGAGACACATGCTATTCTATAGCTATTCTAATTCTGTAATGCACAATTCCAAAATCAAAAGTTGTATATCTATGTATGTATACAGATAGACAGACAGACAGACACACACACACACACACACACACACACACACACACACTTCTATCTAGAAGAAAGATGAAGGTCTGGATCTTCAATTATTTTTAGTTAAGACAATCCCCACGTTGAAGATTTAAATGAATTGTCAAAGAAAAAACATACACATGTCAAAGATTTCTTCTTGCATGACACTTTCCTTTCCTCTGAATTGCTGTTATTGTAACACAAGCATATGAAAAGATGTTAACAATTTTTCAGATACTGAATTTCTATCTGATGAGTTTATCTTCAGAATCTTTAAAAGGTCTTTTTTATTAAGAATGCTTATTGTAGCCAATTCTTGATTATTCAGAGGATAACTGACTACTTTGTGAAATGTTAGGCCACTTTTGCCTTCTTTTTCCTTTTGCTGTGTGCTTCTTTGGTTAGAGGGTATTAAATTCAAATTGAAAACATTCTCTGGTCTTCTCTGATCAGGGAATCTCTGAAGTAAACCAATTTTGAGCCAGCTCCAGGGATATGAGGTAATTCAGAGCCTAACAAGATCCTGCCTTGACCTAAACTGTAGATCTGCTCTAGAGAGGAGCTGAAGGGATTATCATACCAGAGTGGTTCTACAAAAGGTCTGTATGGGTCTTCTTGTTGGAATGAATCAGCACCAGGTCTGATAGGATCCAGGGTCCTTCCTCAGCTGGATTAAAATAAAGCTGTATCTTTTAGTCTGCGCAAATACAGACTGAAGTCCAGGCTGCCTCATTTTGCCTTGGAATTCCATAAGAGCTCATTATCCTGTTTAAGTCCAAGTCTATAATGAACTAGATATTATACTGACAGAACTAGTGAATATCAAAAAGAGGTCTTCAAAGTGAAGGCTCTCCAGAGAGAAAGGCACTTTTAAGAAGGACTGAATGGTTTCTAGGAATACATTGAAAAGGGTAGACTGCATGCATTCTTAGTTGATCATTAAACAGACTCTGGTCTGGGTTTAGGTAATCATTGCACTAGCTAGGAAATGTACTAGACTAGACTTTGAACTAATTGATTTTAACCAACTGCATGTGACTTACTTATTATTGATATGTTATAAAAAACAAGTCTTGGGGCACCTGGGTGGCTGTTGGTTAAGCATCCGACTTAATTTTACCTCAGGTCATGATCTCATGGTTGTGAGAATGAGCCCTGCATTGGGCTCTACACTGAGCATACAGCCTACTTGGGATTCTCTCTCTCCCTCTCTCTCTGCCCCTCCCCCACTGGCTCCACTTGCTCTTACAGTCTCTCTCTCTAAATGAATAAATTAATTTTAAAAAACACACCAAAAAAACCCCCAACACACACACAACTTTTCTGATTATTTTATATAATTAACTTTCATGTCATATACCAAAATAAATTCCAGATGGCTAATGATTTACTCCAAAAATAAAGACCATAAACATACCAGAAGAAAATGTAGATAATTTCTTAATTTAACTTTTCCTTGGTTTAAAAGCAAGGGGGAAAGGTATAATCGAACTTTAAAACAAAATCAGAGTTATAGTTTCTTTTAAAGTTTGTTTTTTAACTAATGGTAAAAAATATTGCAGGATTTTCCACCATATCTAATCTAATTTGTAACAGAATTCAAGAAAAATGAGGTTTAGGGCATGAGATTTTATTTGAGAATAATGCTGAAAATATTTCCCCTCTTGATTCTCGACCACACTTTGAAATGAAGGGCTAGACTAAGTACACCTGGAGACACTGGCTGTACTGTTTGTTTAGTATACCTCTGATAGTAGTCAATCTGTTGGGTGCCTTTCTACATATTTAAAACCCTTGGGAAAAAATGGGTCCATTTATGTAATACCTAAGAAAAAGTTTAAAGATCTCAAAGTCTTCCCAGGGAAAAAAATTATATATCTTTGTTCTATTAAGTCATTTAGTTATTCATTATATCTCTCACTCATGTATTCATTTCTACACATATTCCTATAACATTACTATTCATGAACATACTAGTTTTTTTTTTTTTGATTAAAAGTAGTTAAGCAAATATAATTTCATATGGTTCAACCTAATATAACTGACTTTTCAACTTTCTGAGATCTTTGGAATCTTCCAGAAAAATGGGTGATAGAGATCAGGACCATCCCCACCAGAGCTAACATACATAATTGTCTGGAGGATGGGATTTCTGCAAAGCTGGTTCATGGAACCTTAAACTTATGCTGATGCTTAGAAAGTCCTAAAGTCAATATAACTTGATGGAGACATGAGAGACATTTAAAAAGCATTCAGAAATAAAATAAAAGTACTTAGACATAAGATAAACCATTTAGCCACAGATGAGAACATTGCAAAAGAAAGAAAACCACTTAATGTAATTTGTACTAACTTAAAATTTGCTATTACAGTGAAAAGAGGTACATGGATGCATTTACTTTTAAGGAGTATATTCAATAAATCAATAACTCGGCCTCTGCTGTGCTTTTATGGGGAGTACTTTAAATTGGTCATGCAATTCACTACAAGTTGGTAACAACAGAGAAATATTAAAGAATTGTTTAGGAATAGACCTTACCTATCTGATTTCTGCCTGAAGAATAAAATGCATTGACTACAGCTGCTCCACTTATCCACCTATGGAAAACATAAGAACTCATTACAAATTATACTATTATCATCTGATTCAATCTACTCAACGCAATAAAAGCATTATTACTATTCCAAGAGGAATCTTAATTTTCTGTTTGAAATATGACCAACAAGTTAAAATTAGTTCACTAGGTAAGACAGCTCATTTGAAAATATTTCTACTTTTTGAAAAATCAGAATACATCCCCATCTGCAAATCTGTTATTTCACCTGTGTGAATTCATATGTACCTATTCATATGTACCTTTTTGGAAATTGCAATGGATTAACATTATATTGAAATATGCTTACCTTTAGGTTCCTGATACTTGGTAACTATACCAACAATTCTGGAGCAATTGGCAGGATATTGAAGTGTAAGTTGTTAAAACTTCATATTCAAATATATTTACATCTTTTAAATGTTCTAGTTTATTTTGAAACTAAGATATCCCCTTCTCAGGTAGTTAGTTTCAGGTAGTCTGCCTCTGATTACTGCCATTTAAAATTACCTTTTTTAAATGAAGCAATCCAGCTAATTGAGCAAACGCATATTTTGGTATAATGACTGCAAAGTGAAATCCAGGTAGATCTTAAGTGGATTTGTCTGTCTGTCTATGTATACCATGACTTAGTCTCCATGCAGCATTTAGAGATTTCATAAAATACAGTTCCTGACTTCAGTTTAGTTGAAGAGATGAAAAAGCAGCATAAATTACCATAAGACTAAATGAGAAAATGAAAAAAAAAATAGCTCGCAGAATATAATTTGAGGGCAGTATTAAGCTAAAGAACAGGTGACAATGTTCCCATGTCTTTCTGCTCAGATGTTATGAAAATTGCATACCAGTAATCATTGTTGGGGGTGTCTGGGTGGCTCACTCAGTTAAGGGTCCAACTCTTGGTTTTGGCTCAGGTCATGATCTTACAGTTTGTGAGATAGAGCTCCACGCTGGGCTCTGCACTGACAGCACTGAGCCTGCTTGGGGTTCTCTCTCTCTCTCTCTCTCTCTCTCTCTCTCTCTCTCTCTCTCTCTCTTCTGTGTGTGTGTGTGCATGTGTGTGCGCATGTGTGTGTCTCCTTGTCCCTCCCCTGCTTGTGTACATGCTCTCTCTCTCTCTCAAAATAAATAAATAAATAAATAAACATAAAAAAAAAAAAAAACCAATAATCATTGTTAGAATACTACTCAGGCTTAAAAAGGAATGAAATCATGCCACTTGTGGCAACATGGATGAACTTAGAGGGTATTATGCTAAGTGAAAGATGTTAGGCAGAGAAAGACAAATACCACATGATTTCACTTATATGTGGGATCTAAAAAAACAAATGAACAAACAAAAATTGAAAACAGACCCCATAAATACAGAGAATGAACTGATGATTTCCAGAGGGGAGGGGTGTGGGGGGATGGGCAAAATGGGTGAAGACGAGTGGGAGGTACAGGCTCCTAGTTATGGAATAAATGTCCCAGGAGGAAAGGTACAGCACAGGGAATATAATCAATGGTATTATAATAGCATTGTATGGTGACAGATAGTAGCTACACTTGTAGTGAGCATAGCATAATACAGAGTTGTTGAATCACTATATTGTACCCTTGAAACTCATGTAACATTGTATGTCAACTATACTTCAGTAAAATAAAAAATAAAATTATTGTTCAGCACTTTTTTGCAACAGGAGTAATATTCCAATCTTAATAAGACTTTTATATATATACATTGTATTTATATATATTATATATACTAGTATATATATGTGTGTATACACACACACACACACAGTCATTGAATAATAGATAATGCTTAATTTCAGATAACCCCTTAAATGTCAGCACACATGCATACACTTAAGACAATCATATATTATTAGCTAACGGTTTCACTGTAGTTATGCCACTTTCAGGGCAATAATTAGCATGCCAATTATTATCCTACTCATGGAAGGAGTTTACAGTAATTAGTACAATGAGGTTAAATCAGAACTGTTTCCAGACCCTGCTTTGCAAGGTAAGCAGTACAAAGTCAGCTGTCCAAATCAACATTTTAGCTACAATTTCAGTAACTATTGTGGGATGTCAGATGTGAGTTCCTATTTTGATCTCTTATAAAGAACTGAGTGAAAGCCATATATAACAACTGTCTGATAAATTCTAATTAAGTATGAGTTTTATCTCCAATAACACGACTCAGACATTCATAGAAAAAATCGGAAAATTTAAAAAAAAAATCCAGATAACACTTCTCTGAATTTTTCTTTAGAAAGAAAATAAATTTGAAGATGGAGTGTGTGTGTGGGAGGGGATGGTTGAACAATATTTTTGTAGTTTGATTTCATTTTAAATAGATAAAAACATTTTCAAACAGGATGGTGTGACTGATAGATCAGTTTTTCCTAATTTCATCATAGGTGAGTCATCAGTATTTAAATTTCTTGCAGGTTGAGGATTACAAGCAAATAATTACGTTTATTTTAATTAAACTCCACTTGATTCCCACATGATTCTCACATGACTCACAGCAAAAACATATAAATCCAGGGGTGTTAAGACTAAAATCAAGAGATCAGGAACCATACAGAGCAAGTCGATTTTGTTTGTGTGACCAAAAAGGCATTACGAAAGACAATACTTATGTAAGTAAAACCCATGATCAGGAAAAATGATTTATCAGGATTATGTTTACATATATTCACATAGTTATTCACATAGTTATTACGACTTAGGTTCAAGTGTGGCTCTGAGTTGTGTGGCAGGAGGGGCAAAATGGACAGCGTGCTCTCGCTACTCCTGAGGAGAAACACCATTCCTTATAGTGACTCTTCAGAAAGATATTTTTCATGTGGTCTCAACATTTAGATAGCACCTATGGCAGTAGACTTTATGCACAAATAGCTTAAAATTATTCATTTTAATTGTTATAAAATTGATGTAACATGTTTCCAGGTCTCAGTTGTTTTAAGGTTCAGTTTCTCAATTATGAACCGATTTAGTGACGGTATACTCCTCATGGACTTTTATGGGTAATCACAAATCATATGCCAATTTTTTGGTTCTGGACTCAGGCACATGCTACAAATGACAGACCAAAGGTACCAATCCAAAATGTTTTCTTAAAATAAGTAAAGCACAGAGGAAAGGAGCTGGATGTATGCAAATGTTTCAGAGAGCAACAGGTCTCAGAAGGAGGACATAGATGAATGAAGTTTATAGACCCTTCTCATGTTTACTGCTTTGGTAAAAATAAATGTCATACCTTTGTTTTAGTGCTTTCCTGCTGTTCTGTTACATGACTTTGAGGGGTTTATGATTGCATTTTGATTCATGTCTGTAACTTTCCAGGAGGGAGTGCTTTACATATTAAAACGTCCATGGTGAATTATACTTTCAAGAAAATATGGAGCTATTTATGACCACAAAACTCCCAAATAAAATTGGAATTACACACTACAGAGCAGTAGTGTGTAGCGTTTGCCTTTTCTTCCCTGAGAACCTGCACAATGCATCCTTAGACTACCCCTGGGTGATTCAAGATTGAAAAGCACAGGGCATACTGTCCCTGGGAACAACAGGAACTTGAAATACTGAGATTGAATCGTTACACCTTAAATAAAATGATGATAACAGCTACAGGTTCAGCGTCTGACATGTGTGGTCAGTCATGAAATATCTCAGTACGCTGGATGTAAAAAGCTAAATTAGGGCAAAGAAAATATTTTTCAAGTTAAAGGTGACGTAATGGAAACCATAAGTTCATTTGATTTGGACGCAGCCTCAAAGTTTCAGGAAAAGCTTCCATTTATGGAACAGAGACACATTTGATGCTGAATAGCAGCACAGAAAAGGGAAGATGCACAACAGAAGAGAAAACCAAATGGTGGTGATTCTTGCCCTAAAATAATGGATCGTGCAGGTTGACGGTACCTTTAATGTCCAGACTGGAGGCCAGATACTAGCAGCTGCCTGGAGCAGGTATCAGACCTGAGTGATGAAATCACACCCGTTCTTTGATTTTTCTTCCTGCCTCCAATGGTCTGAGTGGGTAGGAGTTTGGGTGTGTGTGGTATTAACCAAGAATGGGAAAGCAAGAAGGAGGAAAACTTTATTTTTAATTTTGGAGCCATGACTTTGTCAGGTGAACGGATTTTGGTTTGGGGGCATTTGACAGTAGAACAAAGACGGGCCACTCTAAGCCGCACAGACCTCAAAGCTGAACTAACAGGGTGGATGGGAAATATGACTGAAATACCCTTGAGATGGGGACCAGGTGTTTCTCTTCTATCTCTTATTACCCTGAAGAACCCAGGCAGTGATGAAATTAAAGCACAAAGACATCAGTTTTATAGCAGAGACGAAAGGCAGAAGTCGACAGCCTGATCCCGCAGCCTTTTGGATGTAATAAACCCACTGGATTGCAAAAGCACCTGGAATTTAACTCCTCTTTCACCCTCTCATGTGTAACTTTAAAACTTAAAACAACAAAACTGTTAATGCCCCTTTCCCTGAAAGTGTTCCATTTCCCAGCATCTAGTGGTCCCAAAGCAACTCCTTTAAGATCAGCAGTACGAAACAATGGTTTTCTCTATCTTCCTCAAGTCCTTGTGGAAAGGAGAATTCTCATTTTGTAATCCCAATAACCACCGTAACCTTTTACATTTATTAATGTAAAATTAATTTTACAAGACTTCAGAGTTTCCTATAGACCTATAGACCTTCATTCAGCCAAACCAATCATACAAGATAGATGACACGTCCAGTTTTCAGGTGTAGAAACTAAGGCACAGCATGCTTTTCTGACCTTCGAATGCACTTAAAAACTAAGCAATACAACAGGGACATGGATATGTAAACTACGGAGAAAGAGGACCCTCTCATCTTCCATCCAAATCCTCTACTTCTGAGCTGTCGATCTGTATTATATAACACATTTCAGTACAAGGATGAATGCCATTTCCTTGCTAAACTCTTTAAAAGTGAAAGTGCTCATTTTTATTTACTTATCTTCAATATACAAAACTCAGTTTTATTTATATACACTGGCAATGTCAATCTAAAATGAATGAAGAAAACAATGCCATCTACAATACTACTAAGAACAATAAAACATTTAGGCACAAACTTAACAAAAGAAGGGCAAGCTGTGTACGTTGAAAACTCCAAAACACTACTGAAAGAAATTAAAGAGGACTTAAAAACCTAGAAGAGATATGCCACTTTCATGAATCAGAAAACTTAATTTTTTATTGAGGTATAATTAACATATAACATATTAGTTTCAGGTGTACAATATAATGCTTTGATATTTGTATACACTGCAAAATGATCATCACAATGAATCTAATTACCATCTGTCACAATACAAAGTTATGAAAAACATGTTTTTGTTTTCTCTTTTGGCAGCTTTCAAATATGCACTACATATTATTGACTGTAATCACCATGTTATATACATTACATCCCCACAACTAATTATTTTATACCTAGAAGTCTGCATCTCTTGATCCCCTTTATATATATTACCCAGCCCCAAACCATCCTCTGCCCTGACAACCACCATTCTGTTCTATGTATCTATGAGTTTTGTTTTTTCATTTGTTTTCTAGATATCACATAAAAGGGAAATCATACAGTATTTGTTTTTCTTTGCCTCGTTTCTCTTAGCATTTACCATCAAATTCCATCCATGTTGTCACAAATGGCAATATTTCACCCTTTTTATGGCTGAATAGTATTCCCTTGTGTGTGTGCATGTGTGTGTATATGATGTATATGTATAAATATACACACACGTACACACACACACACATGCATACATACATACTGCATCTTCTATCTATTCATTCATCAATGAACACTTAGGTTGTTCCCACATCTTGGCTATTGTAAATAATGCTGCAATAAATATAAGGGTGCATATATCTTTCTAAATTAGTGTTATTATTTTCTTCAAATAAATACCAGGAAGTGGAATTGCTGGGTCATATGGTATACTTCTATATGGTATCTTTAGGAAACTCCATATAGTTTTCCATCGTGGCTGCACCAATTTATATTCCCACCAATAGTGTACAACAGGTCCCCTGCTAAACTTACCATTTTTTTCTTTTTGGTAATAAACATTCTAACATTGTGAGGTGATAGCTCATTGTGATTGCTTTGCATTTCCCTGGTTAGTAACATTGAGCATCATATCATGTGCCTCTTAGTCATCTTTTGTGTCTTCTTTGGAAAAATGATTATTGAGATCCTCTGCTCACTTTTTAATTGGACTGGTTTTTTGTTTTTTTTTTTTTTGCTGATGAGTTGTAGAATACACACACACACACACACACACACACACACACACACACACACATATAGTCTCCAGCTTTTATCTTCTCTCTCAATATTGCTTTGGCTATTTGGGATGTCTTGTGTTTCAATACAAATTTTAGGATTGTTTGTTTTTTTTCTGTGAAAAATGCTACTGGAATTTTGATAGAGATTGCATTAAACCTATAGATTGATTTGGTAATATGGAATATATGGTTTTAATGCTCTTTCATTGGGAACATATTTGTCTGCTTTCTCATTTTGTTTGACTCTTTTCACTTGTTTCTATGTACTAAGCAAAACAACTACCTTTCGAAGTACTGAAGGAGTGCCCTTGTGTAGGAAACTTATCTCTCAACCTTGCCCTAGGTCTTTGCTGTCTCTCAACCTTTGTAGGTATCAAAGCAAACTGATTCATTCTTCATAGATCCCAGTTGTTGAGGGTGTGGCAAGACTTGTCAGTGTTCCAAAGGGAGGAATCTCATTTAGCACCCAGTTTGAGGTTGATTGGAGGCCCCTGAGACAGCAGTTTCTAAAGTACGCAAATATATAGTTTTGAGGGACTGCGATTGTAAACCCTGCTGGCCTCCAGACCACTTGATCTGCAGGTGTCCCTGGTGTATAGTTATAAAAATTGGGGCTTCTGAAGAGTGTATAAGCTCCTTTTTGGGAGGTACTGGGGAGGTGTAGTGAGACGCAAAGATGGTATCCCCAGCCTGCATTTCCTGAGAGCACCTCCATAGCCTCTAGATCTGTAGCACACCTGAAGTCTGCCCCTCAGACTGAAGCTCCTGGACAAATAAATAGGGCTTTCACACAGAAATACTGGAGATATGTTTTAGTCTACAGTCTGTGTAGTACTCTGGGGGTGGTTGCCTGCCAAAAACTATCTCTCAGATTGTTACAGTCCTTGGGATCTGGTGGCCTCTTAACACAAGCCCCCTGGCCACCAGAGCCAGGTAATTAAGGAGCATCCCCTGTGTGTCCTGCATATGCTCGTTCACTTCAGCAAGGCAGAATAGCACAGAGCTGAGGCACTCCTACCTATGCTATCAAGGTAGAGAAAGAGAGAGCGAGAGAGAGAGAGAGAGAGAGCAAAGTTGGTGTCCACCCATTCCTCTCTCCCCATGGAGTCCCAACAGGCCCATGCCCTTTTGGCAGGTGAGTTAGGATTAGCAAATAAATCTCCTTCACATATAATCTAGGCCCTTTTCAAACTGCTGCTTTTGTGCTGGTCCCTGGAGTGACTGCCCTTTAGGATAATTATCTCAGTTCTCTCTGTCCTTTTGGGTCTCTTGGATTTGAGTCCCACTGGTTTTCACGTCTCCATTGCAGGTCCCACAGGTTGGTGTGATGTGGGGAACAAACACCTCAGTCCTCAGAAAGAAGCTCTGGATTTGTGAAATCCCCCCTTCCCAGTTGTGGGTCACTGCACCAGGGATAGTGTTTTTGGCAAGACCACCAAACTGCCTCTCCCACCCATCTCAATTTCGCCCTTTTACTGTTTGTCATGAAGAAGCTGTTCAGTTAGTTTTCAGGTCTTTATCAGAGGGAATAATTGTTCCATATGTAGCTATAGATTCAGTCCATGGAATGAGGTGAGTTCAGGATCTTCCCAGGCTGCCATTTGGGACTGCCCCTTAGAAAGTGCTCCTTTTAAAATTGTTTCATACTTAGGTCTCCCCCTTACCCTAATACACTTTAGGATGCTGGCCTCTACGCTACAACGAAGTCATTTTAGAAGACCGATCATGACCAGACTATAACAAAAACAGCTACTATTTAATAAGCACCTAAGTTATACGACAGGCACATATACAATATATAACACAACAACCCCATAAGGCAAAAGTAGATGTTATTTTCCTCAGTTTATAAAGGAATCACTGATACTCATATTATGGAGGTTGTCGAGGTTAAACAGTAAGTGGCAGAACAAGAACCTTAACTCAGGGCTGCCCATTCTGTCTAAGTCCCACTTTCCACTGTCCCACCGTCCCTCCCTGACTGCAAATTCTTTCCACTGTTCCATAAAGTGCAATGTTTTTTACCCAAAGATAAAAGCACAGCAGGATAAAAGAGCCTCTTTAAACTATTCATTGATGTTGCAGAAGAGTTGTTAACATAACTGAAGTACTCTGATTACCCGAGAGGTGAGAACCAAGACACCCATTGTGACCTGAAATTGGGAGAATCCACTTCTTCAACAAAATGCAACAGAAATCACTGATGTGATTTTCTTCCTAGAAGTCATCAGTTGGTGGCATGTCGTTCTAAGTTTGGCAACAAGGCACATTCTTTTTAGTCTTTGATAAGTTTCTATGTGTATACGCACAAATGTGTGCCCCTTCATTTGTGTGATGTGCCAAATTCAGAGAAATTCCCAAATTGGAAAATATATGGGTGGGTGAATCAGTTCTGTCAGAATTTTCTTTTGATGACTTTTTTCCTGATTTAGAATAATCTTGGGATCTCTCAAGAACTGAAACTTCTTCTATCCTATATAACCCTTAGCAATAACATAACTTACATTATGTCTATTGTCAATCTCATTAGACAGTAACTCCATGGAATCAATGATAGTTCTTTTTTTTAATTATAGTAAGAACATCTGCCAGAAGCTATATCCTCTTAATACACTTTAACACATTGAAAACTGTGTGTACAAAGCTGCACAGAAGATCTCTAGAGGTTATTGATCTTGCTTAATTTAAACTTTACGTCTTTTGACTAATAACTCCCCATCTACTCCTCTCCTCCAGCCCCTGGTAATCACAATTCCATTCTTTGGTTTTATGAATTTGACTATTTTAGAAAAACTCACATAAGTGGAATCATGCAGTATTTGTCTTTCTCTATCTGGCTTATTTCACTTAGCATAATGTTTTCATGTTCATCCATGTTGTATATTGCAGAATCTCCTACTCTTTAAAAGCTGAATGTATTCCATTGTATATATGTACCACATTTTCTTTATCCATTTATCGGTCAGTGGAAACAGGTTGTTTCCACATCTATCTGTTCTGAATGGTGCTGCAATGAACAAGGGAGTGCAAATATTCCCTGAAGATATCGATTTCAATTCTTTGGAATATATTTAGAAATGGGTTTCCTGGGTCATATGGTAGTTCTATTTCTAATTTTTTGAGGAACTGCCATACTGTTTTCCATAGCAGCTGCACCATTTTGCATTCCCACCAATGGTGTGCAAGCTTTCCAATTTCTCCACATCCTTTACCAATACTTCTCTCTCTCTCTCTTTTTTTATAACAGTCATCCTGACAGCAGTGATGTGTTATCTCATTGTGGTTTTTGACTTGCATTTCCCTGATGATTACTAATGCTGAGCATCTTTTCACGTGTCTGTCAGCCATTTGTAAGTCTTCTTTGGAGAAATGTCTATTCAAGCCCTTAACCCATTTTTAAATTGGCTTATTACTTTTTTTGTTACTGAGTTTTAGAGGTCTCTTCTATATCTTGTAGATTATCACCTTATCAGAAATATGATTTAACCAATGTTTTCTCCCACTTCATACATTGCTTTTTTATTCTGTTGGTCATTTCCTTTGCTGTGCAGAAGCTTTTTAGTTTAATACTGTCTCACTTGTTTATTTTATGCTTTGTTCTTAATTGTATCTCTAAGACTTAGGGAACATGATAGGTGCTCAATATGTATTTGGGCCTTGGCATATGAATGAGTCCTCCAACCTCCAAGATAGATGACTCCCCTCCTTGGACTCTGGGAAGGGGGAAGGCACTAGGCCTAGGTGAGGCACTCCTTCTATGCAGGCTATAGAGAGCCATGGCCACCAAGAGCTATGCACCAACTGAAATATCATCCCCTCAAGATGGTACACTAGTAGGGGCACCTGGGTGGCTCAGTTGGTTAAGCCTCCGACTTCAGTTCAGGTCATGTTCTTGCGGTTTGTGAGTTCGAGCCCCGTGTTGGGCTCTGTGCTGACAGCTTGGAGCCTGGAGCCTGTTTCAGATTCTGTGTCTCCCTCTGCCCCTCTCCTGCTCACACTCTCTCAATAATAAATAAACGTTAAAAAAATTAAAAAATAAATAAAAAGATGGTACATTAGTGTAAAAGTTCTAGAATTCTTTTGCAAAATTCTCTTAGTTTAAAACTTCAACCTCTAAACCATTTAATTCCCTTCTCTACTTCCCATCCCCTCTAAAAAAGCCAAAAACCAAAATCAAACAAACACACAAAAAAAACCCAAAGCCTTCCTTGGGTGCTAATTAAAAAGCAGAAATGTCTTTATCCTTATCATGAAGAGCACTGAGTAATGTATAGAATTGTTGAATCACTAATCTAATGCTGTATGTTAATCATACCAGGAATTGCAATAAAAACTTAATTTTAAAAAAGCAGAAATGTTTTTACTGATCGAATATGTTTTGCTTATAGCCTCCAAAACACAGCGGAAAACCACAAAGCCTGGCAGTTTAATGGGAGCCTAAAAGATGGAAATCTCAAATTTTCAACTCTTACAACAAATGTAGAACACAAGAATTCCATGGCAGTATGTGGGAACTAGAATAATTTGTCCAAATTTAGTCTATCTGTTATTCCATGTTCCTGGCTCAGTAGTGCTTGATGAGCCAAATAATCTTTTTTGTAAATCCTCCCCATACATCTATGCTCATGGAGACTCATTTGTGTCTCAAGTCTCCAGCACTCCGCACACACACCCTGGACAGTTCCTACCAACACCACCTCTATACCGTCTCATTTACCCACATTATTATATTATATTATATTATATTATATTATATTATATTATATTATATTATATTATATATTAGTGGATATATTATATGATATATAATATAATAGCCCTGCATACTATTTTTATTTTGATAACCAAGCTCACTGATATAGGACTTCATTAGAAAGAAGACTGGCTCTAGAAATATCAGTGAAGGGGAAAAATAGAAGGGTTATTTTAGAAAGAAGTAAGCTACTTCCCTACCTCTCTGGAGAGCATGTTCTTTTTCTCTTGAGTCACCTGATGTGTAGAAGCCAAGGAGGAAAACTTCTTGGCTCTTATCAAAACTTCACAGTTAGGCCCACAGAATTTGAATGCTGGAATCTTAAAGATGTTATACAGTCTAAATCAACCTGCTCATTTTATAAATAAGAAAACTACATGCCTTTTAAAGGGCCACAGGTAGTAAGTGGCAGAACTGGGACACTGAAAGAGAGTTAGTGACTCATTGCAGTGGCAAATCCATGGTGTCACTTCACAGGGTACTAACGTCCCTGCTGTTTTTGGTGGTGTTGGCCTTTCAGGAAAAAACACACAGAGCCACAGCTGATGGCTGCCAGGGATTGCCACCATCCAATGAGCCCAGATTAGAAAAAACAGCAGGCTTGAAGCAATGACAGGGAAGACAGATGAACCAACCATTTTGTTCTGTTTTGTTTCTAGTGAATCTTCTGTTCATGTCAATATTAATTTAAATGCTGACATGTTGCTTCTAGAGAATGTTCTACTAATAAGTAAAGGTTTAATGGTGGTTTTAAAAAAGTGCTGTTCTAGCACTTGTAACAGAACCAAGCAAACTCTGCCTTTTATCAGATTTAACTGTTACTTACTTGCTTCTTTCTTTAGATTGTGAGCTCCTGGGTCCAGGGCCACATTTTATTTATCTATATCCTTTACAGTGTTTATTTAGCACAATGATTTGCATGTTGCAGCTGCTCAATAAAATGCTTATTGAACTGGCTCTTGTCAATATACCTGTGTTTTTATTTTGAAACACAACAGCAGGAAAGATGAAGCAATGAAATAAATCTTTGTAGTTTTTGATAAGTAACACCGCGGCTCAGTGGTCATGATTTACAAACAGGGCCACATCACAGTTATATCACAGGAAGTTGTGTCCTGAGAAACTAACAAAATAACATCAAATCTAAAACACAAGAAAAGGAATGTTTTCTGTTGTTATTCTTGTACATTTTTCTTTCTCTTTAGAGGTTTATGTTCTATTGACTCTAAGTGAATAATCATGTTACTGGAAATAAGATCATTACAGATATATATCTAAGTAATTTTGCCAAAGGATATTACATTCTAAGTTTATCACTCTTACTATCTGATAATATGACATATTTGAAATTCTTTACAAACTGGTACCAAAGACCCAGAGAACACAATGTTTGGGATAATTTTGGAAACACTAGGCACTCAGAAACCCCATGAACCAAGCTTTTCAAATTTAAATCCCTGTCCTTTGCAGTAGCTGCCTGCTCAAATGGGCAGAAGGCTCTTTTAGTGAAATGATTAAATCAGGTAGATCACATACAGACTTCCAGGACTTTCTCAATGTTTTGAATCTGTTAAACAGAGCAGCGGAGAGCTGTTATATAACTTCACTGACCATGATGGTGAAACGCTTGGATGTGACACTCTCTACCTTGGCAGTTGAGTTCACTTCATCAGCATGATCACAAACCACTATTGTATCATTTATTAACCCCAGAAACATTGAGGAAGGGTCTACATTCTGTTCATCAGTGTTCAGGCTCTGGTGACACAAACATCTGGTTTCTGCTTTCAACAAGGACTAGGGCAGGCACAAGGTGAAGAGAAAAATGCAGTGGGGTGCTATGAATAAGGAAGTAATGTTCTAGTTGAGTCCAACAATATATAGGCTTCTGTTAGATAAACAAGGACAGAAAGGGTGATCCACGGTAAGGGATAAGGAGGAAGAAAAGATGGAAGAATGACCTAGAGTTATTCCTATAGCTGGAGGTTTGGGCAATGCTGGGAGGGTGGGCAGGGTGAATCTAAAGGAATTCTGGAGAGCTAATGGGAGGAATGCAGAGCCTTGTACCATGAGATAGGCAATAGGGATATATTGAAAGGTTTTCATCAGGAAATAACACAACTCATTCTGTGTCTTTAAAAAATCTCTAGGGTATTAGTAAGGAGAATGAGCTGAAGGAAAGTAAGATGATTGGTGATAAGATTAGGAAAAAATTAGTAATAACTTTGGTGAACAATGAGACATGCCTGAATTTACTCAGTGACCATGGAGATAGTAAGATGGAGATCCCCTAGAAATACCTATATAATCTTTAATTAGCAGCTGGTAGATGTAAACTTTTGGTTTTGAATGGGGATCTGGAGTAGATATTACTATAGATGTCAGAGATGAGAGAAAGAGATCAGTCTAGAATGGTGAGTCCCTGATTTCTGTCTTGATAACAATAAGATAAAAGTTGCTGGAAAATATAGGGCAATATGAGGATATGGGGAGAAAGATGATCAAATTTTGTCCCAAATGGAAAATTCTGTGTTTGTAGGGTCTGTGGAACACCTATGTAGAGATGTTTCATGGGTAGCTAGACATGTGGGTTGAAAACAAATCTGGGCCAGGTACAAATATTCAGTGGTCATAATGACGGTGGAAGATGCCAAGAAGCATAGGAGTTTGCCCAGTGAGGGGAAAAACAAACAAACAAACAAACAAACAAACAAACGAAAAAACAAAAATAGGTCCAGAAGCTTATTACTTGGTTAATTGACTGAATTAATTCAAATTGATTGTTGTCTTGAAAATATAATGCATCTACAATACCCTACAATATAAACCCTACATAATCCATAGTTTTTCCCATCCCTGTCCCATCAATTGTGGGCATGGGCACCCATTTCTCCTGCAAGACCTTAGGAGTGAGGACTTGAGCAACTGAAAATGTAGTTCTCTGAGAGGTAACTACAAACTATGTGAACAAAGCAGAAGCAGTAGATGTGTCTGCCTGAACACACACAGTGAGGATTTGAATTTGGTATACATAAAAAAGGAAGGAGAACATAGTGACTTTATTACTACTACACAATTACAAAATAGGTCTGAAACTTTCACTCCAAGAAACCTCAAAAAAATATAAGGAACTGTCATGACATTGTATCCCACAGTCCTAATGGTTTGACGTGATCACTGTCAAAAGTGCTTCCAATATTTTGGAAAACAAAAAATAAATTTTAAACCTAAACTGCCAAATTAAAAGCATCACCCTGTAAAAAGAAAATAACACAAAACTAAATACGAAGAGTATCATTAACCAAAAGGAACTAACACTAACTCAGAGGTTCTCACTTGAAGTTGGGGGGTAGTACTTAAAAAGAATCCAATACCTGGGTCCCCACCCACAGGCAAGTACATCACAGGCAAGGGTAGTGAGATTGGGGCCTCAGTATTATTTCTAGGGCTCCCCAGGTGACTCTCCTGTACAGCCAGAATTTAGAACCCTTGGACTCAGTACACAGGCAGGAGAAGAGAAAGGAAAAGAAACTAGTCTGACATGGCAGAGAAGACCTTAGAAGCCATATTGCACTTATGATGACTATCAGAAGCTCATGGGAAGGACCCAAAATGTTCTGTTGACCTATGCGTGCTACTGAGCAAACATTCATTAAAACAGCGTACACAGCTTTCACTTGTGATTATTGTAAGGGAAAAGGACTCAAGAGAAAAGCAACACATATGATGAAAGGGAATGAAAAATGCAAACTATATTACGAAATAATTGTAGAACTTTGGACTACATTAAGTTCAAAAGAAAACATGAAGCCATAACTCAACAACTATTTTTAAAATTATGAAAAAGTCTTCTGGTGTCATATGGATGCAGGTTATATTAGCTATTTTCAGAAACACTATTTGATAATATTTCTCTGTAGATATTTCACACAGTACTAACAATTATTAAATGTAAGTATATGCATCTTAAAGAAAAAAATTCAGACTTACAAGAAACTTCTCAGTTTATAAGTTTACCCACTGAATATTCTTTTTGATGACTTTTTTGTGGGTTTCTTGAAATAGGGTTTCACAACCAATTACAACACAAACCATATGCACCCACTCTTCTTCCTTCTTTGCCAGCTAGGACACTAAACGTTCTCTGACATTTGCAGCCCTGTTTTTAGCACCAGACAATACATTTACTGCAGTATAAACCCAGAGGTCAGCAAAGGAAATCAATCTCTCTTTCATGGCACCTGACAGGTTCAAAATGGTGTACAGAGATTGAACGTATTGGCATTTTCACTTAGGAATTTTGTCCAACCTGTACTTAGTTAACTGAGAACATAACAGCCTGTCATCAAACAGTCTCACATCACTTTGTACACTTCCTGGCACATTTCCCTCCTAGTGGTAGAGTTTATTATATATGTCTTTCTTACCTTCTGCTGTTGTAATATAATATAATATAATATAATATAATATAATATAATATAATATAATCAAAGTTCACTTGTGATTCTCCCAGTTCCCAATGACACCTGGACTTAGTCAGTGTTCTACAATATTAGTTTAGTAAATGAATAAATGAAAGAATAAATGAATACATGAATAATAAACCAAGCACCTCACTGTCATGTTATTTTGTCGGCTACCACACGGATCAAGTTAGTACATTTCTTTTTTATTCGCTCACTCACTCTTTAACTCAGTTTTAACTGAAAACCTTCCATGTGTTCAGCATGCTGCTGAGCAGTCAAAAGGAATCGCCCCTGTTCTCTAGAAGTTAAGAGCCCAGAAAGAAAAAGTCAACATAAGCAGCTCTAGGGCTCTATGTGCACAAACACACAAGTTGATGCATGTTAATATGTTAGACATACTGAGTTAGACACACCCATTTAGTTGAAAAATAAACACTAAGCTGATGTTAACATGAAGCACCAATGCCACTGATAAGCAGGGATTAAGAGCATTTGAAGACAACTCCCATTATCTCTTATTTGGCTGCCACAAGTTTGAGGGGCGTGTCACATGGAGCAGTCTAGAAGGGGATGGAGTTGTGGGATGACTGACCCATAGAAAACAGGTGGGGCTGTGGGCAGGAGATAATTCCGAGTTCCACAAGTGTGGCCTCAGAGAAAACTTGCAGGAGCTCTGGGTTACCTAGGTTAAGGTGTTCTTGAGAAACTTGTCCACAAAGTAGAGGAAAGAGGTAATAATATGACAGGAAGCCAAAGAAATGAGGTAGCCTGAGGCCACCATAATAAAACAAATTTTAATTTTGCTTAAATCTTTGACCCACCTTTAGTATGATATTCTTGGATGCTCTTAGAGGTATTCACTCCATTGAAGGAGGATATTGTACTTTTTTAACATTAACATTGAGTCAGGTTCTTTTTCTTAACCCAACAATGAGAGGGGAAAAACCCCTTTTCTGAATGAACATATAGGAAACTGGAATATACATACTCATCCTTGTCCACCTTTTCTCGGAGCTTCTTTAGTTGTTTATTTTGGCCAAACTTCAAGTTTTGAATTATGTTCTCAAAGTATTCATCTTCCTTGTAGTTCAACTATATTACATAAAAGGTTTTGGGAAAAATAGTCAAAATTTCTGCTAAAAAAACATAGGGGACATTTTCTTAAATTGTATCAGTTAATAAAGTTAACGGAGAGCATTAAAACTTACCAAAGAAGGATTTAATTCCATTTAGCCTAGTTCTATATAATAGGTCACTGTCGCTCTAACTAAATCGCTACTTTAGTCTATTCTTCTGTAACTAATCGAATGAACCGAGTGTCAGACAAGCTTTCCTATATTGATAGTAACCCTTACATGACAGATAAGAGCACATTCCATTTTAGCACCTACAATGTACCAGGCACTGTTCTCAGCACTTTATATATTACATGTTTTTAATCCTTATAATAATCTTATGAAGATGGGTTGTTATTGCCATTTTAAAGCTGAGGAAACCAAGGCAATTAAGTCACTTGCCCAAGTTAGTGAATGGTGGAGCTGGGATTTGAACCCAAGAAGTTCCCTGTGGGTCTATGTTCTTAGCCATCAGACTCCTGCCACAAAGGCCCCCAGGACTCAGATGCTGCAGCCAGCTCATTTACAAGAAATAGTCAAGCTTTTCTACAAATGTAAAGAGAGAAGAGGACACTGTGGCTTGCAAACTCCCATGTTAGACCGGTAATCAATGGATTAGGAATCACTGACATCCCCACTTCTGGGCAAGGATCACCTTGTTGTCACCAGGGTCTCAAGGAGTTGCGGGGACCACAAGATTAGCAACAGGATCCTCAGCTGGGTCTTAAATCAATAGTGTAGTGACTAGAATCAATTCTGTTCTCTTTTCATTGTTACATTACCAGAGGGGAATAAAACCGATTCTGGTTTTCAAATGGTAGGTTTTTGTTTTGTTTTATTTTTTTTTGAATACAGAGGCATAACCTGGTTTTTATCCAGTGGAGGAATAATAGGAAAGCGAAGGGGAACTGAAGACGTGACTTTCCAGGCCTGGACCAGAGGAGATAAGGAGCCTGAGTGCGGCCTGTTGTTCATCACTTTGATGTCTACCCCTTGATGCTCTTTAAAGGACACCAGATTTTTCCAGTACTGTTCAATGGAATATATGGAGACCAAGATCACAAAAACCAAATATGAACCAGGCCAATGAAACAAAAGGCTAAAACTAAAACACAAGTTCTGGCTTCGGTGGAAAAGGCTTTTATATAACAAGACCTTTGGCCTTAGGCTACTTCACATCATTTTGGGCACCCCACAGCTGCAAATGACATCATCACCAGCCCCAGGTATCATTAGCACAGTCTGCATAGAGACTTACCTCGAGGTATTCATTATTCAGTTTGTTGTCATTTGAAATAATGTCATCAGGATAGCCAATTCTTTCTTTAATTGCTAAGGCCTATGACAATTAAAATATTGAACATAAGGATAATTCTATAGCTTTCAAATGCAAACATTATATATATATTTTTAAATGCAAACATTATAATTTGCCCATGACTGCCAATTGAATAACCTGCTCCATACTGTTTACAAAAATAGTATCTGACAACACTTAAATAGAGATCTTTGCAATGGCTTCTCCCTGGGGTTGAAAATAAACAAAAACCGGTTCTGAAATTTAGCTTCTAATACCCTATTCTTATAGGCTCCAGCTTTCCCAAGAAAACCAAAATGAAAACTGACAAGTCATTGTTCCTCATGTATTGTACTTCTATGAAATTTTTCTCTGAAAGGCTTTTTTCTTCCATTTCTTAGGAGGGGTAAGTAATAGTGCTTCCATTCTACCAGCTTATAATTGTCTTTCCATTTCACTGATTTGGCTGAGAAAACAGATATGGGCTTATAAGTTTAGTGCTAATGTTCTGAGTATGGAGTCCTGGAGTTTATATGTTCTCTTTTGGTCTCCAAGGCCAGTGTACCTATCTTCCCACAGTTAAATGAATGGCATTATTTAAATGAGTAGAAGACAGGACTTGCCTTGTTGTACTAGCTCATGTTTACCACTTGCTTACTACCCTTGCTAATTTTTATTTTTATTATTTTAAAATTGTTTACTTATTTTTTTATTATTTTATTACTAGTTTACTATTGCAATATCTTTCCATTTTTTATTTCTCTCATTTTTTCAAAGATATTTGACTTTTGATTCTATCATATTACATTGCTCTTAAATATTTTAATTATGCAGGGCGCCTGGGTGGCTCAGTCAGTTGAACGTCTGACTCTTGGTTTCGGCTCAGGTCATGATCTCACAGTTCGTGAGTTTGAGCCCCGCTTCGGGTTCTGTGCTGATGGTGTGGAGCCTGCTTGGGATCCTCTCTCTCCCTCTTTCTGCCCCTCCCCTGCTCACTTTCTCTCTCTTTCAAAATAAATAAATAAAAACCTAAAAAAGTAATTTAATTATGCTACAAATCTGTTTCATAAGCACAGGATTTCCGCAGTGGATCAGACAGGATATGCGTAAGTCTGTTTTAGGCCAAGCCCATTTTCTTGTAGGTTTCCACACCACTGCCCATTACCATCAGCCCCTTCTCAGAGTTTTTTATTTTCTAGAAGACACTTCCCCAAAGAGTGTCCTAAGGGACACAAACTCTACAGAATTAGGTCTACATAAAAAGGATCTATTGTCAAATACTTTGGGTAAATACTGTGACAAAAACATTAAGCAGGCTTCTTTACTGCAGCTTAAAATTAGGTAATTGTAAGTGTCCAATTGTAAGCATAAGGAATTAATTTGTCTATTTACTCATTCAATACATATTCAAGCATCTATGATGAGTCAGGTACTTTGTAAGGGGCTGAGAATACAATGCTAGGAAAAACTTTCTCCCCCCAGAGAGCTTACCATAAAGTTCAGTAACAGGCAATGTAATGAGTGTTAGGTATGGTGCCTTAGAGTCATCTCCTAGAAGCATGTAACCTAGTCTAGGGTGGGATCAGGAAAGTCTTCCTACAGGAAATGTTCCCTAAATTCTTTGACCGTGAGAGTCTTCTTCAGGGAACTACTTGTGGGTTCAGTGGCTTATGATACTGCCTTGGGAAATGATGATCTAGCATAATCCAGTTGTGCTACATCAAATAGACCCAGGTCAAGATAGCTAGAACATGAAAGGAGTAGAGCCGGCCTGAATTTCTGAGGAATTTCTGAGTCAGTGATGAAAAGACAGATATACTTTGGTGCCTAAATTCTAGACCTAACCTATCTCCAGCTTTGAGAAGACTGAAAAAGATAGTCCTTCCACATGATTTAATCCTGGAAAGAACTAGACTGTATCTTGGTTTTTTATTATAGTAGGTTCATAAACTCTTTCTGTATCAGTTTGAAGAATGGTCTGTTCTTCTTGCCATCCCAACTACAGAGGAATTATCAGGTTGCATGTGAATTTTGCTGCCAAAGTATATAGAATTTCCACTGGACATATTCCTTCTAGTTTTATATAGTTATCAAGACAAATGATCGTAGTAAATTTAAACCTAAGATTTCCTTAGGCATCTGACACCTTTATTCTTAAAAAAAATTTTTTTTAGCATTTATTCATTTTTTTGAGAGAGACAGAGCATGAGTTGGGGAGGACAGAGGGAGACACAGAATCTGAAGCAGGTTCCAGGCTCTGAGCTGTCAGTGCAGAGCCTGACGCCAGGCTTAAACCCATGAACCATGAGATCGTGACCTGAGCCAAAGTTGGACACTTAACCGACTAAGCCACCCAGGAGCCATGACACCTTTGTTCTTATGCAAGATATGAGAAGTCCCAGTAACAGGTGCACAATGGGGTAGATAAGAATAGCTATAACAAGGCTCCTTCAACATCCCTTTAACTGTAGATCACCATGTAATACTCAAATAATGTATCACCTTACACTTATAGAAATTTAGCGCTTTTCTCCCTAGGTCATATAAAAGTCTAAATAAGGCATGTTTTCTAAAACTTGAGCTGGAAATCTGCATTAAACATTAAGGGATATTTTTTAGGCTTTAGTAGAGTCCTTTTGCATAAGCTTTATGAAAAGAGGAGAAGTATGAACCATTGATAGTATCTTTCGGTTCTTTACTTGTTCATCTAAGATTTTTCCTTGTTTTCTGAAGACTCCTTAAAAAAAAAAAAGGAAAATTGGAGATCTTTCAAAGGTTTGAATTGAACATGGACAGTAGGAGCTGGATGCAAAGAGATAATAAAAGGTGAAAAATCATAGAAACAAATCTTTATCCACGAAAACTGTTCCTGGAAACATGACATCTTGAAGGAGCTTGCTTAACTTTATGCAATCCTTGAACTTCCTTCTTCTGAACTTCCTTAAAAGTTGATCTTTGCTTGTAAAGCAATTGTTAGCTAATAGTTAGCTTTGTGTTTCTTTTTACCTTTTCCTCAGCTTTCTTTTTCGTCTCAGCATCCATCCAAGTGAGGTCATCTAAAGTCTGGATAAAAACCTCTCGGATCTGTGTAATCAAATCCTCAACCTAAAATGAAAGGAACAGAAGACAAATTTAGGCCATGAATTAATTTTCTGTAACACAAATTTTAACAAACAGGGCTTTGAGCTGCCTTTATAGGACTCAATAATATGTTAATGCATGTAAATTTATAGACAAACCATGACCTAAACAAATGGATACATGTGGATAATTATGTTTTCAAAGGAATCTTGCTACTATTGACCCTAATGGTGAAATAGGTCTTATATATGCATTAATGAAAAAATTATCTTTAGAATGTAATGGCTTCAGGACGCCTGGGTGGCTCAATCTAACTTTGGCTCAGGTCATGATCTCACCATTAGTGAGTTCGAGCCCTGTGTAGAGCTCTGTGCTGACAGCTCGGATTCTGTGTCTCCGTCTCTTTCTGCCCTCCCCCACCCATGCTCTCTCTTTCTCTCAAAAATAAACATTAAAAAAAAAAAGAACATAATGGTTTCCATTATCATAAAAAAACACATAAAATAGTAGCTGTCATCACTGTTAGTAGTTCAATTAAGCATAAAGTAGCATTTTAATAGTTTCTTTCACTTAGCCTTTAAGTTCCATGGTCTTCATTTCAATAACAATGAAAAATGGAGTACTTTTTTAGATATTTAAAATAAACCCTAAAACCTTACTTTCAAAGTTTTTCAGAAAACTCTAATTCTTGGTCAGTCTTGCCAATAGGAGAATTTACAATTAACTGTATCAACAGAACATGTGAGTGAGTGGGTACTCTGAATACATTGTTTTGGGAAGGGGGACGATTGGTTTTGGACTAGACAACTTTAAGATCAGAAACAGAAGCAGACCTTTTGGGAGAGGGAGGAGGAGAGTGGTTGAGAAATAACCACAAATTGTGATACAGAGATTCTCTGCCAATTAATAAACTTTAGCCCAATTATGAACTATTGTAATTGCCCATTGATGGAAACAATTAACTGATAAGAGTATTGTGCTGAAAACATTACCACATGTTTACTCTCTCCAGCGAATGCAGCTTCCACGTACAGCCTTCCCACAGCATTTTCCATATTCCCATTGACATAGTTTGCACAACGTCTCCACGTTGCTGTTTCTGATGTTGTGCCATAAAGGGCCTAAGGGCGAGAGAAAGGAAATGACATCTGACCACGAGAAGATGGCCAGAGCAAGGTAGAACACATATTTCACAGGGACTCTGTTCTTTATGTCCTCTAAATTCTGCTTCTCCTCACAAGGCATGTTGTCCTTGCCCAAGACAAAAACGTAATCCAACTGGAGCATTTACTTACAAATAATCTGAAAACAAGGTATATTTTCGGCAGCACATCCCAGTGGAACTTTGGGCCGTTACGGGTGAATACCCTTGTAGACAGTTTAGAAAACAACAACAAAATGGCCCCCCTTCCACCAAAACCAAAAAAATATATATAACAGTTACAACTGCATAAACGTAAACACGAAGTAATGTTCAATTTATGTAACAAGGGAGGTATCTGGTATACAAGAAAACACATTCCAGTTTTTTAATAATTTAGCTGAATTTCCAGTATTTAGAAGAACTGTATGTGAATAAATTTAAGTACTAACGAGGGAATTAACTGAGGTAAGGCAAATCGAGCAAAAGACCATTTTTGCAGGCTTTAATTTCAAAACTTTGTCTACATTTTCTTTCAAAGGGTAAATGCTAGAAATGTCAAATAAACAGTTGTTTCCTTTCCATAACACCAATCAATACGTTTGCCAGAGTTTTTCCTCTTCAATCCCTCCTGCCCTCTCCCCTCACCACAGCACTAATAGGACGATTGTTTAAATAATGCAGGTACAGCCTAGTAAAAAGCCTTAAGGTTGTCTCCAGGTAGCTGTACTCTCAGTGGATTGTCCACATCAATGTAGTCCACCTGTCTGTATGTCTAGTGTGCTACGGGCACCTGAAAATGAAATTTATTCAGATAGATTCCCTTGCAGTTACGTTTAACACAACAAAAAACCAAGCCAGTATTCTCTCACGAACTGTTCAAATAACCAAATGCACCTCCTTCCAGGGCAATTCAATCATGCTGCCAGAGTAGACAATCATGGGATGGCAAAGCCCTTGAAAGCTGGCTTTCCTAGGCAACAGAGCCAAAATATGGGCAAAATAACCAACATTTGGCATTTTGACTCTTGGCAAAGTTCACCACATTCTAGCACATGGCAAGCCTTCATAACCATGTATCTCTTTATGTGTTAAGTCTTAAGAAAAGAGAGATTTTTTCTTCACCTTGCGGAAAGCATTTCTGGACTCCTTGTAGGTTCGGCTGAGGCTGCTTACAAGATCCATTATGAATCGCCAGGACATTAAATTTTGAAGATCTCTGTATAAAAAAACCCACCACCCAGCAACAGAAAAGATGAGGCTGCAAAGCTTCTAAAGAGTGATATTAAATGTAAATTTTGAGGACATAGGCACTCTGACATACCTACCTGGCAGAATATTTGGTAAGAGTGAGCTTAAGTTTGGTTAAATATTCTGGAGCATAAACAACCACCTCTTCTTCATTTGGAATATTAATATTCACAGTTGACATGATTTCATTTGTGAAATTTGACCAGCTGAATGGCTGGAAAAAAGCAGGCATAAAACATTCAGTTTTATTTATTTATGGAGTCAGACATGGTTAGGGTGTCATTTGCATCACTATAGAATTACCACAATGTCCAGTTTATTTGCGTGGGATTTTTCCTCCATTGTTTCAATCAGTTCCTGAATAGAAATTAGTTCTGTAGCATGCATGATTATTTAAAGAGCAGCATTCAACCAACCATTTAAGAGCAAAAGCAAAGCCCTTAAGCATAGAGAATATACAACTAGAAATTAAGCTCGATGTCATCTTCTTGGTCTAACTCACATTAAAAAAAAAAAAATGAAAAAGAAATTTAGCTTTATAAAATAAAGCTTCCTACATTTATGCAAAAATTTAAATGGGTATAAAGTGTTTATCTTTTAAAGGTGGATATTAAACAATCCATTCAAACACAGTGATACATCTCAGTGGAGATCCTGCTATAAATGAAAGCATACTATTGTAGGAGAGGTACAGTAATGTCACAGATACAACACAAATGGTCCAATGAAGCCAAACAACACATCTGAAACTATCAATATTGGGTCTATAGGCATATGCAATTTTTACACTTTGGAGCTGCTAAGAGATGAAATCTTATCTGTTATTCTCTGAATGGTTATTCAACCACCAGTAGATATAAGAAAAAAACACAGATGTGGAAGTACATAAAAATAAAGATCACTAAGTATGTAGTACTATATACTTTTCTTAATTTCGTTTGGTAGTTCGGACCATTGTTTCAAAACATACTTATTAAAACCCTTAACACTTATTATTTTAAGCAGCTTCATGTGAGAAATTCCTAACAATAGACCATGCCTTTACAAAGTATCCCCCCTCCCTTTTTTTCCTGTAATTAGTGCCAAAGAGAATTCTATCAGTGAATGTGATGGTTTGTAGATTTTCCCATGGATCTTGCTACTTTTCACAATCATGTGTATGAACTTATACACAAGGATACATGCATAGTCCCCAAAAGAGATTATTATGTACTGGCTAATGAATTACAACTGTTTATAAATGGAATCTATGAGACAGATTTTTCTTCTTATTTCTTGTGTTCTATTTCACTATTGCTCGGAACATCTCGATAGATGGCCTTGATGAGAATATGGCAAGTTCCATAAATAAATTATCATTTTTAAGAGTTAAAAAAGAAATCTAGTGGCTTTATTATTTGACTGGCCAAGTCCAATGGCTATACAGTTGTATTTCAGAAGGATTTTCCAGTTTAATGTTTTCCAAACTTTTTGTTACAATAGTCTAATATCATTGCATAGCTGCCTTGAAAGGAATTTTAATTTGAAATTCACTCTAACTAAATATAATACAATGATTTCACATGTTTTTTTTTTCCCCCAGTCTTGTCATCAAGTCAAATGGTTGGTGTCCTCTAAATTCATTTTGACATTCAATTTATTTCAAAAAGTAAATAATCACTGAATTTTAACCAACTATATTCCAATGTTATAATTTTAGAAATGGCACAATAACAGAGCACATAAAACTTGGTACTTACCTTCCCATTGATCTCTAGTGAAAAGTTATTTTGGAGCTGGGCTAATGTCATTTTGTTATAAAGAAGCATTGGATCATTCCGATCTTCAGATTTAGTTGTAGCCTATGGATTTAATTTTTGATCATTGTTTTAGAACTAAGAATGATTTAGAAAAATATAACTCTATATGAAGGAAAAAGAAGTATGGAATAGGTACAACATAATTCAAGCTCTATTTTGTATACTTGTTTAATGGTTAAAATAAATTGATATCAAAAAGAGAAGTGAAATTTAGGAGATTTTAAGTATATTTAGTAATAATCATCACTATTTGGCTGCCATGTCGAATATAAAATTCTTCAAAATCTTTTTATACTTTGACAACTGCTGAACCACACAGACAGTGTCCACAGGCCTCTTTCTTTTTAAGGGTCATGGCCAGCTCAGTTGTTGCTGTGGTTGTTTTATATGATAACTTTCTCAAATACAGTCTTCTCCAATGCAGCTCTCAAATACTCTCTCCCACCTCCTCATTGCCACTATCCAGCGTCCCAGGTAAAATCCAGACAGGAAAAACAAAAACAAAAACAAACCAAAAACCATAATGACTTCTGCAAGAATTTAAAGCCAGTAAGAGAGAAAATTCCTAGTGCACACCACAGTCATATGAGGAGAGTGCCAGCACCTTCTATTTTTGTGACTCCTATCCCACCTAATTAGTTTAACACACTATACTCAACAGCATCCAGTTTTATTTACTAGTTTATTTATTTTTCACTCAACCAAAAAAGAAAATCGTAGTAGCAACTCCTCAACTAGTGGTTGAAATTAGCAAAGTCAATTTTAAATGAGGAGAGACGAAAGGTAGAAGTTTAATATGGGAATTATTTCTCGGTGACAATGGCTCCAATTTCCCCTTTAGGTACTTATTTATTCACTACTTAAAAAATTATTTATTGAACATTTCCTGAATGCAATAATTAGCCGGATTCTGTTAGAGATACACAGGTGATTCAAACAAGACTAAGACCTCACCCCAACCTGAATTTAAGAGAGAAGGAAAAACAAAGACACAAATAATTTTGAGGTAAGATACAACTATCACAGAGCTAAGGCTGATCAAAGGACGACATGGTCTGGGAACGGCCAAGTGGTAAAAACCCAGTGCAATAAACTATTCTCCTCTCACCATTCTGTGTCCAGCACAGAATCACATGTAACCCATCCAAATGCCATTCATCCAGCTGCAGCTCCAAGCAAAGTCTGGCTCTGATTGGAGATTTTTGGTCGCATGTAGCTCCAGGAAAGCTAAAATAGCCCTCAAAGATCTTTAGTCTTCAAGATGCTGAGGGCAGTGGCAAGCACATGGGGATTTAGGAACACGGGTTGTTGTTTGCAATGTCAGAGAGAGGTCTGTAGATTCTAGACTGAACCTGACCATGTGTTTAATCAATAACCTTGATACTGCTTAGACAGAATTCACTCCTTGAGACTGCAGACTCTTGTCAGAGCAAAGTCAGACAAGAAAGTGCCAATTCACGCCTGGGTGGCTCAGTCCATTAAGTGTCCGACTTCAGCTCAGGTCATGATCTCATGGTCCGTGAGTTCGAGCCCCGCGTCGGGCTCTGTGCTGACAGCTCAGAGCCTGGAGCCTGCTTCAGATTTGTGTCTCCCTCTCTCTCTGACCCTCCCCCGTTCATGCTCTGTCTCTCTCTGTCTCAAAAATAAATAAACATTAAAAAAAAAAATTAAAAAAAAAGAAAGTGCCAATTCAGACTCCAAGGGTTCATCTGAAACTAGAGGAAACTCAGGAAAACACCCTGTGGACTTTGCTGCTAAACCTTGCCTGTCAGACCCTTTGAGCCAACCTGGTGGTCTGAACTCAGTAACATCACACTGTCATGTGGTCATATTCAGGGACTAGTATTTCTAAGCAAAAGGATAGTCAATCTCTGTGATCACCTTAAACTTTAAAATAAAGCAAAGGAAAACTATACATAGCAATTGCATGTGCCCTGAATCTCAAGGACATTTCAACAAATGACTGCAAATAGGCTTTTGGTATAATCCACTTATAATAAGTAATTAAGTGTATCTAGTTTAATATTTGCCAAACTTAGTATGCCTCCTGGCTATCAGGAACCCAGTTTACTACAAAATTCTACAGTTTCAAAGGTCCTCATAAAGTCAATGATTCATTACTGAGCTATGCATTCTTACCAGTTGGTTACAAAGTTGCACATTTTACCTTTAAAATATGATAGAGAGGAGAAAAGAAAAAAAGAGTGGTGAAAATTTAGTGTATTAAAGAAAATGTGTTTTACATTGGCAATTTCTTTTTCCAATTCCATAACTCTCTTCATTTCCAAAGAAAGTTGGTTTTCATCGATGGGCAGTCTTTTCTCCTTACGGATCAATCTGGCCACAGAAATCATAAAATCCACGTATGCTATACAAGCCTGCAAGAAATAAATAACAATGAACTGTCGAAGAACATTCTAAATATTTAGCATGACGATTTAACTTAAAATTTATTAATTTTTGGTAACACATAAAGCACAGTAAAACAGATATCATTTTCTAAATCCTAAAAGAAATGACCTGCCCAGGGGCGCCTGGGTGGCTCTGTTGGTGAAGTGTCTGACTTCGGCTCAGGTCATGATCTCAAGGTTCATGAGTTTAAGCCCCACATCAGGCTCTGAGCTGACAGCTTGGAGCGTGGAGCCTGCTTCAGATTCTGTGTTTCCCTTTCTCTCTGCCCCTTCCCCACTTGCGCTCTGTCTCTCAAAAATAAATAAACATTAAAAAAATTTAAAAAAAAAAAAAAGAAAAAGAAAAAGAAATGACCTGCACAAATTCTTAGAAAGTCATCATGTGTTTGAATTAGAGCAGAACAAAAAAAGTATCATTTGAAGGTACCAAGTAATTTATCACTATTTGATTTGGGAATTCTATAATTTTCTATTCATTATCAAGTTATTTTAAATTGCCTTACTAAGAATGCAGTTGCAAAAACACTTGATAAGCAATAACCTAGCATTTTTTCTTGAATAATAATAAATTCTTTTACTGAATTCCATTCTCAGATTTTCTATGCTTATGTATGTCCTTTTCAAATGTTCTTGAAGAGATGGCCACAAACTCATATAACATTATCAGGACATCTTTAGATCTTTTCTTTGGCCAAGCATTTGTTTTTTGTTTATTTTTGTTGTTTTTGCTGCTGTTGTTGTCTAAGCAGCAAATGAGACTGTGTGCTCATAATTTGGCTCACAATGTAAAATTTCTATATCTGGATATTTGCGCTTTTCTAAGGACTTAAATTCTTTCCATTTTATCTTCACATGCATTTTGACTTTGAGAAGGTAAGCCATAAACTAGTTATGTTATCAATCTTTTACAGAATATATAATGCCTTACTCAAATTCAGAGTGGCATCAACACCAGGAAATTGAATACCACTTATGTAGATTTCAACCCATTGCTATTCAGCCATTATTATCCATCAGCAATTAAAATAAATTATGATCCCACCCCGTAAAATTTACTCAAAATTCAAGTTCCTAGCACCAGCTTAATGACAAACAGACAACCATGATTAGGGAAGTCATGCCACACAAGTTTGTGGTTAATGGGCACTTCTGTGCTTCTAATACTCATTCGAAGTATTCGAAGGGTAAATACGAAGGGAGGTTATACAGTGCTAAACACTTTGTAGTTTCAAGAGGGTTTAATATCCTTACTTATTGATTATCAGTGAAAGGAGCACACTTATATTCACTGTGAGTACAAAAGGCGCATCTGAATTTGTAGTGACTCATTAAGAGGATCAAACATAAAACCTATAGGCAAATAAAAAAATATTTTATCAAGCAAGATGTACAGGTATTATCAATTTGAAAATCAAGAGGACCACTTAAAGTAAGGTTTAGATACTGGCATTCTATGACCTTCACTAAATGCTAAGTAAACAGTTCCCCAGGGAGAGGGTTTCTCTTTTCATGGATACCCCGTGATGCTGGGGTATCCAGCTAGCATATCTATTCTTGGAACTGCTACTCAATAGAACAAACTATTTTTTCAGCTGTGAGCCTGTATTAAAAACCTAATCACTAAGGCAACAGGGATAAAAGGATGTTTTTATGTATATTCTCACCAAGTCATTCTTTTCCTATTAAAAGGTAATCAGAATTCTTGTTTCTCTTTGAAGTAAACAAATATGTCTGATTTCACATCTCACGGGACCAACTATTCCAAAGTATAAGCATGCAGCGTTTTGAATTAACCATATTTCTAATCATATAAATTCATCTGCATTCAGCAGGGAATTACTACTGACTATGAAGGAAATGGTAATTTGAATTTTCCAGTATCAGTCTGCTGAGATTCCTTTTGATTTTGTAGGATGCTTTTTTTGGTAATGAGGTAAGAAAGCAGTAACAAGAACGCTCTCCTGCCCTTCACTGATGCTGCAAACTGGTTCTACTCCAGTATCTTTATCTTTACAGGTTCATTTAAAGACTCTAGAACTTGGCATAAGGCAAGCACAAGAACTCTGGATGGTGCTTCCAGTCTGCTGAGCTGGTAAGGTTTCCCAGAAAACTGGAAGCATATGATATCACCAATCTCTGGGATTCTTGAATATTTAATACAGCTACATGGAATACACTACCTCCTTTAATGAGCTCCATTACCTGGCAACTACTCCAATGTGACTGATTAAAATGTGTGTCTTTGTATCTTGATTATCTTTCCTGGCTTCCTAATTTATCTAGTAGCTGTCAGAACCCAAGCTTACTCCTGCTGTTAAATCCTTTTTACAAGATGTGATTCTACTCTAAGGTTTTAATATTCTTCCCTGAGATACTTATAGATATGTAATATGCCAAATGATAGTAATTGTCATGATTTGGGGAGAAAGTAATCAACATATATTTTAACATTTAAATAGTACATTGGCCAGGGTATTTTTAAAATTGAAATTCAATTTTTCTTTTTTGTTACTGAAAGAGCAATTAGTTACTAGGACAAGGGTCACAGCCAGTGGTCATAAGGTGGCCTTGTTTAAGCCTTCACACAGTGAATCCTTTATGTGAAAAAGAATCAGGGCGCCTGGGTGGCTCATTCTGTTGAGCATCTGACCTCGGCTCAGGTCTGATCTCACTGTTTGTGAGTTCAAGCCCCACATCAGGCTCTGTGCTGATAGCTCAGAGCCTGGAGCCTGCTTTGGATTCTGTGTCTCCCTCTCTGTCTCTGATCCTCTCCCACTCACACTCTGTGTGTATCTCTCTCTCAAAAATAAATAAACATCAAAAAACTTTTTTTTAAAAAAAAGAATCCACCTAAATATCTACAGAGCCCTCCTTTTAAAAATAAAACTTTGTACATCCCAATTCCTATAATAGCAGGTTCAGAGATGATCATTAGTTTCACATGGTTTTATGGTAAAATTCATAATAATAGCTTTGTGAATTTTTAAATTACATATTATCAATGGGACAATATTTACTAACATCCAAGACCATGAATTGTCACTCTAATTAGAACTATCTTCATTTTGCAGGGCCAAAAAAATGGTACTTATAAATTGGCTCTGTTCAGAAATTGGGCTTCTCCTGCTTAGAACAAAGCTGGTATTTGTTGGTTGCCAAAGAGAAAAAGAGCATGACATGTTACTATTGTCCTTCAAAATTTAGCATCTTTGTTTATGAACAACAGCAAGACCCAGGGAGGAACAGATAGCTTTCTAGTTAGATTGGCTGATATTTGGGTACCTGAGGGCAACAACAACCTAAGGATCAGGGTTTCGCTTCCAAAGATTCTGTCCTGGGACACCCAGCTCTTACCAATTTTCTGCATTCCCTTTTCTAGAGGAGTCATGTGGAGATGACTGAGAAGTCATCGAACTGTGCTATTCTTATCCACTGATGCCCAGGGATTTTTTTTTTTGAAGTTTTCCTCACTTTTTTAATTTTATTTTTTATTTTTAAAAATTTACATCCAAATTAGTTAGCATATAGTGAAACATTGATTTCAGGAGTAGATTCCTTAATGCCCCTTACCCATTTAGCCCATCCCCCCTCCCACAAACCCTCCTGTAACTCTCAGTTTGTTCTCCATATTTATGAGTCTCTTCTGTTTTGTCCCCCTCCCTGTTTTTATATTATTTTTGTTTCCCTTCCCTTAGGTTCATCTGTTTTGTCTCTTAAAGTCCTCATATGAGTGAAGTCATATGATATTTGTCTTTCTCTGACTGACTGATTTCACTTAGCATAATGCCCTCCAGTTCCATCCACGTAGTTGCAAATGGCAAGATTTCATTCTTTTTGATTACCGAGTAATACTCTATTGTATATATATACCACATCTTCTTTATCCATTCATCCATCAATGGACATTTGGATGCCCAGAGATTTTTAATAATGCTCCACAGAAAGTTTCCTGAAGGAATACACAGGGGACACACCAAGTGGGAAAGACAGGTTTCCCATCAAAAAGGCTTGTTATTTTTTTGACCACTTAAACATCATTGTCAGGGAGCACGCACCTGTCGCACTAGAGACCTGCTCCCCTGCAGGGACTGCAGACAGAATTGAGAAAGAGCACCCAATCTGAGAAGGAGAAACACCAGACTCGAGAGGATCCACTGTAGACCAGCATGGGGACTCTTTGGGGCTTTCATCAGATTATGAATGAGGAGAACCTAGAGACTGATGTGAGCACTTATTGTGTAACTTCTAAGGCTTATTGCAGATGTTTTAGAAGCTGTATGTAGTTCCTTTTATAAACCACGTTCAATCCATCTCAAAAAATTCTCTTGTCAGTGCCACACATGCCAAGACAAGTCTTGTCATATTCACTAAGTCTCAAGTTTAAAAGCTCCTTTACATTTTGTTAAATACAGATGCCTGGACTAGGTACAATCTCCTGACTGTTAGTCACCTGGTGCCCAGAAAGGACAAAATGAGGTCAGCAGTTTCCCTTGCAGAATCTGTTTTATCAAGTCAGCCAAGTAGCGGCCAGAGTGATCTTTTTAAAAACCAAACCAAATTACATCTAAATTCTCCACCGACCCCTATCCCCAGTCACTCACCTTGTATCACCTTGTTTTGTTTCCTTTATAACACTACTGTCTGCATTTATCTTATTTCCTTATATTATTTACTTGTTTCTTTGCTTTCTATCTCTTGACATTAGAACATGGGTTCTAGGTGAACAGGAACTTTTCTGCCTTGTTTCCTTGGTATATCTGCCACCTAGAAAAATATCTGTCACATAGTAGAAACTCAAAAAATATCTACTGATTTTAAAAAATGAATTTTGGGGCACCTGGTGGCTCAGTCACTTAAGCATCATGATCCACTCAGGTCATGATCTCACAGTTCATGGGTTTGAGCCCCACATCAGGCTCTGTGCTGATGGTGTGGAGCCTGCTTGGGATTCTTTCTTTCTCCCTCTCTCTCTGCCCCTCCCCTGCTCGTGTGCACTCTCTCTCTTGCTCTCTCAAAATAGATAAATAAACTTAAAAAATTAAAAAATAAATTAAAAAATGAAGCTAAATTTTAAGTACATTAAGTAAGTTTCCCTCACTTCCTATGTCATCAGACTTCCATTCTCAGCCCAAGTCTGGAACAGTTTCTCTCTGCTTGTATTTTGGGTAAGTGAGCAAACAAAATCCTCTGTAGGTTTAACTCAATTCCAGCTTGTGCCTGCTCATTGAAAGGATTGCAAACCTCAGCTTTTGTTCCTTCCTTCTTTCCCGGTCTGCATTTTCTCTTATTCAGACACACAGACCCTGGGTCATCTCTTTTGGGCTTCCAACCGTCCTGGCCATGTTCCAAGTCCTCTATCCTCATCCCTCAAACATCTCCATTTTCATGAGCCCTCAGTTTTTCTAAGAGGATTGAATTTGTTCATGATTCTGGACTCCTTCTTCCCTCCTGTGCCCCTATAGCACTATATCCTGTGGCTTCTAATTTCCTATTTCTGCCCCACCTCCTCTGGTTCTCATCTGCTAGACCAGTGGTTTGCTCACTTTTCTTTTAGCCCTGAAATGCTCTGTTCAAATAAATATTTTGTTGATGTGTAAGCAAGTAAAATGAATCATGATGGATTGTCTTGAAGCATGTAGGCAAGAAGGTGTGGCTACACAGAGCCCTGCTATTGACACACACAAAAAGGTCTTAGGTTTGGAAACTGCTACTCTGGCTTATTCTACTTTCTCAGACAAACACGGAGCATAAATAAACATATCTATAACCCAATTATATTCAAGTATTTGGGGTGGCTAACCTACAGATTTCTTTACAAAACAGGACAAGGTAACAATTAGCCTTGATAATCTAGAGGTAATTAAAGGGAAGCTTTGAAAACTGTTCCAATTTATCCTCAAATACAGAGTTGGGAGACTCTTCTGAAGGTGAGTGGCTTCTTAAGAAAATTCATGCCATCATTCCTTTCAGTGACTCAATCAATATACAAGAACTTTCTCACATAAGGCTGGTTCCAATGAAAAATTATGGATAGGATGATTATCTTTTATGGGTAATGTGTATCTTTCCTATTGTTTTCCTTGCATAGAAACTATACCCTTAGAATGGACAGAATTATTTCAAATCTCAACTTCTGTCCTGTAAGGTAGTAGTGTGCCATTCAAATTAATCAGAGTAGGTTTTATTACTTACAATTAATGTTCTTTCTTTCTTTCTTCCTTCCTTCCTTCCTTCCTTCCTTCCTTCCTTCCTTCCTTTCTTTCTTTCTTTCTTTCTTTCTTTCTTTCTTTCTTTCTTTCTTTCTTTCTTTCTTTCTTTCACGTTTATTTATTTTTGAGAGACAGAGAGCAACAGAGTGTGAGCAGGGGAGAGGCAGAGAGAGAGGGAGACACAGAATCCAAAGCAGGCTCCAGGCTCCGAGCTGTCCACACAGAGCCCGACACAGGGCTTGAACCCATGAACTGTGAGATCATGACCTGAGCCAAAGTCGGACGCTCAACCGACTGAGCCACCCAGGCGCCCCTACAATTAATGTTCTTAACTGACACATGGATCTTTTAATCTGTGAGTTTAAGCAAGTCATTTTACTTCTTTGGGTCTCTGTTTCCTCATTTGTAAGAGAAGAGTTTGGACTAAATCCTCTAATGTCCCATTTAGTTCTTAAAGTCTGTGCATGAGTAACCTTAATTGTTAAGAAAACATATGAATGTGTCATGTACGAAATATTAGAATATACATCTTTGGTTTCTATTATCATAGGGCATGTTCTCTTCTTTAAGTGAGACAGAAAGTACAGAAAATGAAAAGGAACAGAGGTATTTAAGTTCAGAAAGATAACCAGATGAATATCATATGCATTTCTCAAAATATAACATTTAAAACTGCCAGAATAAAAGCACATAATAAGTTTAAAAAGGAAGAAGGCCTTTTAACAAGAGAAAAATAGGTTTTGTCTTTGAGGAAGGAGGTGAGAGATAGTTCTTGGGAAAAAAAATGCATCATCTATTTTCATTACTTAGTAGTGTAATGACACAAAGCATTTTACTGTTTTGAATGCCATACAATTATCACAACACAAAAATTCCATTTGGAGGGTATCAAAAGCAAACACACATACACACACACACACACACACACACACACACACACACCACAAACACATTTCTATGAAGCAGAATGAGCTTTCATAGTAGGTGCTGTTTCCATTGTTCGTGATAAGTTTAGCTTAGGATTATGAGGAAGACTTCTTGAATGAGCTGGATATCCTCAAAGAGGAGCCAAGAAGGATCTGGGGAAATGGGCTTAGGTAATGATCTGATCAAGATATATGTTTAGGGTCCTTATGATCAAAGAGGGGATGTGACCCTCCCTCATTACCCTGCCCCTGAAGCATAACTGCAGAATCAGACTCCACACTATAGTTTGAAAATCACTGGTTAGAGTGACTGGCAAGGAAGCCAGGCTTCTCTAGTCAACGATGGAGCCCCTTTCCTGGTAAAATTTGGTGACCTCATGCCAATCCTCAAAATTTCTCTTGGTTATTTCCAATAAAATAATGTGGAATGCAAAAGTATGGGGCCCACTGACTATGTGAATATATCTCAGACAAACTGAAAGTGTAGCAGAGAAAGAAATAGACATTAAAAAGAGGAAGAGGGATACATCGTTTATAGGATGTTTGTAAGATACTTAGGAAATATAGTCCATTAGCCACTGATATTCTAGAGTTCACACTTGCCCCAAAATCAAGGTGAGGAACTAGGAGGGAGCTCTAAGAGATTGGGTGTTTCTACCTTCCTTTTCTTTCCTCTCTTCCCTGCCATCTTCCCCCTCAACTGTTCATCTACTGATTCCGTTCATCCCCTGATTCACTTAGTATTCATTTGATAACTAATAAGGGTCAGGAACCAAGCTGGACACTAGAAATGAAGCAAAGAATAAGTGAGACATGCCACTGTTGCCACTAATTCTACACTTTCCTAGGGGGGGAAATGACATTAAATAAAAAAGTATCCAGAAATCCATGTGCTATGGGAACATAAAGGTATTTTCGTCTAGTTACAAGTTCCAGGGAAGGCCTTCATGAGGAAATAAAATTTAAACTTAGATTGAAAGGGTGAGGAGAAAAGGAAGAGAGAGGGCTGGGCAGGTGGCAGGTATGCGAACAGTACTCCAGGCAAGGGAACAGATATATAAAAGCCTATAAGTGAGAAAATCAGTGAAGACCAGTGTTACACTGATACAATGATATTAAGATTTCTTCTAGTTTTATAACTTTTCCACTAGATGTTATTTCATTACTCTATCCTTTTCATCATTTGTTTTTCATGAAACAATACAACACTAAGGAAAAAGTATTCACAGGGGTCAACTTTTTTCAGAGATAGCAAGGTAGTGGGAAAACTAGAATTAACTTTTACTTGAGAGCTGGCTAGGGATACAGAATAGACACTAAGTGAGGGATTACAGGTAGGTGTGGCTGGGAGAGAGTAGCATATATCATGAGGGCAATAAGGAAAAAAATGGAATTTCTTCTGTGGTCACACATATTCTTTGTTCTCCCCCTGACATCCCCCCGCCCCATGCAGTTAATGGATTTGAAAAGAGGGGGAGGGTCCACAAATATTCTAGTAATTATCCATTTCCAGGATGAAAATTAGATTTTATCCCATATGCCAACCCCCCTTCGACTGGTTGCTTGGAGCTGGAGCACTGAGTTGAGAAGTATTCTGGGGCCTGATGTTAGCAGGAAAGGGTACAATTACCAATAGCCCTATTTATGGAAACGGGGCAAGGCAGCAAGCACGCTGTGCGTTTCCTTGTCTAATCCAGATCACTGAGGAGCACTTAATTTGAACCAGTAACTTCCTGGCTGTAAATGCCAATGCTGCTGGATTTTCCCTATCATTTGCTCATTTAAAGAACCTTCCTAGTATAAAGTCCTACTCTTATGTCTTTGGCATCCAAAATTCCCTTCTTCTGTTTAGTAATAGAGCTTTCCTCCCTGTCAACCACATGTTAAAAGGCACACACATGGACACCCAGCTTAAGACTACATTTCCCAGAATACTTAGAATTTAGCTGTGGCCACATGGCAATGTTCTAACCAATGGAATGTATGCAACTTCTGCATCACTTACATAAAAAGAAATCTTTTTTTTTTTTCTTTCCTCGTGGCAGGAAATGTGAACAGAGCATTGGCGAACCAACTCTGACCAAACAGACTAATATAAAACATGAGAAGACTTAATGTTAGAGCAATAAGGTGGTCAAAGAAGCTGTGGTCTCAGCCACTCCCATGGAGCAGTGTTTCCTTCCTCCCCTGACTGCCCGCCTCCTTCTGTATTACAACAGGAGATAGAAATAAGCCTCTCTCTGGTTGGAGCTTCAGTATTTTTACGTCTCTGTTACCGTAGCTTAGCCAGAACCCAACTAATTTACAAACTCAAGGGCACACAGGGACCAGGAAGTCCATATAACCCAGTAATCATCTAAATGACTGCTCAAGGCTGAAGAACAAGTGCACTATGGAAAGCAGCAGCCACCACAGCCCTGCTCAAAAGCTGCCACCTGGGAACGCAGGCCTAGGGCTTCCAACCCTACTAATTTATCAAGAAATCTAGGTTCGCAGATCTTACAATATCGTTATCTTACAATATTGTTAACAATATTGGCAACTAATCCAAACTTAAAAAACAAAACAAAACTGCGGGTTAAACAAAAATGCCTCTGTGTCAGACTCAAGTCTATGATGGCCAGTGTGTGACCTGTTCTAGATTACAAGACAGCATTGAATCCAAAACACACAAATACACCATCATCCTAAGAACTGCTTTTTTTTGGGGGGGGAATAAATTTCCCCCCAAATACACTGACTGCCAGGTAGTCCCTGATATCAGAGACATTAGAGGTCAAAAAAAACCTGACATATTTTTAGGATTGGAAAAATTTAATGTTTTTTAGGACACAATCCTGAATATGAGAAACATTCCAGTTCATGATGATGACAGTGTAACATAATGAGCCAAAATTCCTCAATCACCCTCAACTCTGCAGCAGGAAGTAGCTCATAAAGCCTGTAATAGCTACAGCCCACACAGTTACTAGATGATAATGAACCCAAATAACCCACCTCCATTTGACGTCTGTGCTACTAGTAGTCGCCTTTTATAACGTATCTTTTTCTTCATTTCAATGTTGTGTAGCTGTTCAAAAAGGCACTTTACAGTGGATTGATTCCATGTTATCTGAACTTAATAATTAGGCAAAATAAATGCTTGGCACCAACATATTTAGCTAATAATTTTCGCTATGAAGTCATTTCAGCCATATCACTACCTTATACCCCATCAGGATCATCAAACATAAACTTACTTCTGAGTTACCAAACAATTATGAGGAAAACATTTATAACATCTTCCCCAAATATCTAATTATACGTCCCATTGCTGGGTTTGTCTTGTGTTGTGTTTTACATCAATAAGCATAGGCACACAAACATCAGTGTGAGGGCATAATACAAAGCATTCTAGAATACCCCCCAGTTCTGTGGCGTATGATGCTCCCTGGCTCCCTGACCAATGTTAGAGTCAGAAAGTGGCTGCAAAGCTTTGTCTGAACCCGATGCTCCTTCCTAGGTAGTCCTCTGAAAGTCACATCCGGTGACTGGTTCTGAAAGGGCACTATAGAGTATGATGTGTCTCATTCTCATACTGGACCATTCCCTGAACCTCACTGGCACTGCCCTAGACCATGATTATCTGTTTTTGTTTGTTTGTTTGTTTGTTTGTTTGTTTGTTTAAGTAGTCTCCATGCTGGGCGTGTAGCCCAGGATGGGACTTGAAATCACCACCCTGAACTGAGATCAAGACCTGAGCTGAGATCAAGAGTCAGGTGCTTAACCAACTGAGCCACCTGGGCAGTTCCATTTACTTTTTAAATGACTCAATTTATAGAGGAAATGAAACACTTATAATTCACTTTTCAAAATGGGTCATATGACTTAAATAGTAAGAATCAAGACACAAATAAGGAATTTCAAGTTTCCTTATTCCTTAAAAGACTTTCATGGAACGTCTGGGTGGATCAGTCAGTTAAGCATCCAGCTTTGGCTCAGGGCATGATCTTGCAGTTTGTGAGTTCAAGCCCAGCGTTGGGCTCTGTGCTGACACCTTGGAGCCTGGAGCCTGCTTTGGATTCTGTGTCTTCCTCTCTCTCTGCCCCTCCCCCACTCACATTCTTGTCTCTCTCTCAAAAATAAATAAACATTAAAAAAAAAAAAGGAGGGGCGCCTGGGTGGCGCAGTCGGTTAAGCGTCCGACTTCAGCCAGGTCACGATCTCGCGGTCCGTGAGTTTGAGCCCCGCGTCAGGCTCTGGGCTGATGGCTCGGAGCCTGGAGCCTGTTTCCGATTCTGTGTCTCCCTCTCTCTCTGCCCCTCCCCCGTTCATGCTCTGTCTCTCTCTGTCCCAAAAATAAATAAAAAAAAAAAAAAAAAAAAAAAAAAAAAAAAAAAAAAAAGGACTTTTGGGCGCCTGGGTGGCTCAGTAGGTTGAGTGTCCCACTTCAGCTCAGGTCATGATCTCACGGCTTGTGGGTTCAAGCCCCATGTCGGGCTCTGTGCTGACAGCTCGGAGCCTGGAGCCTGCTTCAGATTCTGTGTCTCCCTCTCTCTCTGCCCCTACCCCTCTCACGCTCTGTCTCTGTCTCTGTCTCTCTCTCTCAAAAATAAATGTCAAAAAAAAAATTTTTTTTTTTAAATTAAAAAATAAAAAAAAAGGACTTTGATTCATTCTGCTGAGAGCATGCATTCAGTCCAAGGAAGCTCACTAGTATGTATATTAAGTTTAAATTTGGCCTTAATCTTTTTCGGTATTTATAAGTTTACATCAATTGTTTCTGTAGCTTTCTGTTGTTGTTTGTTTGTTTACCTCTTCGTATATTCCAGTGCATTCATAGTAGTCTCTGGAAGGGAGGCCAAGTCGAGGCTGATCAATCTGTAAAAAATATACCAAGAAGAAAATAAACCATTCAGTTGATGTGGGACAGTTGGAAAAAATACAAGCATGTCTATGTATGAGCAAGAGCCTAGTGTTCTTGCTGTTTATAAGGGTAACAACAGTCAGACAATGAGTGAATACAAATTAGGCACTGGTTTCCATACTACTTGGCAGTTTTACAGTGATGGGTAGTTAGGTAATCTGGAAGAGTATGCTGCAGGTATTTGAGGAAAACCAAAGAAACTTGAATGAAATACACCAGGAAGAATTTTTTAATGCAAAACCAAAGGTGCAGGTGAACAAAAACATGTTAGAATCTAGGACTTGGAAGTTTCTAAATTACACATTTACAGGACATTTGGCTTCCTGAGATTCTAATATGCTCTCCTGGAAGACATTCTCTTCTCCCACCCTTAATGGGGATGAGAAAAAACCAAAAAAGTGGAAACCTCTGTGGTAACTCTACAACTGTTTCTCTAGTGGAAATCTTGCCAGAGATTTTTTTGAGATTCCCTTCCCTGGGGGTGGGGGGTAGGGGAGACTCCTCCTCGGTTCTCTCCTGCTCTGCTCAACACTTGAGCAGACCCAGCTGACAGCAGAGTGTGTGAAAGAGGAAACTAGTCTCTGCTTGAGTGTGTCTGGTCCACTGGACCACCTGGAGAGCCACCTGGACACAGTGCAGCTTTGCGAGATTGCTTCCTATGTGCCGCATGATTTGATGGGTATGGGGCAAACTAGGGCATGTATGGGTTAAAGTGAGAAACCCAGCAGCTGTAAAGAGGCCAGGACAATACAAAAGAAACAGAACCCAGAGGATTAGTATGGAAAGAGCCAGAAGGTGTCACCACAGATAGGGCTCTGCCCCCTTTCCAACCTCTCCACTCTCCCTAGGAAATCTCTTCATGGTGATCATGCAGGATGCTGGTACTGAAGAGCCAAAGGAGTGAATTCCAGAAGGGAGAAGGGGGCCCACTGTAGAAGACAGCTGGGTTCAATTCCTTTCATGATTTTAATAAAAATGGCCATAAAGATTTATACAATAGTGACATAAATATGAATCTGTGTCTTGCAACTTTTGGGGTACTTTCTTTTACAAGGAGACCAAAAATAAAGCTCTGTAAATATTTTAGTCCATTCCAAACATACTCATTAAGTATTAATTTCATCTTAGGTGACACCTTAAGTAAACCTAAATGAATGGCTTACATGAGGGGAAAAAAAATCTAAAACACTGATTTTAAAAGAACGGTATTTTATTTACCTTCACTGAGAAAAAAGTTCAGATATTCTTTAGTAACAGCCAAAACTGTATTCAAAATCCTTTTCTCAAAAAACAAACAAAAAACCAAAAAAAACCCACTCCCCCACCCCAAAATCCCCCAAATCCCTTTTCTGTGTTCTTTTGGGAAGCAATTGGAAATTTCTGGTTTCCAGATTTGCATTACTAATGTAAACCAAACTATGCTCCTTTCATGAACATATGGAGAAATCAGGTGCTGTTTCAAATTAGGGGGCCCTTTCATTTCTTTAATTTATTTTATGAAGAAAGCAGTATCAAACCTAAGGTAGCAGAAGGGAGACACGACCACAGCATTAAGAGAATACTTTCAAAATTGGGAATCCAGGTTTCAGGGACAGAGCACAAATTTATTACTATCTTGCTCATGCAATTCAAATGAGAATATGCATTATTTCTAAATACCAACAACAACAATGTATGCAGAAATTTTATTAACAATTTAAAGCTAACTTGGCTGTCAGCCCACAAACTTACATGAATTATATGGTTCACAGAGTTCTTATCATCAGTGCCAACAAAAAAATTAAGAATGACTTTTTTCCCAAATTTAGAATTCAGCTGTGCAATAGATTTCTCAGCTGTCCAAGAAGGACCTAAAGCAAAGAAAGGTGAAGAATACTTTTAGAAGTTTCGGTGCATTAATGTGATACTATAATAATATAGATTCTATATGGAAATTATATTTTTAAAAAAGAATGAAAATCACCTTACCATAGGTCTGCTCCCAGTTTTCTGTTGCTACGGGCCAATCATATATATCTGGTAGTAGACTGAGTAGAGGTTTTCCGCCTCTGCTATCAATAGCGGCTTTTGGAAACAATGAAAATAAATTCCTTATGAAGTCTTTGCATATTTTGGCACACTCTTAATGAAATACAAGGAAGAGCACTTACATTCATTTATACAAGATCGGTACAGTGTTTTTGCTTTCTGCACTGCTATTATATCTTCAGTTTTGGGTTCCTGAAGAACATCTGAAATAGAGCATTGAGTACAACCCATCAATACAATTGCTCATTTGCAGCTGTAATTAACATTTGCAGTGCAGGTTCAGAAAAAAAGCTTGCTTTTGTGTATGTATGTTCACTGCCTCCCCATGCTAAAACCCTCCAGGAAAAACTAAACCCCCTACCAGATCATTATTCCTAGTGCAGAACTGGGAGTTGATTTCATTAGCCAAGTTAGATGAAAGTCTTTTTGACTAGATTCTCTTTTTTTGTGAACAACGACGTGTACTGCTCTGCCATACATAAGTTCCTGTTTTTTTAAAATTAAGATTAAAAAGAAATAATAATGCAGAGGAATATGGAATTTAATATGATAGTCTTCTTGATAGCTGGAAATAATTATCTTTGTGTGATTGTACTGTTCATGCTCCAGATGAATTGAATGAATTATTCTACTTGTTTGGATGTTCTAAAATAGCAAAAATTGTTTTTCTACAAAGTAACTTCTAGAAGTGGGGAACAGAAGACGGAGGATAGCAGAAGACTAGACAAGACTTCCTCAACTTCCCAGGGAGAGTATCTTAGCTGGGTTAGAATAAATACCCACCCAGGGATATAAACATCAGTAACATCTTCAACACAGTAATGGCTCAATATTGACATCAACCCAGGGCCAGGGTGGGAAAATATAATGGAGGTGGTGTTTGGTGGCAATCAATTAACTCATTTAAAATTTTTTTTAATGTTTATTTTTGAGAGAGAGAGACAGAGAGTCAGAGCCAGGGGGACAGAGGATCCCAAGCAGATCTGTGCTGACAGCAGTGAGCTGATGTGGAGCTTGAACTCTTGGACCACGAGATCATGACCTGAACTAAAGTCGGAAGCTTAACTAACTGAGCCACCCAGGCACCCCAATTAATATCTTATTGTGTGAAACGGCATAAAGATGCCATCCTGTAGAGAGGACAGATTTTGTTGTATGTGTACCCACAAATGAAAGCAGGAATGCTGAGATGCCAACATATCCATTTCAGCCTTACCACCCTCAGAGAGACTTGGTGGTGAGCCACAAAACTTGGAGGGATTATCGACTTTAATCTTCTGTGACATTCTCTGTAATGGCTAAGAGTTGTATCTTTAAAAAATGGATATATTAAGAGAGAAATCTTTGATGCATAGACACAAACTCCACTAACCTTTCAAAATGACTTCTAGTTCATCTCTTAAAATGTCAAAGTTACTGTAACGGGAGCTGGTCTCAGGAATGATGTTGCGTTTCAACCAGCCTCCACAGGCATATTTAAAAAAGTCTGTACAAGGCTCAGCAGTGGCATCCATGTTCTGGATCAGTCGAGCAGCTGAAAGACCAGAGAATGAACGAGATCAAATGAAGGGTGTATTTCTTAAGTAGTTTGGAAGGGGGGGAAAGAGGCATGTTATTTCTCCTTTATGATCAAGTCAACTGCACTGATGCTCCTTTTTCTTACTTCTCTAATGGTCAATTGAGGAGGAATGATGACTCTTATCTACGTATAGTCCTCCCTTCCTTTGTTAGAGTTGGTTAGGTTTATTCCTGACAGGTCTCGGTCTTCCCATCCTACATCCCACCCCCACCTCCAAATAACTGAGGTTCTTGGTAGCTCCTATCTCAGATGACAACAAAGAACACAGGTCTGCCTTACCAGGCCTGAACCTGGAGCTGACACAGGCGGCTCTTCACTCTATTAATTTTAGCAGCTGACTCTACTTTTCAAATTTCTGTGACTTTTGAATGTCTCTGAGATTCTAAGGGAAGTGGGATTGTTCTTTGTTTTTTTAAAGTAATCTCTAAACCTAATGTGAGGCTCAAACTCACGACCCTGAGATCAAGCGTCTCATGCTCCACCGAGGGGAGCCAGCCAGGTGCCCCTGTGGGACTGTTAATGCATTTTATCATTCTACTATTATTACTTCTTGGACCTCGCTCACAATATTTTTGCAATTCAAATTTGACATCCAATTTGCACTTGTTTATGTAGAGTCTGTCATTACAAAATCGGCTGTAAGCTCATTAGCTTTTCTTATGTCCACTCTTTTATCTTTGAAAAACTACGATGAAAATACAAATGAGCCAACACCGAGTATTTACAACATGCAAAACCCTGACTGTGCTAGGTGCTGCAGTTGATAGAAGGATGTAAAAAATATGAATTACTGCCATTGAGGAGAAGGATATTATGCACAGGAGGCCCAACACCCACAACTCCTACACCTGGAAAGAGTGAGAAAACCCTCCCACTGTCCTCCCCACGTTCTTTCTCATCCAAGTTGAACTGTTTTGCAGTAAAAACAAAAGACCAATTGAGAATTCATCTGTATCAAGAGAGTATAAGTTCTCAAATGAGCTTTTGAAAAGACTTCACTTTCTGAATTAATTAATTTAAAAACTTCAAACAATTGCTGAGCTGTGTGGATTCTTCCAACCTGGAATGGTTAAGTCTGTTTTCCAGCTGAATCTCAAGCCTCCGCCTCTTACCACCCTCTGGATGTGTTTGCCTGGCTGCCACTTCAGGCTCCAAGTCTTTAATGCTGAACTACGGGTCGTCTCCAGACCATAGTCTGGACTCGTGCACCTTGGTACACAGCACAACCATCATCATGGCCTCCCGGGTTTGCACTTTGGGTAACGCTCTGTATTTCCCCCTCCCGCTTAGGTTATTGGTAACTCCTTTGCCTCTTTCCTATACTCGCCGTGATGAGTTTACATTTTCACTCCCTTTTGGCTAGAAGTCACCAACTATTCATCTTGCTAATACCATCTCTCTACTTGTATATATTCCACATATCTTTCACAGATTAAACTTCCCCAAATACACTTTTGCGGGCCACTATCTCACTGGAATATGGCAGTAGCTTGCCACTGCCCAGGTTAAATTACAAAATTCTTTAATTTGGCCTCTAAATCTTTACTAATCAAAAAAAGTCTCTACCTTCTCTTTTTTTCCTCTCTGTGTTTTTACTCAAACTCTCTGCCCCAACCAGACAGCCTCGCTACATGTGCCACAAACGTTCCTGTGTTTCTCTGCTGGGTGCTGGTGCTTCTCAATTCCTCATCCTACCCTTCTAACTTCTCTTCCCTTTCTTCCCAAATGCTGCTCACCATTCAAGGTTCAGCATGTGGCCCATCTCTTCCCTGAGGCTCCCATGACTCCATACTTTCAGGGAATATTTCTTTCCCTGAACTTCTGAGAGCTCATTGCCTCACTCAGTCCTTAATGCTCATTGTGGACACCTACACCATCTTCCTAATCATTCTGTTGATGAACTTAGCCTCTTTGCATTCCCATCACCTAGCACCTCATAAAAGACAGGCACAAATGGCTGTGTGTGATGACATTACTGAGTTATCTGTGAGTCCTCTTACTCCTTCCTCTGACACACCCCCTCCCCCACTCCTGCACGTCAGACCAGTTCTCATCTCCTGGCCTCCAGGCCATCCCTTCCTTTCAATGCCCACTGTTTCTGCTCTCTTTCGGGCCCTCCTTCTTTTAGGATCTATCCATGCCCTTTTGCCCAAGTTGTGGCCCCAGGCCTGTGCCCACTGCAATCCACCCTGTGGGTCAACTGGATTAATGTTGCCATAACATTTCAGCATGCCATTTCCATTCCGAGGTTTTCAAAATACTCCATCTGCATTTATAATAAAATCTAGAAAAAATATATAAATATATAGCAACATATCATAAAATCCCCACCTGAAACTAATGTTAACACTTTATGTTAATTTTACATGAGTAAAAAGAAAACAAACAAAATCATAGATGGAATAAATGACTCTGGGAGAAATTTTAAAATAAATACAGACTCCACAGCATATTCTCATTCTGATGCGTCTAGTGAAGCTTCTCTCTCACTACTTCCTCACACATGCCTTCTGCCCCAGTAAAATGGCTGCGTCAGTTTGTGCTGTGAACACCTTACAGTTTTCTGCTTTTGTAACTTTGACCGTGTTGCATCAAGCCCTATTAAAATATCCTTTTTAATATTTTCATATTTAGAGATTTCAGGCATTTTCAAGACCTCAGTTCAAATCATCCTTCTTCATGAAGGACTGTCCTCGCAAAATCTATATCAGCTGCCATTGTACTCATTTTTTTGTTGTTGGAAAAAAACATTACCACCTCCCCTGGACTGTGTAGTTCTGGTAAAGAAGGGAATGTGTTTTCCAGGTCTCTTACAGAGCCCAATGTTGCAGTGAATCAAAATTGGTCAGTAAAAACTCTTAATTTAAAACCTCAGGTAAAGATTAGGAAATTGATTTTAAAAAGATAGAAAAACTAACTCCCTTAAATGCTGAGGGAAATGAAAATATGATGACAGGGGAGGTGAAAATAAAGACCCTAAAACTTGGAGAATTATCACATTTAAAGTGAAAAACCAGAAAACTGGGAGCTTGAAAGAAGAGCTAACCAAAGATGGTCTAAACAGACATTTTTAGCAATTTTATGTACCTTTTGTCTTTTAAAATACTTTTAAGTATTTAAAATGAGCATTGTAAAGGCAACTGGCATTTTGGGAGCACTTCTAGCTTCTTCCCTCCCTGGGGAAATGGAAGGTTTATGCCCCTAACATCACAAGGAGCAAGCAATAAACTCCGAGGGGGAAGAGCAGCGAGCCAGTAATGAGTCAGTAGAATGAACAAGTTTTACTGCCTATTTGGAAACAGCACATACCCTTTTAAACACCTTGAACAAAAAGGAGGAGCAGTGAAGCGGCTCTATGCTCATGAGCACAAATCCACTGCCATGTGAATGCCTCTATACGTCTCACTTCTCCCACAAACAAAAAAGGAGGATCCTTCCCATCTAGGTGGAATTCATCACCTGACACCCGGTTCAACTACCTACATCTGGAAAACAAACCAAAGAAGCAGGATTCAAACAATTTGTGAGGGCTTAGCAGGCAAGAGATAGGAAGAGACAACTTTGCAAACTCTTTCCTGTGCCACTTTTCAAATTTCCTTTGACCAGAGCTCATCTGAGCATGGGCGCTTCCAATCACTTCAAAGAGAGCTTGCTGTCCTGGTGAATATTTTGGGGCCATGGGCCAAGGCAAGTCATGGGCTAGCACTTTTATGCTGGGTCTTTGATCAAGCTTCCTTTAATCTCTTATCGTGGGTTTGATTCTCGTTTTGCACCTTACCATCCGGACCTCTGTGCTGACTTTTCTTTGAAGTCAGCAGTAGACCTGTGGGTAGAAGGCCTGTAGGAAACAGACGCTCAGCTGTCAAACTGGTCGTAATTGTTTTTATATTTTGCGCTTTGTTTTGAATTACTCAACCTCTCCACACAGCCACACCTGGGCTCTTCAGATGTTTCCTTATCTGTGTGTTTCTGACTCCTGAGTAAACAAATGTGGTTTAAAAACAAATAAAATTATTCACCTTAATAAGTAGACATAAAGAATGATGTAGTAAAGGCAAAAGTATTGACACAGAATGATGCTGACCACATGTTCTTAAAGTGAAAGAAACAGTATTTATGCTATTTTTAAAAATCTACATAAAGCACAGAAAGTCTAAACGACATAGCAGTTACATCTGGTTGGAGGATTATGAGTGTGTTTAATTTTGTATTAGTTGCTTATCTTTATTTTCCAATTTGTATTAGATGAACATGCACTGCTTTTGCAATAAGAAAAAAAGCATTTTTAATTTAAGAAAATAGTCACATAAAGACAAGAAAAGTAATCTTCTATTAATAATGAGCTTATTTCTTATGAATGACAATTCCAAATGTTCGAGGCTGATAATATATGACACACCATTTTTTTTCCTAACTAATCTTCTTGTAACATTCTCCTAACTTGCTTGACTATAGGAAATTTAAAACAAGCTCAACTACCATCCGGGAAGTTATTAATTACTGTATTCATTACCAAGGGTCTATTGTGTGGGAATGGATTAGAAGATGCTGTAGAAGCTGGGAAAATGTTTGGGGTCCTTAAATCAGGCAGACCGGTTTTGAATCCCTGAGCTTCACCACTTTTTACTTGTACAAGATTAAGTAATGTCCCCAAGATCAAGCAGCTAGTAAATGATGGAGCCACAGGCCTTGCACTTAGGCTCCCAGGATCCCAGGTTCACCACCCTCTTCCCTCGGTATTTTGGATAGACCAGGTGGGGGTATGTGAGAAGCAGCGACTTGCATTCTTTCCCTTTCCTCTTCTTTTTCCACTTCTTCTCAGTTACCCTCTATTTTGCCCTTGCCCTCTCCCCTCTCTGCCACTCTGTAACCACAGCTTCCCAACTTTATCACCAGCAACAAGTCTCAGGTCAAAGGTAGGAGAAAGTATCAGGGCTTGGAAGGTCTGTGGTGGCCAGGAAGAAGGAAAAAGGTTAACCGCACCCCCCCCCACCCCCCTGCCAACAAACAAACAAAACAGATGAATTCCTCATGGCAGGGTAAGTGGACAGGCAAGTGGCATAGAGCCCATTTGTATTCAAGAAAGGCATCTTCTTTTTTTTTAACTTTTTAAACGTTTATTTATTTTTGAGAGAGAGAGGCAGAGTACAAGCTAGGGAGGGGCAGAGAGAGAGGGAGACATAGAATCCGAAGCAGGCTCTAAGCTCTGAGCTGTTAGCACAGAGCCCGATGTGGGGCTCGAACCCACGAACCGTGAGATCATGACCTGAGCCAAAGTCAGATGCTTAACTGACTGAGCCATCCAGATGCCCCAACAACCTATGCTTCTAAGTGCACTTCAGTCCCTTATAAACCCCTGGCCCCATATTGCAGGAAGCCACACATATATCTCCTGTGTACAGGCCCACTCCTTCCAGGCCTCCTCTCTACTATATTGCCTTTGGCCTCCATAACCTTTTGCCCCATCCATGACCCAGTTCGGTCTGGTGCAGGACCTGTGTGAAAATGCCTTTCTTTCATCTGTCATTGTCTTGGAGGAGTCTCAAAGAGGCTCCTCGTGTCTCCAGGTAAATAGCTGTCTGACATTTTAGCTCCATGCCTCCCTCTCCCAAGAACCACAAGGACTGATAGGCCTGGTTTGGGGGAGACAATAATAGCAAAACCTGCACTGTGTTCCGAATTATTTCTCTCCTCTGATGGGCAAGGCTCTGTTTAAGGGACATTTTTGTTGAGCTTGACTTTCTATTCCTCCAAGAGGAGCTCTCTCTAATCTCAGGAGCCTCTTGGGCCTCTCAGGCAATAGACTGGGGGCATAACTACACCAGTTTTCAGATAGGATTGGACATGAGGAAGCTCCAGCTACACTGGAATTCCACTTCATGTCACCATTGGCTTCCATGCCACACGATCCCCTGCTTTCCAACAATATCAATAGTTTGCTACCTGAAAATAGGACTTTTGGCACTATGCCCAAGAAATATTTCAATGTTTATACATATACATTCCCTAGAGACTAGTTTTCTGGGTGTGTGTGTGTGTGTGTGTGCGTGTGTGTATGTGTGTGTGTGTGTGTGTGTGTGTGTGTTTTAAAAGATTTCTGAATGTGTCAAGTGCTCTTGGGGAAATTTTCAGGAAAATAAGGGAAACCTGAAGTAAATAGGATTGCCACAAGCAGCAAATCAATAAACTGGATAGCATAAAGCTTTGTGCTGTGGCACTTTTTTGTGGACTTAACATTAGTTAATACTGGTCCCTACTCAGTAGTTCACTGATGCTTTCCCATCAGAATGAATTCATGGGAATTATGAGCATGGTCCATTCTTTTTATTTGATGGAGTTCTAACATCACAACTAACACTGAATTAGGAAGTACAGAGTCATTGACAATTGGGGAAATACAGAGTTAGGTTCTTATTAGCTTCTGACCACAGAGCATTTTCATCAACCGATCAATACATAATCTTGTTTTATGTGTTTCTATTTGATTGAAAGACATTTTATTTAATATATATCATTGAGTCATTAATACCGAACTCACAGCCAATAGTGCTACAACTCATGAGGGAACAAAGCTTATCTAACACAGGTGTTTTCTTTGTAAGGCACAACACAGCTTTCTGGTGCTTAGAAATACTAACAGCATTTCAGCACAATGTTTGGAACCCTTTTTAAATAGGGAAATAACCAACAAAAAACCACAAAAAATACGACAAATATGACACTAAATAGACCAAGGACCCTTGCTTACAGTCCTTGTTAGACCTCAGCTGGACACACACGTGTCGGGTGACTCGGATCTTTCACCAATCTGCTCAGGTCTGCAAATGACCTCAAAAGCACCACACGCATTGATTTTGGGGGTTACAAATAAATTTTGGCCAGCCAGGTGAGTTGGCAAACGGGGAACTCTCAAAGAATTTGGATCAACTATATACTTTCATCTGTTTTTTCTTTGAGGCTTTTTAACTATCCAGAAGATGTACAAACCAGGCAACAATATTTAGTGGCAATGAATTCAAATAATTTCATCCTCAATTACCAAACTTATATTCTAGTGTCAAAGATTTTGAATAGGTTAGGCATCTATTTACAACATAAGTGCCACACATCTGATTCTGTGAAAAAATTTCTTCCCTGACCGTTCTTACTCTGCACATAACTAAGTCTTAGAAAATGGTATATAAGCAAAACTGTTTTCAGCCTGTTCTCTCCAAATCAGCCTAAGTCGTTGGCTTTTTGACCCCAACCACACAACATTTTCATTTCATTATCTTAAAATCACTATAATCAGCCTAGCTTATGACTGTTCTGGAAGTGTCCAGAAGAGGTCAGAGAAATGTTGGGGTACCTACAAATGCTCTTGTAAAGACCTTAGGACACCCATTTCTGACCCAACCTTCTTTCCTAAATGTGTGCTTTATTAATACCTGATATTACTTACTGGGAAAATTTGACAATTTAAAAATCTCTTTTGACAACATTCTGAAAGTATTGCTGACCTTATTCCCCTGCTGCTACCCTCCTCCCACCATCCCCCAGCCAAAATTAAGGCAAAGTCAGAACGTTTTGAAAGAACACAAGGAAAATGCAATGTAATCACAACGGGTCACAAAGGACTCCATTCAAAAAGGCAGTAATGTAGAAACTGGATTCTAGAGGACCATTCCTGAAGGGAAAATGACTGAAAATTAGCAAGCACACAGACTAATGCTAATAAAAACCAAATGGTTTTCATTGCAAACATTCTGGATTCTTCCACTTTTAAATGAAATCCTTGTCCCCAAATTGCTTTTGTAATACCTTGGTGAAGGAAAGGTTGCAGGAGTGGGATGGGGAAATATCTGATGCTGAATTTAATCCAGACTGCTAGTTTATCATTTAATCAACCACTCCCTGTCAAACTCTGGTGAAGTTCCAGCTAAGCCAAGGTCAAGTCTTAACACTAGTCTAATTGATCAGCATCAGGAAAAGCCGTCACTATACATTTGTTCAGAAACTGTGGATTTATACAAGTAGGTCTGAGGAAAGCATAGTGGCTTTACTCTATAGAGCTGCAACTCTCCGGAAGGGAGACCTATTATTTCATGTCTTAACTTGAGATGTAGTTAGTATATAAGTATATTTTAGATATGCATGTGATCAATTTACCTTAAATGTATAGACAAAAACACATGTCTGCATGCACGTGCTACAGTTAACCTGGTATCCATTTGCTATCAGATTTACAGATAAACTCACTACCAGATTCACATATAGAATGTAAACTATAGAATTTCACTTGGGTTGAGCCAAAGATGCTTATGTAATAATAATAATAATAATAATAATAATAATAATAATAATAATAAATAATAATAGCAGCCGGGGCGCCTGGGTGGCGCAGTCGGTTAAGCGTCCGACTTCAGCCAGGTCACGATCTCGCGGTCCGCGAGTTCGAGCCCCGCATCAGGCTCTGGGCTGATGGCTCGGAGCCTGGAGCCTGTTTCCGATTCTGTCTCCCTCTCTCTGCCCCTCCCCCGTTCATGCTCTGTCTCTCTCTGTCCCAAAAATAAATAAAAAACGTTGAAAAAAAAAATAATAATAATAGCAGCCAATGGTGGACATGTGTCAGGAACCAAGCCCTAACTGTGTGAAAAGTGCTGTTTTAAGTTCTTCAAAATTTGTTTTCATTAAACTGTATATGGTAACTACATTTTTGTCCCCATTTTAGAGCTAGAGAAATTGAGGATGGTTGTTAAGCAACAAAGCCAAGGTTTGACTCAAGCAGTGGTGGCCAGAGTCTGAGCTTTTCTGTGATGCTAAGTTGCCTCTTTGCTTTAAATGTTTTTTTCTTATAATTGCTCAACAGAGTAATACATATTACCTCTATTTTAAGGAAATCTAAGCACAGAGTCGTCACATGTCCAAGATGACCAAGATAACTTTAGATAGAGCATTGGCTTAATTTTAGGCTGTTGTTTTTAATACAGTATCATTCTGCCATGACCAAATAACATTAAAGAAATTTTAGAAGCTACACAGAAAGGGGAAGAAAATCCAAATTAAATTAAACAGCAACCAGTTTTTGGGGGGGATGGCGGTTTTGATGCCAAATTAAGGTTTTGATTGCTCTATAATGTGAGTATAGCTACATGAATTTTTTTTTTTATCTCATTTGGCCCTGAATTTTAGAATTTGTTGAGATAATCACAGAAATCTCAAGTCTAATAGACACACAATAATAATTCTTTTTTGGCTCTCCCCAAATTGGTGAAATTCTTATTAGTGAAATTCATTATCTTATAGTCCATTTAAATGAATGGCTCACAGCCAAGAGAGGACAGTCAATAATTTTCCAATAGGGATTCCTCCAAAAATCAAAACCCAAAACATATTCTTTTAATAACCCAAAGCCTTGACACTGTGTTACAGTTAAGTTAAAGTGCCATATGTCTAAAAATAATTTTTCTTTCCAGGTCCAATTTGCATTTTGAATCCTAAAAGATTCTTTGCTAGCAAAAAGCTATTAGAGATTATACTGCAATTTAAATACAATATATCACTTAAAATAAGTTATCAGGGCTGCAGGTTCATTATAATGTTAATGAATAATAATGCTCCTTTTTGAGGAAAGATAGAGAAGGTTACTGAAAGGCTAGGTTGTTCTCTCAGGAACTTCTGTCAGGTAGATTCCAAGATCCCTGGACACTGGTGGATGTCTCTAAAGAGAAAGCAGTGAACTTACATACCCCTGTTTCTCCCATTGAAACATTTTGTTAATTTGGACCACGGTACTGAGCAAGAATGGCCAGACACCTTCACTAATATGCAATTACTGAGAATAACTCAAAACATTCTGCCTTTGCATCAATTTTGGTTACGGGGTGGTGCAAAAAGATCACCGCAGGAAGATGAGCTGGGTCATCAGTGCTTTTATAAAACTGATGTTGGAATCATAAGACAGCTCTTTTCTAGTGAGCACTATTCAATGCAGTATGTATAACAAACTAAGCAATTAGTGGACACGAGGTCGTGTTTGGCTCCAAATGTTTATATTTTTTGATGAATAGCTCTTTTATAGTATCAAAAACACAGAGGATTATGCTAAGTCATTTGCCTTTTCCAAAAAAATGTTCTCCTTGTGGGCATGAAAAGACTCCAAAACTTTTCAACTCATTTTGACAAGTATTTTTGAGTATCCCCATGATATCTGACAGTACTCAGAACTGAACACACCAGGCTGAATAAACAGGTATCATCCCTGCCCTCAGAAAGCTTGCAGGTTTTCCTCTGAAACGAGACTATTTCTTTCGTAATGCACATAAACTCCTATAATGTCACTGTATCTAGACATGCATGGTTCTCATTTTCAATCACTAAATTTAGCCAGTATTCAGTTGATAAGTAAAGCTCTTATTTTATATGCAACCTGAGCTAAGGAGGCACATGTGGTGTTTCCATGTGCCTGTGTTTGCACGTGTGAGCTGACCAGGAATCTGAACGGTCACGTTGTGAATGAAATGACCAGGGATAGGGAACCTGAGGAGATGATGGTTGAAAACCAGCAACACTTAGCTAATTTGGGGCATCCAAGAGAAGGAAAGCACAGGGGCTTCATTAAACAAGAGTGGAAATGGATTATGGAGAAGAGAGAAGCTGGAGTCAAACAAGAAGGGCCAGACTAGTGGTGATTTGGGTCCTAGAGAGCTGGTTATGCTTACCTGAGTAGGAAATTCATTGAAAATTCTCCCTGAAATACCTCCAGAAACGGTTTCCTTGTTGACCTAATTCTAGCTTAGGAAGGTAGAATTAGGAAGGTAAATTAAACAATTGAGAAGAGAGTCATTGGCTTTGCCGCTAGCAAAGGAGATGAATCAGACAGAAAAGGGCTCAACTTAGGTTGCTTGACAGAGAAACATAGAACTGAGAAACCTGACTTACGTAAGCAGGACAAAGCCAGAATGAAAACACTTCTTTGCTGCCATATTTGTGGATCAGGTGCCCTGACAAATCACTTTGCCTGAACAACAGTGGTTTTGTGACATCAAGATAAGGAAGTTGAGGATAAACATAAAACATAAGTGAAAACTTTATTTACTCAACCAATATGTATGGACAATTTACTACATGCCATGCACCTTGCTAGGTGGTGAAGACAGAAGGATAAATAAGATAGAAAGAGTTGAAACTTTCACTATAGTGGGAAAAACTAGACATTGGACAACTAACTATAAGTGAGATGTAAGTTATGGGTATGTAGGGAATGAAGGAAGAATTAGCTAGGCAAAGGTGGAGAGAAGACCATTTCATTCATTCATTCATTCATTCATTCATTCATTCATTGTTCCACAAATATTTGAGTCAGGTACCAAGCTGTGTTCCAGGTGGAGAAGGTGGGTGATGGCCTTGACAAAAGAGGACTGGAGTGTAAGAGTCTATGGGTGTGAAAACGTAGGCTAACCTCTGAAGAAGGGATGCAGGATGGATAAAGGATGAAAAGCTATGTTCCCAAAGCTTCAGCACCTACATTCCCAAAGCTTTTCCTATCTTTGGTGGAAGCAGACTTGTGGGAACTAATAAGCAGGGGCTTGGCCCTTATCACTCTGTCCAGTGAAGGGGAGGGATATGATCATGGGAAAGAGGATTTACTCCTGCTGAGGCTGCAAGAAACAGCCAGCCTTGTCCTGTAAGTTCTCATCATGAGCATCTCATGGAGACAGCTTTCCCTTTATTTTCTACCTTGATGGCTGGTCACAAAGTTCTCAAGAATCTCTTGGACACATGCCCTGCCAAATGGACTTATGCTTTCACGAGCCCTAGCTTAGATGGGTCTTCTCCATGAATCCAGAGTTCTTGTGGACTACAGATGTTAAGCTGTGGGCTGACCTCCTCTGTAAGTTTCATATATTGTAGCATCATTTGTATGATGATATGGTTAGATGAGAGATGGGGCCTCGGATCATCAATGATGATATATCAGTATGAGACATGCAATTACTGAGAAATAACTCAAAGCATATTTCCAGGTAACCCACAGAATACAGAAGCAATAATAATTATAGGTACACTCTTTACCCAGAACAAGGGATCTACTCTGCACAACCAGGCCATAATGGTCATTCCAAAAGAATTCTTCCTTCTCAGTTAAGTATGTCTTCTCATTGTAAATTATCACCATCTGTTATTTAAAAGCTTTGAAAATCACACATGTGCTCTATCAGCATCTTAAAATATTTTGACACTGGGTTCTTTTTCCTGTTACTATGCTTGAATTAAAAACGACTTTTTGGGGATGCAAACTGTTGCAGTCACTCTGGAAAACAGCATGGAAGTTCCTCAAAAAATTTTAAAAAATTAAAAATAGAACTACCCTACGACCCAGCAATTGCACCACTAGGTATTTATCCAAGGGATGCAGGTATGCTATTTTGAAGGGACACATGTACCCCCATGTTTATAGCAGCGCTATCGACAAGAGCCAAAGTATGGAAAGAGCCCAAACGTCCACAGATGGAGAATGGATAAAGAAGATGTGGTATATGCAGTATTACTCGGCAATCAAAAAAGAATGAAATCTTGTCATTTGCAACTACGTGGATGGAACTAGAGGGTATTATGCTAAGCAAAATTAGTCAGAGAAAGACAAATATCATGTGACTTCACTCATATGAGGACTTTAAGATACAAAACAGATGAACATAAGGGAAGGAAAGCAAAAATAATATAAAAACAAGGAGGGGGACAAAACATAAAAGACTCTTAAATATAGAGAACAAACAGAGGGCTGCTGGAGGGGTTGCGGGAGGGGGGATGGGCTAAATGGCTAAGGGGCATTAAGGAATCTACTCCAGAAATCATTGTTGCACTTAATTAAAAAATTAATTAATTTTTAAAACTGACTTTTATAGGCCCTGCACTGAACATGGAAGCTGCTTGAGATTCTCTCGCTCTCTTCCTCTGCCCTGCTCCCCTGTTCTCTCTCTCCCTCCTTTTCTTTCTCTAAAATAAAATTAAAAATTAAAAAAAAAAAAGGACTTTTATTGTTCATTTAAAGTCAGGTAGGCAATATCTGAAAAAAAAAATTACCTTTTCACACATAATTAGATTTTCTTGTATTAAATAAACAGGACAAAAAATGGATTCCTCCCTCCTAAGTTTTTAAAATTAACAGGTATGGTAGCTGATGTATGAGAGAAAAAGCAGGATCCTTGGCTTTCTGTGTTGACGTACAAAATTAGTGGCCTGTCCCTCCCTCAGTAAAGGAAGAAACATTTTTGTTCCATGTAAAATGTTTGTCATGTACATAACCTGGGCTCAGGTAGAAGCAGTACAAGCCAGTCCAGTGAGACTGAATCCTATTTTAGATGGACTACAAGTGTCAGCAACAGAGGAAGCTTCCAGCTAAGAGCAATGTCGGGATTGGAACCCACAGGCAGTTCCAACAAAGGAGATGTAACCAGCAGTGTGCTGATCCAAGAAAGTTCTGCAAGGTCTGGGAAAAGGTAATGAGGCTAGGAGCTAAGCTAGGTTTCAGTCCCAGAAGACAGGAAAGGAAAAGTGGAAAGAGTCAGACTCCAGAAGCGGGGAATGAGCCAGAAGTGAGGTCCCAAGGGACAAGGTAGGACCCTACGCAACTGGAGCGGAGGTCAGAGGCAGCTCACCCGTGAGACTCACCAGATTTGGAGCCAGGGCCACTGACCATGACCTTAGTGAGTGCCTGGGCCTGAAATGGGTCTGACTGTACAACAGGGACCCTGTGTGGAACCCAACTAGTTTGTAAACTTTTTAAATCTTCTCATCTCTTTTCTCGGTTTTAATTTTATTATCGCAGTTAAAATACATCATGTCAAGTTTCATAGCAATAATTGCTACTATCTTGTATTCTCTTTTAAAAGATTCATATTGGGGCGCCTGGGTGGCTCAGTCGGTTAAGCATCCTACTTGGGCTCAGGTCATGATCTCACAGTCCGTGAGTTCGAGCCCTGCGTCGGGCTCTGTGCTGACCGCTCAGAGCCTGGAGCCTGCTTTGGATTCTGTGTCTCCCTTTCTCTAACCCTCCCCCATTCATGCTCTATCTCTCTCTGTCTCAAAAATAAATAAACATTAAAAAAATTTTTAAAGATTCATATTTGCATGGATAGGGGTTTAAGAGGACTTTCAAGGCTTCACTTGTGCCATTTCTTCTCAACATGCTTCTCAACATGTATCCTTGCTACAGAATAGTGTATACAGGGCTTTGAGAAATTTTCTGTTCGGTTAATGACTTTTTATATATTGCTTCTTTCACTCGATCCACTCAAATATAATTAAGTTATTTCTCTGAACAAATACAATTATTAATATTTTGCTTCTTGGCAATATCTAAGTTAGTGAAATCATTAATTGTTATATACATATATTTGGGGATAATGAATTCATCTAGCTTCAGACTAGCAGACGTATCAAAATATCCTAATTTCACTCAGCTAATTTCATTATACCAGAAAATTAAGCCCATGGATTTAACAAAAGCTTTCTTTTCTGGGAGTATTTTTAAGTAACTACTGGATCCTCAAGCACATCTTATTATAAGTCTTTAATGATTTGGGAGTCCTTTCAATAAGAATTTCTTTGAAGTTCAGGAAAGCCTTGATTAACAAAAGAAACTTTTTAAAGAGATGGCCTGGGCCATATCCCCCATGTTATAGTTGGCTTGCTTCTTTCTGCTTTAAGCATAAAGCGCTGAGGAACAAACGCACTGAGGGCTATTGGTTGCCTGCTAACTGATTTCAATTTGACTTCCCAATCATCTGGTCTGTGCTGTGGACCAAATCCCTTTTCTCAGGTTCACAGCTAAGGTCCTACTACTTGTTAGACTCCTGCCGACTGAAGTTTCTAAAAAAGATATTTTGGGGTGCCTGGCTGGCTCAGTCGGTAGAGCATGCTACTCTTGACCTCAGGGTTGTAAGTTTGAGTGTAGAAATCACTTAAAAACAAAATCTTTAAAGAAATAAATAAAAATAAATTAATTAATTAATTAAAATTCAAAAAGATATTTTTATTTCTAAAATGTGACAATTCCAAGGCGTCTGGGTGGCTCAGTCAGGTTAGCATCTGACTCTCGATCTTGGTTCAGGTCATGAGCTCATGGTTCGTGAGTTCAAGTCCTATATGTGGCTCTGCGCTGACAGCGTGGAGCCTGCTTGGAATTATCTTTCTCCTCTCTCTCTGCCCCTCTCCTGTTCTCTCTGTCTCTGTCTTTCAAAATAAATAAACTTAAAAAAATAAAAATAAATAAATAAAATGTGACAATTCCACTTTGTTTTTTTTTTGTTTTTTTTTTTAATTTTGAAGGAAGATCGTGTCTCTGAGAAACGTTTAAACAAACATTTTGTTTTAAGGTAAGAACTCACTGATTCACTATGACTCTTCTACCTAGGCTAGTGAAAAGATAAATAGAATGAATTCATTAGTGATTCCGTCAAATGGAGTTCAACAACAACATGCCAGACGGGTGGTCCTCCACCATTACCTCTTGCTGGTTGCTGTTTACCCACTTGAATTATATAATTACATATGACAGCACGTGAGCCAAAAGCCCTAACCGGCGTGAACTAATTTCTAGCTCTGGTGGCACATCCTAAGACTCTAGAATCTCATTGCTGTCAGCATTTACCTCCATTAGGAAGGGTATCTCCCGCAAACTTTTCTCTGGAGAAGGAATGATAAGGGTGTGGGATGTGAAACAGGAGAGCATTTTAAGTATTTAAGTATTAAATTAAGTATTTCAGTATTAAGCTCTAAGCCTTATAGAGTGCAGCCACCAGCTCTCTGCTTTAATCGGAAAGCCTTCCCCTGAAGCTCCCTGGCCTTCTGGCACTCTGAGACACTGAGAGACAAAACTAGCCTTCTATTATCACTACAGGTAGCATCCAAATCATTTCTCTTCACACTGCTTGTTTAGGCTTCTGCCAGTTGATCATTCCAGCATCAACTACCTTACCTCTTTAACTGTCTGGACATTCTTCACTGTTTATTAAATATTAACCCCTTGCTCAGTCTTCCCTTCCATGAAAGTTCTGCCATCTTCCCAGGTAACATCAGGGACTTTAGGGACCACCTCTGCTACTCTCCAGCTCTAGAATTTCTGAACTTTCTGAACTGTCATGACCTTCACCTCCACTCCACATCAGTACATGCATTTTGATGGTAACATCCTGAGGTTGCCATTACCCAGAACAGTTCTACCTTTGAAATCTTAGACTTGACTAACCTATGTACCGACCTTCTGATCCTTAGAAGGTTTTTCATTTGTTTATTCCCTCTATACCTGCTTTTGAACTTCACTGAGAACTCACCTTGCACCTACTCTATTTTCCCTTTGTGTTTATCTTCTATCCAGCCTACATTCTTAGTGCCATCATTTAAACCAACATCTCATCACAGTATTTCATTCCCTTGCTCCCTGCAAATAAGCCTACCCTGAATCTATCCAGCTGCCTTCTTTTCCCCTCCAACTATAGGCTAAGATATTTAGTAGTGTATTTTAGGCCCACCTGGGTGGCTCAGTCAGTTAAGAGCCTGACTTTGGCTCAGGTCATGATCTCACAGTTCATGAGTTCAAGCCCCACATCGGGCCCTCTGCTGTCAGTGCACAGCCTACTTTAGATCCTCTGTACCCTCCCCTCTCTCTGCCCCTGCCCCATTTGTGCTCTCCCTCAAAAATAAACATCAAAAAGCAATATATTTTACACATTGATTCATTGACTGTCTCCTTTTTTATTGTGAGCTTCTTGTGAGCCTGGACTTTGTGTTAAACACTTCTACATCCTCAGCAACCAGTGTAGTGCTCAATATCTGTTGAAGATATTATCCTTGGTGCTGGAAAATCCCAAAACTACCTGGGTTAATGCCATTTCAAATAATGGTCTTAAGCTCCAACAGGGTTATCAATCCTGTGCACAGTCTTTCTGCATACATGGCCCTGGCTGGCCTTCCCTTCCCCTCTATACACTGCCCCTTTTCAGCCTCTGATACTCTCACTTTCTCTGCCAGCTCAGGCCCAGCATCAGACTTTGCTTCTTACTTCACAGGGAAAACTGAAGTAACTGGATGATAACCAACACACCTTCCTATCCTTCCCAGCCTCCAACCATACTTGTATTCAAGCCATTGTTGCCTCCTCCCCCGGTAAGAGAGGAAGAGGGGGCTCTCCTCTGTCTTGGGAGTCCTACCACCTTTTCCCTGGATATATCCTCTCTTATGTCCCCAGGAACTAGACTTAGCAATTTTCCCACTTTCCACCTGAAACTTCAACTTCTTCCTCTGTGCTCCCATTTCTTATCAACCTCTCAGCTGCAGTAAACTCCAACAATCTTACTTTTTAACATACTCTCTTCCTTATGGTTTGGTGATTTTACACTTCCCTGGTTTTCCATTTACCTCCCTGACTCCTCCCCTTCTATCCCTTTTGGAAGTCTTCATTTCCTTCCTGGGAAATCTCAACCACACCCTCTGTATGCTGACGGTTCCTGAATCCTTATATCCAACCCTGACTTTGCCACATGGAAGACTTATGAGTATCTCCAATCTACACTGTCTCAAAAGAGACTTTTCACTGCATGTTAAAATCTATCCATTCTCTCCAACCTGTTACCAGTCAAACCCAGGCAACCATTAGTTCTCATCCCAGATAAGTGGGCAGTAGCCTAGTTTCCTGCCCACAGCCATTCTTTAGTTACAGTTCTGATCAAGTCATGCTTCATTTGAAACCCTTCCTTCCATAACTTCTCTGGGCTATTAGTTAAAGGTAACATCCTGATAACATCCAGGTAACTTTACCATGGTCCACATGATCCAGCTCCTGCTCATCTCTGTGCTAACACTCAACATTTCCCCTCCTCATCCCCACTTTCACATTCTCATACGCACCCTCTGTGCCTTAGCCCTACAGCTATTCCTTCAGTTCCTCAATATTGTCAAGCTATCCCTCACACTTGGGATGCAGAAATGTTATTCCCTTGTGTGTATGGGTAAATCTCTTCCTCCACCTCACCAGGTGTGAGCTACATAGCAGGCAAACCTCTGCTTAAAATCCTTCAGATCCTCCCTAAAACGTATTTATTTATTTTCCATAAACTTTAGGAGGAATTACAACCCATGTAGTATATGAACTACCCCAATTAATTTTTCCAATATCATGTCTTGCTAGCCTGGTGCATTTTTCCAGTCATCATGAATCATGTGCAGGTCCTAAACTCAACTCATTCTTTGCTTGCATGCTGCATCTAGCCTATGCACATGCTGTTCTCTGCTCCACTGGTCTGGCAGTCTCTGACTATTCTTCAGAACTTAGTGGGTGACATTTCCTCTTGATAATGAGTTCCTGGCCCCATCACAGTCACTCGAGCTGCCCATTCCCATGACTTATCTGGTTCTGGTGTTCCTTTCTCAGAGTGCCTACAGCACAGTCTGCTTACTTCTGTCATAGCACTTACCCACACCATATGGTTATTTAGTTTATTGGTCTGTCATGCTGACTGGACTACCACTTTCCTGACGACAGGGGTTATCTGAGTTCATGGTCCTGAGTGTCTAGGACAAGGCTCAGCATTTAGATGGTGCCCACTTAATGTTTTTGGAAAAAAATCAATAAACGAACAGAGGCATGGATAAACAAATGAATGGATGGATGAGGAAAGAAGTTGTCTTGTTCTCTGTGAAGACATCCCTGTCCACATTTTTCCAGGGAAATTCAGGAGGACATTCCAGGTTCAACTTCTCCATTACTAGCAGATAAAAAGGCCAGTGCCTCACCCACTCTAACTGAGTTTTCAGTGGGTAGCACAGCCTGAAACTGCACCTGTTAAAGCAATTATTTGGTTAACATTTATACTTCTTTTTAAAAATGCAAACATCCAGGTAATTCCTATATACCTTAATGTCAACTGATATACTTAAAATGCTTTTCTTCTGACCCCTAACAGAGACCACTCCATTGAAGGAACAAGAACTTTGTGTGTCAGGGAGGAGAGATGGTTTGGCATGGGTATATTTTAAAAGCTTCCCAAATTATCCCAATAAGCAGCCGTAGCTGAGAATCACTATTCTTCAGCACTTCTCAGACTTTATTGTGCACACTATTCTCCTGGGGACTACATTAAAAATGCAGCTGCAGATTCAACAGGTCTGAGGTGGGGCCTGAGAATTTGCACTTTTGCAAGTTTCCCAGCTGATGTCGATGCTGATGCTGCCAGTCTGTGGGCCCCACTTTGAACAGCAAGGATCTAGTTATTCTTATTGCCACAGGTCTCTGGTTTATTTACTTTTGGGGTCAGTGAGTGGCGAGGGAAGGGATAACAGAGAGAGTGTGCAAGGGCAAGCATGGAGTAACTATGGATTCAAATCAGTGTGCCTGATGGTAAGTTTTGTTCTATAGGAAATGTGGATCTAAGTGCCCATTTCTGATTGTGCAGACTTTAACTTATTCACAGGCGGACCTGTCATACCTTGTGCTACGAAAGAGCACAGAAGTCAAGGAAAATGTTAATAAGGGATGACAAATTATAGACCAAATAGACTATATTGAACTATATAGAATATATAGACTATATAGAACATTCTCTCTCTCTCTCTCTCTCTCTCTCTCCTTCCCTCTCTTTTGACCACGCTTTCATCTTTAAAAATATGTTGACTGCTTTTTGGTTCTCAATAAATAGGCTAAACAGGGCATCTGCAACTTGCATGAACAAAACACATTAAATGGAATATATCCGTGCATTATACCTACGGTGCATCTCCATGAAGGATGTGTCATGTGAAATGGGCTATCATTATTAGTCTTTGCTGTTTCTCTGTAAAATGAGACACTGTAATTCCAATTTTGTAGATAAGGAAAATAAAATGCAGAAAGCTAAACTGACTTAATTAAGATCACATGCTAACAACACAGGATGTGGCCAAAACTTGTATCTTTGCTCTCCCATGCTAAGTTGGCTTAGTGGAAAAAGGAGCAGTAATCTTTCAAAAGATTGTGCCTTAATTATTCATAACACTTGTATCTCTTTGAAATAAAGCTTACTATTTAACAGTCTTTCTTCTACACATATCTACTGCTGGAATTTGTCTATGTTCTATTCATCCAATTATTAACCTATTGAAATGAATTCAAATTGGCCTTACAGGGATACATAAATTAACTCATATACACTGGATGAGAAAGAAAAAAGAGGATAGGAATAATGCTAATGAATCAAATGGTATACAAAGAGGTCTTATAATTACAAGGTGAAAACAAATTTGACTCTTGACTTACTAGCAGTCAAGGTGAAACAGGACACATTTCACAGAACCCATATGTGAAACCAACACATTTTTTCCAAGAGCAGGATTATTTCCAAAAGCAAACTGCTCTGCGGTAGACCCCATATTCTGACTTTGTTTCAGAAATGGCTGGCCTACCTTGCCCTATGATATCACATGCATCTCTGACACCCTCTGAAAGCTAAACTCCCGGTGCATACAAACAATGTTTCCAATGTCCAATTTTGAATTTTAACTTCCTACTTGATTTTCTGTTTCCATAGACTTTCATCAATATTAGCCTAACACAATCCAATAATCGATACTCAAACTGAGAAGCTTGAGTTATTTAGTGAAGATTTGGTAGACACTTAAAAGGAAATGTAATCATTTTTAATTGCAAAAATGGGATTTAACACTTAATAGCAAGCAGAAGATCAAAATATAATTACTTAGAGGCACCTGGGTGGCTCGGTAGGTTAAGCGTCTGACTTTGGGTCAGGTCATGATCTCACAGTTCGTGGTTTCAAGCCCCACGTTGGGCTCTGTGCTGACAGCTCAGAGCCCGGAGCCTGCTTCAGATTCTGTGTCTCCCTCTCTCTGCCCCTCCCCTGCTCGTGCTCTGTCTCTCTCTCTCTCTCTCTCAAAAATAAATAAATTAAAAGCAATGTTAAAAAATATAATGATTTATAGATGGACACTGGAGAGATAAAAAAAAGGGACGAGGGTGGTTTTGTTTTGTCTGTCGATGGCTTTATTAAGTTACAATTTGCATACCATAAAATTCAACCAACACTTTTTAATAAATTATCCAGTTGCACAAAACCATCACTGTAATCCAACTTTAGAATGTGTCCATTACCCAAAAGCCTCCCTAGGGCCCATGTGCTGCAATTCCTGCCCCACTCCCAGCCCCAGGCAATAGCTGTTCTGCCTTCTGCCTCTTTAATTTTGCCTTCTCTGAAAATTTCATGTAAGTGGAATTGTATAATATGCACGTTTTCGTGTCTGGTTTATTTCACTTAACAATGTCTGAGGTTCATGCATACCGTTGCATGTGTCATAGTTTGTTCCTTTTTATTGCTGTGTTGTATTCCCGTTTATAGCTATACCTTATTTTGTTCATTTACCTGTTGATAGACATTTGGGTTGTTTCCATGTTTTGGCTATTATGAATAATACCATAATGAACAATCACAGAGAAATTCTTGTGAGGACATGTGCTTTCATGTCTTTTAGGGAAATACCTAGGTATGAAATTGCTGGTCATATGCAAAGAGTATGTTTAACTTTTTATGAAAATCGCCAAATGCTTTCCCAATTGGTTTTTAGATATCCACCTGGGAAGTACTGAGGTATTTTTCCATTCCCACCAACAATGTTTGATGTCTCCAGTCTCTATATCCTCACTAACACTTGATACTCTTTTTTTTTTTTTAGTGTTTATTTATTTATTTTGAGAGAGAGAGAGAGAGAGAGAGCCCACGCAAGCAAGTATGAGTGAGCGGGAGAGGGGCAGAAAGTGAGGGAAGAGAATCCCAAACAGGTTCCATGCTGTTAGCATTGAGCCCAATGCGGGGCTCAATCCCACAAACTGTGAGATCATGACCTGAGCTGGTACCAAGAGTTGGATGCCTAATCAACTGAACCACCTGGGCGCCTTTATTTATTTATTTATTTATTTATTTATTTATTTATTTATTTATTACAGCCTTTCTGATGGTTATATGGTTATAAGGTGAGGGTATGTTGAACAGAGAGAATATATCCTGGTTTTCAGTCAGTCAGTCATAGGATAAAAACTAGTTCCTCCCCACCCCCCCCAACTGTATCTCCTTTTCTGAACAATCGGAGAGAATGAAATCTTTCAGGATTCAAGGGTTTGGGAACTGTCCCCTTATGAATTTTTAATTCTCTATTTTTCAATTTCCCTTAAATAATCTACTAATATCATCAACTTGATCTTCATATTATATCAAAGGCTTATTGGAAAGCACTTGCCACCCCACAGTTTGCTAAGGAACAGAACAAAGCAAGACCCTTGAACTACAGCCATACCTCTCACTCTGCAATGTTAAGTGAGTGTAAAGCCAGAGGCCTCGTCCTAGCCAAAGCAGAGTTTATATCCACTCTCCTTTATATATAGGTGATGTTCACAGCTGTGAAACAAACCTTAGGATTCCAAATAAGCTTACCAGGCATTGCTAAATTTCCTTCCCTTTAACCATTTCATTCAACTTATCTATGTTTTCCATACCTTGGCCATGCATTAAGGAAAAAAAATAAAATAATGGTGTACCACTGCTTAAATTCTACCTAGAAGGTAAGAAAAATATGTTACATATGTTTGTTTTTATCACATAATTGATTCCCTTCTTGGAAAGGACTTGATTGACAGATGCTAATTTTGACCGGGGAAATTTTCAAGGAAGTATTGCTACACAATAGTCGGGAGAATGGTGTCGGGAAAGCTGCCCAAAGCAAACTGCCACATGCCACATTTACATGAACAAAGGTGTGTCTCAGCCAGCTTTCTCCTAAGATACCTGCTGGCCCGAAGGATTTTTCTCAAACTTAATTACATAATAAAATAGCCTCATCTCCTACTCCAAAAGGTTGCTACACACCCGGGAGCCCTGAAGAGTCAGTCTGCAGTCTTTCTTGTACTTATCTAGTTGTGCCATTTTTCTTCATGGAGGCTTCATGGGGTGTTAACAGGCAAGAAAGGAGAGACCGTGGCCAACAGTGAGAGACCTTTTCCTGTTGCTGCCAGGAAAAGGCCAGTTGGTGCCAAGATACTTCACCTAGGGCATTACCAGAATCTGACCCTTACAAAAATGAGCAGAAATTTGAAGGTTCATACTCTGAATATGAATACATTATCTCATCATGCTGAATATATCTTTCAAGTGAACAGAATGCCTCCTTTCCTTCTATTAATAATTAAGTACTTATCAAAAGTTTGCTTGGTAGGAAAAAAAAAGTTTGCTTGGTGAGTAGAGATTTAAAGGAAAGGAAATGAATAGTTCTGAGAGATTTTATCCAAGGCTTGATGCTCCATGAACCTGTCTCTCGGTGTCTCTCGGGCTACCATGATTATGCAGTATACAACCTGCACAATTGTACAGTCTTTCTCTCTCTCTTGTGCAATGTATTGCTCATGTATCTTAACTTGGCTTCTCCATCCCCCAAAGAGTCTAAGACAACACTGTTAATATTTGCTTCTTTAAGACCACTCAGTTGCAGTTGTATTTGATGTACTAAAATCACTGATGAAGCTGCTCACTGTTCTCAGTAAAATAGCTGTTTTCTGGAGTGGAGAGATATTTGTTCTCCTCCTTCTCAGTCTGGATTTAATTATTTCAACTCTCCGAGAGTCATCTTATGCCTCTTAGCATTAGGTTCTAGCAGGAGGGGAGCCAATCTGCTTTCATACAATGTAAAGACATTGGGTATTAAAAGTTTGATAGACTCCTAGTCTCCTTCGAGGCAACACAGAGGAATGGTCACCATTACGAGCTCCAGAATCAGGCTACCTGGGCTGGCATCCCAGGCCAAGTTTGTTCATTTATAAAAATAAGATATAATGGTACCTACCTCACAGGGTCATTGTAAGAATCAAACGTACTGATACATATAAACTGCATAATAGTGTCAGACAAATAACTCTTCAGTGTTAACTATTATTACTTTATTATCGTCTCTTTCTATTCTATTCTATTCTATTCTATTCTATTCTATTCTATCCTATTCTATTCTATTCTAATTCTCCTATATTCTATTATTATACTCCCCTGTAAATCTATTTAATATTCCTTCCCCATACTCTATATCACACACCTCCATTTAGTAATAAAGCAGCAGCTTGGTGGGAAACGCTTGTGCATGTATGTATGTGCATATTTTAATTCCTTACCAATAGTCTGAAAATAAAGGAATGATGGAGGGTGTATTAGAAGTTCCGTCTCACTGCTATAACAAATTACCACAAACTTAATGGCTTAAAGCAGCACAAATTTCCTGTCATACAGTCCCAAGAAGGGTTGCCAGCACTGTACTCTGTCTGGATGCTGTAAAGAGAACCGTTCCTTTCCCCTCCCAGCTTCTCGAGGCAGCACACATTTCTTGGCTTGGGGCTGTATCATTCCAACCTCTGCTTTCTGCACTGCTTTGGTCATATCCCTTTCTCTGATTCTACCCTTCTGCTCCCTTCCCCTTATAAGCATGCTTATGATTACATAAATCCATCCAAATAATTCAGGATAATCTCCCCATTTCAAGATTCTTAAGTTAAATTTGCAAAGTCCTTCCCCCCCACCACCATATAAGGTAATATATTCTCAGGATCCAGGGATAGGAAGTGGATATCTTTAGGGAGGCATTATTCCACCTACCACAATGGGAAAAGCACTGGATGATCTCTTGAGATCATTCAAGCCAGTGGTACCTAATTGGAGGTGGCTCTGATGTCCCAAGGGGACAATGGCAGTATCTGGAGACATTTTTTGGTTGTTACAAGTTGGGAAGGGAATGGTACTAGACATCTAGTGGGTAAGAGGTCAGGGATGTTGCTAAACATCTTATAATGCACAGGACGGCCTCCTCACCCTGACAAAGAATTATCCAGGCCAAAATGGCAACAGTGATGAAGCTGAGAAACCATGATTTAAAGCATGTGATTCCTTGAAATCTTCCGAGCTACTGAGGTTACAATACAATGGAAACCAGTTTCAGGATTTAGATGTATATGGAGAAGTTTGAGAAATCACAAGCAAGGTCTATAACTCCATGTTTTGACAATCTTATATAGTAAATAAGAGATGAATAACATTACTCATGCTTTAATAGTAGGGTTTTGAACACTACCTTAACTTGTTATTTGTTAAGTAGTGTTTCTTTTATTTTAGGTTGGTATAATCTTTCATACTGGTGCATTTCATATACATGTAAATTATCTTTAAGTATGTATTATAAACATAATTTATGTATGTTATAAATATTAAAACTCATAGATTCTCAGATTTAAAGTACCTAACACCAAACAGATTTCAAGATGATCTACATTTTTGCCTTCGTATGACCTGATATCAATCCCTTGACTTGAAAGGATCAGAGAAGTACACTTGCTATGACATCCTCATCTATCAAGAGAAAGACATGTTAGAACCAACTTTTACGTAAAGTAAGCACCTTGGCTCTCAATACCTACTTTTCCAATTCTTATAAATCTCTGTGCTCAGGGTTGAATTCTCCCAGTCTTTGTATGTATCTATTTTAATGCTTATTTATTTATTTTGAGAGAAACAGAGATTTCAAGCAGGGGGAGGGGTAGAGAGAGAGAGGGAGAGAGAGAATCCCAAGAAGGCTCCATGTTATCAACACAGATCCCGACGCTGGACTCAAGGTCATGAACCATGAGATCATGATCTAAGCCAAAATCAAGAGTCAGACATTTAACCGACTGAGCCACCCAGGAGCCCCTCTCCCAGTCATTTTTTTAAAAATTTTTTCAATGTTTATTTATTTTTGAGAGAGAGAGAGAGAGAGACACAGAGTGTGAGTGGGGGAGGAGCAGAGAGAGAGACACACACAGAATCTAAAGCAGGCTACACGCTCTGAGCTGTCAGAACAAAGCCTGACACGGGGCTCAAACCCATGAACCGTGAGATCATGACCTGAACTGAAGTTGGACGTTTAACCAACTGAGTCACCCAGGCACTCCTCTCCTAGTCTTTTTAAAGCAATCTAGAAATTGTTGGTAGGAGACCTTATATTCTTTTCAACATGTTTTTTTTCCCCATGTTTCTTTTCCTTTCCATTCACTGCTCATTCATTTTTCTTTAATACTTTTTTCTGCCTAAGAATTCCCCTAGAATTTTGTTAATTTGCAGCAACTTTTTTTAAGTTTATTTATTTTGAGACAGACAAAGACTGCGAGTGGGGGAGGGGTAGAGAAAGAGAGAGAATCTCAAGCAGGCTCCGTGCTGTCAGCACAGAACCCACATGGGGCTCCAGCTCACGAAACCGTGAGCCGAAATCAAGAGTCAGATGCTTAACCAACTGAGCCACCCAGGTGCCCCAATTTGAGCTGCTAAAAACAGTAGTTGTATCTTTTATGGCAGAAAAGGTTGACTAACAAGCAGGGAACTGTGGGTGTGTAAGTGGGCACGAGTGTGAATACTGTACCCATAAGGGTGAGTTTCATCTTCATTTTTCCCCCCAGGAAGAACAGTAACTAGCAATATGAAAGTATTTTAACAGCTTGTAAACAAACACAGCCAAATAAAGAAGATCACAGTTATTCAGCAACTTTGTTTACCACTGACACTATTTCCATTGTATATATTTCCCTGCCAAGGTACAATTCTATAAGGTGTTTTACATTTGGTATGGTTTCTAAGCTACAATGAAAGGATACATGTTAAATATGTCTTAATGAATTGAGATTTCCCAAACACCACTTTAAGAAAAAAAAAAGCCAAAGTCCACTCCCTAAGCAGTAAATCACACCTAAGATTCCAGATTCCAGATATCACATTGCTAATTGGGGGTAGGTACCACTAGATGAGCCTGCCCAGCCTCTCTATGTGTGCCTAGTTAAAAAATTCCATTTCTTCATGGTACCCAGGTAGCTCAGCCAGTTAAGCATCTGACTTCAGCTCAGGTCATGATCTCGCGGTTCATGGGTTTGAGCCCCATGTCAGGCTCTATGCTGACAGCTCAGAGCCTGGAGCCTGCTTTGGATTCTGTGTCTCCCTCTCTCTGCCCCTCTCCCACTCGAGTCTATCTGTCTCTCAAAAACGAACATTAAAACATTTTTTTTTAATTCCATTTCTTTGTATTAAATTAAAATTAAAGAGAAAGAGAATGAGAGACTAAGTGTGAAAGAGAACCTAGAGATTAAGAGACTTAGAAGACATGTCAAGTGTATTAAGGACAGAGAAACTTGGAGACAATTAGAGGTCAATATATAAGTGGGAGTTTCTCAAAACAAGATAAGAATGAGCATATAATAAAAGAAAAGTGGGGGATGAGCAAATGATAACTTTGACAACTTGGGCACATACCAACTCTGGCACAGTGCCCCTGGACATCTCCCAGCCAAGGGATCTGTGCAGCCATTTTCTGGGAAATAAAGAAACTTCTTTTGTTTCTGGAAAGCCCTTGGGTGGGCAAGTGACTGTTAGTATGTTGAGCAACCAGTGGCTAATGTCCCAATCAGGCCTCCCTCCAGTCACCCACATCATATCTCAGGTGTCCTGTCAGTGCACATGAGATCCAGAGCAACTACAGCAATAAAAACATCAAAAAGTAATATACAGGGCGCCTGGGTGGCGCAGTCGGTTAAGCATCCGACTTCAGCCAGGTCACGATCTCGCGGTCCGTGAGTTCGAGCCCCGTGTCGGGCTCTGGGCTGATGGCTCGGAGCCTGGAGCCTGTTTCCGATTCTGTGTCTCCCTCTCTCTCTGCCTCTCCCCCGTTCATGCTATGTCTCTCTCTGTCCCAAAAATAAATAAAAAACGTTGAAAAAAAAAATTAAAAAAAAAAAAAAACAAAACAAAACAAAAACAAAAACAAAAAGTAATATACAGAAGAGCAAAGGGCAAACATTCAGAACATTAAACTATCACCTAAAATCCCAAGATATTTTCTCATCATTATTTTGCAAAGGTCAATGCATAACAAAAACCCAGATAAAACCATCTAATAGGAAATGGTTCAAAATCATTTGGGACAGGTTATTTCCTAGAAGACATGTGAACATTAGAAAAGAGGTCTAGAGTCTCCTGACAAAGGAGACAGGAGGTAAATAGTGTTCATATCCCAGGCTGTTGCACCCAGCTACCACCTTCTTCTTGTCAAATGCTCTCCTCTTTTTCACCACTCTCTAATTGATGTGACAGCTTATAACTCCACACACTTCCTCGGTTCCCTTCTCTGACTTTTCTTTTCCTTGTACTCTAACTCTTGATGTCCTCTTAAGTTCAGCCCTTGTAGCTCATCTCCTTTTAAGAACCCAAATACCCCACAAGGCTTCACCTATTGCTCCTGGACAGATCCCAAATGACCCACACGAGAGATCTTCCTACATTCCATCTCTACCTTCTTGCCGTCTATACCCACTTGTGCATAACCCCTGGCTTAGACCCAACCTGTCCAAATCCATATTAATCACATCTCTCCCTTAAACAAATTTACCTCCAAACCTCTCTATTTCTGTGCACATGGTTACCATTTTCCTGAGTCCCGTAGATTTTAAAACTTGGGATCAGATCATTTTCTTTTTTTCTTTTTTTAAAGTTTATTTATTTATTTACAGGGCACGGGAGGGGCAGAGAGAGAGAGAATCCCAAGTTGGCTCCGTACCATCAGTGCAGAGCTGATGTGGGGCTCAAACTTACAAACCGTGAGATCATGACCCAAGCCAAAACCAAGAGTCGGACGCTTACCTGACTGAGCCACCCAGGTGCCCCAAAACTTGGCATTATTTTCAGATCATTCATATTCTTCATTTAGCAATACTGTTACACTGAGTCATCGAATTCTCCATTCATGTGGTCACAGGGCTCTCTCATACCACTCTAAGCTGCTCCTCAAGGCACCCCTCCATTACAGCAGCAGTCCCTACCTGCCCACCCTCTCTGGCTCATCACTTTTCACTGAACCTACCCAACCCCGCACTCCCAGAATCAAATTTCGGCTTTGCCTTACTGAATGATCTGTCCTGGAAAATATCCGTTTCTCCTTCATTACAACATCAAAGCTAACACATACATTTCCAAAGCTCTCCATCACGTGGCCCTATCTATCAAGCCTATATATTCACTGTTTCTCAACAACATGATTGATTCCTATTCTCTGTCCTTACTTGGAATTCCCTCTTTTATACCTGTACTTCTAACCCTTAGCCCATATCAAGGCCCCTCCCAAATCTCTCTTCTCCAACTGGCTTTACGGACCACACAACACTCCCTTCTTAGTTCATGCCCCTCTGATCACCTGCATAGAGAAGTCAACATGATGATATGATGCTCTCGCCATTTCAGTGTGTTGTCTTTCTCCAACTACCTGGCAAACTCCAGGAAGCTAGAGATACAGTCCTCTATCACCCTTACCACACAATCCAGAGCTGGAAAGAGCAAATTCTTTTTTAGAATAAACTAGCTAATCAATCTAGTACTTAAGTACTTTTGGATTTTCCTTGACTATAAATAAATGATCTATAATAAATGAAAGTATACACGAAGGAAATATAGAGATATTTGTCTATTAGCATTTGATTTTTAAATGTTAATACGTTACTTGCAAAACTATTCCATTTGAAAACCATCTTCTTACCTGATTTTATGCAGTCTGACGACTTGCAAATGCCATCTAGAAAAAGAAGGGAATATGCATAAATATCTGCAATGCGGGTTTGTAATTTCTCCCTATATTCTGTTCTTTTAAAAACTGCCAATTAAATAATAAATTCCTTAAAGCAAGAACTAAAACCTGAGTATTGTATGTCATTGCCAATAGTTAGAAAGAACATAGAGAAATAAAATAGGTAAATCCTAAATTTAAAGACTTTATTATGAAAAAAACCAATTTATTGTATCATCGCTACTCACTAAGCCCTAGATCTACTAAATTGAAATAATCAGTTGTTTTAGTACGGTAATCTTTTTTTTCCCCCTATTAAGGAACCAATCTTTTCTAATCCTTATTGTGAAAACTGCTAAGACTCAAATTAGACCTCTTAGATTCCTGTGAAGCCCTTTAGAATTTCAATGACACAACAAATTTCACTAATTGAAGCTGGCCACAAAATGGTGTATACTTTAATCAAATAAAATTATACACTAGAATCCTTATAAAATAAGCATGAGTGCACTAAATATACTTGGCAATTAATAACTTAGCTCAAACATAAAAGACATTGTATTTTAGTCAGAGTTAACTGTTTCGACATATTGATGTTACATTTTATGACGAAATCTTTATACCACCATCCTTAAGTATCTCTCTCCATAACACATTCGCTTGGTAGACAAAAAAGGTGTAAGATGAAGATTTCACTCTCTTGTGCATTTTTGTGTGCACAGGTGTGGGAGTCACTCACCATCATAGGTTGCATAGAGTGCGATCATCGTCACGGCGATGATGGTAAGGAGCAGGACAAGGACGGAGAGACTGATCTCCAGTGAGGTCCATCGTTGTTTCTTTGGCCTTGGAGTGTTGATATCAGTTATATCCATCTGACTTTCTGATTTGCCCATCACCTAAAATCTGGAAAAAAAAATTTTTGTTAAGTCTTTAAATACTACCAACAACAAACTAATATATAGACAAAAAGAAGAGAAAATGTATGTACAACTTTCCAAATGCTAATGTGGCTAGATAAAAGTAAATGACTAACTCACTTTAAGTAAGAAATCAAGTTCTGCTGTTGTTGAAAGTCAGAATTTTGATTCTGAAAACAGAGTATAGAGCCAATGAATTTGACATGACCAGTCACAATTTTTTTTTAAATAACAGTAAAGATCCAAACAAAATTAGACAAGAAGACTTAGCTAAATACTCACATAAGATTCCTATGGCAGTTCATAAGCAAATAATTGCTGTACCATCATAAAGCAAAGTTTTAAACTCACCCTTCTGAACTTTGGACAACGTCAAAGGTGAATTTTATATCTTGCTCCAATGGTTTCCTTCATAAGCATGGAAATCAATGACTAATACTTTGAGGTTTTGACTAAGCAGTAATTTGAAACATGAATACAGATAAAAACAAAAAGGAACAAACACTTGTGATAGCTTATTTTTAGTCTTTTTTTTTAATGTTTTATTTATTTTTGAGACAGACAGGGACAGAGCATGAGCAGGGGAGAGGCAGAGAGAGAGGGAGACACGGAATCTGAAGCAGGCTGTCAGCACAGCTCAGAGCCTGACGCGGGGCTCGAACTCACGAACTGCGAGATCATGACCTGAACCGCAGTCGGACGCTTAACCGACTGAGCCACCCAGGCACCCCTTATTTTTAGTCTTAAAAACAACTTTTATTTTTACAAGCTCAAAATTACAGCTACTGCTGATGTGGGTATCTATTAACTGGTTAGACAACATTCTGATGGTCACTCAGTGAACCAAAAGTCAGTGGTTTACACCCAGAGATAGCTGTTAATCACTGTTTCTTCGTGCGACTGAAGAAGAAAAAAATATATGCATTAAAAAACTCTCCTTGCAGGTCAGGGTAGCAATTGTTAAGATACTTACTTAACTTATATTTAAATTAATATTAATACTTCTAATAATAGCTGACATTTATTGAGTGCTTCCCATGTGTCAGTCACTAGTTCTTAGTGCTTTACCTGTGCGGATTATTTTAATCTTTGTAAGGTGGGTATTAATATTCCAATTCTATACTTTAGGAAACCGAGGCACATAAAACTCAGGGAACTTTCCCCACTACAAAACTAGTAAATGTTTTTTACAGAGAACACATTTGGTCACTGTTTGAAATAAAAATATATCATATCATCACACAATAAAAGCTATTTTAGATCTTATTGCAGAAGTTTTTGGAAGGGGGAGGGAAGTTAAGGGGATGAAAGCCTAAATATTAAATTTCATTAGGTTTCTTTTAGAGCCCTCGTGGTTCTTTATTGACCATCCACCAAAGCTCCAACTTCAATTTTTCTGCATGACTGTAGAAAAGGGCATCATAAACTAACAGATTAGCTGTTTATAACTTTATACAAATTAAGCATATAACTTAGTTCCTAGATGAAGTGACTCCTCAGAAATACTCTTAAAGATCTTTGTTGAACACCCACAATTTGCCTGATGGTATGTTTTGTGGAAACTGAGGCACAGGATAAAGTAGAAAATGGATTCTACATTTGAAGTGTGGACTGGGAGATCCCACTGATAGCTAGGAATTTAATCTCCCCAGTGAGTTATTAATAAGTGAACCACAGCTGGACTTTAGAGTTCTGGATACAAAGTCTTAAGCACGCTGTCCTCTTGATTACAGGAGGCTATAACCAAGGACAGACTATCAAATAAAAATATTTTATTAGACCATGAAAACTGTGTCTGCTCAATAAAAGTGGGATGTAATGTACCTGAATGTTAAAATGTCTTACTTAATGGTTATGTAACTCATGTTGGTTTAGTCTCACAGACCCTGGGGTTATGATATGGAATTGCATTGATCGTGGCCCTTGGAGTTTTAATATGGATGGTGATTGGGGAAAGAAAAGATGGGACCAAATTTAATACTTGGACACCATTCAGAGAGGTAAACAATAAAAAGAATAATTTTCCCAGTTTCCCCAGAAGAATTCAAGAGTGGCGTAAACAGCATCTGAATATTAATCACATTTGCCTTTCATGAGCATTTGTCTTCCTGCTCTAATATTTCAGAAGACAATCTAGCCAAGTTGCCCTGAAATAATACGATCCACTTCTCATTAAAAAAAAATTTTTTTTAACATTTATTTATTATTGAGAGACCGAGAGACAGGGAGCATGAGCAGGGGAGGAGCAGAGAGAGGGGGAGACACAAAATCTGAAATAAGCTCCAGGCACTGAGCTGTCAGCACAGAGCCCAACATGGGGCTCGAACCCACAAACTTTGAGATCATGACCTGAGCCGAAGTCGGTCGCCCAACCAACTGAGCCACCCAGGCACCCTGATCCACTTCTCATTTTAGTTCTCTCTGAGAAACAACAATCAGTTTCTGTAGTAAAACTTAGGGCCAGGAACCAGGGTAGCCACAGGGTTAAATTAAAGGTGCTCTTTGGCTCCACCAGGCTTCCAACTTCAGAAAACTGGTAGGCAGGCATGTCTTTCTCCCATCTAGGTTACTTTTCCCTCACTTCTTCTCCTTACCCTTGAGACTGGGGTACAGAGGCAGCTGGGCTTTTGATGGTTCTGCACCTAAGACTGCAGAAATTGTTACAGGGAAATAAAGGCAGTGACTACAGCTGTTAGCCCTTTTACCTGCATCAAAAGAATATCATCTTTGAATCACCTGCAAACCCTCCATCTGCCCCTCTTGTAAACACGCTTTTTTTTTTTTTTTTTTTTTGTCTTTTGCTCCTAAGTAGCAATTTTGAACAGCACTGAGGAAAGGAGAAATGATACAAGTTTAACTTCCTGGTTAACTTTGCCATTCATTTCCAGACACTTCTGGTGGATTCACTATGTTCCTATAAGAAAACAGGAGCCAGAATCTTGAACACCAAGATGAATCACCAACCCCCTAGATACGGAATATTCAAGTCAACAACACCCAACCCCATTTTAGAGAAGGGAGGGAAGAGGGCAAAAGGATACAAAAAAATTATAAAGTTGATACTTATAGTTCCATATAAAGCAGGATATGCCCCCCACCCCAAAATACCTACATGTTTAAAACAGTACATCTCAATTGGAGATACGGTCAGAAAGTTTCAACCAAAAAGGAGACACTTCCAGAGGAGAGAACAGAGAATTAGGAGATCTAACCCAACAAGAAATCTGCCAACTTCAGCTAAATAACATTACCAAAAGAATGATTATTTTGCTTAAGTAGAAACAGCATTCCAAAGCAATATAAAGCAGCAATTCTTACACCAGTTGAGAATAGAGTCAAATCAACCTACAGGATAACTGCTTTGTTAAAGGGAAGTCTATAAACCAAAGCGATTTTCATCTTCACAGCACTTTCCCACATTAGCATTTCTGCAAGTCCCTGAGGGTACACTATTAAAACAATCTTGTGTTATGGAAACTGAGGCACAGGAAGCAGGAGAGACAGGTTGCATATTTAGGCTGTAGCTGCGGAGGCTGAAGAGACAGGTCAAGAGAGAAACCATCTCCTTTTTTCCCAGGACATTACTGCATAGGTGTTCCCGGGGTCTGGACACGAAGTAACAACCACATCACTCCCATATGCTGTGCAGCTATTCAACAGAAGTCACAGCAGCGAGTTCAAGAAAGTACCGGACAAATTTTTGTAAGTGCTGGGGCCCAGAAATAATGCAAGAGTGAAGACTCTGCAAGCCTCCAAAGCCGGCCTGCCGACTGGCAGCTCCCCAATGCTGACACTGCACGTCAGGTACTACTTTCCAGTTTAATAAAATTACCATTTGCATCACCTATGGGGGAGGAACAGACTCAATCAAGTGGCTAAAGAGGAACGTTTGGTTGCAATTACCCTTATTTTCGAATAATACAAATACACTGAGGCCAATGAGGTAAGAAAACTTTCACCTACCCAGGAACTCCCCCCTGCTCCCGCCAACCAACCCTCTGTGATTTAAGCACGCTATCAGCATAAATTATATAATAGCAAGCTAAGGTTAAGGCAAGATGAAGAGCTAGGGCAATGAAAGGATCTTCAGGTTAGGAAAAGTAAAAACAGAAAAGTGAGTTACAAATGAGAAAATCCGATAGAAACCAAAATGAAAACAAACCTTGCTTAAAAAAAAAAAAAATCCGTGTCTGTACAGCGGAATGGCAAATTCCCAGCCCCCATATCAGACCCCCTGCAATTTGGTAGCGCTGATCCCGGCAACCAAACATAACTCCCCGAGGCAGAGGCTGCAGGGAGCTGTGGAAATGAACCCGAAGACTCGACCCCACATCACTCGCAGACCCCTCCTCCAGGTCACCCTCTTCGCCCCCTTCCCTCACTCTTCGAGTCCCAGATGCGGCACCTTCCCAGGGCACGCCTCCCTCGCCCACGGCCGCGGGGTCCCGGGCGCTCAATTGCGCCGGAGCCGAGCCGCTGCCCCTGCTCCGTGCGCCTCCCGGGCGGCCGCTGCCCTCGGTCGGCTGTGCCCACCCCGTGCCCGTCCCACCGGCTCCCACCGCCCGTGCTCTCGCGCCCTTCGGACCCTTCTCCCCAGCTCCCAGGTGCGGGCTCGCTCTCCCAGGACTCACCAGTGGGATTCGGGAGAAGTTGGAGGCTGCTGAGCAGACACATCCCGACCAATGAGCGCGCGGGGCCGGGCGTGGGGAGCCCCGCCGAGCGCCGGTCGGTCCGTGCGTCCGCCCCAGCGCGCCCCGAGCGGCGCGGGCTCCGGGCGGCGGGCGGCGGGCGGCGGCTGCGCCGAGCGAGGCCGGACTCGGGGGAGGTTCCGGCCCCGCGGCGGCCCGGGCCGGAGGAGCGAGGGGGAACCGGGCATCCCTCGGACCCGCACCCGGAGGGACTCACCGTGGCCTCTCAGCGGATCCCGCGCCGGGAGTTGGGCGGCTGCTCCCGCCTGCGCGCGGTCAAGCTTCGCCACTTGCACATCTCCGCGCCCCGCGCGTCTCGGCGCTCTCACCCCCCCCTCCCGTCCCCCCCGCCACAGGACGAGCGAGAGGAGCAGTTCCCTGGGTGACCTGAAGGTTTCCGCTAGGTCTCCCGAACCCTGTCACATCGTGTGTGGGGGCCGGGTGTGCGTGCGTGCGAGAAAGCCCCCCCACCTCACCCTTCCCAAAAGGGCTTTGCCAAACATTCTTGGAATTGCTTAGCGTCGGGGCTTTCAAGAAAACAATGCATCGCCTCTTCGAGAATGTGTAGTGCTGATGAAGGTTCTGTTGCTCTCCCTGGTCAACCTGAGACCAAAATGATTCTCTTCTCACATTCTTCTTTCGCTCTCCTTCTCCTCCCTCCATCCCAGCTTCCTTCCTTTCCTATTTGTTTTGTTCTGTCCCTTCCCTTTTTTGTTTCCTTTCTTTCTTGACCCCTCTCCCTTTTCCTTCTTCCCGTCTTTATCCTCCTCTCTCCTCTTTCTTCTCTTCCTTTCTTTTTCTTGGTCAGACCAAAATGATGTCAAGAGCTATATTCTGTATTGAAACTCCCCACTCCCACCTCCTGACTCTTGGGAATCTAGTGATGTGTATATCCAAAGGCTTGGGGACCGGGAGCGAGAGAGTCACAGAAAAATAAGCGAAGGTGTGTCTGCTCTGCCTTCTAAAATTGGCTATAATGTGTCTGGACCCTTCTCGTTTTCATGGAGCCAGGTAGCAGCACAGCATTCTCATGTAAGACATGCGATTCCCCCCCTCAAGGAAGTTTAAAAAAAATACTTTTTGCACAAAGGCGATTTCTTTATAAAAGCTACCTACAGCAGCTCTAAGTGTCAAGGAGCTTAGAAGAACTAGACCTCCCATATTGGTGTGGTTTGGGGGTTTTGGGGTTTTGTTTTGCTTACATGATTTTTAGTTCAATTATTCAATGCCATAGCTTCAACAGTGTCCTTTTCCTTTTTCAAATCATGTCTCATTGCAAACACAGACACACACACACACCCTGAGGAAGTCATACTGAAATACAGGTGACTTTTCCTGAACTTGCAATTACCTGTTTTTGACATCAAGTAACTGACAGATTTTACATTCTTTACGTGGTAGACCTGAAAGGCAAGGAGAAATAGTAATACCTGCTAGTGAAATAGTAAGTGGGATACAACGTAGAGACATTTTTTAAGAAGTTAAAATAATTATTAAATAACTAGATTAATATACATCAATCTAATATATAGGCTTCAAAAGAATTCTGTCCATAACTCTATGCTTTACTCTTGTCTGGTTCACGTGTTACACACCACTTAATCCTCATGACAACCCTAAAATATGGATGTAATTGCCCCATAAATGAGCATAAGGAGCTTGGCCAAGTTAAAACTACTGGGAACTGTTTCAACTGGAATATGAACCCAGTTCATTTTTTTTAGGATCTGATTTTTAAGTAATCTCTGCACCCAATGTGGGGATTGGGGATTGAACTTACAAACCCCAAGATCAGTTCTACCAACTGAGCCAGCCAGGAGCCCCTGAGTCTAGTTCATTTTTGATTCAAATGCTGAGTTACAGTTCTCCTCATTTTACAGAAAGGACTGAAGCATAGGTACATGATTTACTAAAATTCATTGTGTGAGAAATCTTGTTCTTCTAACACTCTAGTGCTTAATTTTTATTACTTTTCAGCTAAATTACCAAAATGTTATTTCAACCTTACATAATCAACAATGAACTACAAGCAGTTAGAAAAGTCTTTTTTTTTTTTTCCCCCATGTAGCCAGGCCTCAGTTTCTTCACAGGGAGCCCCATGTATTAAAAATGTAATATGTTTCTTCTGATTAACATAATAATGAATATTGGGGGGGTGCCTGGCCAGAATAATCCCCAAATTTGCATACCAACAGAAAATGCAACTTAAATTCATGCCTGATCTTAACATTTCCATTTAAACTTTTCAAGCTACATTTTGTTTTCCAATTTGCACAAAAATTTTAAACAGAAAAAGGTTCTTTTTGGAAGGTAATAGAAAACCTTCGCAGTTCAGGAATATCTAATTACCAGTAGAAAATAAGACAATCTGGTTTGTGTATAGTGCCTCTAAACTTATAGCTGGAAGTTAAAAATAAAGGTAATTCATTTAAATTCTTTTAAAAATCAAAGATTTGTTAATGAGAACTTTTCGGACTATTCAGTGATAAGCATATATCATAGTTTTAGTTCTGTCTTGTTGCAAGAGGAAAACATTGCAGGAAGCCAATTCAAAGATCCACTCTTAGTGGTAGGGGTATTTTAGAGGGGAAGAAAAATGAAAAGAGAATATACAGAAAAAGAAAAAAGGTAAAGTTGTTTTTAGACTGTCTTTCAGCTGATAGTCAAGAAGGTGTGTTTCCCACAAGTCTTAATCTCATTAAAGTTTACCAAAATGTAAGGGTTTCATCAGGAATGCTAAATCTCTTCCTAGAAGGAGGTTAAACAAGTTTAAGAAGATTTCTCCTTTAAAGGATCTAATAAAGAAAGAGTCCCCAGGTTAGGAAACTCAGAAAACCTGAGACTTATAGAGGTTGTACAAGGTCATGCAATTTAGTTGGTTATAGAGATGGACCAGAAAGTAGTCCTCCTGGCTACCATGCATAAGTTATAAACAGTGGAATGATGCATTGGTTCCGACAAGTTACAGGGTAGATCCTTAAAAGCTGTCCCTGTACACAACACTTACAAACGCTTGATACAGTATTTTTTAAAGGCCCTTTAAATGCACCACTGAGCCAGCAAGAAAGTGAAGGAAACGCCAAGATTAAAGTCATGAATTCAGAAAGTCTTCTAAGTGTTAAAGATGGTGCTGTCCTGGGGTGGCTACCCGTCTGCAGCCTCACCAAACCTACGGTTGCATTTGTAACAGGACTTGTAAGTGCCAGGGACTTCTTAGACAGCAAGGGGAAAAGTCAAGTCAGAGATTTCTACCTAAAACTGAGGCCACTGAAAAGAAACATCTGCAGTGCAAAGGTGAACTAGAAAAAGAAAAAAACAAAACTCAAACCCCATTCACATTCCCCCCCTTCCCTCCCTACCCCAAACCTAAATATGTTTGCTTTTTTCAGCCTTGACTCTGGCAGGTAAATTTACACCAAAAAGCTACTGGTGAATCATAATCAGATGGACAGTAGGGCTAGCTAGGATGTAAACGAATTCTGTGGCCTGAAAATTCCCAAGTTAAAAGTTTGTAGTAAAGTGGTTCCAGCTAGACTATACCAAACAAAAATTGAAAGAATTATTATCACTTAGCTCTCACTAAAGGAACTTACTGAGAATACATGTATAAAACAAAATATACTGAAGTAGGAAAGCTGAAAGGACTCCATTTTATTTATTTATTTATTTTCAAATTTTTATTTTATTTTTTTTTTAAATACAATTTTTATTGTCAAGTTAGCTAACATACAGTGTATATAGTATGCTCTTGATTTCAGGAGTAGATTCCCATGATTCCTCGCTTACCATTTTAGAAAGGCTCCATCTTTACTGTTTTTTTGCTAGGCTCCATTTATTCATATTCCATATTTACCTCTGAATAAGCCAAAGAAGCTATGCTCCCACTTCAAGGAGGAAAAAGAAAGTTAATTGTTCTCTGAATTTTGTCCTAGGCCTCAAACACCTGATAACGCCTAAGAAGAACCAGATCCCAAATATGTTCCAGAACATTAGCTTCAAACAAACCTCAGCTGATATTGGCATCAATACCCCTACCTTCAGTAATTCATGGAATAACACCTATTGTTCACCTGACACTCACCTCTGATTGGACCCAACCATAGATTCCTGAAGATATACATCCCCTACACCCTTGTCCAAGATAAACCCCAAGCCCCAAGCAATGATGAGACTCATTCTCCTTTTCTTTGGGGGTCGCCCAGTTATTCTGTCTACTATTCTCTGTCACTCGCCCTATTCAATAAACTCTGTTTTCATTTTCTCCAGCTTGCATTTGATTTGTATCCTGCATGAAGCCAAGGACCCTCTTGACTGGGTTCTTGGACTCAGCCTGCCTGCATCAATACTAGATAGATAAGTTATTTAAAGGAGTGATAAGCAAAGAATATAGTAACAATGTAAGAAAATCTAAGTAAACATTGACTTAAAAAAAATGTTTGGGTATACAGATGGCCAATAGACACATGAAAAGGTGTTCAGCATCACTCATCATCAGGAAAATGCAAATCAAAACTACAATGGGATATCATCTCACACCGATCAGAATGGCTAAAATCAGCAACACAAGAAATGATAGGTGTTGGCAAGGATGTGGAGAAAAGGTTGGAACACTTATGCACTGTTGGTGGGAATGCAAACTGGTTCAGCTACTCTGGAAAGTAGTATGGAGTTTACTCAAAAAGTTAAAAATAGGGGCACCTGGGTGGCTCAGTCGGTTAAGCGTCCTACTCTTGATCTCCGCTCAGGTCATGATCTCTCAGTTCATGGGATCAAGCCTTACATTGAGCTCTGTCCTGACAGTGTGGAGCCTGCTTAGGATTCTCTCTCTCCCTCTCTCTTTGCCCCTCCCTGTCTCAAAATAGGTAAATAAGTTGTTTTTTTTTTTTAAAGCTAAAAGTAGAACTACTCTATAATCCAGCAATTGCACTACTAGGTATTTACCCAAAAACTACAAAAATACTAATTCAAAGGGATACATGCATCCCAGTGTTTTTTTTTAAATTTTTTTTTAATGTTTATTTATTTGTGAAGGAGAGAGAGACAGAGTGTGAATGGGGGAGGGGCAAAGAGAGAGGGAGACACAGAATCCGAAGCAGGCTCCAGGCTCTGAGCTGTCAGCACAGAGCCTGATGCAGGGCTTGAACTCACAAACTGTGAGATCATGACCTGAGCCAAAGTTGGACACTCAACCAACTGAGCCACCCAGGCACCCCCATGCATCCCAAAGTTTATAGCAGCATTATCTACAATAGACAAACTATGGAAAAAGCCCAAAAGTCCATTGGCTGGAATATTACTCAGTGATAAAAAGGAATGACATCTTGCCATTTGTAACAACATGGATGGATCTAGAGAGTATGCTAAGTGAAATAAGTCAGTCAAAAAAGACAAATACCATATGATTTCACTCATATGTGGAATTAAGCAACAAAACAAAGGAGCATAGGGAAAACAAAGAGAGAAGCAAACCAAGAAACAGACTCTTAACTGTAGATAACAAACTGATGGTTACCAGAGAGGAGGCGGGGTGGAGGGATGGATGAAATAGGTGATGGGGATTAAGGAGTACACTTGTGATGAGCACCAGATGTTGTATGGACATGCTGAATCACTAAATTGTACACCTGAAACTAATATTACACTGTATGCTAACTAACTGGAATTTGAATTTAAAGAAAAGTCTGGGGATAAAAAAGATCGACTAAAATATTAGGCAATAATGGTGTATAACTTGATAGTTTGATTAGAGCCAAAGCACTCTAACAGTGCTTATTTATGTTGTCAGAAAGGAAGATAATGATAATGATTTTAGACTTTATTAAATTAATTATACATGTAAAAATTACTAGTGTAAGTATTCAATGAGGAGAAATTGAGTGCATGAGGTCAAATGTTGCAGAGAGGTAAAAAAACTAGAATTAATAAAAGGAAATCTAAAGGAAAATAAGGAAAGAGAAAAAGGAAACATTAGAAAAGACATACGGTACAAAATTAACATGGTAGAAATAAATCTAAATATATCAATTACAATAAATATAATTGGACTTAATTCTCCAGTTACAGAACAAAGATTGTAATGCAATAAATAGACAAAATTCAGCTCTCTTCTATTTAGGAAACAAATCTAAAATATAAGAACATAGAATGGTTGAAAGCAAAATGATGGATAAACATATGTCAAATATTAACCAAAAGACAACTGGTACAGAAATACTGTAATCAGATAAAACAGACTTCAATTTACCAAAAAAAACCAAATAAAGTCATCAGTTCAGCAGGATAATACAATTCTAAATGTGATTACATCCAGTAGCATAAATTTTAAATATATATTGCAAAAAATAACACAACTATAAAAAGAAATTGATAATTCACCGTGATAAGGATGATTTTATTTTTTACTAAAAAATTTTTTTAATGTTTATTTATTTTTGAGAGAGAGAGAGAGAGACAAAGAGGGGTAGAAAGAGAAAGAGACAGAATCTGAAGCAGGTTCCAGGCTCTGAGCTATCAGCACGGAGCCTGACATGGGGCTCGAACTCACAAACCACAAAATCATAACCTGAGACTAAGTTGGAAGCTCAACCCACTGCCACCCAGGCACCCCCATGATAAGGATTATTTGAATACACTTTTCTCGATATTTGATAAATCATGTGAACAAATTAGTAACAACCCAGAAGATCTGAATAACAATACTAACATTCTTCCATAAGTATATTGAACATTTCATCCAAGGATGGGAGAACACACACTTGTCCTTAACAAGAAATCTTATGGAAGCTGTGGGCTAGATTTTGGGCAAGGGAGCTTCTATAGCAGTTTGTATTTTAAAGCCTCTTTCTCTTTCTTTCTTTCTTTTTTTCTGTAGAGAATTACCTCCCTGAAGTTTGCATTTCAAGGAGATGGCCCAGATAAGAAGGTAAGAGTTAGTTTTATTTTAGCTTAGGGGAGAAGACCTTAAAAAAAAAAAAAAATCCTATCAGGTTCTGAGTATCAGCTTCCAGTTTGAATTAAAAAAAAAATCCTTTTAAATATCTTTCAATTTCTGCTGGGAAAACAGTAAATATTTCTGGCAATACTGAACACCCCCTTGGACTTAAGAGGCATTCACGAATTGAGTGTGAAAGCTATTTTATTTTTCTCTGTTTATCAGGTACTACAGCGATCTGGAAGAGCTGACTCTGGTGAGTATCCTCACCCTTAGCTGGCTTCTGCCAGTTTTCCATCCACAGGCTATGCGTGGGGGTTAAAGAGGAGGGTATAGCTCCGGTATCTACCAGAATTTGCCAAGGGTTTTCTTTAACTGTAATTTTAGTTTCCCTTAGCTGTTTAAGGGAATAATATAGCAGTTTACCAGAAAATTCCTGAGTGTCATCAACTCTGGGAGGGGTCCGTAAGGAGGTTCTCCGTTGACGGTAGATTCAGGGTTATCTGTAACGCCAATGACTTGGTGGACTTGCGCTCATGGTTTTGTAATCTCTTTAGAGTGGAAAGACAATGTAGAGAGAGGATAAATGATAGAATGAATGCTATAAAGGAGGAAGGAGAGGAGAAGTAGGAATTGCATCCATCTTTCATTTCAGGTGCCTCTTGTGTTGTGTGTGTGTGATTTTTTTTTGCAATGAAGCTATTTTAGAATCTTGAAGCGTTTTTGAAGCCTTCAGCTTACCTATTAAAATAGGTGTCTCATTCTGTTTGTTTAATTTGGGAACACAATTTTTAAGTGCACTTCTTAAATGATCTCAGCTAATTGGAACATTCCTCAGAATGGCCATTGTAATTTCCCTCCCTGAGGGCTGGCAGCAGTTTTGTAGGACCCTTAACCACAAATGGAGTTCAACCCACATTTCTGTCCAGCCATATTTTAAGAACCCCAACCTGACAGTTACTAAGTCTCAGGACACAAAACAATGATCTTGTCTAATTCTAGGGGGTTTGAGGGTAAGATTTTTTCATTTTTGTAAATATTTATAAGTTCCAGGACCATAGCAATTACATGTCAAATAAGCAGATTTAAGTATCCCATTCTTTTTCAGCTAAGCCTTTGGATCTCTTGGAGCCAAACTAATACCTAAGGAAGATGTGCCACTGGAGTGGAGATTGTGTGATGTTTTAGAGTGAACGTCATTGCATAGAGATTTTCTTGAGGTTGGCAGGTGACCTAGAGTCAATCTAACCTGTTCTGAGACCAACTTATCCTAACCCAGGAGTCTTCTTAGAGTTAGGTGGCAAACACTCTAACAGCTTTTAAGTGCTCAACCCATGCCCACCACGTTTTGTGGCCTTTTATCTTCCAAGATTCCCAGAAGCAATATAGCCTTTACTTAGTGGACCCAGTTCAGCTTAACCTCGACCCAGTCTGATTCCATATCCAGTCCAGTTCTTAAGTCTGACCTGTCTCATCTTGGACCTGGTCCAGTTTTTAAATTGAATCCAATCCATTCCAAACCAATCAGCATTTCCCAATGTGAAACCTAGGGACTGGGGAGAGGACTGAACTGGTGGACCCCAAAGAATGGGGATTGCAGACTGATTGCAAACAAATCGGGAAATACAGCTGCCACCAGTGCTTCCCAACATGGAATCTCGGGAAGAATTCCAAACAAATGTGGAACTGCAGACTAAACTACCAGCAGTTCCCAAAGTAGAATCTGGGGGCAGAATTAAGGCCTGGGGTTTCTAATCAAATAGGGAACTGACTAGAAATTCAATTAGATCAGGAGCTTCACAAAGAGAGTAGAGCCTAGAATCCAGAGAAACTTACCCACAGCCCTCTGAAACGGCCGAATGGTGGAAATGGCGAGCAAGACTGAACTCAAAGGGTTCTCAGGTTACCACTCCTGTTTTTCTTTTCCTCTCTGAAGCTATCAGAAGTTTGCTTCTTATGTTCGCCACCGCCGCCACCAAAACTGCTTTTAAAAATTCAGCTGAGTAAATATGAAGATCTAATTGGCTTTATTCAATGATTCATGAATCAGGCAGCATCCCATCTGGCAAATGGAAAGGAGTTTCAAAGAGCTATACAAACAAAATGGGAGACTTTTATAGGCAAAGGGGTGGGAACAATGGAGGAGTTGATTATCTCATCTTCCTTTGGGGACAGAAAGGGGTCTATCAGGTGGATTACTTCACCATCTCTTAAACCAGATTGACTGGTTTAAGATTACATTCCTGGGAGAGGTTGAAACTGCAGTTACATTAGGTACTAAGTCTTGGTTTGCTGAAGTGGGGCTTAGCACAAGTGACTCAATTTGGGGCCTATTTTTTCTTTTTTTATCAGTATATATTAGAGAATGTCTTTATGACCTTGCAATAAGGAATTGTTTCAAAGCCCAAAAAGTTCAAAATATAAAGAGATTGCTAAATTTAATTTACAAATTAAATTCTATTTGTTGGCCAAAAACCTTTGTAAAGAAAATAAAAAGCAAAGCACTAGGAAAAGATCTACAACATATTAAAGTGGAAATTATTAGAATATATAAAGAACTGCAAATGAAAGCCAGACAATCCCTCCAAATCGATAAAAGACAGACATTAAAACAAAGGCTAAATAAAAATAACCATAGCATATAAGAAGATACACAATCTTATTAATAGGTAACTGCCAATTAAAACTCCAATGTAAACTCAAGTTTTACTCAATGTGACTTCTTACACATTGCTGGGAAGAGTATTAATTTGTATAATCTTCCAGGAGGAAAAAAATAGTTGTCCTTGTAAAGGGCAAATGATATTATTGGCTGTCTTTTCAATAGAGTTTGGGGAATTGGCTAGCATAAGAGTAGGAAAACTTGCTCTGCAAAGGGCCAGATAGTTAATGTTTTAGACTGTTCACATATATTTCTGTTGCATATCTTCTTTTTTTCTTTTTTACAACCCCTTAAAAAGTATCTTAGCTTGTGGGCTCCATAAAAGCAGGCTACTGACCACTACTGGATTTGTCCAGTCAGCTATAGTTTGCAGATCCCTGGCTAGCAGATCTCTCAGGATTATCTGACTTTATTGGGGTGTATACCTCAGGTTGACTTTCTATTGACCATACTATTTTGCAACTGTGAAAAAGTAGCCTTTATTGGAAACTGATAGCAATGCAAATGTACTTGTGTGGGAATTTGTGGGAAAATGACAGCAATGGAAATGATTCTTGTTGAAAATAATGCAAATAAATCTTTTCCGGCAAAGACACTAATGATTTCCATTGAAAAGATAACCCCAAACATTACATTTCGTTGGCCTAGGCCAATAAAAGTTTGACAGGCCAATATAGTGTTGGAAAAAAACTACACTTTAGCAAACCATTTTGGAAAACATTTGCATTATCTGGAAAGTTGAAAAGGCACACAATTTACAATCCAGCAATTTTCCCTTCAGATACATATTCTAGAAGAAAGCCTGCACATGTGCACCTGGAGATATGAGCAAGACTTCACCACAGCATTATCTATAAGAATCCTGAAAAATAACTAGAAACAACACAAAATTCCATTGATGGCAGAATGGGAAAATATTGTAATACATCCATAAAATGGAATACTAGTAGAACACTACACAGAATGCAAAATAAGCAACTGCAGCTAAACAAATCAATATGGATGATTCAGAAAAATGATGTTGAGTGAAAAAGCAAGCAAATCCTGTGCAGGATTGCATAGATTCAAAGAAAACAAAAGATATGATGCTTATGTAATCAAGGAAGCCATAGTTTAGTGGGTAAGAGAAACACGAACAAGCATGGACACTAGAACATGGTAATTTTCATAACTGAGTTATATATAAAGTTCATTTGCTATGTGATAGGCAACTTTTTACCACTGGGCATATCAGAATACTTCATCACATAACACATCTTTTATTTGGTTTGAGGAATTTGTTAGGTAGAGGAGAGGATAAAAACATTCAAGACAGAGAGAACATAGAGAACATTCTCTGTGTCTTGAATATTGTATGACATACATTGTAATATTTTAATGACTTCAAACGGTTTAGCATTGCTGAAGGCTAAAAGGCATGGGGAGGAAGAACAGATGGGGAGCAGTTTCTTGCGAAAAGACTGAAGAGGTAGGGACCAGATAATGAAGGAATTTGTACCTGATGCAAACTGTTTACAATTTGTTGCATGCAATAGAAAATCATGGTGGAATTCATGCGAGGGAGCAATAAGGTCAACGTTGTACATGAGAATGCCCAGCCTGCATTGATGGTCATGGAAATCATGGACAACAGGACAAAAAGGTAGGCAGACATCTGATAGGAAGCTACTACAACGAAGGGTGCCTGGGTGGCTCAGTTGGTTAAGCATCCGGCTTTGGGTCAGGTCATGTTCAAGCCCTGTGTCAGGCTCTGCACTGGCAGCTCAGAGACTGGAGCCTGCTTCGGAGTCGGTGTCTCCCTCTCTCTCTGCCCTTCCTCGCTCACACTCTCTCTCTGAAAAATAAATAAACATTAAAAAAAAGGCTAGTTCAATGATTTTTTTAAGTTTATTTTTTATTTTGAGAGACAAAGAGAGCAACAGGAGAGGGGCAGAGAGAGAGGGAGGGAGAGAATTTCAAACAGGCTTCACACTGTCAGTGCTGAGCCTGACGCAGGGTCCATCTCATGAATCGTGAGATCAGAATCTGAGAAGAAATCAAAAGTCAGACACAAGTGACTGAGCCACCCAGGCACGCCAGCTAGTACAATGATTCTTATAAGAGGTGTTTTTAAAATAACTGAATGATCTAAGGCAATTAAAGATTAAAGAATCCATAGGATTTAGTGATTTTTTTAATATTGAGGGTAGCAAAGAAGCAGGAATCTAGAGGGACTCCCGCATTTGGGCAGCCAGGTGGGTCTGTCACTTCACAGAGCGAGGGATCATTTAGTGGTGAGCTGTGGATAGGATGTTGGACATCTCGTTGAAATTGTAGCATTTCTGTCATGTGATAGAATGTAACAGTGGGGTGTTTGTTGCTTCCAACAGTCCAGCAAGACATCTAAATATCTGTTATGTGACACATGCAATAATTATCTGCTATGATGGGACAAATGAGACTCAGAAACATTGTAACTTCAGGTTTCACTCCCCAAGCAGTTTTTTGATTGACCATAACTGACGGACTGAAAATTAAATTTCAAAACGTGGAATTGAGCCTATTCTCTGGCTAAACTGTTCCATGTGCTCTGATATTGCAGGGCAGGAAAGTCCCTACGGGGACCCGCTGCACTTTCCCCTCACATGAGGACGTGACTAAGCTCAATTACAGAACCATGCTCATCCCCCAGCCACATTCCCAAGCAGCTCTGAAATTCCCGCATTGACAACGTATAAAGAAAGGGGAAGAGTGGAGATTCTATGGCACAGCTTGTGTGGACACTGGGCATTCACAAACCTGGAACTAATTCTAGCTTGGAGGGAGGGCTGTCTGTGGCAGGCACGTCGAGGCTGCCCATCACCACATACTAAGGAACATGTGCATCTGATTCACTGCCATTAGACCTCTCTGATGCATTTCCTGTGGACATCTGTGGCAAGAGCAGGGAGTTGAGTACTACATCACAGCAGTGACAGGAAGAACCCAGATTGGGGACAGCTGTTCAGCCTTGGCACAGTTTACCTTTAAATCTCTGGTTCTTTCTGATTCTGACCTTGAATGGGGTTGCTGATTACAAACAGTCAAAACTAGGACAAACAAGATAAAGAAAAGAAGGGTGGCTTCTAAGCAACCTCTGAGTGGGAAACTTTGCATCTTACCTTGATATAATCATATTGTAAATGTAATCAATTCCCAGCTTCTCTTGGATCCATAGTTTCCCAGAAAAATCGCCAAATGAAATAGAAATATCTTGATTTTAGACTCGTGTTTTCTGCTTTATGCCTTAGCAATTCATTTGCAAAGATAAAGTTTATCTTTAACCCCATCATTCTTAATCCTTTCCACCAGATAGACATTCTTACCAGTTCAGACTATTGCATTTCCTTACATTCTTTAAGTCCAAATGAAGTCTTTAAAATTCACCCTGATCTGTACATGCAGATGTATGCACATAGAGGCTTTTAGTGTATATTTTTATTATAATGTTTACAATTTCTGAAAGCCAAATCCTAAGGAAAACTCACTGCTGCAACTAATTGTTATGACCCTTTTCAATGTTAAAAAAAAATCCCTTCAAGTACAGTGACTTGGGAATACTTCACAATAGTTTGCTCCGTGCACATTAATACGCTATAACTTTCTAAGTTAGGCCAGAAAAATTAAAGAAATGAAAGTAGGATCCATTTGACAAGGGCAAAATTTGTGTAATTGAAAGCTCCAAAAATATTAAATAATGTGGTCTGTCTTGTTTTTGCTCCTATCAGACTAATTGTATTATTATAGATGAGTTGTTTGTTCCCCTAGCCCACCTGTGATATCTAATGGCTATCGGTAGAGGCTGCAGTTATATTCCCAAGGGAAACTAATCTCTTCCTGTTCCCTCTGATTATGCCCATTTCCTGCTGCTTTTGGAGCTGGGTAGGGAGGCAGATCCCAATAAGGTATTTCTGCTGGGATCGTCTGACATCACAAAGATAAGGGATAGGTTTAGTCACATTCTTGCTAAATTAAGCCAGTATCAGGGTATTAAAATAGCTGAAGGTAATGGAGCCTATCCCTAGTCTGTTAAACTGACAGTATTGCTTTTTACTCATTTGAAACTCAATGAGTTTCTTTCTGCTAAGGAATTCGGGGTCAGATTAATTTCTCTAGTAACTCTTTGAAGTAGGTGCTAATAAAATTAAAAAAAAAAAAGTTTCCCCATAAAGTACAATTTTTCTCTTCCTCTAATATCTCCAATAAATTGCTAAGGCACAATTTCACATTCTAGCAGGGAGTGATTAATATTTCTCTAAAGTCTCAAAGAAAAAGGGTCAGGTTAGTACTCTTCAATCACAAGGATGCTCTTCTTCCCCCCAAATCAATCATTTGTGGGTTCACCCTTTTCCTGGGCCCGGAAAAACCTCTCTTAATGCTGAGCTGTCCCTCTCTCATTAATCCTCTCACCTGGTTACTGAAAACCTTCTTTAATTCTCTCCGTTATTCCTAGCGCTGTGACCTTTTAAAGACTTTCATATATTTCGTGAACTTTCACTTCTCAGTTCCACAACACTGTGCTAACACTGGCCTCTCCCATCCTCTTTTTCCTCTGTGTCTACTGAACAAAGCATCTTTGCTTCTCCTTTCATCTCTTTACCATTTCTTCCTTGCTTTTATCCATCCTTCTGTACGGTTCCATGAGGCCCATGGTCTTGTGGCCCACAACTAACAAACCTTCACCGATTAGTGCCGTGTGTTTCCTGAGTGGCAGACTCATGTTTCCTTCCATTTGCAGGACACTGCACATACGCATGCTTCTGGGACCCGGCAAATTTTACACAACCAGCATTGCCCAAGTTCATCTAGGCTTCATACGTCCAAGTGGTCTTTCATGACTTCTTTAATACTGTCCATATAGTTAAGTTCCCAAGTCCTAGCCATTTTTATCTCTACAGGATCTCTTGACTCCTTTCTTTACATTCCATTCCCAAAGCCAACATTAGCCAGCATGAATTCTCTTCTCTTATTTTTCCTGGATTATTATATTAATATTTTAACTGTTATCCTTACAAAAAATATAATTTCATCTTTTTTTGATCCCATTTCATTGTTCACTTTAGTCCGTGGTTGATTGGTAGATGAGGCAAGGAAGAATTGTCCCCAGTAAGTTTGAGAAGAAACATAGCCTTGCTGATACCTTGCTTTTGGATTTCTAGCCTTGAGCTGGGAGAAAATACATTTCTGTTGTTTTAAGGACCAGTGGTGGTACTTTGTTAAAGCAGCCCTAGGCAACTAATACTGACATCTAAGAGATCATTACATAGATTAAGGGGGAAAATCTTCCAGGTATAGGTAACAGTATGTTCAAAGGTGTGGAAAAGTAGAAGAGTGCCAAGAGGAATCCCATCAAACAAGTGAGTTGTTTAAAGTCAAAGGGATCTGTGTAGTTCAATGAATAATAAATACACAAACAAACAGTGTGTGGTGTTTCTTATTATTTCACACAATGAGTATGTGCCTCAGAATGAACGAAAGAAATGAGACACAAACCTTAGCCTCTTTTTTTCTTTTCCTTAGCCTATCTCTTAGGCCTCTCATCATTGAGTATTTTGCCAATTGGAGGATTAACACAGTTGTGCCATATACTTTAAAAAAATAAATAACATGGTTCCTAAACATGAGCCAAACACTATATTTGGTTCTCAACCAAAGAAACAGGTACCTATTCCAATATGGACAAAACACTGGATATATTTTAATTCCTGGCAGGTCTTTTACAGGTTTCTAATTTGGCACCTTCTTGATGTGTTTTCACGGATAATTTTGGTTCTAAATAATTTTTGTCTGCCTGCTGATTTGAGGCTCTAGAGCTCCTTAGTAAGATTCAGCTTTACTGGAAAAGGTTATATGATGCCCAATTTTCTGTTTCTGAAAGACCTCAAAGTTGGTCACTCATGATTGGGGAAATGCAAGTCAAAACGACATTGAGATATCACCTCACATCTGTCAAAATGGCTAAAATAAAAAAAATAAAAGAAACAACAAGTGTTGGTGAGGATGTGGAGAAAAAGGCACCCTCTTGCACTATTGGTAGTAATGCAAATTGGTGCAGCCACAGTTAAAAGCAGTATGGAGGTTCCCCAAAAAATTAAAAAATAGAAGCACCCTACAATCCAGTAATCACATTACTGGGTATTTACCCCCCAAACACAAAAACACTAATTCAAAGGAATACATGCACCCTGCTGTTTATAGCAACATTATTTACAATCGCCAAATTATAGAAGCAGCCCGTCGACTGATAGATAAAGAAGATGTGGTATATATAAATAATGGAATATTATTCAGCCATAAAAAAAGAATGAAATCTTGCCATTTGCAACAACATGGATGGAGCTAGAGAGTGTGATGCTAAGTGAAATGTCAGTCAGAGAAAAACAAATACCAAATGACCTCACTCATATGTGGAATTTAGTGAAGAAAACAGGTGAGCAAAGGGAAAGAAAAGAGAGGGAGAGACAAACCAAGAAACAGACTCTTAACTATAGAGAACAAACTGATAGTTACTAGAGGAGAGGTGGTAGGAGGATGGGTAAAGTAGGCCATGGGGATTAAAGAGTACACTTGTCATGAGCACCAGGTGATGTATGGAATTAAAAAAAAAAAATCTCAAAGTTAAAGGGTAGGGTGTAATTCATCATCAGGTGGGCAATTTTTATTTTCTTTACCAAGCCAGTGAAATTCTGAGACAGTTTAACAAATCTTTTTTTTTCTTTTCCAGCATAAAAAGAATTGCCACATATATTGGATAACTACATATATTCATCCACATTATATAATATATGCACGTGCATGTGTTGCGTGTGTGTGTGTGTGTGTATGTGTGTGCATGCATACATACAGTGGGGAAACTGAGATGAAGAGAAGTCAAGGAATTCTTTGAAGTTATAGAACTAATAAAGGGAAATTGTAGGATATTAATTTATATATTCTAACTTCAAATTTAATATTTTTCCGACTTGAGTATGATGACTATTCTATATATATGTGATTTTCCAGCACAGAGGTCCTCAATGGGGAAAATTTTGCTTTTCGGGCAATATTTGGCAATGTCTGAAGACATTTCTCTTGTTCCACTGTGGGTCGGACATTGGGGGTGCTGGTGGCAGCTGGTGGACAGAGGCCCAGATCTGAACATCTTACAATATACAGCACATCCCCTCAGAAATAGTTATCTAGTCCAAAATGTCAGTAGAACCAGGATTAGAAAATTGTGATCAAGCATAATGGCTAATAATGAATATTACTACCATATGCTAAGAAATAAATTATTCCTAAGCAACTTTTCTTTACCCTTGAAATATCTCTGATTAATTACATAGTATTCTCACTTTACAAATGGGGAAACTAAAATGGAGAGGTTAATTTGCCTCAGCAGGTGATGGGGCTAAAACTCAAACACAGATATTATTGTTGCTGAGGACTTTACCTTTAACACTACATTCTAACCAGCTCACTGTCAGGAAGGTCATCATATGATAAAACGTGATTCCAAATAACTTTCAGTTAAGGATTATTTTATGCTTTGGTTGCCTTTGCCTGACAACAACTATTGTATTGTATTGTATTGTATTGTATTATATAAGACAATGATGTGGTGTAAAATTTGCTGAAATCAATTTTCGTTGGCAGAACAAAATCAGTCATACAATGAACACAGGATCATGTTATCCTGCCTGAAAAATAAATGTTTGTGCCTGATTTATACCTCAGAGAAGTAGAAATGTAATTTTAAAATCCTTTTACCTCCTTTAAGATAAAATTTATAAGGTACTTCTGTGATCACCTAGCAACTTTTATCCAGCTATATAATTGTTGAGAATTTTTTTTTGAGAAAAAGAATTTTTTTAATGACCAAGAGACCTTAGGAATTTGAATTAAAAAGTGGTCATCAATAATAGCGGGCTGCCTAATTCAGAACAACATTCCCACTGTGAACAACAGAAAAACAAAGGAAGATAACATGATGAAATAGTGAAAAAGCAGGGGTCAAGATCTGGAGAAAGAGGTAACCTAGAAAGTGAGTCCTCAATTCAGGGCCCTAGAGGAAAACTCTAGGGAAAAGGATCAATTCTTGATGAGGTCTGAGAGCCTGAGACGGCAGTGCTTTGACAATTTTGTGCAGCAAGAAAGACACAGTGGAGGCTAGAGCCTGCCAAAGAAGGAAACTAGTGAACCCCTCAGTGCTTTGGATTTAGACTCCAAAGGATATACCTTAAAGAGGAGGATGTACTGAAAACAATCTGTCCCTTCTAAGATACTTTTTACTTACATACTGTTTTCACGTTGGGACATCTTTTTTCACATAGGCTACATGCAAAGTTATCCTTTGATAAGGCATATCTCAGACAAAGTTGTGAAAGATTCAGAGTGAAAGATTCACACCCCCCCAACCCACTTATTGTCATCAGGACCTTTGGACTTCCCCTCCAGTACAGCCATTAGTTCTGGCTCTCTGGGAGGGACCTGAGGGCTCTAGAATCATGGAACGTTACAGCTGGAAAAATATCTTAGATTATTTGTTCAGACCCCCTCATTTTACAAATGAGTAAACTAAGGATCAGAGAGGCCAGCATACTTGCCCTAAATTACTGCACTAAGGAATAAATACCTGTTGTAAAACTTAGTAAACCATCATAACCATTTCACCTAACACATTAAGAAAGCTTCTAGCAAAAGAAAAGGACTTTAATAATGGGGTTTTAGCTTGCAGCCGGCCCAAAGGGACATCTGCAGATCACAGAGACTGTCTCACATATATGAAATTATATAATTTTGCTGCAACTTCTCAGAACATCATTTTTGTCCCCAGCCTCTCAAAGGGCAGGTATAAAGGTCTATTCTTGAAGTCAGTAACCTATGATCTAATGGCCCAATGTAATTTTAGGTGGCACACAAAGTATTTGTGACCACATTCTTCTACGCTTATCCTTATAATTCAAGAGAGCCGTAAACAGATTATCAGCTCCTGCTTGGACACTCTGGGTCTAGTCTCATAGGCCCAATGTATTCAACAACATTTTTACTCAATTCTTATATTGTTAAAATTTTTTTTCATTTTATTTTCTTGTGTTTACTATACTAGGTGTGAATAATGATAATTTTTGCTTCTTTTTTGTTGAATTTTGTTCTTTTTTATTGAATTTGTTACATATAAATGTTCATTTACCTAGAATTTCAGAATTATAGAAATAGCTTTTACCATTGATATATCTTTGATTTGCTTGGATAAAACCTACATTGGTCATTGGTTTTATATATATGTATCTATATATATCTATATATATATATAAATCCCAAGATTCTGGGATCATGAGTCAGACACTCAACTGACTGAGCCACCCAGGCACCTCTATATTTTTCTTTTTTAATCATTTAATATACTATTGATTTAAACTTGCTAGCAATTTATCACAGATGGTGGCATCTTCATTCATAAAAGACATATGCCTTTAGCTTCTGTTCTCTATGGGAGGGAGGCAAGGTAATAGTTAATAGCTTGTCTTCTAGAACCAAGTTACTTGAGTTCCATCTCAAGCCCACCATTTATTAATTGTGGGATCTTAACCTCTCTGTGTATAAGTTTTCTAATCTGTAAAAGGTGATAATAGTATCTATTTCATAAGCATTTTGTGAGGGTTAAATGAATTTATATTCTTGGAACACTTACAGTAGTCCTTTTTATACAAAAAGCTCTTTATAGGCATTAACGTCTTTCTGGCCATGTCTTAACGTCATTCTGGCCAGGTTTTGCTATCAATATGCTAACCTCATAAAACACACTTGGAAGTGATCCTTCTTTTTCTATGATCTGGAAACACTTAAAAGGCAGAATAATTATCTATTCCTTGGGGATTTGAAATAACTCAGTTATGAAATCACCCAAAACCTGTGCCCTTTGGCAGGGGGTGGGGATAGCGTATTGACAAATTCACATTTTCTTTATCTTCTTGGCGTAGTTTTTTGGATATGGGTAATTTACTGGAAAATTACACTTGCTATTTGAAAATATTAAGATTTTTCAAATGTATCAATATATGGGTTTTGTTTTTAATCTTTTCTTAATGAAACTTAAAATATATGTATTCATTTGTGGCATTTTCAGAGTCAGGTTATGGTTTGGTTATCAACTTATTCTTTATTTGTTCCTTTTTTCCATTTAATTCTGATGTCATCTTTTAATATTATTTTCGTTTTTTGGGTTTTTCGAACTTATGTTAAATGCTTTAGTTTGTTCTTTGGTACAATGTTGGCAAACTGCCTTAAAAGTGCGAAGAAATAGTTAAGAGATGTTTCTTCTCTTTTTCTTTTAATGTTTATTTATTTATTTATGTTTTATTTTTTAATGTTGATTTTTGAGAGAGAGAGAGAGAGAGAGAGAGAGAGTAGGAGTCGGGGAGGGGTGCAGGGAGAGAGAGAGGAAGATGCAGAATCCTTAACAGGCTCCAGGCTCTGAGCTGTCAGCACAGAGCCTGATGCGGGGCTCAAACTCGTGAACTGCGATATCATGACCTGAGTCAAAGTCAGGCACTCAACCATCTAAGCCATCTAGGTGCCCCTGATCTTATTTATTTATTTATTTATTTATAAATATAATTTATTGTCAAATTGGCTAACATACAGTGTGTAAAGTGTGCTCTTGGTTTTTGGGGTAGATTCCTAAGATTCATTGTTTACACATGAAAACAGTGCTCATCCCAACAAGTGCCCTCCTCAATGCCCATCACCCATTTTCCCCTCTCCCCCACACCCCCATCAACCCACAGTTTGTCCTCTGTATTTAAGAGTCTCTTATGGTTTGCCTCCCTCCCTCTCTGTAGCTATTTTTTTTCCCCTTCCCTTCCCCCATGGTCTTCTGTTAATCTTCTCAAGATCCACATATGAGTGAAAACATATGATATCTGTCTTTCTCTGACTTATTTCACTCAGTGTAATACCTTCCAGTTCCATCCACGGTGCTGAAAATGGAATGATTTCATTCTTTCACATTGCCAAGTAGTATTCCATTGTATACATAAACCACATCTTCTTTATCCATTCATCAGTTGATGGACATTTGGGCTCTTTCCATAATTTGACTAATGTTGAAAGTGCTGCTATAAAACATCGGGGTACATGTGCCCCTATGAATCAGCACTCCTGTATCCTTTAGATAAGTTCCTAGTAGTGCTATTGTGGGGTTGTAGGGTAGTTTTATTTTTATTTTTATTATTATTTTTTTAAAGTTTATTTATTTTAAGAGAGAGACAGAACGTGAGCTGGGGAGGGGCAGAGAGAGAGGGGGACACAGAATCTGAAGCAGGCTCCAGGTTCTGAGTCATCAGCACAGAGCCCGATGCAGGGCTTGAACCCACAAACTGCGAGATCATGACCTGAGCTGAAGTCAGACACTCAACCAACCGAGCCACCCAGGCGTCCCGGATAGTTCTATTTTTAATTTTTTGAGGAACCTCTAAAACTGTTTTCCAGAGTGGCTGCACCAGTGCACATTCCCACCAACAGTGCAAGAAGGTTCCCATTTCTCCACATCCTTGCCAGCATTTGTTGTTTCCTGGGTTGTTAATACTAGCCACTCTGACAGGTGTGAGGTGGTATCTCATTGTGGTTTTGATTTGTAATGAGTGACATTGAGCTTCTTTTCATGTGTCTGTTGGCCTTCTGGATGTCTTCTTTGGAAAAATGTCTATTCATGTCTTCTGCCTATTTCTTCACTGGAATATTTGTTTTTCAGGTATTGAATTTGTAAGTTCTTTATAGATTTTGGATACTAACTCTTTATCTGATAAGCCAGTTGCTGGCAAATATCTTCTCCCATTCCTTTGGTTGCCTTTTAGTTTTGTTGATTGTTTCCTTTGCAGTGCAGAAACTTTTATCTTGATGAGTTCCCAATAGTTCATTTTTGCTTTTAATTCCCTTGCCTTTGGAGATTTGTCAAGTAAGAAATTGCTGCAGCTGAGGTCAAAGAGGTTGTTGCCTGTTTTCTCCTCTAGGGTTTTGATGGTTTCCTGTCTCATATTTAGGTTTCATATTTCATCCATTTTGAGTTTATTTTTGTGCATGGTGTAAGAAAGTGGTTTAGTTTCATTCTTCTGCATGTTGCTGTCCAGTTTTCCCAGCACCATTTGCTAAAGAGACTCTCTTTTTTCTATTGGGTACTCTTTCCTGCTTTGTCAAAGATTAGTTGGCCATTAATGTTTATTTATTTTTGAGAGAGAGACAGAGAGTGAGTGGGAGAGGGGCAGAGAGTGAGGGAGACACAGAATCCGAAGCAGGATCCAGGTTCTGAGCAAGCTTTGAGTACAGAGCCCAACGTGGGACCCAAACCCATGAACCGTGAGATCATAACCTGAGTCGAAGTCAGACACTTAACCGACTGAGCCACCTGGGCACCCTTCTTTCTCTTTTTCTAACACAAGCACACTATATTTATATGTTATTTGTTATTATTACATTCTCACTAATTAGTTAATTGATTCATTAACAAATATTTATTTAGAACTAGACATTGTCCAGGGTGCTGGAAGTGAGTGTAGGGCAGTGAACAGTAAACAAAATGGGCATTGGCTTCAACAAGAATAAATGCAGTGATTAAATGTGCTCTGAGGACGGGGGATGCTTTTCCTCTTTCTTGGGTTTGAACTGATAGAATTCTACTGCCTAACCCTTGAGGTCAATTATGATCAGGAGTCTTTATTTAAAATTTTGACAATTTTAGCTTAACTGTACACATGTATTATTATTATTACTTATAAGGATTTATGCAAGTTTTTTTAAATCAACTTCCTATTGATACATCTTAGAATATATGATAGCTAAGTAAGTTGGTATCCTCTGTTGTTCAGTATGTTTGCCATGGGCTTTCCAGAGCAAGATGGTAAAAAAAAAAAAAAAAATTATATCATAGACCCCTCTTTCTCTAAAAATTAAAAAATTGAAAATAAGTTTAAAACAGCAATTGCAAACATGCATGAAAGAAAATATTAGTGTAGTAGTAGGAGTCAAACAAATAAATACATAACCAAGCCAGGGAAAGAGAGGTAGAATGTAACAGGCATTGTGAAGATTCCTTCCCTCATCCCTCCTGTAAGCCATTGGGGGAAAGATGAATTATATCCTAAAAAGTATCATTGATCCTTACCCTTTCACTGTTCCCTTCCCCTCTCACACAGTCATTACAGTTCAAAGACAAAGGAATGAATAAAGACGTCAGCTTGGGAAGAACTCTCAAACCCTTGAAATATAAACAGCTATCTATCAGCACACCAGAGGCAGGCAAGTCCACTAGGGCTTACCCAGCGAGAGGTGAGCTGAGTAGAGAAGTCTGAAAAGGTATAATAATCAGCCAAATTAATTGGCCTTTTATTTTTTTTAAGTTTATTTATTTTGGGGGGTGTATGTGGGAGGGGCAGAGGGAGAAAGAAAGAATCCCAAGAGGGCTCCATGCTGTCAGCACAAAGCCTAATGTAGGGCTTGAACTCACATACCATGAGATCGTGACCTGAGCCAAAACCAAGAGTCTGATGCTCAACTGCCTGAGCCACCCCTAACTGGTCTTTTAAAACAGTTTAGGTATCTAGTGAAAAGGATGCCAAATGATAAAATAAAATCATCTTAGGGGAGAGGCACTTGGAGAACTGCAGGTGAAAGCCCATCAATTTTATTTTCTACAAACCAATGTCTTATAGTTAAAAACAAAAAATACCTGAGTGGGAGGAGACTGAATTCAGCTAAAAAAATATGGTAAGGGAATTGAAGATCTGGGATTACTATCTGAAGTTGCTGAATGGAGAAAAATGAGCTATATCCTAAGAGTAGTTCCATTTAAAAAATTCTTAAAAAAGAAATAAAGCAACAAAAAACAAAACCCCCCAAATCTGTGGCCTGACTACAACGAGTAAACTAAGGCCCTGAACTCTTTAAAAAAAAGGCAAACCAATTTTTTATTATACTTTTTGTATAACATACATTTAGAAAAACGCATAAATCACAAGTATACATCTCTGAATTTTCACAAAGTTAAGACACCTGCACAATTGCACCAAAAAGTGAAACCTTGCTAGTGCCTCCGAGATCCCCCTTGACCCATTACTAGTCATTCCCTATTTGTCCCAGAAGTACCCATTATTCAAACTTCTCATCCCACAGGTTAGTTTTTTAACTGTTTATAAATGGAGAATTCACGCAATAGACGACTTTGTATTACTTTGGGCTGTCAGGGGAAAAAAAAACGGCAAGACTTAGTGGCTAAACAACAGAAATGTACTTTCTCATTTCTGGAGGCTGGGAGTCCCAGATCAAGTTTCAGTCAATTCAGTTTCATGGCAGGGAGCTCTCTTCCTGGCTTGCAGACAGTTGTCTTTTTGCTGTGCTTTCACATAGCGGAGAGAAAGCAAGTTCTCTGGTGTGTCCTCTTAGAAGGGCACTGATCCTATCAGATTGTGGCCCCATACTCATAACCTCTTTAATCTTCATTTTCTCCTAAGGCCCGAATGCAGTCACAACGGGGGTTAGGGCTTCAATTTATGTTTTGAGTGGACACATTTAATCCGTAACAGATTCTCTCTTTTTTGCTCAACATTGTTTGTAATTTCTGTGTATTCATTCTTATTACTATATGGTATTTCATTGTGTGAGCATATCACATTTCCCCCCATTTTACAGTTGAGATATTTGAACAGTTTCTTGTTTGGAAATGCTATGAGCATATTTTATATGTCTTTTAGTGAACGTATGAATACATTTGGCAAACACATGAATATAATACTCATGTTCATTATATATTTAAGAGTTGAATTGCTGGGTAATGGAGTATACATATGACTCAGGTTTAGTAGATGGATACTGCCAAACAATTTTGCAAGATAGTTGAAGTAGTTTATGTTAGCAATTTATGAGATTTCTGTTTACTTTAGATCCTTGCCAATTCATTCATTGTCATTTTAGCCATATGTTTGTTTATTGGCCAAAAGATACTCATTGAAGTCTTTAGCCCATTCTCAAGTATAGTGAATTTCTAACAATGATATGAGAGAGCACATAGACAAGATCATCTGTCTGTGATTTGTCATAGCTGGACTTAATTCTTTCTATTCATGCACAATTAGGGAAATGATAGTATTCATACCAAAACTCCATGGAATAAAAAATAGGGTCTCAGTTACATGGAAGGAAGATAAGAAGAATGTACCCAAATTATTTACCACCAAAAGAAGGTTTTGGCAAAAAACTCAAATGAATAACAATGAAGGCAAAAAGAAATTGCATGAAAGCTACATAAAATCACTATAATAAAAATTATTAAAAAAAGAATTAGTATAAAAAAATTCTAGTAGGTGAAATACATGATATGGCAAAAAAAAACAAACAAACAAAAAACAAAAAAAAAAAACAACAAGGCCAAAGAAATAAAAGTAAATTGCACACTGCATTAGTGTCCTACATCTGCCATAACATATTACCACAAACTAGGTGACTTGAAACAACAGAAATTTATTCTCTCACAGTTCTGGAGGATAGCTTCTGTTGATTGCTGGCAATCCTTGGCCATCTTCTCTCTCTGTGGACCTGTGAAACTAGAAAACAAGCTATCTGCTTTCAAAATATAATGGTAGGTCAGGCACAGGATAAACATTACCATTCCCAAGGGAGAAATCAGAAGGAATAAAGCAAGTCTCAAGCAAGTCTAAAACCCAGCAGGGAAAATTCCATTAGATAGATGCAAGGCCTGGGAATCATCATCTAAGGTGTGATGCTGTGTCCTCTGGGCCTGTGGCAGTGACCTTACCCTCTGGCCTCTGCCTTTGCATCTGTAGTTCTGCCTTTGGAACCACTCTGTGTCCTTGAAGGCCAAGGCCAAGCCCATATTTGCAGCCAAGAAATTTATCAGCTTTTTTTTCCCCCCTTGTAGAATCTCAGAAGTGTGACAGCTTTCCTTCATTTTGTCCCATCTCTGTCTCTTTTTAGTCCAGGCTGGTAGTGTGTCTGCTCATATAACATTCTCAGAAGACTTGTTAGTCTCCCATGTAATTCACAGTGGTCTATGCCATCTTACAAGAAAGTCCTCCACAGATCTTCCCCAGCTTTGGTTGGGAAGGTTGATCGATCCATGATTTCCGTACTTAATCTATTCAACAAAAGTTGCCCAGAATCCTTGATCCTGCCTCTAGAGCATGCTATCTACACTAGGCTGATAATTTTCCAAATCATCAGATTTGGTGCCATCTCTTTCCTTTCACATTTTACTATCAGCTTCAGCAAGAAGAAACTAGGTTGAACCCATCACACTTTGCTTGGAAGTATCTTAGCTGAATATCCAAGTTCATCATTTATAAATTCTGCTTTTCACCAAACTATAGAATGCAACTCAGCCAAAGGTTCTGGCTCTTCATAACATGAATCATCTTTCCTCTATTTGACAATAACATATCCCTTGTTTCCTCCTGAGACCTCACCAGGAGCACCTTGGATGTTCGTATTTTTCACCAACATTCAGTTCATGACAATACATGTGTTTTCTAAGGTGGTGGAAGCTGCGTCTACCATGCTCCTCACTTCCATCTGAGCCCTCAGCTGACGTGCCTTTAACATTCATAGTTCTCTCAACCATCTCTTTAAGGCATCTAGACTTTTTCTATGAAAATTCTTCCAGCCTCTACTCATTTCCCAATTCCAAAGCCACTTCCACAGTTTTAGCTATTTGGTACTGCAGCCTCTCACTTTCCAGTACCAAAATTGGCATTTTTGGTACTTTGCTGGGGCTGCCATAACAAATTACTATAAACAGGTAGCTGTAAAAACCAGATTTATTCTTTCACACTTCACAAGGCCAGGAGTTCAAAATCAAGTGTCAGCAGGGTTGGTTTGAAGGAGAAACTCTCCCATGTCTCTCTCCTGGCTTCTCGTGGTTGGTTGCCAGCAACCCTTGGCATTCCTAGCTCATAGAACTACTACTCGAACCTCTTCATCCATCTTTGCATGGCCTTTTTCTCCTGTGTCTCTTTGTTTTTTTTCTGTTTCAAATAAAGGCAGTGTCATGGGATTCAGGGCACCCTCTAATCCAGCATTACCTCATCTCAATTCTTGGCTTAATTATATCTTCAAACACCCTATTTCCAAATAAGGTCATATTCTGAGGTTCTGGGTGGACATGAATTTTGGGAGGACACAGTTCAACCCATTGCACACACCATGAGAAGTCTGACTGCAGAAGAATTAGGAAGAACATGATTTGGGTTAGAAAAAAGAGATACAAAATAAAATAGTGAAGTTTCAGAAAGATGAAATGGGAGATTTCAGGGCCAAGGGAACAAAGAGGGTGCTTAATACAGAAGTAATGAACAAATTAGAATTAGTAAAGATTAGAATAGACATGTCACAGGCAGAGTTTCTGAAATGGAGGAAAGGTTTGGGATAATCACAGTGATTTGACATAAAAGCAACAAAGATTAAAGCAGCTAGAGGGCAGGTAATAAATGTGGAGAGCAAAAATCAATGCCACATAAAGATCTTCAGTATCTGTGAATAAGATAAACTAAACACTAGAGTAAAAAAAAGTATTCTGATACAGAATAATGAGTATTTTTATAGGAAAAAGGAAAAACTGAAACTACGGATTAAAAGGCCCACGATGTTCGAGGAAAAATTGATGCAGGCTGTTCATTAGCAAGGGATGTTCTGAAGAATTTACTGAACTCCAAGGACAAAAAAATCTGCAAAAATATAGTGATAGAAAGGCTATATTCAGGAAATTTCAGACTTCCTCAGATTTTACAGTGAGGCAATCTCTACTAAACTCTGAGGAAAAAGTTAATAAAAATTTTTATGCAAGCCTTGTTATGTAAGCACCAAGGCAAAGCTATCTTTTTTTTTCCTTAAGTAAGCTTTTACATCCAACATGGGGTTTGAACCAGGACCCTGAGATCAAGAGTCATATGCTCTACCAACTGCCCCTAAGGCAAAGCTATCTTTAAACAAATGCAAACATCTCAAGAAATATCTCACTCTAGCCCATCTCTCCCACTGATCACAATGAAACAAACTCTGAACAACAAATAAACAAGAATGTTCTGAATTGCTCAAGGACTCTGAAAAGAAACAAAACCAGATAGGTGGTAGAAGAGCAAAAACTGAGAAAATGTTCCACGTAGGGTGACTTTCTCATTTATTTATGAATTTATCTTTCCTCTGTGGCCTTGCTCTAAGGGTAGACCCCACAGAAATCAGGGGAAGGGGTCGTCACCAGCTGAAGAGTGTGCCTTAAGGGAAGTCCTGGAAAGGAGAGAGGGAAAGAAGGGGATTTCTGATTTGATGCAGGATCCTACACCTAGATCCTAGATCAGGCCCAGCTCCTGATCTCTGGGTGCATAGGTCGACGAGCACATGGCAAGGCCTTCAAACATGGAGCTGAGCTTTGAGCCACATGCACAAGTCTCAGCTTCACCCAGGAATAATGTTATCCTGGAACAATATCTATACGGGAAAGACCCAAACAGAGGCCTAAAAAGACCTGACCCGAAAACTGGACTACTCCAAAAATTCTCATACTAATCAATGAACGCATGGGCCAGAGATTTGCAAAGCCTCAAAAAACTGAACTGATATTTGAATTCCCACTCATAGAAATAAGACCAATTCTACTGTTTCTTTAAAATTTGTTTTTAAGGTTTATTTATTTTTGAGAGAGAGAGAGAGAGCACAAGCAGGGGAGGGGCAGAGAGAGGGAGACACAGAATCTGAAGCAGGCTCCAGGCTCTGAGCTGTCAGCACAGTGTCTGACGTAGGGCTCCAACTCGTGAACCTTGAGATAGTGACCTGAGTCAAAGTCATTCGCTTAACCAACTGAGCCACCCAGGTGCCCCATCAATCCTAATGTGTAAGTCATATTAGTTTCTCCAGAGGATTAAAACAAGCCCTATCATCTATACAAGATAACTTTCACAATGTCCAGGATACAATAGAAAACTACTCTGTATACACAGAACCAAGAAGAGACTTTAATGCAGCTATTATATATTAAAACTATGCAACGTGATGCGGAGGAAACACTCCTAAAAAGAATGGAATGAGAGAAAGCCTCATAAGATAAGTAGAGTCTATAAAAAGGAAATTTTGAAATGATAAATGTAATAAATAAATTACAAAAACTTACTGGTAGATAGACCTACAAGTTGAATTGAGATGACAGAGGAACAAGTCAGTAAATGTGAAATAAGTCAATAGAAATTACCCAACCTGAAGAATAGAGGAAAAAAAGATTGGGGAAGAAAAAAAACAATAACAAACCACCTCAGCTCTTAGGGACTAATGTGACAATACCAAAAGGTCTAGCACATGAGCAGAGTTCCAGAGAGTCTGTGTAAGAGACATAGAAGCACAAAAAATGGCTGAAGAAAAAAGCGGCTGAAACTTCTCAAATTTGTTGAAAGTCATAAATTTATAGATTCAAGATCAGCAAACTCCAAACAGTATAAACTCAAAGAATACCATGGAAAATAAGGAAAATAAGACAATACTTTGGACTGAATTATACTTAAAAGACAACATATCCACAGTTATGAGATAAAGCTGTTCTAAGAGTAAAACTTAAAACACTAAATGCTTTAAAGAAGAAATCTTGGGGCACCTGAGTGGCTCAGTCAGTTAAGCGTCTGATTTTGATTTGGGCTTATATCATGATCTCAAGTTTGTGGAAATGAGATCCCACAGGCTCTACTCTGAGTATGGAGCCTGTTTAAGATTATTTCTTTCCTCCTTCCTCTGCCCCTCTCCTCCACTAGTGTGCTCTCTCTCCCTAAAATAAGATTTAAAAAAAAAAAGAAAGAAAAGAAGAAATATAAAATCAATGCCTAACATTCCATATTAAGAAGCTAAAGAAAGAGTGAAATAGGTCCAAAGTCAGTAGAATAAAGGAAATAATAAAGATTAGAAATCAACAAAATAGAAAACAAACAATAAAGAAAATCAACAAAGTCAAAAGTTGGTCCATTGAAAAAACCAATGAAATCAACACAGACCAACACATTCTTAGGTAAAGTGATTAAGAAAAAAGAAAAAGAAGATAAATTGTCATGATCAGGAATGAAAAAGGTATTAGAGAAGAGCCTACACATATTAAAATGATGATTAATTTTTAAAAACCTCAAACCATAACTTCCTGAAAATTTACACTTCTCCTAAAGAGACCTTTTGGTAAACAAAATATCAAACTAAATGTATGCAAAATATAGCAGTGGTATACTGTAAAACATCAGTTCAAATAGTTTCATAGATAATTACAACCTGATTTAAAAGTATTTCAGGGAGGGGCACCTGGCTGGGTCAGTTGGTAGAGCATGCAACTCTTGATCTCAGGGTTGTGAGTTCAAGCCCCACACTGGGTTTAGAGCTTACTCAAATTACTCTCTCTCTCTCTCTCTCTCTCTCTATATATATATATATATTTTTTTTTTTTTCAGTGAATAGTGAAAGGAAAACTAGTGACTAGTTCCACTAGTTCTCCTAAATCATGACTAGTTCAGGAGAAAAATGATACCAAAACGTGCTCCCCGCCCCACTCTAAAATTATAACCTAGTCTCACTCATAATATTAATGCAAGTATCTTTTAAATTTTTGTAAATAGCGTTAAGTAGTCAATTAAGGAATACTATTTCTTGGCTTGGTGAGGTTCATCCCAAGAATGAAAAGATGTTTACACCTTGGAAAATGAAGTAATTTAATTACTCATAATATTGGCCTAAAAGAGGAAAACTGATTATTCTTATCCTATTCAAATGAAGATATTTGACCAACACCTATCATAATCAAAACACTTAGTGGAGAAACAGTATAAACATTCAAATTAAAATCAGGATAAAGGCAAGGATTCCCAGTGTTAATAATATTATTAATATTGTTCAGGAAGTAATAGTGAATACAAATTAAACAAGACAAAGAAATTAGAAGGATAAATACTGGAAGGAAAAAAGAAAAGGGAAAACAAAGAAAAACTTATTTGCAGGTGAGATGATTGTCTACTTTGAAAATTTAAAAGAACCACACACAAAACAACCCTCTTACAATTAAAATAAATTTTAAAATAAATTTAAGTTAATTGAAATCAAATAAAACTAAAAGAAATTTTAGCAAGATGGCTGGTTTCAAAATTAATGTACAAAAGTCAGAACCTTCTCTAACAACAAACTATAACATGTCAGATGAAAAAAAGAAAAGGTGCCATCGCAATGGTTCTAAAAAGATACGCACTTAATTTATAAGACTTTTTTGACTACATTTTTAAAACTATTGAGATTGGTAAAGGAAATGATACTCCGTTTATGGGTAGGTAAGAAAAATGATCAATTAATGCTAACTTAATTTATTAATTTAAGTCATTCAATCTCATTGAAACACGGAAAGGTTGGGGGGAAATTAGACAAAGTGTTACCAGAGTAAATTTGTGGAAGTAAATATATGAGGATAGGAAGGACAATTCTGGAAAAGCGGTGAAAAAAAACAAACTAGTCTACTAGATAATAAAATGTGTAATCGAGTTAAAACACCTAAAAGAGTTTAGTATACCAAAGAAATACACCTAGGAAACATAGTAAATGATCCTGTGGTTGGTACAACTATTTATGGGAAATTAGGATATTATGAAGGTGCCATATGAAATCAGTGGGGAAAAAAAAGATTAATTAATAGCATTGGAAAAACTTGCTAACAGTTTAGAAAAAATAAATTTATCCCTTACTTAAAATGAATCTCAAGATAGTTTCTAGGTACATTAAAAATCTAAAAATAAAATTATAAAATTACTAAGAGAAAAGTGGGTAAACTTATACGTAATCTTGTTATTAGGAGGCTTTCTAGGCAGGACACCAAACACCAAAGCCATAAAAGAAAAGTTAAAAGAAATGTATTTGCAAGAAGAAAAAGAAAAAAAGACGAACTTGGAAAAAAATTTATAACAGATAAAGCTTACAAATGGTGATTTTTCTAAATTTACAGATGGTTTATATGAATCCCCACGTAAAAGACAATGAGTGTAAAAAAACACGCAAAGGTGATAAATGCTTAATGGAGAAAGAAATGTAAATGGCCAAAACCATGAAAAGATACTCACTTTCACTCATAATTAAAGTCGACAAAAGCAAAAAATGGTGATCTTTTTCACCTTTTACATTAACAAAGGTAAGGAGGTTTGATATTCAATGTTGGGGAGGGTATGAAGAAACATATGCATTCATATATCACTGGTAGGAAAACAAAATATACAACTTCTTTGAAAGATAATTCAGCAACAGTTATTCAAATTGAAAAATGAAAAGATTCAAATTCTCTTTGGTATATGATGCAATTTGTGTAAAACATTAAACACGTGTGTGTGTGTGTGTGTGTGTGTGTGTGTCTTTCCCCTTCTCCCTGAAGAATCCGTAAGAAACTCTTCCCATTAGTTACCTTTGGAGAGAAGGACTCTTCATGAAATGGGAAGAGAGACATTTTCTTTTTATATCATGAATGTTTTTGTTTACAGGGTTTTCCTTTTTTTTTCCCTAACCATAATTCTGTATCTCAAAATAAAAAGAAACTAGCCAGACGCCTACCTCTCACATTCTCACAAAAGATGACCAAGCTGATGGAAGGAATTCCATTGCAGAGATTCTCAGCAGCTAGTTTGTATCTTTTCTTCTGAACTTACCTGACAGGAGGATTTAAAAGAGCAGTTGGGGGGCGCCTGGGTGGCGCAGTCGGTTAAGCGTCCGACTTCAGCCAGGTCACGATCTCGCGGTCCGTGAGTTCGAGCCCCGCGTCGGGCTCTGGGCTGATGGCTCGGAGCCTGGAGCCTGTTTCCGGTTCTGTGTCTCCCTCTCTCTCTGCCCCTCCCCCGTTCATGCTATGTCTCTCTCTGTCCCAAAAATAAATAAAAAACGTTGAAAAAAAAAATTAAAAAAAAAAATAAATAAAAGAGCAGTTGGGAAAAGCTCTCAGTACCTGAGTGTCTGTGCACATTATCTCAGAGAAGATGAAAGCCAGCATGGTCATTAAGACAGCCAACTCCATTTGACTAATTTCTCTAAACTCCTAAATTGAAATACTCCTTTGTTGAAAACATTTTTGAGAGCTAAGTAGAGTTCTTATAAGATGACAAAGTTCAATTTCAAAAAGATTAAAAGGAGTGGTTCATAAAAGTTTAGAAACATTTAGAGTGTTTATCTCTCTGATTGAGACAGTATGATGCTGCTGACAATCTTCTTTCCTCTCTGACTCTAAATGGCCGTACCTTTTAGTAACTTGATACACAGCCTTTGGGTCTTTGGCATTTAAGACGTGGTACTTGAGGATTTAAGTTTTTCCATTTTCCTTTCCTATCTTTTCATCTCTAGCTCTTTGTTTTCTATTAAAATTGAACTCCCTCTTCCTTCTTTTCATTCATTTCTCTAAGATACCACCCTGTGCACTTCTATTTAAATAGAGATTCTGGAGTATGAAGACAATTTCCAAAAGGTCTTTGGGTGGATTAATAGGCCTTAAATACCCTGCAGGATGATTTGAACCATCATTTCAAAGATAAAAGTAATGGTTGCTTGTCTTACTTTTTCTTATTAGTTTTATTTATCTCATGACAAAATCCTTCTTTTCTCTTAAAACTAAATTTATGGATCTTTTTAAAGCTATAAAACGGTTTTGTGTAATAATAAGTGCAACATAGCCTTCTGCTACCCTTCCATGAAATCCCTTCTGAAAATTTGCTGCGATAGAAATAGTCAAGAAACCAAAGAAGTTGTGACCTTTCTAGGTGTGTGGCTTTTTTATCTGTACTCTGGAATCAAGTTTAAGGTCTTTGCTGCCACCATATTTAATAGTACCTGCCCATGCATTTTGTATCACATTGCCTGCCCACTTTTATATTTTTATCGTACTTCTCACTCTCTGAAAATATTTTTTTGGTATAATTGTATGTTATCTGTGTTGTTCATAGATTGGAGGCCAATTTCCCATGAAGTCAATGAAGCTAAACTTCAGAGCCCCTGTTTCACCTGGGGCCCGTGTGAGTGCTGGGAGTTTCTGGAAGCTGTGGAGTATTCAGGGTAAAGAGGGGAAGGCAGTCTGCCACTGAGAGGCCTTAGCATGTAGGCATGTCTAGTAATTTGCTTACAGGTATCTCAGAAGAAAGGGGCCTGAACCTCCAATGCCCCGAAAGTGGTTGGATTTTTTTCTCTTATTCCCAATAAGTAGTCACTACTATATCTAATTTGATATCTATAATTTGTAGGTTGCTTTGTGTTAGGGCCTGCCAAATTATGTTCATTTAAGGCTCTACAAATCCTTACCGTGTCACTGATTAGAATGTAAACCCCGGGAAAAGGCCGTGTCAGCTGCTTTCATCATCGTAATCTTAAAGCCTACAGCACATAGGAGATACTTCACAAATCTTTGCTGAAAAAAATATTGAGATGAGGGAGATCAAGGAGAAGAGCATTCCAAGACTACTGATCTGAGAACAGATATGGCTTATTTCAGGAGCCGCAGAAAGGTTAGTGTGGTCGGAACATGCGAACGATGGAGAGGAGAGATATGGGCATACGCAAGGCCCAGAAAATTCTAGGTGCATTGGAATATTTTAAACATTGAGACATGACTGGCTTTATTTTATTTTATTTTTAGGACATGAACTTTTTTTTTCCTTTTCAGTTCTAGGGTAGTTAACATACAGCACTGTATTTATTCAGACATGACTGTCTAAATATAAAAGATGACTTTGGTTGCTCCATAGAAAATGGATTGGAGGGAGAAACAATAGTGAGGGCAGATCTGCAGGGGAGTGATGGTGTGGACGTGGACCAGTGACAATTAGAGAGAGACTGAAGTAAGGGATTCAGGATGGATATGAAAGATCAAAACAACAGCATTTTCTGTTGCACTAAGTGTGGAAAGGGAGTGAGAGGCTGCAGGAAGGGTTCATGGAATTTTATGGAATTTTTGTGGTCTGATGCTTTTTGTTATGTTGCACAGTCCTGGGGAAAATGCAAATAGAGAGGGTCTAGATACCACCTAGTAGAGCCATGTTCTTTCTTTGTAACAGAAATTGACATTTCAATGGCAGGTTTCCCTAATGCTTTGAGACACAGATTCAGAATCACTAGCGTCAGTCTCACCTTGACTTTTTCCTCAAATATAAATTTTAAATAGTTACTTAAAATTTCTAAATCGTAACATTATAAGGCTATATGGAGGAATCCAGATAATTTTTAAAAATTTTAGTAATTTTTCAAATGTATTCCATTTTAAATATAAGTCTGAAATATTGTTGACCAGTCTCCTTTTTTCTTTTCTTTCTTCTTTTTTTTTTTTTTTTTTTTGAGATACTTTTGAACTTACAGGAAAGTTGCAAGAATACTATAAACGGGCATCTGAGTGGCTCAGTTGAGTGCCCAACTCTTCATTCTGGCTCAGGTCATGATCTCACGATTCATGAGGTCCAGCACTGTGTCAGGCTCTCTGCTGACAGCGCAGAGTCTGCTTGAGATTCTCTGTCTCCCTCTCTCTCTCTCCCTTCCTCTCTCTCTCTCGTGCTTGTGCACGCGCACTCTCTCTCTACAAAATAAATATTAAAAAAAAGAGAATGCTATAAAGAAATATTAGATATTTTTACCCAGATTCCTCCAAATATGAACATTTGCTGTATTTGCTCTATTCTCTCTCTATACAATACACAATATATATCACATATATGTGTGTACATATGTGTATATTTAACTTTATACTTACACATTATTCTTTTTCTGAACCACTTGAGAGTAAGTTGCAGACATGATGTCCCTTTCCCCCCAAATACGCCGCTGTGGATTTTCTAAAAACAAGCAATTCTCTTGCACAATCACTCTAAAATGCTCAAAATCAGGAAACTATCTTTAATACAATACTATAATCAGCCAATTTTATGGAGATTGTTTTGGCCATTATTTTTAAATGCAAAGATCTAGCTTAATATCTTTTCCCAACAATGTTATTGGAATGAAAGTGGGCATTTTATTTTTTTATTTATATACAAATACATATACATATACATATATATATATATTTAATATGAAATTTACTGTCAAATTGGTTTCTATACAACACCGAGTGCTCATCCCAACAGGTGCCCTCCTCAATGCCCATCACCCACTTTCCCCTCCCTCCCACCCCCCCATCAACCCTCAGTTTATTCTCAGTTTTCAAGAGTTTCTTATAGTTTGGCTCCCTCCCTCTCTAACTTTTTTTTTCCTTCCCCTCCCCCATGATCTTCTGTTAAGTTTCTCAGGATCCACATAAGAGTGAAAATATTTGGTATCTGTCTTTCTCTGTATGACTTATTTCACTTAGCATAAAACTCTCCCATTTTATTTTTTTTTAAAGTTTATTTATTTGAGAGAGACAGAGAGAGAGAGAGAGAGCACAAGAGACAGTGGGGGAAGGACAGAGAGAGAGGAAGAGGGAAAATCCCAGGCAGGTTCTGTACAGGTAGTGCAGGACCCAACATGGGACTCCATCTCAGTGACCTCGAAATCATGACCTGAGCCTAAATCAGGAGTCGGACACTTAACCGAGTCACCCAGGTGCCTTAAAAGTGGGCATTTTAAAAATGAGAGGTATTTGTTCAGTACCAACTGACTGAATCTCATTTTAAATTTATGATCCTTACCCTCAAATCCTTACTGCCTGGCAATTCTACTATCTCTCCCTGATCTATTTAATTCTCACTTTCCTAACTGACACACCTTTTCCATTTTTGTCAAATTCTTACAACTCTCTTGCCTCTTTTCACTCTCAGCTGATGATCTTTTTACTTCACTGAGGAAAGAGTAGCCACCAAAAGAGGACTTCCATACATTCTCACCACAAAGCCTGTCAAACCGTCTTGTACCCACATCCTCTGTCTTATTTTCCTGCCACTATGAAGGGGTTATTTTTCCTCCTACCTATAGTCCACCCTTCCTCTTGGCACTGGGTCTGGTCCGCATCCAGCATTTGTGGGCCTCAACGGCCTCCTCCAGCACTGGTGTTCTGTGGTTTTCTCTCCCCACTTTTGAGTCATCAGTATCTTCTTCATTAGATCATCCACTTGACCACCCAAAGCTGACTTCATCACTCCCTACCACCATCACTCCCCCTACTACCCATTCCCCTTACAATAAACACAGAGTTGTGTACACTCATTATCTCCACTTCCTCTCCAGTTAGGCCAATTCTCCCCTACAATTCCATTACAATTGTTCTCACCAAGATCATCGGTGACCTATGTTTTCAGATTCAATGATCATTTCCCAATGCTCACTTCATTTGACTTACCAGCAGCATTTGACACAATTGAGCATTCCTTCCTTCTTGAGATACTTTCTTCACTTGGCTTGTAGGTTACTCCATGGTTTTCCTCCCTCACTCATTCCTTCTTTTCTGTTTCCTTTGTTGGTTCTTCCTCAACTGAGCTCTAAAGGCTGGAGTTCTCTTGGGCTCACTCCTCTGAGCACTTCTCTTCCTATTCCCATTTTGCGCAATTGCACTCAGTTTCAATGTTTTAATATCATGAATACAATGATGTCTGCCAGCAGCTGAGCAGACTGTTAAGGTCACAAACTCTGGAGCTAGCTACCTGGCTTTGAACGTGCCCCCTCCAGTTACTAGCCCTTTAAACATAGGAAATTATTTCTCTGTGCCTCAATTTCCTTAGCTGTGAAGTGGGGATAATTACAGTACTTACTTACCAATTTGGGGAGAATTGATACTAGTCAAATTTAAGTTGGAAAACATAAGCCACTTTAAGCATTTACAACAAAGGGAATTTAATGCATTCTAATAGTAGTGTAAGTGATTAGAAGAGTTGAAAAGCCAACCAAGGGATGCTGAGGAAATCCAGACATTATTAGTAATGACAATAAGCCACTACCACTACCTGGAGAGACAAAGAAAGACTTACTAGAAAGCTATAATACTCAAGAGAGTATGGAACTGTCATTAGAATACACATATCAATCAATTCAACAGAACAGAGAGTCCAAAAATAGTATAATTAATTGAATTTTGAAAAAGGTGCCAGCATAATTCAATGGATAAAGTAAATTATTTTCAAAAAATAGTACTGGGAAAACAGTATATCCATTTGGGAAAAAAAATAAACAGCACACTGTATATAAAAATTAATGAGATAAACCACTGAGCTAACCCTGAAAGTTAAAACTATAAAACTTCTAGAAAACATATACATATACATATACATATACATATACATATACATATATATATATAGAAAAAAACAACAACAACATAGGATAAAGTAGTTGCAAACAAGGTAAGCCAAAATTTTTTTGGAAATAGAAACCACAAACCATACACAATTTTTGATGAATTAGACTTTAACAAAATTAAAAGTTCTGCTCTTCAATATACACTACTCTTCAAAAGAAGAGGAGAACCACAGACCAGAAGAAATTATTTTCTATGCATATAGTTGACAAAAGAGTGATACCCAGAATGTAGCAGGAACTCTTACAGCCCAATAGTAAAAAAGCAAACAACACTCAGTCATAAAAAGAAACTACTGATGCACACAGCATGTATGAAACCAGGAAAATACTACTTTGAGTGAAAGAAGTTAACCAAAAGATTACATACTATATGACCACATGTATATAAAACTCTGAAGGAGGCAAATCTAAGGTACAGGGACAGAAAACAGATCAGTTGTTACCCAGGACCTGTGGTATTGGGGAATGGATTAGGACAGGGTACAAGGGAAGTTTGGGGGATGATGGAAAACATTCTACCTATTGATTGCAATGGTAGCTATACAAATGTATGCATTTGTCAAAACTCATTGAACAGAACACTTTAACTTGGTGCATTTTGTTTATGAATTTTACTTCAATTAAATTAATTTTATTAAAAAGTTAAAAAGAATGTAATATGCCCAAACATGAATTATTGACTTTTCCTGAAAACCTTCTGTTCTCCCAATTCTGCCCATTTCAATATATGAAAAATTTATTTCTCCAATTGCTCAGGCCATCAATCAGAGTCTTTCTTCACTCTTCTCTTTCTCTCATGTTTCACCTCTAACCCACTGGCAAATTCCATCAGCTTTACCTTCAAAATACATTTGATTGGTGGGAATGTAAATTGGCAAAACCACAATGGAAAACTAGTATGGAGGTTCCTCAAAAAATTAAAAATAAAAATACCATATTATCCAGCAATTCCAGTTCTAAGTATTTATCCAAAGAAAATGAAAATTAACTTGAAGGATATCTGTTGCTCCCATTTTCATTGCAGCATTATTTACAACAGCCAAGATATAGAAACAACCTAAGTGTCCACTGATGGATGAATGGGTAAAGAAGATGTGGTGTGGGGGCGCCTGGGTGACTCAGTCAGTGAAGCATCCAACTCTTGATTTCAGCTCAGATCATGATCTCAGGGTTCCTGGGATAGGAACCACACGGACCCTGCTTGGGATTCTCTCTTCTCCCTCTCTCTCTGCCCCTCCCTTGCTCATGTGCATGTGCATGTGTTTGAGCTCTCTTTTTCTCTCTCTCAAAATAAATAAATAAACACTAAAAAAAAAAAAAAGTGGTGTCTACACCCCCCCCACCCCCACCCCCACCACCACTCACACGGGAGTATTATCCAGCAGTAAAAAATAATGAAATCTTGCCATGTGTGACAACATGGATGGACCTTGAGGGCATTATGCTAAGTGAAATAAACCAGGCAGAGAAAGAAAAATACATATGCTCTCTTTTGTATGTGGAATCTTAAAAAGAAAATAAAGAAAACAAACTCAAAGATAGAACAGATTAGTGGTTGCAAGAGGCAGGGGTAGGGTGGGAGAAATGGGTGAACTGTTTTTTTTTTTTTAATTTAAATACTTTGAGTTAAAAAATGTTGAATGTTAAAAAAATACATCTTGAATATGATCACTTCTCGTCACCTTCACCACGACTGCACTGGTTCAAGCTACCATCATTTTTGCCTGGATTACTGAAGCCACCTCCCTGAGGAAGTTTTTCTCAGCAGCTCCAGCTCATTTATGGTATGCATTCTACTGCTCTCCACTGGTAACTTGTCTCATTCCGAGTCAGAGACAACTTTCTTATACTGGCCTGCTGGGCTGGACCCCATCATCTGCCCCATATTACCTCTCTCACTGCATCCCCTCCCCTCTCCCCAAATTCCACTGAAATCCTTGCTGTTGCTCAAACGTGTCAAAGACAGTTCCAGTCAAGGTCTTCATGTGCTCGCTCCTCCCTGAAGGAGAGCAGGCCAGCTCGTCTGCAAAGCTCAGCTGTCACTTGTTTCTGTCTCCTGTCACAGGCTACCCCCAACCCTACCAAGTGATCTCTATTCCTTTTCCTTGCTGCATTTTTACTCTCGGTCCTTATAATTCCCAGACGTATATTTATTTGTTTAATTGCTTTTGTTAGGTCTTTTCCTCACATAGAATATAAGAGAGTGGGAAGCTTGTTTTGTTTTCTCTATCTCTAGCACCTGGAATGGTGCACTCAATAAATTTTTATTATTTTACTAGTCATACATAACATATAATTTACATTGGTTTTACATTTATATATGTTTAGTACATAAATATTTTAAATATAAAATGCATATTATATGTAATATATAAATTATAATATATTAATATTAATAAGCATGCAAATATTTATTGAATAAATGAATGAATTGATTTAGTCTTGAGGCATTATACACACATATGCATTTTATATTTTCTCCCTTCTTACTATGGAAGTTTTGTTTTCTTCTAATGTTTTCATTTACTTTTGAGAGAGAGACAGCGTGAGCAGGGGAGGGGCAGAGAGAAAGGGAGACACAGAATACAAAGCAGACCTCAGGCTCTGAGGTGTCAGCACAGAGCCCAATGTGGGACTTGAACCCACGAACCATGAGATCATGACCTGAGCCGAAGTCAGAGGCTTAACATACTGAGCCACCCAGGCGCCCCTTGCTATGGAAGCTTTATTTTTACTCCATCATAATTCCCTAAAACAATCATCTGTCTCCACTGTTGCGTGAACATCTTTCATCACAGCCTACAAATGCTTGGAAGTGCTGTCATATGTCCTCTCGGAGTCTACTATAAACATAAATAATTCATTCTGGCTTCTTCAGCACTCAGCCAGTGTGCTCTGCCATTCTGCTCAACTGCAGAACTCCAGGCAGCCACCTTTAATTGATTGGATTTGGCAGGGAATATGAAACCTGTTTGTTGTCCTAGATGTAAATTCAAACTTTCTTTGGTAGTTGTTTTAGGCTTGATTTCCAAACTGACCAAGAGACATGGACCCATGGGGTAAAATGGAAATTACACACTCTTTAAAGCTTTTCCAGCCTTGCTGGGATGGACCAAAGAGGCAGACAGTACATTAAATAATGATTACTGCATATTTTATTAAGACTCTAGGGGTTTAGCTTAAAAATAAGACTCCCAGTTCTCCTTCATCTGTGCCTTGACAAGATCTCAATTTAGTTGAGTCCTATTCTTTCGTAGCCTCCTAAAGTCTAATCAATCACAGATCTCAAAGGCAAGTACAGAAAACCCTTCAAATTGTTTGCTTCCTTGTTAACGAAAGCCCTTTATGAACACGCTCTGTACCTTTTCTAAGTGAGATGAAGTCCACAAGGCCAGGGAAACATCATTTCCACTCTCTTGCTCCTAAAATCGAACTGATAAGTGTGGTCCTTATTTCTAATGAGGTTTTTGAATGTAAAGTAAGATTCTTATTATTACCAGGGGATTCCTGCGGGGACAGGAAAAACAGATATAAAAGAAAAAGTAAATCTTCTGCCATGTGTTTGGAACTCAGGAATTTACTGGTGACGGTTGGGGACGTCCCAAATCCTTATCTTCCTCTCTGTCATAACCCTCTGGTACTTGCTAGACAGGTAAACTGTCCCTATGTTACCCCCTCCCCAAAGACCAATTCCTCAAAACTTGAGTCTTACTTGTTAAGCTGAGAGGAAGATGTGTTTCTTAGACAGGATTTAGATGTCATCTCTTTCCTTGTGTACATTCTAAAAATCTGCAGCCTAATTCTTTAAAGCAACTGGCCAAGTTTTCTAAATACATTAATTGAGATACTTCTCTAATTTTGAATCTGTTGATATCTTTGGTTTAAGGAATTTCTTCTGATGTAGTTGTAATTAAATTGCATATCACCTCGAATTTATTCTGGCCCAAGGGAAGAAAGTTGCCTGGGATTTTCATTAACTTTTTAATTAGCCTTTTGGTGGTTACCTCCGATAGATTATTTTATTTTTAATAGAACACAGCTACATCTGTTCATTATATTCACTACAAACTAAATCTTATTTTTGAAGTGCCCATAGTTGCTTCATGGCAACATTTTCTTATTTGTTTAATCTGCTATTTCAGCCTTCAACTATGGATAGAATGTTTTAACATCAATAGGAAACAACGCTGGGCAGATAAATGTTGCCTTTTAACATTGAAATTGTCTGTTATTTTATTTTAAACTTTAAAAAATGGGGACACCTGGATGGCTCAGTTGGTTAAGTGGCCCACTTCGGCTCAGGTCATGATCTCATGGTTGGTGGGTTCGATGCTCCACGTTGGGCTCTGTGCTGACAGCTCAGAGCCTGGAGCCTGCTTTGGATTCTGTGTCTCCCTCTCTCTCTGCTCCTCTCCTGCTCGTGCTCGTCTCTCTTTCCCTCTCTCAAAAATAAATAAACACTAAAAAAATTTGTTTAATAAAGTAAACTTTAGAAAATGGTTCAAATAGTCTATATCCTCATCTAACTATGAGTTTTAATTTTATTGGTATTTATATCAATAAGTTTTTAGTTTTATCTATTAGAATTCTTTTGTAATGAAGCTGGTTTCTACCACAGTTTGAATGAATAAACATTTTTTTTGAAATACATTAACTTGCAAATAAGGAAAAGCTTAATATAATACACTTAGCCTCGATGGTGGACGGCATTGTTTATTCTGACAACAATATGTTAAGAATTTTTTCCATAATTGCTTCTTATTGTGTTCACAGTGGTTTAGTAATAAAACAGTAAAAAGGTAGTGAAATCTAAAGGTGTTTTACCTAAGGTTGACTTTTGATCCTGAACTTTGAAGACAGTCAGTTCATTAAGAATAACTGTACCTTCCACTTCTAACATATGAGACTTTGAGAAAGTTCTTTCATGCCCTGACACTTATTGCCCCTTCTATAAAACATGGATTGCAGGAGTGCCTGGGTGGCTCAGTCAGTTAGATGTCCAACTCTTAATTTTGGCTCAGGTCATGATCTCAGGGTTGTGAGATCGAGCCCCATGTCGAGCTCTGTGCTGAGTATGGAGCTTGCCTAAGATTCTCTCTCCTATTCTTTCTCTCTGTCTCTCCCACCTTCAAAAAAAAAAAAAAAAAAGCCTTTTTCTTTTTCCAGTATGTAATCAGTATTACATGTATTAGTTGGAAATATAGAAAGCAGATAGGACAGTGTCTGGTCCCCTGTACAGTCCCCTTGTTAATAATGTGCCAGCCACATGTGTTTCCTTTCTTCTCCTGATCCCTGTCTTTAGACTGTGCCCTCCTATCCCCTCTACCTCCAGATGTTTACATGGCTAGCTCCTTTTCTACATTCTCACCTCATCAGGGAAGTAACCACCCAATCTAACTGCCATCCTTAATTAGTTACAATATTACACATCACTCCATTTTATGGTCCTCATAACCCTTATCAATAGATACAATTACCTTTCTTTTCTGTTTACTTGTTTATTTTCTTTATACCATTAAAGCTCTTGGAGAGTAAGGATATTATTGTCTTTCTTTTCACTGAATCCCCAGAGCCTAGAATAGAGAGTGATATATAACAATCGAGTGAATAAATGGCAGTTGTCACACTTTTCCAGTGAATTCACTGGCATTCCAAAAGAATCATCTTTTTTTTAGAGTGGCATTTACCTATGCATAAACAGATTGCTAGAAATTAGTAAATAGATAACTAAAAACAAGGCAAGGGTGTACCTCTGCCTTTATTTGATTATGCTGATGAGAAATAAAAATATACTGTAGGTAAAAGATGTATTCATTCACTAAATAAACCTACCATGTGAGCACGTAGTATGAACTAAGGATTGGGCTAGTCATTGCAGTTAAAATGCATGAGAGACTTCAGGGAGCCCTGGGTGGCTCAGCCGGTTAATCATTGGACTTCAGCTCAGGTCATGATCTCGGGGTTTGTGGGTTTAAGCTCTGCGTCAGGCTCTATGCTGACAGCTCGGAGCCTGAAGCCTGCTTAGGATTCTGTGTCTCCCTCTTTCTCTGCCCCTCCCCTCGTCGTGCTCTGTCTCTCTCTTGGGAATAAATAAACATTAGAAGAAGAAGAAGAAGAAGAAGAAGAAGAAGAAGAAGAAGAAGAGGAGGAAGAGGAAGAAGAAGAAGAAGAAGAAGAAGAAGAAGAAGAAGTGGAAGGGGAAGGGGAAGGAGAAGGAGAAGGAGAAGAAGAAGAAGAAGAAGAAGAAGAGAGTTCATATTTTAAAAGCACCTAAATCTAATTTGTACAGTAAACCATGTATTCACTTAAATTGTTGCCTTTCAGTTAGCTATGCCTTTATGCTATGAAAATGCTAAAATGCTAGATAAGCCCAGGCCAAGGGATTTTTGTGGAAGATAGCCCAAGGCTAAGAAATCTTTACAGCAGTGACATTTGAGCTGGACCTTAAAGACTGAGTGGAGGATTTCAGGGTAGAGAAAGAAGGAAGGGCATTTAGAGAATACAACTAGCATGAACAAAAGCCCAGAAGAGTCCTTGTCCTCCTGTGTGTTGGGGACAGGGAGGTGGTGGGGAGGAATCAGCAAATAGCCTAAAAGGCTGAACAAACATAGGAGGGAGTGGCAAGACTGGAAAGGTAATTGAAACCTTAAAGAATCATAAATACCTTGCCCGGGGCTTAGATTTTAAACTGTAGGTGGTAGAAAGTGTAAGCTGGATTAGATCTGCATTTTAGAAAGGTCATCACTATGACTATGCTGAAGAGGAGAGGGTTTCTAGAAGACAGGAAAGAGACCTGAGGCAGTGAGCAGTTAGAGTAGGAATGCTGTCTAGTAGTCCAGGCAGGAAGCCCTGAATCAGGAAGTTCAGAAGTAAGCTTCAAAGAAAGAGACGGGTTTGAGGGAAATTCAGTAAGGTAGTACTGCTAAACCAAAGATAATTCTGGAAATGGCCAAGAGTATTGACAAATATTAGAAATATGACGAGAAAAGCTGGACTTCAATTTTGGAGATGTGGAAAGTGAGGTGCCTGCAAGGTGTCTAGGCTTACAGATCTACTGGGAGGCTTAGTCTTTGAATGAATGTTTGTTAAAGTTCAAATCATTGTCTGAGTGGTCAAATGGACAGAATAAAGTAGTGGGTCTGTTGTAAACTTGTTTCATTTGGAGACATAAGGGAGGAAAGAGGTAGGAAACATCATCAATGTGCTCCTAGACATATGTGCTTCTATAACTTTGCCAAGAATCGTGGATACTGAGTAACTAATTAGGTTGTTACTTAAGAGGCTTATTTTTCTTACAGGGAAGCAAGAGTCTGATTCTGCCTTTGCCCTTGAGCACAGCGATAATAACAATAGTTTGACACTCAAATAATAATCATTTATTAATTGCCGACTACAGTCAGGCAGTGAGATGAGCTCTTTCCACGAATCAGCTCATTGAATCCTCATTTTATGAAGCAGGTACTATCATTGTTCTCTCCACTTTACAGAAGAGGAAACAAAGGCAGCAGGAATTTTCCCAAGTCACAAAGCCAAGCAAAGGTAGAAGTGGGATTTAAATCCTGGCACCCTGGCTTACGACAACCTTTCACCTCTGGGATACATCCTGTAGCATGTTTCTCATGTCCGTCGGACCCTGTGGTGTGCCCTTGAGCCTCTGTACATGCTATATTTTGGACTGACACGTTCTTAACCTCTTCAATTCTTCTTTCTTTTTTTTTTTTTTTTTAACTCTTCAAATAAGTTTTATCTTCACTTTGCAGAAGCCAGTCTTATTGAACTTATCTTTGGTTTTATCTCCCTTTATATTATTTCTTTGTGAAGTTTATTTATTTATTTTAGAGAGAGCATGAATGGGGGAAGGGCAGAGAGAGAGAGAGAGAGAGAGAGAGAGAATCCCAAGCAGGCTCCATGCTGTCAGCACATAGCCTGATGCAGGGCTTTATCTCATGAACCGTGAAATCATGACCTGAGCTAAAATCAAGAGTTGGATGCTTAATCTGTGAAACCACACAGGCGTCCCAAACTCTTCAATTCTTTTAACCACTTGGTTCTTCTGACAGATGAGCGACAGGAGCCTCCATAAACAGACACTGGGCTGGGATACTGGGATACCCCTTTTAAAGACAAAAACAAACAAACACCCCGAAACCCTAGGCACTCAAATCCTTATAGTAACAATTTCCCCAGAGAAAAGCATAGGGCACGTACACAGTAGATCAAATTTAGCAGGTGCTGCTAAAAGAAATGTCCAGGACCACACTGGCCAGAGGGACAGAACCCGTACTTTGTCTTCACTAGGCTTTTCTCTGGGATTGCCGTTCTCTCTGTGGATTGCGAAAATCTGATACCTGGTGTCCGTTAATCTCTACACAAATCTGACACCGCCTGGTACCCACTTTGCCTCTCCTTTTACCTATATACTTCCCCCAATTCCTGATTTACTGTGCACCCTGGGGTCGGCTTTCAGAAGAACAAATCACACACTCACTACAGTTTATTAGCTAAGCAGAGGCTTTCTGTCAATACTTCTCTGTTTTATTTGCCCTGTCTGTTGGGAGGCATGTGATGGCTGTGGCTGGGTTGCACACCTGGGTGCTGTATTTCCTCTGAGAGCCAGGAGCAGAGACAGGAGTGTCGCAGACATTCTGCTCCATTTTTTTCAGGAAGCTGCATCATTGACTGCCCCTCAGACCACATCTAAGCAGCTCCATCTTCTTTCTGCCAGACAGCCTTCAAATATGTAGAGACAGCTATTATATTCAGTGGGTCTAGTTTCTCCAAGTTGAGAAATCCCACCTGGTCAGCTATTTTTCTTGTGGAATGGTTTTGAGTGGCTTAACAGTCCTTCCGGGGCTTCCAGAGATACTTGCTGCAATTCCCCTCTACTTCCTATAGCATTATTTCTATATAAGGTGGTCCTTTTTTTTTTTTTTTTAAAGTCAGGTTTTTCAACTTTTTTTTTTTTTTTTTTTTTTTTTTTTTTTTGGGACAGAGAGAGACAGAGCATGAACGGGGGAGGGGCAGAGAGAGAGGGAGACACAGAATCGGAAACAGGCTCCAGGCTCCAAGCCATCAGCCCAGAGCCCGACGCGGGGCTCGAACTCACGGACCGCGAGATCGTGACCTGGCTGAAGTCGGACACTTAACCGACTGCGCCACCCAGGCGCCCCTATAAGGTGGTCCTTTAAAAAAAATTTTTTTTTTGTTTAGAAAGAGAGCGTGAGTGTGCACAAGTGCGGGGGGGTGGGGGGAGGGGGGAGGAGAAAAGGGAGGGGGGAGAGAGAGAATCTTAAGGAGGCTCTACACCCAGCACAGAGCCAGATGCAGGGCTCGATCCCACAACCCTGGGATCATGACCTGAGCAGGAACCAAGAGTCGGATGCTCAACAGATTGAGCCACCCACCTGCCCCAAGTTGGGCCATTTTTATTTATTATATAACATTTTCCACATTTATGGTTTATATACATATCAATATGCAACTTTATAGGAAATGTACCCTTATGACAAATATCCCTGTTTCTAAGTCACACTGAAATTCCTAAATTCCTTAACTCAAATCCCCAAATCAGGGCAATATCGGTGCATAAACTATCAGTAAAAGAGCCACATGTAAATAATACCAGTTACAACAGAAAAAAGTAAAATAACATCAATATGTAAAAGTAAGACTGTGTTAAAGAATGAAATTCAACTAAGTATGAAGTTTTCATGGGCCTCAGTAATACCATCTAGCAAGTAGAGGGGAGCACTGAAGAGTTGTATGAAATGAAAGGTTTTTATAGGAAAGAGTATGAGGCAAGAAAGTTATTAGCAAGAGAAAAGAAAGAATTCTTCCAGGCATGGTCATACTCCTTTAGGTGGTAGAGCAATGGGTCTTATTAGGTAGATTATCTCATCTTCCTTTAAGGGATAGAGAGAGCTCACATAACAGATTACCTCATAGGTGCTGTTCAGAGAATTCCTGGCTCCTGGCTGACCTGTTATGACTACGTTTCTGGGGGAGGTTGGAAGTGCAATGAGGTTAGGCATTAAGCCCCGGTTTGGTGACTTGGCCTAAGTAGGTCCATTTTGGGTCCCCTGGTTTTCTTTTTAGCAACTGAATAACATTAATATTGTCCTTCCTGTACAACTTGCTTGTCTTCTCTCAAACTACCGGCCTTATTTATCATTCTTGTGCAAACAATGTGAATCATCACATACACCAAATTAAGCATGGTGGAAGTTGGGGGGTGGGGAGCAGATTAGAAACAGCACAAAGTGAAACACTCACAGCACATGATATATCAGTGTAGGGTAGATAAGATTCCAAAGCTCCAAGTAAACTTAAACAGTTAATAATAATTTAAAAAAATAAATAAATAAAACTGAACTACTCACAGTCAAGAACCTGGGTGGTATATACTCCTTCAAATTCCCATATAGTATATCCTTGTATATGGTTGTGTTTATAACAGGTCACAAAACCCTCAGTGTATCTCTGGCCAGGCCAGTGCAGGCACAAATTCCTGTTGTACAAGGAATCCCACTCCTCAATTTCCAGCCATGACAATTAACAACCCCAATTCATGCTCAGTGTGGGGGCCACACCATTGTTCTTAACATTAAAAACCACACGGCTTTTATATTCCCACCACATTCCACAGAGCTCCAGCTCTTGCTTGCTGGGTAATTTCTAAGAATGCCTTTGTGTTCTTATCTCAGTGTCCTCTGGAGTTGTAAATTCAGTGCCCTGCACACTTATCCTCCACATGAACAAGGAGCTGAACTGTCTTTGGAGCAGAGTTTTACTTTCTTGGTGCTCTCTGCCCCTGCTCACCATCTCTGAGTTCAGTTGTGCGATTCCCTGAAACGAGCATGTTCCTTTCCTTTGCTGTAGCCCTGCTCTCTGGCCTGGGCATCTTCAGAACTCGAAACCTGGTTGCTGAGAGAGGGATTCTCCAGAGTCCCCTTCCCATGATTCTGACCTTTCCCCCAGGAGGCGTTAGCAAATATCTCTCAGAAGTTGCCCTGTGTCATGCACTTTATGAAATACGTTTACTCTTTATCGTCATTTACTTTATGAAATACGTTTACTCTTTATCGTCATTTTTAATCTAAAGCATTTTTTTTCCAAAGCAAAATCTTATTGAGAGACTCAAAAAATTAAAGATATAATATTGAGGGGTAGATTTGGATGCTGGAGACTGAAGTCCTTATTCTCCCCCTCCTCTGACCAGTAATGCTCTACAGAAGGGACCCTAAAAACACTCTGAAGGGGCACCTGGTGGCTCAGTTTGTTCAGGGTCAAACTTTGGCTCAGGTCATGAACTCACAATTTGTGAGTTAGAGCCCCATGTCATCAGGCTCTGTGCTACTAACAACTCAGAGCCTGGTGACGGCTTTGGATTCAGTGTCTCCCTTTCTCTCTGCCCCTCCCCTGCTCTCTCTCTCAAAAATAAATAAATTAATTAAAAAAAATAAGATGTTTGCTAAGCTGTCTTTCAGAGTGTTTTCAAAAAAAATTTTTTTAAGTTTATTTATTTATTTTGAGGGACACAGAGACAGTGTGAGCAGAGGAGGGACAGAGAGAGAGAAAGAGAGAGAGAGAGAATCCCAAGCAGGCTTTGTGCTGCCACGGCAGAGTCCAATGTGGGGCTTGAACTCACAGACTGTGAGATCATGACCTAAGCTGCAACCAGGAGTTGGACACCTAACCAACTGAGCCACCCAGGCACCCTGTAAACACCTTATTAAATCAACATAAATCTCAGGGCACCTGGGTGGCTCAGTGGGTTAAATGTCCGACTCTGGCTCAGGTCACGATCTCGCTGTTGATGAGTTCGAGCCCCGCGTTGGGCTCTGTGCTGACAGCTCAGAGCCTGGAGCCTGCTTCAGATTCTGTATCTCTCTCTCTGCTCCTCCTCTGTTTGCACTCTGTCTCTCTCTCTCAAAAGTAAATAAACATTAAAAAAAATTTAAATCAACATAAATCTCCTTTCTTCCTTCTTTCCTCCTTTCCTCCCTCCCCTGTCTTTCCTTTCTCCTCTCTTGTCCATAAGACTCTACTTCCAGTTTACAGTCTTAAAACTTCCTCTCTGATTCATTCTGAAAACATTTTTTCATGTCTTTTCTTTGTTAATGGACCCTTTAAAACTTTTCCTTGGTCTATAAAAACACTGATTTTGCTGAATTCAGAACACTTCTCTGTACTAATTTTACTTTTTCAGTAAGTGTTTGCTGAACAATTTTTATGTTCTTAGTCCTAGAAAAGCAAACATCCTTGTCCTCATGGATTTCCCATTTGGGTGGTACAAAATAGATGGTAAGCACAATGCATAAGTAAATTATTTATTAGAAATTCATACATAGGAGAAAGAAAAGTCATTCGGGAGATGAATAGGGAGTAGTGGGGAGAGTTGTTCCCATTTTAAATCTTGCACCTTGAAGGATGTGAACAGTGGCAAAATCTGGGATAACAGCATTTCAGGTCAGAAGTGCTCACAGGCAAAGGCTTCGGAAGGCAACACATTTCACATGTTGGACAAACAGTTAAGAAGGCAGTGTGAATGGAGGGGTGTGAACAAAGCTGAAAGCAGGAGATGAGCTCAGAGATAGGGGCCAATCTCACAGAGCCTTATAAGCCATTACAAAGACCTTGGCTTCTGCTCCTAGTGAGGATGGAAGTCGCTGGAGATTCTGATGACTATATGCTCTGGCTTATGCTTTTCAAGGGTCACTTGGCTGCTGGAGGTGAAGAAATTGCAGTAGGACAAAGGCGGAAGCAGGAAAGCCAGTTAAGAGGCTATTTAGAAAGTTCTTGACTCTTCGATTTATCTCAACTAATACTCTGTTGACCTCTTACTGTATTCCAGGCACTGAGTTAGGTGAGGGTCTGCGGGTGAGGGGGGAAGAGAGGATGGTGGTGAACAAAGCTTTCTAATTTTTTTGATTGGTCTCCTTCCACATCCAGACTGTCTACTGACTATACATTCGGCAGCTTTGTAATTCTTTTTTTTTAAGTCTGTTTTTTTTTTTTAAGTTTATTTACTTATTTTGAGAGAGACCGAGACAGCGCAAGTGGGAGAGGGGCAGAGAAAGAGGGAGAAAGAGAGAATCCCCAGCAGGCTCCACGCTGCCAGTGCAGAGCCCAAACCCACGAAGCCAGGAGATCACGACCTGAGCCTAAGCCAAGAGTCAGGACTCAACCGACTGAGCCACCCAGGAGCCCCAGCAACTCTGTAACTCTGTGTTCCCTCTACACGACAGAGATGCAAGAGATAAATCTGCTGGCTGGGCCCTAATCCAACCTGATGGGTGTCCTTCTAAAAACAGGAAATTAGAACACACAGAGAGACACCAGTGTGCACAGAGGGATGGCCATGTGAGAGACAGCAAGACAGCAGCTCTCTGTAAGCCAAGGAGAGACACCTCAAGCGAAAATAGCCCTGTGGGCACTTTGATCTTGGACTTCCATCCAGAACTGTGAGAAAACAGATTTCTGTTTTAAGTCACTCTGACTGTGGTATTTTGTTATGGCAGCCCTAGCAAACTAGAACAATATAGTAAGAAAAAGCAGTCACTGGAATAATAGAAAATTAAGAGGACTTTAGGAATATTGAAGGTAACAAATAAATTGTACACACACACACACACATAGAAAGAGAGAGAGAGAGAGAGAAAATGAAATTAAAACAATGTCTTGATTACTGCCCTTTAAAAATGGCTACATGGGACAATGACGATTATTAAGTGTAACTCTACAATTTCACAAACAGTTTTTCTCAGGAAAGTCAAGCAACTTGCGCAGGGTCACTAGCAAGAAAATGGCAAGAGCCAGATGGCCTCCCCTCCTCACTTCGAGTTCGATGCTGCTTCTCTCCTAGCCTAAACTTGCACCACAGGTTTGTTCCAATTAACGCAATAGACTACACTACTGTTTACTGTGGGGTTGTATTTAGTTTATGCCCATCGTTTGGAGTAGTTTTCCAGAAACAACCACAAAGGAAGCAGTGAAGCCTATCAAAGCAGTTTTACTCAGTGTGGGTGGCTTTCTGAAGGGCTTTGTCTGTTCATACTGTAAGGAAGTGTGACTTAAAGGCCAGATGATAGGAATAATTTTCACCTATAGAAATCTGCTTAACCATTCATATTAAGGGGCTTTTTAACTTGTGGCAGAAACAAACACAGCTAACCCTCACTTGTACCCTCGGCCTTCCTCCCTTACAAAGTAATGATTGTGAACTTTGAAACAATTACTTAAATATATGTGTGTGGGGGTGGAAGATTTGCAAATCAAATCACATAGTTCAGCTAAATATAGCCTTTGTCAGAAGTAATTTGTGAGCAAATAAAAATTAAGAACCAGAATCCGCTGTGGACCATGACATGGAAATAATGCCTATTGTTCTCAGAGAATTTTCAGACTGTGACCATTTTCTCTGAATCCAGACTGACCCAGAGGTGCACAACTTTTGAAAGACATCACCACTGCATCTCAAGTGGAGGTGTCATTCTACTTTACAATGTGGTTTCTGCAAAGGTGAAAACAATCCAATAGAGCTGGAATGATTTGGGAGGGGATAATCTAGAAACAAGAGAGTTTAGTGTTTTGTGAGGGACTCATCCATACTTGCCTACAAAGAAGTGACTGACATTGTCTTTCTGGTCACAGATAACTTTATTTGTTATATTAGTATCTGTGTACATAAGTGCACATGAAATATCTAATATGCGTCCGTTTACTTTTTACCTTATTGGCATTTCCGGGCAGTGGTGAATCCCCATTTTGTAAATCATGTTCCTTATTACGACCATACTTTTTTCTTCTGAATCTCAGTATCTTGTCTGAAGTCGAACCTGTTACTCAACATTTTGAATTTAATTCAAATGTAATTTTCCCTCAGTTTTACGTGCATGTCAACATGCTCTTGTACACGGGACCTTAGCATTCCTTAATACTTGTCCTGCCATGTGTTTAATTTGGCCCCTATAGGTCTTTTTGGACTTTTTATTGTCAGATATACAAAATAATGGCAGATAAATGCATAATCAAAACTCTGATAACATCTTCCTGTTTGAAAATAAATGTGCTCAGTTTGTGCAGTACAGAGTGTCCTAGGTCACATGTCATACAGGTTACCCTGACTGGGTGACACCACACACACACTTGTGCATCTTCTCATTAACAACATTAACTATGCCACCAATAATGACAGCAGACTAATAAATACAGCAAAACTTTAAAAAAAATTTTTTTTAATGTTTATACATTTTTGAGAGACAGAGGAAGACAGAACGTGAGTGGGAGAGGGGCAGAGAGAGAGGGAGTCACAGAATCTGAAGCAGGCTCCAGCCTCTGAATTATTAGCACAGAACCCTATGCGGGGCTCAAATGCACAAACCATGAGATCATGACCTGAGCTGAAGTTGGACATTTAACCGACTAAGCCACCCAGGCGCCCCTTGAATTCAAATGTAGTAGGTGCTTTCTGCCTAAACATAGCATTCTAAACTATTTCCTCCATCAGGAAATGTTTACGGAGCCTCCCTACTATGAATAGTAGAAGTTCTGGGTGTTCAATGGTGACTAAAGCATGTTTCTTTCCCTCATGTATTCATATTTTAGTGGGGGAACTAAACAAACAGATACGAAGGAAATCAAAATAAATAAAATAATTTCAATTTGTAATGAGCTCTATGAAGCAAAGAGAAAGCAGGCAGGGTTTGGATTTTATGTTCTATGAAAGGCTTTTATGCCAAAGAGTAACAGGATACACTTTACATCTAAAGAAACTCCCTCGCTGGTTCCCTACAGTAGTGAGAATGGTTTAGACACAAGAGTGGGAGCAGGACAGAGTTGGAAGGTTGTGTAGTAATTTGGACACAAGACAAAGGTGACTTGATACCTAGGTGATTGAAAGATGACTGAATATGGTGGCAAGGGGACGAGAGACAGGCAGACCCCCAAGATGGCTTCTGGGGATCTGGTGTGAGGACCCACGTGGATGGGGAAGCCATACATTGAGGTGAGAGAGAATATGGGGCATGATATGATTTCATTAAACATGTTAGAATTGAAGTCTCTATGATATGTGATGTTGAGCCGGTATTTGGGTCTGTGAGCATAGAGTTCACGGGAAATGTCATGGTGGGAGGTACAGGGTAGCATTCCTCAGCACATCCCTGGGAATGAGGATCTCACCAAGGAGAGAAATAGGGTAGCGAGAAGGAGAGGCCAAACAGTAAGAAGAAAACTAGCTTGGAAGAATGTTGTTTTGGGGAGGAGGGGCGTCCATTGCTGCCAAGTGTTCAGTGAGATGAAAACAGAGAGATATCTTTGAATGTGAGGGGTGCCTCTGATTCCTGACTTAAAATGTGGATAGCAATAGTCTTTATCTCTGCAGAATTTTGTAAGGATTTAATGACTTTATACAGATAAAGCCCTTAGAGGTGTGCCTGAAACATTTCCTTCAACAAACCTTTCTTGAGTACTCACTGTGTGACAGTCACAGGACTAGGTCCAAAGGTCTCAGAGTGAACACCTCTGTCCGAATGGACAGAAAGAGGAGGCAGACAATAAACAATGAGATGATGAGGATTATAAAGAAAAAATGAAGCACCATAGGGGAGATGAGAAAAGCACAGGGTGGGCGACTCTTTTTATTTTATTTTATTTTATTTTATTTTATTTTATTTTATTCTATTCTATTCTATTTTAGAGAAAGAGAGGGAGCGTGAGTGGGGGAGAGGGGCAGAGGTAGAGAGAGAGAGAATCTCAAGCAGGCTCCACACTCAGCATACAGCCTGACACAGGGCTTGTTTCCATGACCCTGGGATCATGTCCTGAGCCAAAATCAAGAGTTGGATGCTCAACTGACTGAGTGACCCAGGGCCCCACAGGGTGAATCATTTTAAAAGGGGTGGTCAAAGGAGCAACACCTGCAGATACCTGGGGTGATGGGCAGCCCTGGAAGAGGGAAAAGGCAGGAGATTCCTGCTGTGTTAAAAGGACAGGAGCAGCCTGGGTCAGGGGGAGAGGAAATATGATCAAAATCATAGATTCATTATGACCATTATTTGCATTGGCAACAAGGGCATCTAAAATGACTTTGACCAGGTTCAGTGAGGTCCTGAGTGTGTCATCAGACTGAAGGAAGGAAGAGGAAACAGAACGAGGTGAGAAACAGAAGGAAAGTTCAGCTATGAAGGAGGGCAGAGAAAGGCAATGGAGCCATCATGCTTATCATCTTCTAATTTCTTATCAGCAACCGAGAGCGAGAGGAGAGAACAGGAATGAAGAGCTTGAAACAAAGCTAAGAATGTGTTCTGTTTTGCTCCTTTGAGTGAGGGATACTAGGACATGTTCCTATGCTGATGAGAAGAAGCTGCTAGGAGAGGCTTGTGAAGGGAGGGAAGGGTGGGTAAGTGAGGGGGGCAGCACCATGAGAAGGTGGGGGACAGAACGGGGCACAAGTGGACAGAACCTTTCACAAGAGGCAGGATGGGAGGGGAGAAGCAGACCATGCAGGGAGTCAGTCTGAAAGTGAGGTGCTGGGGAGAGTGGGGGTGCTTAGCCCAGAGGACTTCTGTGGATAACATATGAGCTGCTAGCGGCAGCTGTCAGGAGAGGATGAGGACAATTTGAAGAGAAAAGGAGGGTCTGAAATGGTGGGAGATGGGAGACAACATGCTAGCAAAAACGTGGAAGAAATTGCAGAGTCCTATTGAATACCCTTTTGAGGTTTCAGATCAGGAGTTTAAAAGGGGCACCTGGGGGGCTCAGTTGGTCAAGCGTCCAACTTCAGCTCAGGTCATTATTTTACAGCTTGTGAGTTCGAGCCCCGTGTCAGGCTCTATGCTGACAGCTCAGAGCCTGGAGCCAGCTTCAGATTCTGTGTCTCCCTCTCTCTCTGCCCCTCCTCCACTCATGTTCTGTCTCTCTCTCTCTCAAAAATAAATAAAAACATTTTAAAAAATAAAATGGAACAAGTCTATATAGTCTGCTTTAATCTTCTTTGACCACTGCCACTCTCCCACCCCCAGCTTCTACCTACAGTTATTCATGTATCTTTTCTGAAAGAAATCATAAAGGGGCAGGGGTGGGGGGCAGTGTGTGGCTTAGGAGTAGGGGGTAAGAATTTAGCCCATAGGAAAAATAAACAAAATAGAAAAAAAAAGAAAAACCTCTTTTAAGTTGTTTATTTTGTTTTTGTAGAAAATGGTATGCATATAGCTTATCCATACTTCCCATGAGTATTAATTAAAAGGAACTTTGGTATTTAATCAGCAGCAGGCTTTGTTCTCTTCGGGCAGCTTGAGGAGCATTACCGTATGCCTTGTGAAGATAATAACATTCTCCTTTTCAAAAAAAGCACAAGCAAAACTACAATATAGCTGTTGTTTTTTTGGCATCCAGCATTGAGTCTTCTTGGTCAACTGATACACGCACTTGCCAATAGCACAGTGGTGATGCAGACATCGAATAGCTATTCTAGAGCTTTGGGGGATTTTACAGGGCTATGGGGATAACAGGAAGTGCAAGGGACGTCAGGTTGGATTTGTCTTCTCCCATCTACATATAGGAAACCCTTATTGATGCTTGGATTAACCAGCCCATTTAGTTTCCACATACTGCCACAGAGCAAATAGTTGACAGCATTTTCTCATCAGTTTTAAAGCAGATACACGAGAATCAAGTTGAATGGGCAAGCTCAGAATATGGTAAGACTGTTTCTCCTGGCTGCAAAGAGAAAGGACATTGAACCCATAAATTAGCAACAATTATGCCTTTGTACTATGTCACTAGATTCCATTAGATGTGTGTCTTTGTTATTCCCTCACAGGCTCATTCCTCCCTGCTGGCAAATTTATTAGACATATTACTCAGAGTTGTAAAGAATGGCACTTTTTTCATTACTGTGTTTAAAGGGTGAAAATTCCCTTTCTTCCCCTTGTACCACATGGAGCAAATCCAGGTGAATAACGTAAGTTAATCCAAAGGGAGGTTTAAGCACAGTTCAGAACTGAGGAGCGAGAATAAAGATGAGAAGTAGGTTTGCATTTCACCTGTTGATTCAAAATAGCCTTTTTGTTTTCTCCCCTAAAAATCCTAAGCACAACCCACTCTTGCCTTCACTCTCACATGCCCTACAGCAAAGTGTCTGAATTCTCACCTCAACTCTGCAAGAGTCAGTCAACTTTAGGCTTAGAATTATAAGAAAATTTGAAGTAAAGCTACTAAGGATTCTGATTATGTATTCTGGAGCTTTGTTTTTAAGATTGGCTTTTCAATGGAGAGATAGGAAGGAAGCAGGAGCTAGGAAGCAGGAGCTAGATGGACCCAGGGACAGAACTGGTATCAGATGTAGAGTTAAGGCATTCTAAGCTTGGCATTCTAAGGATGTGGTGAGCTTGTCCGTGATTGAGGCCACACTCCTTCCAGGAGATTCCACCAGGAGGTTGGAGTCCAGTGGAGATAGCAGGCTGCCGTTAGAACTTGGTTGTCAGGTCATTTGGATGATCCTTCTGGGGGTACCTAGAATGATCAGGCCCTCAGAGGAGAAGGAAAAGTGGGATAGTTGCTCCCCTGTCATTGAGGGTGAGAGTGGAGGCTGACACCAGGACTCCAGGTCAGAAAAATTTAAGCAAACAAAGGAGAGGACAAGATGAGTAGTGAGGAAGACTGTAACTCAAGGGCCACGTGGACATCAAAGTTTAGCTCTGTCAGCCTGAGCTTCTTGTCAGAAGGGCATACAAGGAAACACAAGAAGGAAAGTAGGACCCAGGAAAGCTTCTATATTATTACACTGCTCTCATATCAAATCACGAAGATTATAAGGGTAAATGCAAAACAATCCCCTTTCTATTTCTTCACTGTATTTATTGCTATGGTTTAATTTTATAGACAGATACTAACATATATTAAGGACCTAATATAATCCTGAAACTTTAAGTAGCATGATTTCTCTAAATCCTAAGTGTGTTTGTTACTTTGGTTTTACAGAAGAAACTGAAGTTCATGGAAGTTAAATGAGTTGCCTCAGGTGACAAGTCAAATTGTGGAGCCTGGACTCAGAGTCTTGGCAAATGGCTGTGAGTTTTCCATCCAGCCATGTGGAGCCTTTTATTTGGTAGTGTTTGCTGGTTTAATTTTTTCATGCACCGAGGTGCCTGTTAATCTAGTTTATCCAATTTGTAAGACTGTCCGTTCTACTGTTTTGATATTCTGTGGACTGCAATGACAACTAGGACATCCTTGAACAGAAGTGTCCTCTTCTGTGCTCAGCCTCACGGAAACCAGTGCCCAAGCCACGTGGCTGAGACCCAAGGGTTGACTCCGCCACACTTCAGAGCAGTTGACAAATTGCTCACAGCTGTCTGGGGTTAAAGAACTCATCTCCGAGAAGTGACACTTTCTCATTCTTTTTTTAAAGAGACAAGCACGCCTCCTTTTCCTCTTCACAAACTCATGATTGCTCTACTTTGAAATGGCCCCTGTGGTTGCTGTTTTGTCTGATTCGGTCTCTACCCTTGCATTTTTCTCAGACTTCACTTTCATTTGTTAACCATGACAGAACATCTTCTCATCCCATCCAGCCTGTTTCAAATGACACAAAAAAGAGATTTCGTGATATCTCTGTTGAAGCAAGATGCCCTACCACTTGAAAATGCTTCTGGATTTTTGCATTTAATTGGGATGGGTGGCCTGTTAGCACCAAAGGTGGAAGTAAATGACTTCTGCACCCAATGTGAAAATGTGTTGTGAACTCTTTAATGTGGATGGCTTATCCAATGACTGGTGTTAACTGAGGCCAGTGGTTTTCAGAGTGTTAATATCAGGAATCACAAAGAGAGCTAACTAATATATGGAAATACAATTAATAAACAGATAAAAGAGAGTTTTGAAGGTTGCCAGCTCAATGACAAATAAACAAGGTCCTAATTTTATTCTCACCCAAGTGCTTGCAGCAACCTTGAAATGCCATTGATGTGGATGTCAGTTTACTAAAACATTATTTAAAAGCTGGCTAAATAAAGATGATTTATTTATGGCACTATTTTTTTAATTCCTCAAAACTACTGCTGCCACAGGAGCCCAAATTTCTTTTTTCTTAGAGCTGGTTGTTATGAAGTATCTAGTTTTTAATTTACTCGTGCTGTATAAAGGCCACAAAACCACAACAATTTATAATTTATCTGGCCCACAACTGAGTACAGTTTAAGGAACAAATTGTCAAGAAGCTACATGACAGTAATTGGACTATTCCACGTCACACTGCGAATTTCCAAAGTATTCAACCACTTGTCTTAAATAGGTGCTACAGAAATAAATACATTGTTTGGACCACATCAGGCATTTCCACCTCTTTTTTTTTTTTCCCCCCTCTCTGTCTCTAAATAAGCTTTTAAAAGGCCAACATTCCTACATAAATAAAGTTGTAAAACTTTCAGCAGATCATAGTAATTGTAACTGTGCTTTGTATAGTATAATTCTAGGCAGAGTAACCTAACCTGTATCAGTGAAGAGGTCACATCATTTCTGTACTCTGAAAAGATAATGCAGCCTCTTAGAAGATTTAAGATTTTTCTGCTCATCCTATTAAAAAAGGCAAATGAAACACAAAAAATTGATTTTAATAATGTTTCACTTAATCCGGTATGTCAAAGATATTATCGTTTCAACATATGATCAATATTTTAAAATGCAAATAAAATATTTTACTTTATTTGCACTAAATCCTTGAAATCCAGTGAATGTTTTATTTATTTTTTTAATATGAAATTTCTTGTCAAATTGGTTTCCATATTCATTGGATGTTTTTTACTTACAGCACCTCCCTCTCAGTTTGGAGTGGCCATAGTTCAAGGACTAAACACCCATATGTTGCCCGTGGCTACTGTATTGGACAGCACAGGGTTATGCTGAGAGCAGAGGTAATCTGTTAAAATGAAGTGAGAAGTTATTCAGAGCTCATCCTATATTGAACAACATTTCTATTACATTCATTTCTGTTTTATTCTATTCTATAAATATTTCTTGAACAACTGCTAAATTCAAGACAACATTATGCAGCAACAGGGTCTACATATATTAAGGAAAATATGCTAGTTCCTGCCCTTAAGGGACCTGCTAACCAGTGGTGTGCAGAATTACTATAAACTGTACTAACATCTGCTATGTGATGAACCTGTGCCAGTAATAGTGCTGGGCAATTGGAATTTAATTCTTTCTTCCCTGTGAAAAACATAATTTTTGAGGATATTTACTTACACAAATTCTGTATAATGTAGAACCAGAAGAAAAATATTTCTGAGCCATAAATTTGCTCATGTGTATGGCAAGAGTGTGATAAACTTTTAAAAAAATTTTATTAACGTTTTGATTTAATTTATTTATTTGTTTGTTTGCTTATTTATTTATTTATTTGAGAGACAGAGAGAAACAGAGCACAGGCAGGGGATGGCAGAGAGAGAGAGAGAGAGAGAGAGAGAGAGAGAGAGACAGAAGCCAAAGCAGGCTCCAGGCTCTGAGCTGTCAGCACAGAGCCCAATGGGGGCCTCGAACCCACAAATGCAAGATCATAACCTGAGCCAAAGTTGAATGTTCAACCGACTGAGCCACCTAGGCACCCCAATACTTACTTTCTTAATAAGAAACACGAAATAGGTAAACAACGAAGTATTGCCATGTAGGAGGTGGTCAGTGTTATGCAAGACAGAAGGTGCTATACATGTTCATTGGTAAGAAAGAAAGCAAATGAGAAATAAGTGTTGTGTTTTGAATTTCTAAAAACTATCTTGATCTTTCGTTTGAAAAGGTGCAAAAAGTAAATATGTTATTTGAACGACTTCAGATATGTATCATCCCATTTTTCTCCCCTAGATGAGCCTTTTCCTCCCCTGCTCCTCCTGCAAAGACTATATCTAAATAAAGGGGGATGAAAGCAACTTATGTGTCTTCACAGTGATGAGTAAAAGTAGGACTGTTGTGGACTGAATTGTCTCCCATCCCCAATGTTGAATTCAAATGTTGAACTTCAAATTATGGACTTCCAGCCTCTGGAACCGGGAGAAAATAGATCTCTGTTGTTTCAGCTACCAGTCTGGTATTTCGTTATGGCAGCCCTAGCAAATTAATACAAAGGCCTGTGGAAGTAGGTGTTAATGTTGGCTCATGGTGACAGTTTACATGGTTTTCCTTTCCTGGAGTGATAGTAGGGTATGGTGATGGTGAGGGCAAAATGTTTGATTCCTGGAAATACTGATGGGCATAGTCTGAAACTCACTTCATCTAGACTTCTTTTCTCTATAGATTTTCTTTCAATAGTAGCAGGTGTAGAATTTTCAGAATGGCTCTCCCAGGAAGGGGAAGATAAAAAGGAAAGCAAAGAAAGTAAGAAGCAAAAGGAAAGCTAGTAAAAACTTGATTCTTGATAAATAGTGACTTATACAAAAGCTGTAGGATAGCACAGATATATGTCTACTATATATAACAGGCATGCTAAATACTGAATGACCGAAGGCCTAGAGTCTTGATAAATACCCAGCCAACTCAAACTACATTTAATGGAAAGCATTTGTATGTACGAAATCTCTGTTTAATAGTGAATTACTGAGAATTTACTATATGCCAGCACTTGGGCCAAAGACTCTACATATTTTTGTTCATTAAGTCCTTACAAGATGCTCGTAAGTGAGTCACCATTAGCATTCCATTTTGCAGATGAGGGTTTGAGATGTGTAGAAATCTGCACAGTATCAAAGTATCCCATGATAGAGCTAGTACTTAAATCCAGATCTTTCTGACTTGAAGTCTGAAGTCTTAGCCACTACAAAATAGGTTCTTCAAGAAACAAATGAAGAAATGAAGAATATGCTTTTAATATAAGGCTTCTCCAAATAAGGTGTCAACATTTGGCATCTTACCTACCTAAAACTGAGTACTTTTGATTTGTTATTTGGATAATAATAATATTTAGTAGTTGATATTGAATTTTCTTTTAGAAGTATATTCTTAAAAATTCACAGTCAAAGTTTAGTGATAGCAAAATGTTTGGTAAGTTTGGGGGCCACAGAACAAAGGAAAAAGAATAAACCTGACAAAAAGAAATCTTCTCCTGGGATCTTTTTCAGATTTAGCTGTTTTGTCAGATAACATGTAGAACATTTTCCAAGGCAGAGTGAAATAACTTACCCACTTATCAAAAGAGTTTCATGTTTAAATTATGTCTTTTTCAGAAATCACACTCTGGGAGACAATGTTTCTAAATTTCCATTTTTTAAAATTGTCTTTAATGGCTGGTCCTGAAATTTTTATTGGATCCTTTCAAATTCATTTTTTTCCAAAAGGATATGTAGTTTCTAAGTTTACATGTACTTTATCTGAGTTTTGTTTGAGGATTTATCTCAATAACGTTGCCAGAATTTATATTTCATATCCTGATTGTCTTATCAAATGAAGAGAGAGTATGGCCTGTCTCCTGATTACCGAGAAAAGAAACATTCAGGTTGGTTTCAGTCCATTTACAATATGTTGTAAAAGGGAAAGAGGAAGCTGGCTATTAAAGACCGTTTGAGTGGAGGGCTATAAATTCTTTAGACTTTCAGAGATAGCGTATGGAATTGGAGAAATTCCTACCCATAAACACACTATATCAATGATTTTTATAATCCTCCAAGTCTTAATGCTACACTTATATATCTGCTCAAACCTAATTATTACAACACCAAGGGGCCGAAGTAAATTGACAAAGGAAGTAATTATCCTCAACTTAGCCTAAACCACCACTCTAGGGAGGCAAATACTGAAGCACTAACTATGGAAACAAGCAAAGTAACTCACAAATAAAACTCTTGGCCCATTTAATGGAGATGAAGTATATATTTTTCTCTTTTTTTCAATGTTTATTGGGGCTCCTGGGTGGCTCAGTCAGTTAAGCATCTGACTTCGGCTCAGGTCATGATCTCATCGTTCGTGAGTTCGAGCTCTGTATCAGGCTCTGTGCTGACAGTGCAGAGTCTGCTTGGGATTCTCTCTCTCCCTCTCTCTCTCTCTCCCTCTCTCTGCCTCTCCCCTGCTTGCTCTCTGTCTCTCAAAATAAATAAACTTAAAAAATGTTTATTTATTTTGAGAGAGAAAGAGTGTATGCATGTGAACAGGGGGTGGGGCAGAGAGAGAGGAGAGAGAGAATCCCAAGCAGGCTCTGCGCTGTCAGCAGAGCCTGACATGGGGCCCAATGTGGGGCTGGATCTCAGGAACCGTGAAACCATGACCTGAGCCGAAATCAAGAGTTGGACGTTTAACCAACTAAGTCACCCAGGCACCCTTAATTTTTTTCTTGACCAGCATTTCCTAAAAAGTCTTCCGTGGAACAGAAGAAACATCAATCTCCTTTTTGGACTCTTCTAAATTGGGGAAATACAACAGAACCTCACCCTTCCCTTTGAGATACACAATTAATGGTTCTGAGAAGGCCTGCAGTGAGGAGACTACTGCAGTGTATTTAACCTGAATCTTCTTGGGTACAGAATTTTTTTTTAGAATCTTACTAGCAATATTCTCCAGAACATGCCTAGGGGAATGCTACCTGTGTGGCTGGAGGTTGGTATGTGTGTGTGTGTGTGTGTGTGCTGTATTGATCTTTAATTAAGTATAGAGACTTCCAATCACCTTACCTAGGGACCATTATACCCACTGCTCTGTTTGACCATCAGTCTCTTGTCTCTCTCCAGCAATGGTGAGGCATATGCCCTTTCTGTGGGGAAGAGAAATCCATGGTTTGTCACCTTTTCCAATAATAAAAATGTTGGAGAGGCAGTGGCAAAGTGTTGCTATTGGCATCTTTCACGTGAGCTACATCAAAGGAACAAAAGTGTCTCTCTCTGTTGGTGACCATACCAATTCTTCAAAAATATGGAATGCTTCATGAATTTGTGTGTCATCCTTGAACAGGGGCCTTACTAATCTTCTCTGTATCATTCCAATTTTAACATATGTGCTGCCGTAGTGAGCATTAGGCGGATGCTTTCACATTATCTTTCTCTCTTTTAGAAATATTGGAACAAAATACTAAATTAATGTAACCAAATATTTTCCTTTTGAACTTGGGTGAGTGGCTTTTGGTTAAAAGAAAAAAAAAGTGAAAAAAGTGATGTACTGGAAGTAGCTGTCAGAATTTGACTTTCCAAAGAAGAGCTTTGTTCAATTCCAAAATTATTAAATCAGCAAAGAAATGTGTTCAAACAAATAGTATTAAAAATATATATAACAGAAAGAGGAAGCTGAGCACCTAGCCAGAGGCCAGATCGCTCAGAGCCTTATAAATATAACCATTCATCTGGAGCAGGATTACACCCATTGTTCCTGTGTAATTATTAGTAATGTTCTCTTCCACTCACAAAAATATCTTGGTACAGACAGTAAATTATATGACCACCTTACTTGCACGCCACTCTAAAAAATTTAATGAGTCTGTCATATGCACAGGATTCTGATTGTCTCTCTCTGGGGAGGTACAGGGAGGCCAGGGTAAAAATTGACCTAAAATGTTAGGGCCTCAAATGAAAATTTGTAGGAAAATTACCATTTTTAGATGTTTTTAGATTTGGTTCACTGTCAAAACTATGAGTAGCCAAGTGATAATTAAGAGAATGAAGTGGAAACTTAGTTAAATTAAACTTTTTTTTTTTTAATTTTTTTTAACGTTTATTTATTTTTGAGACAGAGAGAGACAGAGCATGAACGGGGCAGGGGCAGAGAGAGAGGGAGACACAGAATCGGAAGCAGGCTCCAGGCTCCGAGCCATCAGCCCAGGGCCCGACGCAGGGCTCGAACTCACGGACCGCGAGATCGTGACCTGAGCTGAAGTCGGACGCTTAACCGACAGAGCCACCCAGGCGCCCCAGTTAAATTAAACTTTTAAACATTTTTAAAGGTGATTTATTTATTTTGAGGGGTGGAGAGGGGCAAAGACAGAGAGAGAATCCTAAGCAAGCTCCATGCTGTCAGCACAGAGCGCCACAAGTGGCTCCATCTCATGAACTGAAGATCATGACCTGAGCCAAAATCAACAGTCCGGACACTTTTGTGACTGAACCACCCAGGTGCCCCAAATTGAGAAGTCTGTAGTTAAAGAACTAACAAATGGGGGAGGGGAGGATTTGAAGCTAAGACTGTGTTTGTCAGTATAGTTTGAAACATGTCCATCTTAACACAAATTTTGAACAAATGAACTCTCATTTGTATTTATTAATTTTTATAAAAAGTAAGTGATTTAACTTTCCCCTTCTGATTCCTAAGACTCAGCATTTATTCAGGCAGGCTGGAGATTGGTATGATCCAGGCGTGGCAGAGACTTTGTTCTTGGAAGTTCTGGATTCCAGTGTCCTGGTTACCAAAACAAAGCCATGAGATAATTTCTTTGCCAAAAGTGATCACGCATGTGATTATGTACCTTGAGCCTTTTAGAGGGTCATTTCATCTCTACTCAACATTGTCAAAAATCAAACTCTTCTCTAAAAGACCTCAGATCTGCCTGTTGGTTTAATTAAAACTACACCAAAGAGAAATAGATATAAGAGGAACTTTCATACTTTGGTTATTTTCCTTTATTGTGCCATAATCAAGGAGGGTCATAAAAATGTCTAGGGCTATGGAAGCTTTACAGAATTAAATTTGTGGAAAGTTTACTATGAACACATTGTACTTCTTTTTCAGCCCATGTATGGGCCAATCAAGAGACTTATTTAATGTCAGAAAGTCAAGAATGATGAAGACCATGGCTTTGATTCTCTCTCTCTCTCTTTCTCTCTCTGTCTTTGACCATGGCTTTACTTCTTCAAATAAATACAGAATGGTCCTGGGGATGACACAAATGTTCCAGAACTTCTCCTAGTATTTTGGGGGCAGGGATTATCACCTGGGAAATTTGAGCTGTCAGCTCAGCTGGTTTTCTAGATGAGTGGCTTTATGTATCAGATTCTCAGCATTAGCGATCAGTCACCCTCAAGGTCATGGAGACTATGTGGATGAACCAACATGACTTCTCTTATAAAATGGAGGTCTAAAGAGCCTGTTCACCCAGCCAAAGGTAGAAGGACATTTGTTTCCTTTTCTGACAGCATGGCTGTCAAGATTGTGCCCCTACATCAGAACTTTGATTTTAATGAGTAAGAAATGCAGACAACAGTAAAACCAAAACCAAATAAGCAACACAACAAAAATATAAAAGAAGTTACCTCTAACATCTTCTCCCTGATCAGACTACATTCAAATCAAGAGTACCTTTAAATGAATCTTGATTCTTTTGAATTCCTGCTGCCACTGCCGTAGTTCGTAGCCCATCTTTTCTTGTCTATATTAATAGAATAGCTTCTAGCTTTGTCCCTGGACACCACTCTTCCCCTCCTAGATACATCCTTTAGCATTTCACTTGAGATATTTTTTAAGAACAGTTTTGATCATGTCACTTTCCTGTTTAAGCACTTAACATTGTAGCTAGTACCTATTTAAAGCAAATTATCAAATTTTTGTTTGGTGATACGTAAATATACAAACATACTCTGAGATAATTATTTCTTATCATTTAGGCTTTTTTCTTTTTGTACTCATAGGCTCTTTTAGATTATTTTTCCAGATTTTTATTATATGTCACTCCTGTAAATGCATGAGAAGGGAAACATAAGCTGTAGGTATGCTCAATGACAATTATGTCATAACTCCTGTTGTGAGACACTACCCGTTGAAAGATATAGTGTAATGCCAGAATTGTCAAAAAGTGAAAAATGTGTACCTTAAAATCAATAAAATATGGTGAATGCTTACCATATAATATAGCAATTTCAGTTTTTGGTATTTACTCAAAAGAGTTAAAATCTTATGTCCAGGGGCATCTGGTTGGCTCAGTCAGTTGAGTGTCTGACTTTAGCTTAGGTCATGATCTCACGGTTTGTGGGATCGAGCCCTGCATCTGGCTCTGTGCTGGTAGAACGGAGCCTGCTTGGGATTCTCTCTCTCTCTCCCTCTCTCTGCCCCTCCCACACTCAGGCTTTCTCTCTCGAAAATGAATAAACACTAAAAAAGCTTATGTCTACACAAAAACCTGCACATGGATGTTTGTAGCAGGTTTATTCATAACTGCTAACATTTGAAAGCAACCAAGATATCCTTCAGTAGGTGAATGGGCAAAAAAAGTACCATACATTCAGACAATGGAATATTAGTCATTAATAAAAAGAAATGAGCTACCATGCCATGAGAAGATATGGAGGAAACGTAAATGTATATTACTAACTGAGAGAACCAATCTGACAAGACTACAGACAGTGTGATTCTGACTACATGACATTCTGGAAAAGGCAAAACTATGGAGGCAGTAAAAAAAATCAGTGGTTGCTGTGGGGTTGGGAAGGATGAATAGGTGGGGCACAGAGGATTTTTAGGGCCATGAAAATACTCTGTATGATACCATAATGATGAATACATTTGCCCAAACCCCAAAGTGAACTATAATGTAAACTATGGACTCTGGGGGATGATGTGTCAATGTGGGTTCATCAATTGTCACAAATGCACCATTCTCTGTGGGAGATGTCAACAATGGATGAAGCTATGCATGTGGTGGGGAAAGGGTATATGGGAAATGTCTGTACCTTCTTATCAATTTTTCTGTGAACCTTAAAATGCTCACTAAAATATTAAAGTTTAGGGGTGCCTGGGTGTCTCAGTCGTTAAGCACCCCAACTCGATTTCTACTCAAGTTGTGGTCTCGTGGTTTGTGAAATTGAGACCCACGTTGGGCTCTATGCTGACAGTGTGGAGCCTGCTTGGGATTCTCTCCCTCTCAAAATAAATAATAAATAAAAACATTTTTTTTAATTTTTTTTTTTTTAACATTTATTTATTTTTGAGACAGAGAGAGACAGAGCATGAACGGGGGAGGGGCAGAGACAGAGGGAGACACAGAATCGGAAGCAGGCTCCAGGCTCTGAGCTGTCAGCCCAGAGCCCGACACGGGGCTCGAACTCACAGACCGTGAGATCGTGACCTGAGCTGAAGTCGGACGCTCAACCGACTGAGCCACCCAGGCGCCCCAAATAAAAACATTTTTAAATTAAAGGTTAAATTAAAAAATGGTGAATGTTAGTTTCATGCATTCCTCCCCTGTTCCCAGTTCCCCCATCTTTGACTATGGGTAAAAAAAAGTCTAAATTTCTCAGCTTGAGATTCAAGGATTTTCATTTCATAATCTGGCCAAAGCTGTTTTTTTTTTTTTTTTTAATCTAGCTTCTTTCCATTTGCTAGTGTGTCAACACACTTGTACTTTCATTTTCTTCTGTTCTATGCCCCTTTCCTTCCTTCCCTGAAATCCTGGATTTGATGCCTCCTCCTTTGTCTTCCCTCTCCACCTTAACACTATTGGCTCCTCCCTGTGGTCCTCACAAAGCATTATCTGCATACTAACAGAGAGGGCTTTGAACTCCTTGCTCTGTAGTTAGTAGAATATATGTTAGTGGCCAAGTCTTTTTATGGTGCCTGGAGCATGGAGATGCTTCATAAATACATTTGGACTAAATTGTTCTAAAACAAAATAGTAGGAAATCCATTCAAGAATAAAATAGTAAAATATGTGCCAGGAATTCTGCTATCATCATCATCACCATTATCATCAACCAAACGAAGTCATCTAGCTGTATTACTTGTGATAAAAACTGATTAAAAATAGGCCTTCCAGGTGTGGGTGGCAAGCTTGGTGTTTAATGTTTTCCCCTTTTCCTCTAGAGCAAATCTGCTGGGAATCCAGGAGTGATGCTCAAATTTCTAGATGAAGGGCAGCAGCAAAGCGTCCTTGGGCTGCTCAAGGTCATGGCATTGGTTGGACAGAGACCTTCTCCAGTAGATGAGGAACTGGGTCTTCCATGGGACCGAAGTCAACTATATGTGAAAGCCTGAGCAAAGAGACAAATAATGCCTCCATTCCTTACTCCTTTAAGGTTATTGCTCCAGAATAATTGAGAAATGTCATGTCTCCTGCTCTTACCATGTTTACTCCAAGTGTTTTCTCTTCTGCTTATTTAATACTTTTCATTGTGTTCATGAAACAATGGGCAGAAATATTTCCCACAGCAGCTCACCCCCCTTCTCTCTGTGCATAAGGAGGATTTATGTAGTTGTAGTCTTTGTTTTGTTTTAACCCTTGAAAAATTGTGTCTCCTCCAAATTTAGAAGTACGTAAATCAGTATCACAGAACTGAAGTTAGACATGAGTAGCATTAAAGCTGGCATGACATATTTAAGAAAAAGATGTTTTTTGATGAAGCAAGCTGAAATATACATGCCATACACCCAATTGCATGTTTTTGTGATTTACAGAGAATTATTTGAGGTGTTTCCTGGAAATTTGTACTAATTTGTTCATTATTTATAGTACCAATTATTGCCTTTTCCAGATACAATTTCACTCCTAGTGGCATGGAAAACATGTTTTGAATAAATCTTGGCAAGAATAAAGGCATAAATACTTGAACTTTGTTCATTCAAAACATAGCTGCATGCTTCATTTGGAAACTAGTGCAGTAGAGCAGCTTTGTTATTTTTCATACTACTCTGTTGATTTTATAGTAGGGCTTCTTAACAATAACGTATCTCCTGAAGTTTGAAGAGCTGGCTGGATGTGCTCACAAAGATGGAGGAGCAAGGTGATGAAGGTTGGTCAGGCAGTTACTCTTCCACATTCACGATGTTGGTCCTTGACCTGCCCAAGTGTGAAGTCTTTCTACTGAAACACGTTCATATTTGAGTATTCAAGGTAGAAAGATCCAGGAGTTAAGTGTTTATATTATTTTCAAATATAATTATTTGGGAAACTCTTTCCAAAATGATATTTGTGCTTAACTGAGGCGTATATACCCAGTCAAAATTTGTTAAGATAAACAAACCACAACAGCAACATGCTGGATCGGCTGCTCCAATTGTGTCAAGGGTAATCAGTGACAGAGCTAATTTTAGAACTCAAATGTCTGAAACTGCAGTTCACTTGATCCTGTGTTCTATCATGCTAAAGCCAGAAAACTTGTGGAAAATTGCTATTGCCACTCAATTTTCAACGTGACATTGGCCCTGTTGCCAGGTGATGAAATGGCTCTCTGTGTGTGATGGTTCTGGGCCCAATCCTATTGGTCACAAGTAACAGTCATCATCCAATTCTGTGCCAGGAAAAGACCGTGATCGCTTCTTTAAGAAAATAGAATCTTCTAATAATTGTTGAAATAGGCAAGATACTTTTGAAGCACACTTCTGATTTATTTCTCCTTTAGGTAATCTGTGACTTCCAGTTGATGTGACATATTAAAAGAACTTCTTTTCTCCTAGCTTAATGAATATTCGTCAATTTGTTGAACGGATGTATTTCATTTACCTCTGTAGCCTCCTAAGTACCTCATGCGGGTCCTTGCACACCATACTGGTAAATAGGGGTGGTTGAATGAAATTGGTGTAGGGCTCATGCCTGCTGCCCCTCTTTCCCTTTCCCATCACCCCTCTCTGTCTTCCCACATCTTTTTTTTCATCTTTTCACTTCTTTCTCTCTTTTTTAAAATAATATATTATTTTTCCAAAGCCATACTGCTAATTACTCTAAAATTTCGTTTCTTATGGTTTTCTCAGCAGTTTCTCAGTATATGTCATGTTGAGCAATTTTTAGTAAATTTTTAGTAAAGCTCAACATCATGCCAATCTTTATAGAAATTATATAAATATTTATATACATCATAATATAAATTTTAAAGTTAAACTGTGGAGGATAAGCTTAGGAATCCCCTGGGCTTACACCAATGGGTTAACAAGGCACAAAGAAATACAAAGTCATAAAATGCTCATGCCTGAGTTTGGGTTAACCAGATTGGCACCCCAAGAATGGGGGTGCAAAGGCACCCAGAGAATAGGGAGGTAGGTGCAAAGGTGCCAGGAATAGGGAGGTGCAAACACACCCCAAAACAGAGAGGGGGTGCAGAGCCCTCAGAATAGAGAGGGAGGGGCAAAGGCCTAAAATAGGAATGGCACAAAGGTGCCCAATACATAGGTGTATGGAATAAACAAGATTAGATGTTCAGGGTGGAAGTACCCCCAATTTAGCACTATAGCAGAAAAGCTGCTTTCATAGGAGGATAGGGCCAGGTTAGGTAAATTGGTGAATTGGACTACGGACCACTCTGCTGCAGGCAAAGCAGCCCAGAGCAGATATGGTTAACAAAAGAAAAGGTGCCTTGTCAACCCTGAGGTTACTCCCCCATCTGCCTCACCCCTAGGTTAGCTAAGCTAAATAGAGGTGCTGCCTCATGTCCGCTGTAAACAACCTTCCTCCCGACTGCCTGGCGCCCGGATTTTGTTTTGTATTAACCCAAACCCCTAATCACGAATATCTTCAAGACCCCCTTTCCCTCACATCCACAAGTTAATGTTCACAGATTCATTGTCTCTTTGTGCACGTCCATCGCCATGTTTGTAAGCCTTCTGATCCTAATAAAAATGGGCAAGGACCCTTATTCGGGGCTGCTATCTTTTCCCAGACATTAGCCATCTCTCACTTTCAATCCTGAGTCCCGCTCTTTTGCTAGACAAGAGAGAGCTTTAGACCCAGAGTCTACAACATTATACAATGCATTTATATAAAGTAAGATTAGACTAGTTAGAATTAAGATTTTGATTCAGGAACCTTATTAGTGTTATTGATAGAACAGCTATCATGACCAATTTTCAGCTCATTTGGCTATTTCATGCTGTCAACTAAGTAAACAGTTCTGTTGACCAGGCCAGTTACATCTGTTCTCCCTCTACATATCCAAAGGTCCAGTGAGGAGTGTGTAGAAAACTATTTTCTACTTAGCTAGTGGACAGGTTGGTGCAGGCGTTCGTTCATATCACATAACACTGACTGATGACAACATGAGGGGCTAGATATGCTCTACTTGTATTCTTAGATAGGTTTAGAGACAGGTGACTTGTGGAAACCTCAGAGTGAAGCAGGGATTCGTATCTGTAGAAACTCATGGTCAAGATACAAAATAATTCAACAAATAGTTGTGGGTTGAGTGATTGACCAGGGATTTAAAAGGCATGTTCACTAGATAGTTCAGAAGAAATATAAATGTTTTGGACTACACTCTTAATGTCTATTGTTTGCAATTATTTTTCTTTTGATCAACTATGGCCTTGAGGACTCTGCAGACAATACTACTTTGTATATTCACAGTGCTTTATACTTTATATATCACATCTCCATTTATTTTCTTCCTTAATTTTCACAAAGACTATATGAGGAAAGGTGCTATTTTCACATAAGGAGCATACAGATATGAGGTTTATGTGTTTTAGTAAAAGTCTTCTAGGAGTTTTGCCTACTTGGTATCACAGGATCTTAAGAATTTGGGGGTCACTGAGCACATACATGTATTATCTTTTATAGTCAAAGACATTCTTATTCATCTAACATAAAAAGGTTTGTTCCCTCCCATCAGGCATGGTGTTAAAGGGGAGAGATATGAATTTGCAGTCTTGAATCCTGTTCCATAGCATGTTAACAATGTGATCTTGGGTTACTTATTAATCTCACCAAGTCTTATTTCTCATTTAATAATCATAGGAATTATTCTATATACTGTTGGGATTAGATGAAATAATGTAGATAAGGAGCTTGGATTGCAATAGGCATGATTTGAGTCAATTTCCTATCAGAATTACTCTGTACCAATGTATCTAGACTATCTTCCCCAATATCAGTATTAATGAATGACACTCTTTGAGAGATAACTCATTAACAATTCCAACTGAGGCCTTTGAAAAATAGAAAAGTAACTACCCATGATTTGGTCCCTGACAAAATCAAACCAGGAGCGTTGACCTCATGAGCAAGCAGTAAAGAAGGCTAATCAATTGCAAACTTGGTATGGCTCATTGGACCACTGAAGGAAGTCTTGGGACTTCATGCATGTACACCCCTCTCAACATTCAGATCTAGCCCTATTCTGGCATAATTGTGCTACAGTTCACTCACCTGGTGCAAATGGCACAAATTTAAGCCATTAAACAAGTTAAACAATTATGGAACACATTAGATTCTACCTTGAGTATTGTCTTGCTGATTAAAAACTTTCACACTGACAGAGGGATCTGATTGTAGAAAGAATTGACATAAAGTTTAAAATTTTTTAAAAAAATTGTTTATGTTAATTTGTTTTTGAGAGAGAGAGAGAGAGAGAGAGAGAGAGAGGGGGAGGGGCAGAGAGAGAGAGGGAGATACAGAATCTGAAGCAGGCTCCAGGCTCTGAGCTGTCAGCACAGAGCCTGACATAGGGCTCGAACACACGGACAGTGAGAGCATGACTTGAGCTGAAGTTGGACACCCAATGGACTGAGCCACCCAGGCGCCCCAGAATAAATAAATAAATATCCTCTCCCATATTTTATTGATGACTATGAGGAGTCATTGGTAAAGTTTCAACCATCAGTGGCAATATAACAGTGGTTTCACTGAGTGGATTATGAGTGATTTTTCATCTTTGCTTCTTTGTGCTTCTCTATTTTCTTCAGAATATAATGAGGTGGGAGCAATCAATCAGCCAACTGATCAATCAGTACACATGGGAAAGAAATTTTGAGAATGTAGGTGGGGGGCGGGGATAGAATAAAAATACCTTCACTTAACTCCTAGGAATTGCTTTTCATCAAGAGCAAGTAGTTTTGTCCATCTATGTTCTGAGTCTTTTCTGCTCAGAAGTTAGATTTTCTTTTCCTGAAGCAGCTCTTTCTGCCCATCCATGGGTCTCATCAGCACAATCTGTAGGCTTTATATGCAGCTGGCTTTCCCTGTTTTTACTTTTGAATGGGTAGATTATTTCTTTCCAGCAGTTCTGGTTTTTTTTTTGTTTTTTTTTTTCTGATTGACCCAAAATGGGTGCAGATGTGGTAAGCACATGCTAAAAGTTGTTGAATATTATTTTCACCCTGAAGAAAGGCCTGACATAAGCAGTTTCAGATTGTGTGAATTCTTGATTTCACAGTGGCCTTCCAACACTGGTTCTGTTGCCAGTGATAACAGAAACCAGGGAGAGACCTTGGGAGGTAAACCACAGATTTACTTAGTTTCCAAGAATTGATGACCTCATGTGTTCCTTAGTGGGTGATTTCGTGAAATGCAGAGGTATAAAATGAAGTTTTGATTTTCAAAATTGGTACTAGGGGCTAAATCATGATGTACGGTATTTTCCCTATATTTTTTCCTTCACTTTTCAGTGTATACTTACAGATGTCAACTTCTCTTATTTGCCTATTTACACCAAAGATCATCTCTTTGTGCCAATTTTAAATTCTGAATTTTTCTTCGTTTCTTTCTAATACCTTTTTGTTAGCTGCATGGTGTACTAAAGAGCCATTAAACTGGGAATCAAAAATCTACATTTTTCTCTTGTGTGTGAAATGATTATATATACCATGAATATGTAATTGCTGGAAACCAGGATAATGTACAATTGCTAATCATATTGATCCTAAATTGTTTTTCAATACTTACAGAAACACTAAATAGCGTTAATGTGACTATATATTTTTTTCCTGGAGCTTAAAATTACACATTCCAGAGGTTCTCAGAGACAAAGTTATCATGTTCCCACAGATAATTTTTTTTTTTTTTTACCTGGGGTAATTCATAACTTCCTTCTTGATAGAAAATAGTCAAGGAATTGGTTGAATTAGTATATTTCCTTATATCTCTAAACATCCAAGACTTAGATTAATTCACTCAATCACTCACTTATTTAACTAAAATGCATTGAGTGCTGACCACATACCAGGTACTTTGCCCGAAATCAGGGATACGGTGACAATCAGCGAACCAGTTCCTGCTGTCATATTGTCTGCCGGCTAGTCTAGAGATGGACAAATGAGCAATTGCCATAAGAGCACGTTGGAGGAACACCTGCCGCCTAGATCTGGGGGTCAGGAAAGGGATTCTGAGAGGAAGGGAGATATAAAAAGCAAGGAGGTGTTATCCAGGCCTTTGCATTGTTGAGAAAGGGAAAGTGACTGGGTGGGCATGTGTTTGTATGTGAAGGAAGAGAAGAAAAGCGGGAAACAGGGACCATTAGATAGCTAATTGCTTAAGTCTACAGTTGGAATAGATTAAAATAACAATAAAAGCGGGTGGAAACTTACTCCATGATTATCACTAGGTTCTTGCAAGCTCACTGGCTAGTTCCAAGGTTTGCTTTCTTGGAACACAGAAAGAGAATTTAATAAATTTCCCCTTAGGGGGAGGAGAAAGTTAATAGACCACTAAAAGGGCCTAATTTACCACCCAGGATTAGATTACTCAGAGTTAAAATAGGGCAATTAAGATGCAGAAGCCATGTTTAGAAGCTAGAAAGTATAGTCAGTGCAATTCTAAAAGACCAAAGTCCTTCAGAAAACACTACAGTTTGTTCAATGCACTGAAGCTTTAATTTCTCAAGAACCTCATACCTTGGTTTCAGCCGAAAGGAAAATGAAGCAAATCACTCTGATTCTGTTTTTCATGGTCAGACACGGGCTTCACTGTACTAGATTATTTGGTTTGGCTGTGTGCAAGGATCAAATTCATGCTGTAAGAGGAAAATCGTGATCTCTCTGAAATATGTCTTAAACTTCTTTGCCAGCTCCAAACGAAGGAGTCATATTGATTCTATATTATGGAGCCATGTTCTAAGCTCAATTCCTAACCCTTAAATGATCCTTCCTGATTATTTGGCCTGTTTTCATAATTTTTTTATTTAGACTGTCACGCAGTGTCATTTCTCGCCCATCTCAGAATCCAGGTGGACTTCCTGGTGGAGCTGGTTCTGAATGCCATGATGCTCCCTTAGCATTTTGTAGAAAGACCCAACTCAGCTCCTAAACACACCTGGTTTGGGAGAAGTTTGAAGTTCTGCAAGACCTTTAAGATGCTTAAATTTCAATTCAAGGACTGAGGCACAGATTAATTTAAATTATTTAAAAGACAGCAGATGCTTCAAGTGGCCCTTCAAACTTGGGATTTATTCATTCATTCAAGACATATTTACTGAACATCTATTATGCACCAAGCACTGTTTTAGGTATTCTATAGTGTGGCTGAAAGTCTAAATGTACTGAGTCAGAATTCCAGTATCATGACCCAAATTCTATCTTCCAACCGTGGCTGAGATAATAATAATCCTGGCTCTGCCACTCAGTAGCTTTGTGGCCCTTGACAGACCTCTCCTTTACTGAACTTTAGGTGTCACATTCTTCAACTGTGCCCAACAACGTCTACATTCACCAGTGGATTGGAAAAGAATGGATGTGACCAGCTAAGCAGAGGGGGAGCCGCTTTGTGAGCTCTGGTCTCTCACTATGCCCCTGCCAGGTACTACCTTCCAGGGCCAGCCAAACCAGGAGGCAGCCACAAATATTTCCCTTCAGGAACTCCTACTCTTACATCAGGTCTGAGCTGTAACAGGACTTCCTCCAGAAGCCATCCTTGACATCGCCTGCGACTATATACTCCTGATACGCTTTTCTGTGGTGTCCTGCACTACCTCTACTATAGCCCTTACTATGATGATCATAACAGATGTTTAATCTGTTATCTACCTCTCTGCAAGAGTCTAAGCTTTAGGAAAACAGGTCATGTATCTGCTCTGCTTTATGGTATAACCCCAATGTTTCACGTAGTCCATTTATAATCATTGAATAAATGAATGAATGAATGAATATATCTTTACAGGCCTGCTGAAGAGTTTACAAAGGAGACCAGAAAGGGGCACACTTTGTCCATAGTGGTTGCTGTGTACTTGGACACCTGCAATTTCATTTTAAGCCTCAAGACCACATTACATGGCAAGTGTTACAGGTATTTTGACTCCTGTCTGCTGACGACATTGAGGTTCAGAGAGTAGTCATTTGTATTATGTATGGCTAGAAAGTAGGAGACCTTGAATTGGAAGTCAGCTCAGTTTGATGCCAAACGCTTTGTTCTGCCCATTAAATCACAGCATTTCTTAGCACTGAGAAACCCTTCTGGGACTTACAACAATGGCAACTGGGATGAGAGCCACCTGGAATTTGATCTTTGTGGGTGCCCGCTCCCATAGTTTATTTTTCATTTCTATCTGCTGCTTTGCTCTTATCAGATAAAGAAAAACAGCAGCTGCTACTGGTGCTGTTGATTGGGATTTCTATCTGGAAATGAAATCTTGGGCATCTGTTGTTTCCTGTTACATTTTACCATGAAAAAAAAATCGATTTTGTTTTTCTAATCATTTTTTTTCAAAAGGTAATGCATGGATGTAGTAAAAATGTAAACAACGCAAAAAGGTATTTCTTTTTTTAAAAGAATGCTAGCATACTGCGCTTATCTCTCTGTACTTTGTGTCAGTGAATAATATATCTTCAAGATTATTCCATATTGGCACATAAGAATGCATATTTCATGGGGTGCCTGCGTGGCTCAGTCGGGTAAGCCTCTGACTTCATCTCGGGTCATGATCTCATGATTTGTGAGTTCAAGCCCCACATCAGGCTCTGTGCTGTCAGTGCAGAACCTGCTTTGGATCCACTGTCTCCCTCTCTCTCCACCCCTCCCCTGCTAACGCTCTTTCAAAAAAAATTTTTTTAAATAAAAAGTACATATTTCATCATTTTCATGATTACATATAATTTCATTTTATTTTTAACACATAAATGGTAGGTTTAATAATATGATAACCACACAAAAAGGAAGATAACATCAAAAGTTATACTATTTACCTGATGAGCACAAGACTAAGTGTTATTTTAATGAACATAGATTAAGTCAAGCAATATGACTGCAAAAATAGAATTTTCATAGAGTAGGAAAGTACAGTTTATTTTTATATTGAAAGAAATAAAAATTCTTAAAAGTTCCATTCCTTTCCTTGTTAATCACTGTGGCCAAGTATCACTTAGAATCACAGAGTTTCAGAACTGAGAATTACTCTAGGGATGATTTAATAGTGTGGTTTTAAAGAAGGGTGTGTGTGTGTGTGTGTGTGTGCACGTTTTTCTTGGAAAATAAGGTTATACAGAGGCAAAGTAATGTCTTATTTGCTGAGCACATACTTTGGGCCTGAATTATCATAAGTATCATTGGCAACTTATCACTTTAACAACCTTACAGACAGGTACGGTTATATTTATTTTATAGGTGGGAGACAGAAATGCAAACATTGTCTGATTCTCAACCCCATGCTTATAATTGTAGCACACCATTTTGTCTACCAGGTTTAAAATGACTAAATTCCAGAAATGGTCTCAGTACCCACACACTTACCCCTAATCTTCAACCCTGAAGATTCAAGAAGAGGCTTCTCCAAACCTTTAGGATTTTTCAGAACATGTTTTTAAAATCTCTATAGAGTCCATTCCCATGGTTAATAATCAGCCACTACTCACTGGTATAGCTATATCAGTTTTTAAAATATTAATATTTTTCATATAATATTAATATTAATATTTCTGAATGTTCAAGAAATAGTCCTGGGGGACCCAACTATTCTTTGAGACATGCTGGTTGTTATGTGTCCTCCCCAAAATTTATATGGACCCACTCAGGACTTCAGAATGTAAACGTATTTGGAGATACGGTCTTTGAAAAGGTGATTAAGCTAAAATGAGGCCCTTAGCGTAGGACCCTAATCCCATCTGACTGAAATCTTCATAAGAAGAGAAAGAGACACCAACGCTCTTTCTTTTCACCCACGTATGCGCAAAGAAAAGGCCATGTAAGGACACAGAAGGCTTGCCATCTGTAAGCCAGGGAGACAAGCCTCAGAAGAAACCTAATGTGTTGACACCTTGGTGTTGGTCTTCCAGGCTTCCAGAACTGTAAGAAAATAACCAGCTGTTGTTTTAGCCACCTAGTCTGTGGTATTTTGTCAATGGCAGCGTGAGCAGACTAATATATTGGTCCTCCTCGTAATCTGGAAACTAAAGAGTCCATGCCTGGCGAACAGCAGAGGGCCTCCCTGAGGGAACTTGCTCTGGTGGGTGAGTCCCTGTAACTGTGCCCTCCCTAGCAATGGACATTTTGCTTGTTTCCAACAAACAATGCTGCAATAAATTATTATCTTATACAGATGTTTATATGTTCATTTGGGGATATATTTTAGGATGCATTTCTAGAAATGAAATTGCTGGGTTTGTTAATTTCAAAAATAACTGCATGTAGCTTAATATTCTTCAGAAAGTATTTTTAAAAAATTACTCTGGGCAAAGCTGCATTGTGCAAGACACTAGTATATATTAGTTGAGCTTATTCTGGCTTATTGACATTAACAGCTACCTTGCCTTTGAAGAAAATTTTCAAAGTAGGAAGTATTTCAGATGCATTAGGGAGGAGAGGTTTTGATATATTCCACCACCTGATAAATGAAACCCGAAGCCACAAAGGGAGGAAATGTCTAAGCAGCTCTGACAATGGCTTTGGGTGTGATCAAGGCCACAGAGTACCACTGCTGAGAATAGAGGCTTAAAATGATGCCTTTTCCCTTGGACATCCATTGCCTACAAAACTTACACATGATGACAGTTTACATTATGTTCATTCCTTCAGGAATAATTACTGTGCCTCCATGTGGAAGTTTTCTCATTCCAAAGAAGCAGGATCATCCATCATATCAATGTGATATGGTTTTGCCAGATGCCAGATGAATTAGCAAATGGTATTCAATACACACATTCATCAATTCTGACTAGTGCTTAAATAAAATCATAAGGATGGATATGGCTTTAGAAAGTACTAGTGGGCTTTCAACATATTTTAAAAATTGTCCAGACAGATATATGGTTCTTTTAGTCACTTAAAAAATTTTAGAATTAAAATAGCTTTTGTCAAAAACTAGCTGTTCTTGAATTTAAATTGAAAAAGGCCAGAGGCAGAAATTCTCAAACTTGCCTGTACATCAGAATCACCTGGGGGTTTTGTTAAAACACAGATTACTGGGCCACACCCCAAAATAGTACATGGTTCTGCATTTTTAACAGGTTTTCAGATGATGCTGATGCGCCTGGTCACAGGTTTGCTATTCTTGATAAGTCTTTTACAAAAGTTAAGTCATGTATAAATCACCTAGGGATCTTTTTAAAATGCAGATTTGGATCCAGCAGGGGCTCAAAATTCTGCATTTTGACAAGCTCCCAGATAATGCTGAGGCTGCTGGTTTATCGACCACACTTTGAGCATCAAGTTTCTATACAATGTATAGCACGCATTCATTGTTTGACATTTTGGGAGGTTCCTGATTAAAAGATAAAGGTAATTAAAGAAATGTTTGCATTCTACCCACTCCTCCCCAGTTTCTCTGTCAGATATCGAAGAATGTCTTGAAACTGATTGCCAGGCCTTTTATGGTAACTTGGCTTCTCTCACCCATGAAAGGTATGACCCATTGACCCATTCTTGCCACTTGCCAGTTTTGCCGAGGCCCCACTTTGATAGATTTTTCAACCACATGTCAACAAATAGAAATTGGGCATGGAACATTTTTGGTCCTTGAGACCACATAGAGTGTGGTCAGAAGCTGAGGTTTAGAGTAGGAAAGTAAGTTTCCTAAGACACAAAGCCCAGGGCAAGTATACTACTTCCTCTCTCAAGATGGATGTAAAGGTTGTGAGAGGGAGGGAAGGGTATCCCTTGATGATCTGGTGATGGTGACTGTGTTCTAGAAACAGGGCACGGCCTTGCTGGAAACTAGTGGTCCAGATCAGGGCAATTACCCATATACCTAACGTCTCCCACTTCAGGGCTTTGAATTAAGAGAGTAGAGGTCTCAGGGTGCCTAGGTGGCTTAGTCGGTTAAACGTCCAACTCTTGATTTTGGCTCAGGTCTTGATCTCACAGTCGTGAGCTGGAGTCCTGCATTGGGCTCTGCACTGGGCATGCAGCCTGCTTAAGATTCTCTCTCTTTCTCTCTCTTTCTCTCTCTCTCTGTCCCTCTGCCCCTGTCCCCCACTTGAGCGTGCACACACACACTCTCTCCTTCTCTGTCTCTCTCAAAAAAAAAATTAAACAAATTTTAAAGAAAGTAGAGGTCTCTCAGTTTCCATGTCTCGAAGCAAAGCCTCCAGGAGGGACTTTGGACTTTAGTCATTAGGTTCCAGGACCCATCCTCTGTCCTACACTTCATATACTAGTTTATATCCATTCATACTGGGGACATTCCATTCTGGGGAACTGAATCACAGAACCACAGACTCTTAGAGTTGAGAAGAACTTTAAGAGTTAGCTGAGGCTTTTCCTCCTCTGAGACTGATTTATCACTAATAAAACTAGCAAGTGATAAGTGTATAATCATCTATCTCTAAAATAACATTTGCTAGATATCAGAACACTTACATCCAAAATTCGAGGATACTCTGACTAGTATTAACACACCTCAGAAACAGAAAGGGACATTTGATGAGCATGGAGTCAATTAGAGCTGGGGGAACTGAGAAGTTTCGTGAGGCATTTCACCTAAATATGGAAGAATCTGAGAACTAACTTGTTCCACTGTTAATATTGTAGCCCTTAGCTCTGGATTCTCTGAGCTCACCTTAGATTCAAGCATTCTGTGTATGACAGCCAGGTCTCATTCTCAGACTGCATGTCACAAAGTTTGGTTTGGAAAATATAGTACATAACTAGAGAGCTCATCTTCCCTGGGGCTGGCATCTCTTTGTCCCTGTAGAGTCTCTCTCTGTCTCCTGGAGAGGACAGAAGGCCCTGATGGATTCTGTCTGCCCTGCTCTCCTGGCTCCTGTTTCTGTGCTGATGGCCCCACTCTCCTTGAGGCCCTCAAGCCTCAGAATCAAACATTTGGTAAGTTTTCTCAGCCTCATGCATGTATGAGCCTCAGGTTTTGTGGGTTCGTGAAGGTTAGCCTGTAAGTCGCAAGGAATGAAATACAGACTTGGTTTTTTTAAAAAAAATTATTACTGTTAAGCATCATCAGTAAATCACTTAAGCTCTTATGACGTACAACAGACCATTAAGACTTAAAAGTTTATAGCCATTTCCAAATCTGAGTTCCTGCAGGTCTCCTGTCTTTGTTATCTTTTCTAAAAGTATATAATCAAGCTGTGTAACCAACTGTGTAACTAAACTCTAAGCAGGTCTTAATATATTCAAGCTTAATATTTTCCAATGTATATAATAAAAGTATAATGAATCATTGTTTAAGAATTCATTAATGGATCATTTATATAGTGAGCATTTATGTTATTCTGTACCCACAATGTTAGATGCAAAGGGACACAAAAACCAATGAGGCGTGGCCTCTTCCCTGAAGGAACTCACTGTCTGTGGGGGACATAGGCATTCATTTTTTCATTCACTCATTTCAAGAGTATTATTGAATTCTTGTCATGCTCCGGCCATTGTTCTAAGCGCTGAGGAGCTTATATATTAATGGTAGTACCTGGGTGGTGAGGGAGAGGAAGGAGACAGACAAGTGGACCAAAGAAATCACCTTGGTCAAAAAAGAAGGTAAAAAACAAAACAAGAGAACAAACAGAAAGACATTAAAGCAAGGTAATGGGAGGTCGGAGAAAGCATTTCTTACTGTGTGATGATAGTAAGGAGACTTGAAAGATCAGGTCATGTGATGATCTGGAGGAAGAGCATTCCAGGGGAGAAGGAATCAAAGGTCCTAAGTCCAGAAGAAACCCTATATATTCCTGAGAGAGAAGTCCAGGGAACCTGAAAGTAATGACACAAGACGGCAGTGGGAAGAGATAAGACAGTATAAACAGTTTTGGAAAGATGAGAAGGGCAGGGAGTGTGGGGTTCTGTCAGGGGAGTGTTCACGAATGAGATGGCTTTTGCAGTCTTTAAGAGTGGGAGCCTTCGGTGATTCATCCAGGGTGTGCTCAAAACTCTTGCCTGAGGAGGCTAAACTAAGGCAAGGAGTGGGGAGGGAGCTGGGTGGGAGAGGGGAGGTGATGGTTGGGGCAACACAGCCCAAAGGCTGCTTATAATTTTGTAAATTCCCATAAATGAAAATGTCCAAAAACAACTTACATGCCTAGAGATACAACTTTTAAAAAAATGTTTGTTTGTTTATTTATTTTTTGAGAAAGACAGAACACGAGTGGGGGTGGGGCAGAGAGAGAGGGAGACAGAATCCAAGCAATCTCCAGGCTCTGAGCTGTCAGCACAAAGCCTGATGGGGGTGGGGGGTGGGGGGAGGCCCAACTCGCAAATCCAGAGATCATGACCTGAACTGAAGTTGGATGCTTAACCAACTGAGCCACCCAGGCACCCCTAGAGATACAACTTTCTAATGATTTTCATAGATCTACTTTGGCTCAGTTCTCTTCTGAGTGATCATGAATTCCAACTTAGTGATGTCTGCATTAATGAGCTTTTCATATAGTCATACCTTTTCTTCAACGAAATTGAAATCTATGCCAAAAAAGCTTTTTTCCTTATCAAGCCTATTTTTTCAAAAACGGATTTATGTGTGTGTGTGTGTGTGTGTGTGTTGTGTATTTTTTCTTTTTAATGGAGATGTTTAGGGATTAGGAAAAATAGTGAATTTAGTCATCTTGATTAGTCCTTCTTGATAAAAACTGTGGGTTCTCTAAAAATGTTACCCACTTTGTGGCTGGAAATACTTCAATGATATTAACACTTAAAAAGGGATTTAATACATTACAGGCTTAAATATATACCAGAAGTATTCTTTTGGATGTGTGTGTGTGTGTGTGTGTGAGAGAGAGAGAGAGAGAGAGAGCAAGTGATTCTGATATTTTAAGACAACAGGTGTGTTGAAGTACCACCATTGGCTCAGGGTGTTAATGTTCCTCTCTTTTAGATCCTCAGAACATCTAGAGTTTTATGGACAAAAATGACATGTAATGGAGCTCATTTAGTATCATCCTAAACCATCTGATATATTCAAACTTCTCTTTCATATTCTGGAAACAATGTGTTTCTGGATTTGACAATTCTGCTTGGGTCTGGCCTTGCGTGTATCAGTGGAACCGACCACAAAGCTAGTGTTTTCTGCTGCTTAGCTCTGACAAACACAGGTGGGGGCATGGTGAAATTGGTTTTACAGTTACTCCAAAATACATTGATCTACACTTAACTTGCATTCCTGGGCAGTCTTGTCACAAACTTTATTTTTAACTAAGAGGATTTCAAAGCTTGGTATTTTCGAGAATTGCAGTAGTGTTTGTGTTCTTTAAAACATAAATTACATTCTTATGCATAAGCTAAGGTTAGGAAAGCATGTAATATTTTCTCTCATGCTTTATCTTTTAATAGAAAGATTAGAATAATAGCACTTTAAATTCAACTCAGATAGTATTTTTTTTAACCAGTTTTTTTAGCAACCGTATTTCTCATTCTATCTTTTCAGTACACATTTGAATTACTTTTAAACTTCCAAACGCACCACATTCCCCAGAGGTTGCCTTCGTGGAGGATGGAGCATTTTCCAGTTAACCCTGCTTAGTGGCTGAAATTGTTCAATTTGTCTAAGATTGCACCTGAATTAATGCAGGGAGTGAATTATGTATTATATTACTTTTTAAAATTCAAGACACAATGCAACCTTCCCAGGTACTCAGGGCCATCATGAAAGAGTAAGTGCAGTAAATGATGTGACATACGATTTGAAGAGAGAGGCTAAGAGACACTGCTTTCCATTCCCTTCCCTTTTCTCTCTCCTCAGGGCCTAAAATGTCTCTATTAGAAAGACTTTGTGCCTGGAAGTATGAGAATAGAATGCAAATGGCTCTATAAAGGGTTAAATGCAAGACAATGATTAATCTATGACTTCTCCATGGAAATGTATTCCTTAGATTACTTAGCAAGAACTTGGGGGTGAGGGATAGTATTGGCAAGTGTTTTCTCTACGGGAATAGTAGAGAACAGATAAGTTCTAATTTTCTTGCCCCAGTTTTTAAAAAATTCAGAATGTGTGTGATGAGTTGGGCAGCTTTAAAGGGAATAAAGGATTGTTTAAATAACTGGTAGACAGACGAGGGCTCCTGATGTGTCTATTTGACTAGATTCTTCCCGAGACTTTCCATCTCTGCAAATTCATTCCATTTTTCAGGTTGCCCTGTCGGTCCTCCACCCAGACTCTTAATGGAATTCTTCCTGTCTTCAAGTCTCAGTTCAATTGCTGTTTGTTTCCAGAATTCTTCTCTCACCCTGATTTCCTTCCTACTCTCTTGATTAGTTAAGTGCTTCCCCTTCTACCTCTGGAGCACAATGTGCACCTCTCTTGCAGTTAGCTTTCCTTACAAGGGTTTGTTTGGTTCTCTCTCCTACCAGAATGTGAGCTCTTCAATGGCTGGGACCAAGGGTCCTTTATTCTTTGGAGGACCTGGCATAGTTAGTCAATAAATGTGGAATAAATGCATTTCAGTGCTGATCTAGTGTGTTTCCCTACTTGTTTATCTCCTCTATTTGAAGATAAACATTGCTAGATCATCTTCCATTTCAAGGCCTGTAATTTTTTTGTAGATTTTCTAGTCATCACTATTTTTCTTTCCACTCTGAGTTCCTCGCAATCTTTATAAAATGGAAGCTACATGTGTACGTCTAATATTATATGCGTCACTGTCCTCCTGCTCTCTAACAACACCACCCTTCCCCGACTCATTCGGAACAGGTAGCTGAAGGGCTGTTCCCTGCTTGCCAGAGGAAGGGCAGCTATCATTTTGAAGACCTCCAACTCTTGACCTCTTTCGTTTGCTGGGTTCTGCTTCCCTCTTTGACAAGAGACTCCTTCTTCAACATGCAGTTCTGCAGTTCATTTGTTCTGTGTCCTTTGAGAGATCATTCCATGCTGCCTCTCTTCTGTATGTTCAACCACTCCAGTGACTCCTCCCCTCGGCATGCACATATACACAAATAAATAAAAAACATAAATAAAAAATAAATAAATAAAAATATTTATATCTAATATATCTAGATATTTATATATATATAAAATATATATAAAAATATAAAATATATATAAATATATCTAGATATTTTTATATCTAAAAATATTTATATCTAAATAAAAAACTCTCATAATCCCAAGTTCCTTTATCTCTGTTCGTCCTTCATCTTTATTCAATAAAATGGTAATTATTACTTGCAACCCTAATCTCGATTTTCATTTACTCCTAAATACTGAGTCATCCACGATCATTGCCAAAGCAAATGTTAGCTTCAGTCTTTAATCTAACTTTCATCCTCACTGCATTTGACTATGTTGGCCACAGCCAAATTTTTGAAACTTTCTGATTTTTTTTTTACAACTCTCTGTTCCTTCCTGATTTTCACTTACATCTCCAGCCAGCCTACTGAACCTGCTCTATGAGTCTCTCTTTCTCCATTTGCTGCTTAAATGCTGATATTTTCCAAGGGTCTGCTCTTGGCTTGTTTTGCACCCTCTCCAAGGGTAATTTCTTCAAACACACAGCATCCAATACCAGCTATGTTGAAGGATTCTCAAATATCTACGTCCAATCCAGATTAAATTTAGCATTCCCAGGTGCTCAGTCTGGAACTTGGGAGTCATCTTAAGTTTTTCTTTCCTCTTCGTCCTGTATCTAATGGTTTATGACCAGTTAGCAGGTAGAAGCTGAAGCTGAAGATTCCTTCTCCCTGTTTTCCCCAAAGGAGTGGATCAGGTTGAAGAGCCGTTTCTTTCTTGTAGGAGAAGCATTGTCAGAGATTGCTCAGACTCAGGATCATCGTGTTTGACCTTGCCCTGTTGAGGATAGTGTACATGCGTGAGGTCTTTTCAGGAAGTGTCCTTCCTCTCAAGAGCTTTGTGAAGGCTCCCAGGGAGCCACCATACAGCCATATGTCTCCTCTCCTGCCTCCTCACTCCTCCTCCCACATCTTCTCCCTAAGTTCCCTTTCTTTCCTTTGCCTCTTTCCTTCTGCATAGGTGTGACTTTTCTCCACATTGGAGAATGCATTACATTTTTGAATGGACTAGCCATGGAAGGGCTTTCATCCTGCTTTTATTCTAGATTTTTGAGATTGAACTTGCTTAGCAAAAGGAATTCCTCTGTGAAACAGATAGTTTACAAAACTTCTCTATTGGCTTTTGGGTCAACATCCCCAGATAGAAATAAAGGGGTACTTTTTTATCTTTCTTTGTTCTCTGTGTATATATATTTTCTTCTGGAAATCATAGGGGAAGGTTGGTAGCCAAAAACAAGATTCAATTATTCATGGACCTCTCGTCAATATAATTTTAATGTCAGTTACTCTCTCTTTTCGCCAGCAGCCACCAATTGCTTTGATTCTACCTCCTAACTATTACAAGAATCTGTCTCTGTGGTAGAATGCACAAATGATCACAGTTCTTTTATAGCCCTCCTATCAACAGGCACAATCTTTCTCTATTCCTGGAATCGGGCTGAACTTGTGACTTGCTTCTTCTCATAGATTGGGGCTGAGAGTGTGTGGGTTTTGAGACAGGGCTTCGAGAGGCCTTGCACATTTCTTCTTGGTCTCTTGGAGCCCTGCCTCCCCCACATGCACAATTCTAGCCAGCCTGCTAGAGGATAAGACAGAGAAGAGGTCACCAGAGCCACCTTAGATCAGCCAGCTCTCAGCTGACAGCTAGCCGAACACAAGTACATGAATTAGCTTGTTGAGATGGGAGCGCGGCCCCAGTCAGCAGAATCCCAGCTAAGATCAGACCAAAGGGATGGCTTGCAGAATCATACTAATTTCTCAATCTCGACACCATTGACGTTTTGGACTGGAGGATTCTTGGCAGGCTGTCCTGTAAACTGTTGGATGTTTAGCAGCCACCCTGGCCTCTACTCACTGATGCCAGTAGCACTGCTTCTCACTGTGATAATCAAAAATATCTCCAGACACTGCCAACCGTCCCCTGATGGTGCTGGTGGGGGACATAGCTCCCCCTACCCCACACACACACCACAGTTGAGAAACAATGAGCTAAATCAATGGTTGTGGCTTTAAGCCTCCAAGCTTTGGGGAGTAGTTTGTTACATAGAAAGAGCAAATTAATGCAGTTCCTATCTTTCTACCTCTACTGTCATTGTCTTAGGTGAGGTCCCTATAACTTTGTTTTGCCTAAATCACTGCCAGTTGCCTAATCAGGGCTCCTACTTCCTGTGGTTTCCTTTAATCCATCCTACACATTTCCACCAATGGTTAAACAAATAAGTATACAAACACAGATCTGATCGTATCATGTCACGCTTAAATAAACTTTACTGGTGCCTCATTGCCTACATGGTACAATTCCAAACTCCCAGCATATAAGTGCTTCATCATCTGGTCTGTCTGCTGCAAACCTGATTTGCTGCCTCTCCCATACACCTTGTTTTCAATGTCGTAACACTAATTGCTGTTCTGGAATGTGTCTTATCTTTTCATGTTTTTGTGTCTGAAATTTAAATTCAAATAATTCAGATCCTGCTTTCTACCACCTTTATTCTGAAGGATTTTATAGCTTACAGCTAATTGCTTCACAAGTATAGACATATACATGTATAATTACATACACACACATGAACTTACATAGAGAGAGAATCTGATGAGATTGGAACTCAAATTTCAATGTTTCAGTTTTGTGGAAGTTTGTGGGCACTCCTAAGAAGTATTTTACTAACCACAAGATCTTCACAATATATCCTAGTATAGTACATATTTGTTTTAATAGGCATTCGTTGTGTCATTTTATCTTGATTTGGTAAAAGTAACCTAAATTCTTTTTAGAAAATTACCTTTTCCCCTTGGTATACAAGAATAATAGAATAATCACTCAGGGTATCTTGCCCCTCTCTAGTTAAGAGGTGGGAATGTGACTTAAGCTTAGGCCAATCCATATCTCCTCCAGGCTACTGGCTGTTGAGCAGAATTATGTAAAATCCTAAAATTTGATTAGAGCTTCCTCATCTTGTGGTGGCTGATTGACTCCTGCATTCTGGTCTAGTTCTTGATTCCTTAATTCCAATTGTATTTCAAACCTGGTGCATGCTTCTCTTTGGTTTTGTAAGCTACCTTTGATCTTTTCAATACATTATTTTTCTGCTTTTCTTACTCAGAATTGTTTTCTGTTACTTGCGGCCAAACAACGATATCCCAGGTCACCTAATTTATTATTCTTGCAATAGAAAATCAGTAATTAAAACATAAGTAAAGCAAGAATGAATAACCACAGTCAATGTGTCTTCTATGACCTTAGATACATTAACAAAGTTCCCGTTGCTTTTCAAACGAAAGTTAGTTTTTATCTCTTTGAAGTATATTCCAAACACAAATTTATTGTGAAACTTCAAGCCAAGTTATTTGAATCCTTTCTTGGTCTAAGGAAAAGTTGGACTGCCATGAAACTAAAAATTCTATAGTACAGACATCCACAGATCTAGAAGTCCCTGACTTTGACATGCTAGATATTTGGGATATATTATATTCTGCTTATTTAAGATCAATACCTCCAAGCTAAAACTGATTATTTGGCATTTGGTATGAAGTATTTTCTCTTGAGTTTTTTTGGAATAGTGACAGTAATACCTTCTGAAGGACTTGGAAAAATAGCACTGACATTCATTCAGAAGAATAAAGACCTGGTATTAGTTTTTCCTGTGACCAACTGTTGTACAGTTGACCTCTCTGTGACTTTTTGAGAGAGGAAATTGTAACTTATTCATCTTTTTAATACATGAACTTGGCCCCTAACACTTTCTTTTTTTTTTTTCTTTTTCTTTTTCTATTGGAGGAAGTTCCTTGAAAGTCTATTCCCAATGATATGTAATTGCTCTAACTAGTTCTTATTTTTATTTCAAAATAATAATATTGAACTAATTTGCAGATATTTCATGATATATACCTTTGACTAAATCAATGTGGATTTACATGTTCCAAGAATTATAAACTTTATTTTAAACGTGTCAACAGTGGGCAAGCACCGAAGTTTAGAGGGGTTTTTTTTTTTTTATGTTGTATGTTACTTCTGTTTTAAACTCCCCACATACAAGTAGAAACAATGTTATGAGTTTAATTCCTCTGGCCTACAATGGGACTCCACTGCCTTGCTTAGGTTTCTGAGAGACACAAGAATGACCTCTTGAGGTAGTTATTAATGCTATTTTCCTAATATTTCCTGTTATCCCTGTTCTGCATGCATGGGTTTATTACCTCTCATCCCCATGGTGGCTCAGTGGGGCTATGTGATTGGTTTGGGTTAATAAGTTTTATACAGAAGTAATGTATGTTACAGGAAAATCACTTGCTAGACAGTGTGAGAACTTTTAGGATTCTCTTTCTCTCTCTAGCACATTGGAGATGGTAGAATGCTCCATCAGTGAGTGTGAAATGAGGGTGCCCTGTGAATGAATACTATGAGCAGAATCAGCAGACATGTATGTAGATTGAATAAGAAACAAAACTTGACTGTTTCAAACCAGTAAGATTTTGTTGTTTGGGCAGCATCACGTGGCTTTTTCTGTCTAATATACCTCTCCATTTCTGAAGAGTAGTTGTTCTTGAATCTCTACTTTTCTTCTAAAGATAAACTGTGTTGGAGAAGCAAGAAGAAAAGCTGAAGTTCTGTCTCTCTGGACAATATCTCGAGTTTCCATCATGGCCTTCCATAGATTTTTTGAAAGCACAGACCAACGTTCCTGTCTCTTTTTCTGTCCACCTCCAAAAACCCATAAATCTCCTGAAAGGTTAAAAATGTCTTAGGTAAATTTCCATCGCACAAAACTCCATTCTTTAATTTTTTTTCTTAATGTTTATTCATTTTTGAGAGACAGAGAGAGACAGAGCATGAGTCGGGGAGGGGCAGAGAGAGAGGGAGACACAGAATCTGAAGCAGGCTCCAGGCTCCAAGTTGTCAGCACAGAGCCTGATGTGGGACTCAAACTCATGGACCATGAGATCATGACCTGAGCCGAACCTGGACACGTGACCAACTGAGCCACCCAGATGCCCCACAAAACTCCATTCTTAAAAAGTAGAATGGAAAAAAAAAATCTGCCTCCTCCCTGCCCTCACCAAATTTCTTGTTATCCATTAAAATTCCTTCTTTTTCCCTAACAAAGTTTCTAACACTCCAACCTGTTGTGTATCTTCTTGCAAAAAGAGAAGAGGGAATAGTATTTCCCAACTTTTCTGACTCCCAACTCAGTAAGTACTCTTGCTCTTTCCTTCAGTCTTTACATTTCTCCCCATCACTGTTTACTTGGTCTTGCTGCCCGCCATGTCCTCATCCTGGAGAGGGCTTAAGTAAAACAGGGATGAGGATACAACAGTGCTTTCCTGAACATTTTCTTCTTCCAGTATAAAATATGCCCTGCTTTTGAAAAGCTTGCTCTTAGAATTGGTAGTCACACTGACACTGCTTTGACTGCATTTATGAGATTTGGAGAGCAATAACCTCCAGATTTTATGATTCTGGAAGGGTTATACATCTGCAAGTTGACAAGAGGGCTCAAGAAAGCTTCTTTCTTCTATTCATTCTATTTAGCTTGAGGTAAGTGGCCCAACAGAGACCAGAGAAAACATGGGAGCAAAAGGAGAAGATAGGGTCTTGGGTCACAGGTAGTGAATGAAGGAGAAAATAGTACTCAATCTGAAGTTGCATACTTTCCACTGGCCACAGTGGGAAAACTGAGATGATTTTATTTTGAAAATTCAGGTTGAAGCCTTTAAAAAAAAATGCTTTGATTCTGGGGAAAAGTAAATTTCTTCAGGATGTGTTATTTTTTCCCTCCGAGTATTTTTTAAAATTATTCTATTGCTTTTACAGAAAACCAGTGTTCTAAATGTGTGGGGTTTTTTTTTTTTTATGGAAAAGAATGGTATATAAATAAAATGAAATAGTCCACTTATCTCTGATTGATTTGTTGAACTGCTGGAGTGTTCTGTTGGAAAACATTCTAAGACTCTGGTTTGATCCAGTGGTGATGGAATAGCCATGACAGCCAAGGCTTTGGGTGCTCTAAATTTGTCATCCTTATTCTAGAAAGTATCTGAGGGATACTCTCTTACATTCACGTACACCGAGGAAGGAAAGGGACTGTGTCGTTCTCAAAATATAATTGTCTATTTTCCGCTTTAACACCTCTAGAGAAAGAGTTAAATTGGACATTTTTGTCTCCCACAGGTTTTTTGTTTGTTTGTTTGTTTGTTTGTTTGTTTTTCAGCCTAGAACTTCTGAAAGCTGACCTAGAGGCAGCACTATGTAGTAGAGTATCTTTGAAGCTTTCTCGGGAGGGTTTTTGTTTGCCTGTTTGTTTTTACTGCAATCTCACACAGATCTCTAGTACAAAACAAGCAACAGTGGAACTATTTTGTTTAAAGAGGAAACAGTGATCTAAGACCCAAATTCCCTAGACCTCTTCCCCTTGCCCTTTGGCACACTTAAGGATCTATGGACTTTATCCAATGCAGTCGGAAGCTCCAAAAGTGACCTGTGAGCCAGACAGACTGTATTAGAATCTATTGCTTGCTTCCAGGCTATATAAAACCTTGGATAAGTTAGCCCATCCAAGACCGTTTTTTTTTTTTTTAAATCAGATAAATAAAATAGCAGTCTTTGGTTTGCAAAGTTCTTGTCAGATTGAATTGAGAAGGCAGAACATAATAAATGAGTGACAACAATGATTCTTATTTTCACTCCTGCTTGAAGCTAAATCCAACATATTGCATCAAATTCTTTAAGTAATTTCTTGCCATTGTCTTTCAAAATTTGTAGGTTGCTGTGGATTTTTCTTTAGTTTTTCTTTGTTGCCTCAATCAGCCCCAATATTGTGCTTTTTTTTCATTGTTGTTTTTGTTTTTCATTCATCTAGTCAAACAATGGATAAAATATCTTCTCCTTTATTTTGTATTTGTCACATTCTCATCAATGGTAATATCTTACTTTTACTAATTCAAATAACCAACCCCACCAATAACCAATAACAGTTTTAGATATAATTTAGCTTGCTTATCCATTTAATGAATGGTGTCCAACATATCTTCTACAATTGCCTAATGTGTGTTTTGGTAATTTTCCTCTTTATAGATTTTTTGCTTAGAACTCTTATATATACACTACTTTCATGAGTTCCAAGGTTATACATTGTTATATCATGTGTACATATGTTCTTTATAAGTAAGGAAAGAATCAGTGAAAATATAAAATTTTACCTTAGAGCACTTTCTGTATGCAAAACTAGCCCAATGAACAATAGGATGCTATTTGTGAAGCCTGTCAGTTTGCTTTTCCCTCTATTCCTTAGACTTAACTGTTGCAAGATGCTTTTTCATTTTTCATCTTTCCTTCTTTTATCTTAGCTCATTCTTGGCACCTTTGTCATAGTCATTAACTGTTGCAGGTTTTTAAATATTAGACATTATTACCTCTTTGCAATATTTGTTTCAAGTCTATACCTACCTCCTGATTTCTGGTAGACTTACTTCTCTCTCTCTCTCTTGCTCTCTTTCTTTTAATTTAATTAATTTATTTTTTATTTATTTTTTTATTCTCAAGTTAGTTAACATACAGTATAGTCTTGGCTTCAGGAGTAGAACCCAGTGATCCATGACTTACATATAACACCCAGTGCTCATCCCAGCAAGTGCCCTCCTTAATGCCTATCACCCATTTACCTGACCCCAATCAACACTTAGTCTGTTCTCTGTATTTAAGAGTCCCTTGTGGTTTGCCTCCTTCTCTCTTTTTTTCTTATTTTTCCTTTCTTCCCCTATGGTCATCTGTTAAGTTTCTCAAATTCCACATATGAGTGAAATCATATGATATTTATCTTTTTCTGACTGACTTATTTCACTTAGCATAATACCCTCCAGTTCCATCCATGTTGTTGCAAATTGCAACATTTCATTCATTTTCATTGCTGAGTAGTATTCCAGTGTGTGTGTGTGTGTGTGTGTGTGCGTGTGTGTGTGTGTGTGTACCATAACTTCTTAATTCTTTCATCAGTTGCTGGACATTTGGGCTCTTTCCATAATTTGCCTATTGTTGATAGTGCTGCTATAAACTTTGGGGTGCATGTGCCCTTTCGAATCAGCATTTTTGTATCCTTTGGATAAATTCCTAATAGTGCAATTGCTGGGTCATAGGGTAGTTCTATTTTTAATGTTTTGAGGAACCTCCACATTGTTTTCCTGAGTAGACTCACTTCTCTTAATGTTGTTGCTTAAATGTTAAGAAATATGGGAAATAGATTCAGTGAAGAAAGTTAACAGTTCCTAGAAGGACTTTTAAAAAATCATTGTCCGGGGTGCCTGGGTAGCTCACTCAGTTGAGCACTGACTTTGACCCTGGTCATAATCTCGCAGTTCGTGAGTTGGAGCCCCACGTCGGGCTCTGTGTTGACAGCTCAGAGCCTGGAGCCTGCTTCAGATTCTGTGTCTCCCTCTCTTCCTTCCCCTCCCCCTCTCTCACACACACTCTCTCTCTCTCTCAAAATAAATAAACATTAAAATAAATAAAATAAAATAAAATAAAATAAAATAAAATATCATTGTCCTATTAATTTATAGTCTTACCAAATTCTGGTATTCATGGGATTATCCCTTGAAGAAGTCCCATCTATATAAAAATGGGACAGACTAAAACAGAATTTTCTGTAAATAACTAAAAAAATATTACTTCTATCTTTTTCATCAAGTAATAGATCGTTTTAATCTGAATTCCCTGTTCAATGAAATCTTTGATGTTTTTATTTTGTTATAATTTCTCATTAAAAAGGAGTACATAAATGAGAGAGATTTGGAGTGACTTTGTTGGTCAAGGTGATTACCATGTGAGATAAAATATCTTCTATACATAATGCAGAAACAGGAAGACTTTAACAAAAATGCATCTTCTAAAATGGCCAGGGAAAATAGGATGAGAAGAAAAAACTTAGCTTAGAATGAAATTATGAGATTGGAAAGATCTACAATGAAAAATTTTTAGCAGCCAAAGTCAAGTTTACATTCCTGACCCATTAGCTAAATGTAGAAAAGAACTTCACATTCTAATATGAGGAGCTTCTTGAAGAGTTTAGACAACCAACTTTCTTTGAGTAGATATTTAGATAAAAGCAAATTAATGAGCATGTTCTATTAAACAATTTTTTTCTCTGTGACAAAGATTTTAATGGAAGAAATGTATTCTCTAGAAATATAGACTAAAGAAAGACAGCTAGAATTCTTGTAGGTTATACATGAGGTGCCTAAAGGTAGCTTTCATATGGTTTGCTAACTGTTGCCAAAGAGTTACCAACAGGTCTTCACATCTTTGAACTAAAATACACCGAGTTTATTAAGGAAACTCAAAGTAAGATCCAAGCTGGCACAGCATTTCCGGGCCATGTGATCCAATGAATTAAACTTCAATCATCACTTCCTAAACAAAATAGAGCTGAGGTTCTCATGTGGGCAAAGTTTCCCCCTCTCAAGGGTCACGACTGCTTTTGAAAGGCCCTATGATGGGGCCCAAGGGAGTTTTGATTTGAGAATCACAGGAAATGTTTTTTCCATCTTCCAATGAAATTCAAAGTTTTAATAATATGACCATTCAGGCTTTCTATAATTGTTTTGCTTTAACAACTTATTAAATAATGCACAGCATAGAACAAAAAAGAAATGTGTGTATACGTTGTGTGTGCGTGTAAAACTATTTGCAAGGAACTTGTATTAGTAATTATAGCCTTTTTTCAATCCCTCTGCAATGTAGTAGAGATGAGTCACTTAGCTGAGCATTTTGATGTTGCCTAATTGAGGACCGAGCTGTTTACAAAATTATCCTGAAAGGAAAAAAAGTCTTGTGATTGAGGCCCTTTTGCTTGGCAAAATACACATTGTCATTTTACTACCAGATTGGAAAACATCTGAGAAAGTCTCTCTCTGTAGTTTTAAAGTTACTATCTTTATTTTTTATTTTTCTAAAGGTAAAATACTTAACAGATTTTTTTAGTTATTTCATTTATTTATTTATTTATTATTTTTATTTTTAATTTTTTTAATATATGAAATGTATTGTCAAATTGGTTTCCATACAACACCCAGTGCTCATCCCAAAAGATGCCCTCTTCAACGTCCATCATACTATCTTTATTTCATAAGTTAAAAAATTTTAATTTTCTATATATGTGTATTAATATTTCATATTTAATAGTTCATATATTTTCAAACATGCATATGCATTAATATGCAATATCTCATATATATGCAAATAGTATGCAATATTTCATATATATGCAAATACGCATACTTTGTATAAATATGCAATATTTAAATATTTCTTAAGAACTCGTGGTCTTGGAATCAGGAGACCAGTTTGACCAAAGAAACCAAAAAACAAAAAAACACACAAACAAAAAAAAATCCCTTTAAGCTTGTGGCTTTCACTAGTACTTTTAGTATTTAGAAACTTCAACTCATTTATGAATTTTAAAAGTCAATATATGAGACCATTTGATAAATGAGTTGCAGATTTTTTAGATTAGAAAAATTAGATCAATTTTACATTAAGAACCTGTGGAATGTCACAAATGCCAGAAAGATAATGGACTTCTACAAAACCTTGATCCCACGCCCCATTAATAAAAAATTTTGAGCTCAGAGATTAACATACTTTTATTTATTTATGTAAATTATAAAATATACATATAAAATAAGGCAAAAATGTGATATAAAAATAAAACAGCGTTTTCTTATACTTAAAGGAGTGAATGCAATCACCACCGATTGGAAAGATTAAGATAAATCTAATGTAGCAATCTCTGTTCCAGCTCTGGAGAGCCTCTCTGAGGCAGGGAGGGTACACACTGACCAGCTTTTGTGGTTTCACTGGTGAAGCATGGGAGGGGAGAGGTCAGTGTTCCCCCACCCACTGGGGGACTCTAAACACCCAGTTGAATCAGAATCACTTGCGTGTTTTTAAAAAATATTGATGCCTGCGTTCTAACCCCAGGGATGTGACTTCAATTGGTCTGATGGGGGAAGGGATTAGGCACTGATATTTTAAAATCTTCCCAGGAGCAGAGCATAATGTATAGAGTTGTTGAATCACTATTCAGTACACCTGAAACTACTGTAACATTGTATGTCAACTATATTTCTTTTTTTTAATTTAAAAGGTTTTTTTTAATATTTATTTTTGAAAGAGAGAGAGAGAGAGAAAGACAGAGAAAGAGTGGGGGAAGGACAGAGAGAGAGGGAGACACAGAATCCAAAGCAGGCTCCTGGCTCTGAGCTGTCAGCACAGAGCCCAATGTGGGGTTTGAACCCACGAACCATGAGATCATGACCTGAGCCAAAGTCTGAAGCTTAAACGACTGAGCCACCCAGGCGCCCCTCAACTATATTGCAATAAAGAAAAAAGAAGACAGGATGTCCTTGTTCTTTTATGGTTAAGACGGTAATTGAAACATAGTTTGCACAAAGTATATGGGAAAGAACTGGCTTAAGAAAGAGAAAAACAAACAAAAAAACAAGAAATAGAGAAACAAGCCACTGTCCAATAAATAATAAAATAAAATAAAATAAAATAAAATAAAGCAAAAAACCAAATAAAATCTTCCCAGGAGAAGTCAGTATGTAGCTGGGGCTGAGAATCACCACCCAAGTCCCAGAGTAGCTCCTCTCTCTTTGTGTGGTCTTCAGTGGACATTCCCAGCAGGAAGTGACTGCAGTTCCTAGCCGCAGTGCCCGGTGGGACGTTGAAGTGGCTGAAAGGACCCGGAGGAAGCACTGATGTGTCCAGTCGCATGTGACTGCACAGTCCTGGGAAGGTGTTTATTTGAATGGGGAGAAGCGATAGCTGTGCCCTCCAAGATGGTGCCCAGCAGAAGTGGTGCGGTTGAGGTGAGGGCCAGACTGGCAAGAGTGCGCTGGTGCATCCTCAGGAGAGTGTTTTAGGGGCTGAGATCCTGGGTGAGCAGGCGGGAACAAGGACTACGTTTGCAGCTTAAATTAATGCCATTCCTATGTCATTAAGCCTTCCACCGCCCGAGGACGCTTAGGGAAACTCAGGTTACAGCATGAATATTGAAACAATAACCAACTTTTACAGAGAGCTTCATAATTTACAAAGCTCTTTTGTATATATTATGTTACTTGATCCACACTGCATCCCTGGGAGGTACTAGGGTAAATGCTATTAGTTCCATTTTATAAAGGAGAATAATGAAGTTCAGAAAAGTTAAATATTTGCCTGAGGTCATACATTATTAAAGGGCAGAGCCAGAATGCCAGCTTAGGCCTCTCAGCTCCCAACCTTCTTTTTCTTTCTTTCTACCATAACTTTAACTGGTAGAAAATGCTTGGTGAAGTACAGATGAGGATTCCTATGAATTCATGTGGTTATTGATCTATTCAGAAATGGGGTAAATCTCTCTTGGGGCTTGCCTGCTCTGCTACATTTGCTTGTCACCATAGCCAAAGCTAATATTTAGCTGTACCAGTTGTTAAAATGCTGAAAGGCCTCTTGCTTGCTTAGTAAATAGTTACTGTCCTGGGCCCCTAATCCCTCTGCCACCAGAATCCTTGCAACCCCAGTTCTTCCCCTGGGATCTCCTGGATCTCGCAGCGATCCAACAACTTAGGGGTTAGTACCTGGCACAGCAAAGATACTCCTGTCTCTGGTTCAGTGTTAAAAACCAAAATGAGTGCCTGGGCTGTTAAATCCGCAGTTGTTAAAAATGAGAAATATTGCCCTTCCCCATAGGCGTTCACATGCAAATTCGGCTGTTTCACAAATTAATTTCATTGATAATAATAGGGTACAGGGAATGGATCAGCGAAACATTGATCCATGCCTCCATCCAATGATGCATTTAGCCTTTGATCAAGTTCTTTGGATTTGCCTCCTTAAAATCTCTCTGTGCTTCTCCCCTACTCCCACCATTACTACTGAATTCGGATTTTCACCACCTTTCACTTAGACTTGCTAGATGGTCCCTGTCCTTCATCTAAACCCCCACAGTTGTTTTTTTTCACACTGTCTCCAGACAGTTGGGTGTAAAATTCAAATCTGATGGTGTCCCTATCCTTTTGGACATTATCAAAGGCTGCCCTTTATCAATTGAATTTTCCCCACTTTATTGTCATAATGAACATATAACACTGCAAAAACAAGGTGTACAATGTGATGATTTGATACACCTATATATTGCACAATGATTACTAGAGGGAGAGTTAGTTAACATCTCTGTCACCTTACCTGATTACCATTTTTTGTAATGTTTGATGATAACATTTAAGGTCTGTTCTCTTAGCAACTTTCAAGTATCTAATACAGAATTGTCAACTATAGTCACCATGCTAGACGTTAGATCCCCAGAACTGATTCATCTTGTAACTGAAAGTTTGTACTCCTTGGGCAACATTTCCCTATTTCCCCCATCCTCCAACCCCTGGCAACCACCATTTTACTCTGAGTTCATAAAAATCTGTTTAATATAAGACCCACTACTCTGGTTCGTGCTCTCTTTTTCAGCTTCACAGCTCACTGGACACAATTCTTGTGCTCACATCACAGTGAAATACCCCGAGTTCTCCAACTGATATACCTATAAATGTCAGCGGACAGACACTGCTAAATGTTTTTCAAAGCAGTAGGAATTCTGAATCTAGATATGTATGACAACTACCAAACTCTAAATATATGTCTGCATACTGCAATTAACAGCTTATTTGGATCTGGATAATGTGCAAGAATGGAAAGACATCATTTTCAGGAAAGGACTAACACCAAGTGAGTCCTGGCAAGTTTCTCTTTATGTAGAGAGGGATTTTAAGCATCACTTTGATATTTAAATAGTTAGAAACACATTAATTATCAAACACATTATTTGATAATAAGTCTGTGTTATAACTGGCATAATCTTTTTTTTTCTTTCCCAGAATCTGGTCTGTAAACACAGTTGCCGAATGGAATTTGAAAAGGGGCTCCATTCACCAAGATTCTGTGAAAAGCGATACAATAAGAGGAACAAAGAGAGAGAGGGAGAAAAAAGAAACATTTTCCCATCTCTTAAATGATGTGAAGAATTCCTATTTTAGAAAAAAAAAAAAGAAAAAAGAAAAAAGAAAAAAGACCCTCAGTTTGTAAGTGCTTGGCTAAACATGTAAATCATAAGCATTTTACACTTTGTTTTTTATACTCCTTAATTGCTAAGCTGTAAACTAAGACTTTTCAATAATAGTCTCTTCATTATTTATCCTATCTTACAACCTTGAAACAGGTTGTCCCAAAGCATTTTTCATTGAGCTAATAATATGTGTGGAATCTTTGGGGCGCCTGGGTGGCTCAGTCGGTTAAGCCTCTGCTTTCAGCTCAGGACGTGATCTCACAGTTTGTGAGTTTGAGCGCTGTGTCGGGCTCAGTGCTGACAGCGCAGACCCTGGCGTCTGCTTCGAGTTCTTTGTCTCCCTCTCTCTCTGTGCCTCCCCTGCTCACACTCTGTCTCTCCTCTCTCTCTCTCTCTCTCTCTCTCAAGAATAAACATTAAAAATATATATATGTATGTGGAATCTTTTCCTTAATGGATTTCAGGGTTAAGAGCACTGCTCCAGATCTCTTTTGAAGAATATGGAATATGCATTTCTAGTATCTTATCCACAGTTCAGGGAATCAAGAAGTGTTCAGTTCCCTACCTTCTATTCTTTGCACTGAAATGACCATTTAACCTCTCTTACTCTCAAAGCGCAAACAAGGAATTAAATGCCAAGTGATGTATAGGCCATGTGAAGCAATACATGTATGAGGAAGTATGCACATTGAAACATACCTGAAGTTTGGCAGTTCATACCACATGGCTTTTAATGCCTAGTCAGAACAAGAATGAAGAAACACTGAATAAGAATAAAGAAAACTATATGTGTATTTACTTTCTAAATTAAAAAGCATGACCATATTTTGTCTAAGTTCTCACAAAATTTCAGGGAATTTAGAATATTAAAATCCTTTCCTGAAGTGTGTTTCTTGGTGTACAAGGAAATTTGATGACAGAAGGAAGACCAGAGGACCAAAACTTATATTATTTGCCAGTAGGCGAATGCTGGGGGTAAGGTTCAAAGGGAATTTTCTTAGAAACTTAGGCAAGATGAGAGTAGCTTTAGATTATGGGATTCTATTTTTGTGTTTCCTGTGCTGACTCCTGTATCTGCTCAAGGCTGATGCACAAACCACGTTTACTTAGTACTTTGGTTTCAGAAACTCTCCCTCAATATAGCCTAGGCCTTCTAAATTAAAAAAAAAAAAATCAGGTTAAACTATCTGACAGAAAGTGTGCTTGTGTGTATGTGTGTGTGTGTGTGTGTATGTGTGAGAGAGACTTGATTTATACAGAGCACTGGAATTAAATCGCATTTATTCATAATCTGGTGAGCAATGTTAATTAGAAGAATGAAAGAATTAGAAGAATGTTAGGTGTTATTCTAATTAATGTTAATTAGAAGAATGAAATTGGGACTACTTTGAAAATTCCAGGGTGTATGCAGGCATATATTTTCCAAACAATATCTCAACACTTTGAAAATTCTTGTCCAGGCTTTAGATCCTGTTGTTGTGGTTTCTGTCCACCTAATGGTATATGAAGATCTTCTCTTCCCTTTTTTGAAGATCCCTTCTCTCCTCTTAGAGTTTGATAATACCAAACAGGAACCAATATAGTAAATTATAAGAGGCAAAAGTTTATCCATCCCTTCTATGGTTGATGCTTTATCAAAAATACTGACATCCTTTGGTATGAGAGAGAAATATATCCCCAAACCACAAATTATAATACCTGTTCAATTCTAGTCTAAAAACACTTGAATTTGCAAAGAAAGAACACTTTCTACTAGCAATTCCAACCCTAGACTATCCATCCCACATCGTGTTTTCCAGATGCACCGTAGATTAAATATAGCGCACAGGTAGGAGTCCTGATTCTGGTGTTTGCTTGCATGTTGCATGATCCTAAGTAACTTCTCTGAGCCTCAGTGTTCTCGTTTGTCAAATAGGAGTAATAACATGCAGGGCAGTTGAGAGGATCACGTGAGTGGATATACATAAAGCACTTCCATAGCTGAAGATACTACAGTTCTACTTGGGAACCAGCAGGAAGCATGGTCCAGAGCCTGGTAGGAACATAGTGTCTTTGCACCCTTGCCTCCTCACACAGTTTCTTGCAGAATTTGAGTCTGAGCCATTTTTGTTCACCTCCTTTCACGAGGGCAGTAGCCTCATCCCAGTTTCTGTCCTCAAAGAGCTAGTGTTTCTGTCGCCTTCTTGCCTGGAATGTTCTTGGGCCCCCTTTCTTAGTGTCCACTAAACTCCTGACCACTGTTGCCTGCTGGCTTTGGCTCTGGTTTTTGCTTTCTGTTTCTGTCCAACAAAAATGCTTTTGTGTTTGAGACGAGCTATGTTATTTTTTTGTTGCTGTCTCTGTTATCAACATATGTATGTGTTTAGAGTAGAGAGTGTGTATCAAAGCCTGAACTTAACGCAGCCAACTTGACTTGAATGAAGTCTTCACTGGTGCAAGCGTTCTATAAACTGTACATAAATTCAGTAAGATATAAGACATCATATTGGTGGGCTTAAAAAAGAAAACCTAAAGTTCATCTTTTTGTGAACTCTCATCTGGCATCACTGAGAATACTTGACAGTGCAATGACTAAATCACTTGTAGACTACGAAAGGTCGGTAGCATTCAAAGCATGGTTTATGAACTCTGCTGATCCCTCCCTGAACTACTACTGGTCCAGGGCAAGATAAGTTCAGAAAGTGACAGTAAGCACTAGGAAACTTTTAGAGCAGTTGACAAAGTAATTTTGTATTTGTTGTAATAGAATTAGCTTATATTTTTATCTTCTTTTTAAAATTATTTTAGGGAGAGAGATAGTGAGCAGGGTAAAGGGGAATTGAGAATCTCAACGTTTATTTTTATTTATTTTTGGGACAGAGAGAGACAGAGCATGAACGGGGGAGGGACAGAGAGAGAGGGAGACACAGAATCGGAAACAGGCTCCAGGCTCTGAGCCATCAGCCCAGAGCCTGACGCGGGGCTCGAACTCACGGACCGCGAGATCGTGACCTGGCTGAAGTCGGACGCTTAACCGACTGCGCCACCCAGGCGCCCCGGGAATTGAGAATCTCAAGCAGGCTCCATACTCAGCACAGAGCCTGATGTGAGGCTCGATCCCACGATCCTGGGATCAAGACCTGAGCCAAAATCAAGAGTCAGTCACTCAACTGAGTGAGTCACCCAAGTGCCCCTATTTTTATGTCTTTTTAATTTCTTTTTTGGGTACTTTACAAATTATTTGTAACAGATTAGAAATGAATACAATTAGGCCCTTTACTACAAATAGTTTACGCTGTTTACACTGTTACTAATGCTTATTATATTTCATCATATATGTTTCATCAGTTTAATTCATGCTGTTAATCTAGATATCACAAAAGAAGAAAGCAACGTAGCCAATTAAGCTATACAAAAAGTCTACAAATTACATATATTATTTACTTATCTGAAAGAACTCTTTCAGACATCTAACTTAATTTAACAAGAATCATAGATCACCCTCATTTAAGTATAAAAAGGAAAATATTAACACAATAAATTAATAAAGATATTTTTCAAACTTCTTCACATTCAGACTCCAATGTTTCTGGCTCAGTCTTCAACTTAGAGGTATTGATGTCTGTGTTTTTCTACACAATATTGTCCTCTGGGTTATCAAAAGTGTTGAGGGCATGAAATTTCTTTGGAGACTTTTCGAATATAATTTGTAGGTTTTCTTTAAATTCCCAAACTACTATACTCTGGTTTCTCTTCAGATCGCGTAAATCTTTCACCTTTTTAAATTCCCAAACTACTGGTTTTATTAGAAAGTATCAACAGACAGTTGCATGTATTTCAGGAACAAACCTATCATAAGGTTATGTACTTGTATCATCCTTTCTTAGGTTTTATGAAGCATTTGATTATTGTATTGTAAGGAAAGACGGAATTGTATCTCTTCAAAGAGGAACATCTTCCTCTTTAATACCAAATGTATACTCAACCACTTTGTTTTCATACCTTCCCGCAGACACAGTAACCTTTGTGTTTTAATGGTGAGTTATACTGTGATCTTCTAAAAGACATTCAAAAATGGAGCATCTGGGTGTCTCAGTTAAGTGTCTGACTCTTGGTTTTGGCTCAGATCATAATCTTACAGTTCGTGGGTTGGAACCCCACGTCGGGCTCTGCACTAACAGCACGGAGCCTGCTTGGGATTGTCTCTTCCTCTTTGTCTGCACCTCCCTTCTCAAAATAAATAAACTTAAAAGAAGATATTCAAAAAAGCAGTTAAAGTCAACACCACATGGTATCAACTGGGCATTTATCTCAAATGAAGTGATAAGAATATGAAAGCTAAGACTGAACCCTAGATGCTTAGGCAAGTCCTGGCTGATGTGATTGTTGTGGTTTACAGCCACAGATCCTAATATCACAAAAGATAAACTGAGAGCAAGTGTGTTTTCAAATTGATGAAATATGGTAATTTGGAATTAATAACTTTTAAGAGTGACCTGTCATTTCACCTACCTTAGAGACATGTAGGTTCCTCGTTAATATTTATTCCTAGGGGAAGCACTAAGCTTATTTAATTCATCTAAATAGAATGCCTTCAATTTAAAGGAGTGTCTGTATGGAGACTGCAACATCCCATTGACAAATTCAACTGGCTGACAACAAAGTTCACTAAATATTTAAATGATTTAATTTACCGAACTACTTACTCCAAAGACAGGGTGTATCTAGCACTCCGTAACAAACCCTCAGCACTTACTATGTGTAAGGTATTATTCATAGCAACCTTTTAAGTTAGGTGACTGTTAGCTTCCCCAGCTGTAAGACTAGGCAACAAGGGTACAGAGAGGTTAGTATGTTGTGGGGCCATGACTCAAACCAGAGTATATTGGCCCAAGAGCTCAAAGTCTGAGCTTTTTTTAACTTATGCTATACTGAGTCTCAACAAGTAAAGTTATTTCAGTTACATATGTGGTTCTCAAAAGAGCCTGTAGTTGATTAAATAATACAATCCCCTAAAACCTTCCAGATCTTGAAAGCACATAACAGCTCCTACGTTAAACAAACAAACCAACTGGGCTAGTCAAGGTCTTGAAAATGAGCGGAACCAGCTGAAGAAAATGTAGTTCATTTACAGCCTTTATCAAGTCTTAATAAATGCCTTTGGCAAACAAACACAGTCAGAACAAAAATTACTTTCTAGTACCACAGAAAAGAAAAAATGTTGGCAGGGACTATGGAAATGTGGTGACTAGCAGTTATTCAGTTGAAAGGGAATAGAAACTGAGACTTACGTAGAATTTTGATGCCAAACAAAAGTATTACAATGAAATTATAGGAGACCCACTTGTCCAGGCTATCGTGTTTCCCCACTATTGATATACAATGGTGAAACTGAATCACCAAGGAAGACAAAGCAAGTAATGACCCTAGCTATTTGTCAGAATGATATCCTGGTACAAATGAAACTGAGTTTGTTAAAACTCAATTTTCTGAAGTAGACCCATTTCCTCTTGTTAAAGGATTTAAATAGTAAATTTTTCCTTACCCAAAATACAGCTCATAAAAATATCCATTGGTCAAATATGAATGAATCTTAGAATTCTCTGAAGGCCTTTATTTAAGAAATGCAATGTATAAAATAATTGAACAACAGGGAATTTTACATGTTATAAAAGGATGCAGTTATATTTCACAGAGAATTTAGTTTCCCATGAATTAAGCGGCTTTCCAGATCATTGTTTGATTAAGAGATTGGGTTCCAAGAAACTTAAAAGTGTATTTAATGGTCAAGTATAGATGAATCAAATAAATGAATAAAAGAAATTTGGAATGATGACATCAATTAGCACCAAAGATTTTATTGCACTTATATCAGTACTGCTTTTTAAAAAATTCCTGCATCATTTAGGGAAAAAAAGACAGTGGGATATTAAAAAACTATCCACTTTGGCTAAGAGATCATATTACAACTTTTATTTTTATTTAAAAGATATTCATATTATATTTATATGTACACGTTATATATCATACTTATATTAAAATTAAGACATTATACTGTATTGATTTTTGAAACCTGAATTGGCCCAGGAGCCCTCACTTGGTCAAGTGTATTAGGGTTGGGGGAGGTCTTCCTGCCAGAAGGATGAGTTTCCCCCAATGATGGTTCATTTTACGTGTCTTTTTTTTGCTAGTCCAGCATGTCAGGTATTTACACATGTGCACACACTGTCACACATGCACCCATGCACACACGCACACACATCTATATCCTTTGGTTCTGTTTTTCTGGAGAACCCTGACTAATATGCATCCCATAAAGGAATTGAGAGTGAGACTGTCATTTATCTGCTCTCTTCCAAAAAAATTAAGATATATTTTAATTTATGTGTACTCAGCTGAACGAACTTATAGAATATATTGATTATTTTAAACTAAAATCACCTTCACAAAATGACAATGAGCCAAAAGAGTTTCCCTCTCATATAGAAAACTCAAATCGAGATTATATTAAAATCAAGCACAAATAAATGTTGATGCTTCATAACTATATCTTTTTTTTTTTTTTTTTTTCAACGTTTTTTATTTTTATTTTTGGGACAGAGAGAGACAGAGCATGAACGGGGGAGGGGCAGAGAGAGAGGGAGACGCAGAATCGGAAACAGGCTCCAGGCTCTGAGCCATCAGCCCAGAGCCTGACGCGGGGCTCGAACTCACGGACCGCGAGATCGTGACCTGGCTGAAGTCGGACGCTTAACCGACTGCGCCACCCAGGCGCCCGCTTCATAACTATATCTTAAGGAAAAAAACAGTCATGATTCGATTAGATACAAGCAGCCTGTTGTAGAAGTTCAAATATCAGGAAGTGTATTTGAAAAATGGATTTACATTAACGATGAGCTTTGCCCTAAGTATATATTATGCTGGGAAAGAATAATGCATGATTTTTAAAAATTACTTGTATGGTTTATAAATAAGTAGTGGGGGATACATACAAAATGTATTTTAATGAAATGGATGGTTATTCAAAAAAGTCTGGAGATTAATTCCAGTGACTGTCTAGTGGAATAATGTTTTAAAAATTGACTGGTAAGACCAGCTGTGTTAAAACTAATCTTTGCTATTTGATATCAAAATAGTGGTTACTCTTAGACAGGGTAAGTAGAGACCTGTGCATGAAGGGGCTCCTGGTGCTGGTGATATTGTTTTCTTGGTCTGGATTTGGTTACATGGATTTTTTTGGTGCATGAAAGTTCGTTGAGCCCTTTGAGCAGGCACTTTTCTCTATGTTTGCTAAACTTCATAAAAAATTTAACAAAAAGTAGCCTCAAACTGGAAAATGTATCCCTTTACAAGTTCTAAAAGCAGAATGAGGCTAATTGGTATATAAACCAGTTGTGACTATAAAAGTGAGAACATAGAGAGCAACTACTTTATAACCATCTGGGAAATAGGCTAGGACTTCAGATTGCTTGGAAATTTTGCATGTCTGTTCATGAGGGATACCAGTATGCAGTTTTCCTGTAGTGTCTTTTCAGGATTGGATTGAGGGTTGTGCTGGCATTATAGAATAAATTGGGAAGTGTTTCTTTCTTTCCTCTTTTTTTTTTTTTTTAAGATTTTGTTGTTGTTGTTAATATTTATTTATTTTTGAGAGAGACAGAGAGGTGAGCAGGGGAGGGAGAGAAAGAGGGAGACACAGAATCCGAAGCAGGCTCCAGGCTCTGAACTGTCAGCACAGAGCCTGACATGGGGCTCCAACCCATGAACTGTGACATCATGACCTGAGCTCGAGTCTGTCGCTTCTGACACTTAACCAGCTGAGCCATCCAGGCACCCTGGGAAGTGTTTTTCCTTTCAACTTTCTCAAAGACTTTGTTTACTATTGGTAACATTTCTTCCTTCGATATTTGGTAGCATTCCCTTTTGTGGGAAAGTTTATAATTATGAATTTAATTTTATTTATTTATTTTATTTATTTTATTTTTTAATTTTTTTTTATTTTTTAATATATGAAATTTACTGTCAAATTGGTTTCCATACAACACCCAGTGCTCATCCCAAAAGGTGCCCTCCTCAATACCCATCACCCACCCTCCCCTCCCTCCCACCCCCCCATCAACCCTCAGTTTGTTCTCAGTTTTTAACAGTCTCTTATGCTTTGGCTGTCTCCCACTCTAACCTCTTTTTTTTTTTTTTCCTTTCCCTCCCCCATGGGTTTCTGTTAAGTTTCTCAGGATCCACATAAGAGTGAAACCATATGGTATCTGTCTTTCTCTGTATGGCTTATTTCACTTAGCATCACACTCTCCAGTTCCATCCACGTTGCTACAAAGGCCATATTTCATTCTTTCTCATTGCCACGTAGTACTCCATTGTGTATATAAACCACAATTTCTTTATCCATTCATCAGTTGATGGACATTTAGGCTCTTTCCATAATTTGGCTATTGTTGAGAGTGCTGCTATAAACATTGGGGTACAAGTGCCCCTATGCATCAGTACTCCTGTATCCCTTGGGTCAATTCCTAGCAGTGCTATTGCTGGGTCATAGGGTAGGTCTATTTTTAATTTTCTGAGGAACCTCCACACTGCTTTCCAGAGCGGCTGCACCAATTTGCATTCCCACCAACAGTGCAAGAGGGTTCCCGTTTCTCCACATCCTCTCCAGCATCTATAGTCTCCTGATTTCTTCATTTTGGCCACTCTGACTAGCGTGAGGTGATATCTGAGTGTGGTTTTGATTTGTATTTCCCTGATGAGGAGCGACGTTGAACATCTTTTGATGTGCCTGTTGGCCATCTGGATGTCTTCTTTAGAGAAGTGTCTAGTCATGTTTTCTGCCCATTTCTTCACTGGATTATTTGTTTTTCGGGTGTGGAGTTTGGTGAGCTCTTTATAGATTTTGGATACTAGCCCTTTGTCCGATATGTCATTTGCAAATATCTTTTCCCATTCCGTTGGTTGTCTTTTAGTTTTCTTGGTTGTTTCCTTTGCTGTGCAGAAGCTTTTTATCTTCATAAGGTCCCAGTAATTCATTTTTGCTTTTAATTCCCTTGCCTTTGGGGATGTGTCGAGTAAGAGATTGCTACGGCTGAGGTCAGAGAGGTCTTTTCCTGCTTTCTCCTCTGGTGTTTGATGGTTTCCTGTCTCACATTCAGGTCCTTTATCCATTTTGAGTTTATTTTTGTGAATGGTGTGAGAAAGTGGTCTAGTTTCAACCTTCTGCATGTTGCTGTCCAGTTCTCCCAGCACCATTTGTTAAAGAGACTGTCTTTTTTCCATTGGATGTTCTTTCCTGCTTTGTCAAAGATGAGTTGGCCATATGTTTGTGGGTCTAGTTCTGGGGTTTCTATTCTATTCCATTGGTCTATGTGTCTGTTTTTGTGCCAATACCATGCTGTCTTGATGATGACAGCTTTGTAGTAGAGGCTAAAGTCTGGAATTGTGATGCCTCCTGCTTTGGTCTTCTTCTTCAAAATTACTTTGGCTATTCGGGGCCTTTTGTGGTTCCATATGAATTTTAGGATGGCTTGTTCTAGTTTCGAGGAGAATGCTGGTGCAATTTTGATTGGGATTGCATTGAATGTGTAGATAGCTTTGGGTAGTATTGACATTTTGACAATATTTATTCTTCCAATCCATGAGCAGGGAATGTCATTCCATTTCTTTATGCCTTCTTCAATTACCTGCATAAGCTTTCTACAGTTTTCAGCATACAGATCTTTTACATCTTTGGTTAGATTTATTCCTAGGTATTTTATCCTTCTTGGTGCAATTGTGAATGGGATCAGTTTCTTTATTTGTCTTTCTGTTGCTTCATTGTTAGTGTATAAGAATGCAACTGATTTCTGTACATTGATTTTGTATCCTGCAACTTTGCTGAATTCATGTATCAGTTCTAGCAGACTTTTGGTGGAGTCTATCGGATTTTCCATGTATAATATCATGTCATCTGCAAAAAGCGAAAGCTTGACTTCATCTTTGCCAATTTTGATGCCTTTGATTTCCTTTTGTTGTCTGATTGCTGATGCTAGAACTTCCAACACTATATTAAACAACAGCGGTGAGAGTGGGCATCCCTGTCGTGTTCCTGATCTCAGGGAAAAAGCTCTCAGTTTTTCCCCATTGAGGATGATGTTAGCTGTGGGCTTTTCATAAATGGCTTTTATGATGTGTAAGTATGTTCCTTCTATCCCGACTTTCTCAAGGGTTTTTATTAAGAAAGGGTGCTGGATTTTGTCAAAGGCCTTTTCTGCATCGATTGACAGGATCATATAGTTCTTCTCTTTTTTTTTGTTAACGTGATGTATCACGTTGATTGATTTGTTAATGTTGAACCAGCCCTGCATCCCAGGAATGAATCCCACTTGATCATGGTGAATAATTCTTTTTATATGCCGTTGAATTCGATTTGCTAGTATCTTATTGAGAATTTTTGCATCCATGTTCATCAGGGATATTGGCCTGTAGTTCTCTTTTTTTACTGGGTCCCTGTCTGGTTTAGGAATCAAAGTAATACTGGCTTCATAGAATGAGTCTGGAAGTTTTCCTTCCCTTTCTATTTCTTGGAATAGCTTGAGAAGGATAGGTATTATCTCTGCTTTAAACGTCTGGTAGAACTCCCCTGGGAAGCCATGTGGTCCTGGACTCTTATTTGTTGGGAGATTTTTGATAACCAATTCAATTTCTTCGCTGGTTATGGGTCTGTTCAAGCTTTCTATTTCCTCCTGATTGAGTTTTGGAAGAGTGTGGGTGTTTAGGAATTTGTCCATTTCTTCCAGGTTGTCCAATTTTTTGGCATATAATTTTTCACAGTATTCCCTGATAATTGTTTGTATCTCTGAGGGATTCGTTGTAATAATCCCATTTTCATTCATGATTTTATCTATTTGGGTCATCTCCCTTTTCTTTTTGAGAAGCCTGGCTAGAGGTTTGTCAATTTTGTTTATTTTTTCAAAAAACCAACTCTTGGTTTTGTTGATCTGCTCTACCGTTTTTTTAGATTCTATATTGTTTATTTCTGCTCTGATCTTTATTATTTCTCTTCTTCTGCTGGGTTTAGGCTGCCTTTGCTGTTCTGCTTCTATTTCCTTTAGGTGTGCTGTTAGATTTTGTATTTGGGATTTTTCTTGTTTCTTGAGATAGGCCTGGATTGCAATGTATTTTCCTCTCAGGACTGCCTTCACTGCGTCCCAAAGCGTTTGGATTGTTGTATTTTCATTTTCATTTGTTTCCATATATTTTTTAATTTCTTCTCTAATTGCCTGGTTGACCCACTCATTCATTAGTAGGGTGTTCTTTAACCTCCATGCTTTTGGAGGTTTTCCAGACTTTTTCCTGTGGTTGATTTCAAGCTTCATAGCATTGTGGTCTGAAAGTATGCATGGTATAATTTCAATTCTTGTAAACTTATGAAGGGCTGTTTTGTGACCCAGTATATGATCTATCTTGGAGAATGTTTCATGTGCACTCGAGAAGAAAGTATATTCTGTTGCTTTGGGATGCAGAGTTCTAAATATATCTGTCAAGTCCATCTGATCCAATGTATCATTCAGGGCCCTTGTTTCTTTATTGACCATGTGTCTAGATGATCTATCCATTTCTGTAAGTGCAGTGTTAAAGTCCCCGCAATTACCACATTCTTATCACTAAGGTTGCTTATGTTTGTGAGTAATTGTTTTATATATTTGGGGGCTCCGGTATTCGGCGCATAGACATTTATAATTGTTAGCTCTTCCTGATGGATAGACCCTGTAATTATTATATAATGCCCTTCTTCATCTCTTGTTACAGCCTTTTATTTAAAGTCTAGTTTGTCTGATATAAGTATGGCTACTCCAGCTTTCTTTTGGCTTCCAGTAGCATGATAAATAGTTCTCCATCCCCTCACTCTCAATCTAAAGGTGTCCTCAGGTCTACAGTGAGTTTCTTGTAGACAGCAAATAGATGGGTCTTGTTTTTTTATCCATTCTGATACCCTATGTCTTTTGGTTGGCGCATTTAATCCATTTACATTCAGTGTTATTATAGAAAGATACGGGTTTAGAGTCATTGTGATGTCTGTATGTTTTATGCTTGTAGTGATGTCTCTGGTACTTTGTCTCACAGGATCCCCCTTAGGATCTCTTGTAGGGCTGGTTTCGTGGTGACAAATTCCTTCAGTTTTTGTTTGTTTGGGAAGACCTTTATCTCTCCTTGTATTCTAAATGACAGACTTGTTGGATAAAGGATTCTCGGCTGCATATTTTTTCTGTTTAGCACACTGCAGATATCGTGCCAATCCTTTCTGGCCTGCCAAGTTTCAAAAGAGAGATCAGTCATGAGTCTTATAGGTCTCCCTTTATATGTGAGGGCACGTTTATCCCTAGGTGCTTTCAGAATTTTCTCTTTATCCTTGTATTTTGCCAGTTTCACTATGATATGTCGTGCAGAAGATCGATTCAAGTTACGTCTGAAGGGAGTTCTCTGTGCCTCTTGGATTTCAATGCCTTTCTCCTTCCCCAGTTCAGGGAAGTTCTCAGCTATAATTTCTTCAAGTACCCCTTCAGCACCTTTCCCTCTCTCTTCCTCCTCTGGGATACCAATTATGCGTATATTATTTCTTTTTAGTGTATCACTTAGTTCTCTAATTTTCCCCTCATACTCCTGGATTTTTTTATCTCTCTTTCTTTCAGCTTCCTCTTTCTCCATAACTTTATCTTCTAGTTCACGTATTCTCTCCTCTGCCTCTTCAACCCGAGCCGTCGTGGTTTCCATTTTGTTTTGCATTTCGTTTAAAGCGTTTTTCAGCTCCTCGTGACTGTTCCTTAGTCCCTTGATCTCTGTGGCAAGAGATTCTCTGCTGTCCTCTATACTGTTTTCAAGCCCAGCAATTAATTTTATGACTATTATTCTAAATTCACTTTCTGTTATATTATTTAAATCCTTTTTGATCAGTTCATTAGCTGTTGTTATTTCCTGGAGATTCTTCTGAGGGGAATTCTTCCGTTTGGTCATTTTGGATAGTCCCTGGAGTGGTGAGGACCCGCAGGGCACTTCCCCTGTGCTGTGGTGTATAACTGGAGTTGGTGGGCGGGGCCGCAGTCCGCCCTGATGTCTGCCCCCAGCCCACCGCTGGGGCCACAGTCAGACTGCTGTGTGCCTTCTCTTCCCCTCTCCTAGGGGCGGGATTCACTGTGGGGTGGCGTGGCCCTTCTGGGCTACTTGCACACTGCCAGGCTTGTGGTGCTGGGGATCTGGCGTATTAGCTGGGGTGGGTAGGCAAGGTGCACGGGGGCAGGAGGAGCAGGCTTAGCTCGCTTCTCCTTCGGTGATCCACTTCAGGAGGGGCCCTGTGGCAGCGAGGGAGTCAGATCCGCTGCCGAGGGAGGGAGGTTTGGCTCCGCAGGAGCACAGAGTTGGGTGTTTGCGCGGAGCAAGCAAGTTCCCTGGCAGGAACTGGTTCCCTTTGGGATTTTGGCTGGGGGATGGGTGGGGGAGATGGCGCTGGCGAGCGCCTTTGTTCCCCACCAAACTGAGCTCTGTCGTCAGGGGGCTCAGCAGCAATCCCTCCCTTTATCCTCCAGCCTTCCCGCTTTCTGAGCAGAGCTGTTAACTTATGACCTCCCAGACGCTAAGTTGCGCATGCTGTCGAAACACAGTCCGTCAGGCCCCTCCGCTTTTGCCAGCCAGACTCGGGGGCTCTGCTTGGCCGGCGTGCCGCCCCTCCGCCCAGGCTCCCTCCCGCCAGTCCGTGGAGCGCGCACCGCCTCGCCGCCCTTCCTACCCTCTTCCGTGGGCGTCTCGTCTGCGCTTGGCTCTGGAGACTCCGTTCTGCTAATCCTCTGGCGGTTTTCTGGGTTCTTTAGGCAGGTGTAGGTGGAATCTAAGTGATCAGCAGGACGCGCGGTGAGCCCAGCGTCCTCCTACGCCGCCATCTTCCCAGCATTCCCCTTTATTATCCTTTTAGAGGCTGTAGGATGTGTAATGATGCCACCTCTCTTTTCTGATGTTGGCAACTTATCTCTTCACTATGTTTTTCCTGATGAGTCAGTCTCGCTGGAGTTTGTTGGTCTTCATAAAAAATCAGCTTTTGATTTCATTGATTTTCTCTTTTTCTGTAGTTTATTTTATTAACGTTTACTTTGATCATTTCCTTTCTTCTGCTTAAGTTGAGTTTAATTTGATTTTTTTCTAGTTTTTTAATTTGTTTCTTAATGTATAAATTGAAGTTTTTAATTTGAGGCCTTTTTTCTTTTCAAATATAGTCATTGCTGCTATATTTTTACTGATTTCTTTCAGATTAAGTGTTTTTTATCTATTCATTTAACCTTTTTTATTGGTTTATAAGTTAAAACCATAGTGTGTGTGTGTGTGTGTGTGTCCATGTGTGTGCCCATGTGTGTGTTTAGGGTTGCTTTAAGGTTCACAGTATAGATGTTAACTGATCACAGTGCCCTAAATAAATAGTATACTACTTTATGTACAGTATAACAACCTCACAACAGTATGCTTCCCTATCTCCCTTCCTGGCCTTTGTAATATTGTTGTCATTTTCCTTCTACATATATTATAGATCCCATAATACACTGCTATTATTTTTTTCTTTAAACACTCTATTATCTTTTAATGACATTTAAATAATAATATAATATAATAATATATATATAATAATATAATAACTTTTTTTAGTTTTACTCTTTCCAGTGTTTTTCATTCCTTTGCAAGGACTTATAGTTTCATCTGGTGTCATTTTTTTCTGCTTAAAAGACTTCCTTTAATATGGTCTTAGAGTAAAAAGTCTCCTAGCAATGAATTCTTCCATATATATATATATATTTATGTCTGAAGAAGTCTTTATTTTACTTTTGTTCTGAAAGATAATTTTCCTGGGTAAAAAAATTCTAAGTTGACAGGTTTTTAAAACTTCAATTTCTGCTCTATAGTCTTCTTAATTCATACCACACCAAATCTAATTTTCCATGCATAAATGTTAAGGCTCATCTTATGATTTAATTGATTGTCCTGCTACTCTTTAAAAATAATCTTCAAATCCAGGCATGCTATTTCCCTTCTTTGTCCCTCTCTCTGTAACATTACCTCCATTTTAAGTTCCTGTCTTCTCATTTTTCAAATTCTATTAAAAGTTTAAAGTTTATCTTTGTCTTACCTTCTCTAAGAGGCCTTTCTTTTTTTCATTATTTTGGTTTCTTTTTCTCACAATCTTTTTTTTATAGCATTTGGACTATCAGAATTTTTGTTTTTAATTATATAGTACAGCTTTTTGTTGTTTCTGGTCTTATCTTGTATATTTGATGAAAGCTCTTAGGGAAAAATGAGTAATTTATACTGTGTAAGCCCTCTGCACCAATCCCTTCCTATCCTTCCTGCTCTTCTCAGTTTTATAGGTGCTTTTTAAAGCTTTGATTAATAAGGTACTAAATAATCCTCTGAACTGCACATACATTACCTCTGGGAAACTGAAAGTAATTTATTAACAGAGTCAGAAGTTGTACCAGAAAGTCCAGTTTCCCCAACTTTAACCCCAGCAAAAGATTTGCATTCTAAACAGAAATATTGAGCTTTTGGGGGAAAAATTGCGATTTCAAAAATTGTGGTCTAGTTTTGGTTTTGTGATTTTTAAAATGGTTAAAACGATCAAGTGATGAGACTCATTTTCCAGCAGAGATTGTGGCACTCATTTGGGCAGAACATTCTTTATATGCAGATTAAGGAGGAGGGTTAATAGTAACATATTGAGCTATATTAGATTCCCTTGGGTATCCTACCAGGTTAGTTTCATGAGAGAAGACAGAGACTGAAATATTGACACTCATATTATGTTCTCAATCTCCAGGCTTAGAAATAGTATCCCTTTCTAACTGTGGAATTTTATGTGCAAATTAATTTTATGCACACTCATATCAAGGCTTGTCATATATATATACAAACACATATATGTCTCAAATCGAATAGATAAAAATAGAATTAGAATAGCATGACCATTTTGGGTTTTCAGGGCATCATCTTAGTTTTCTAGTTAAAATGTCTTCAAAGGCCTCCTAGTTATAATCAAAATATTTATGAATATGTTAAAATTTATCATTAACATCATTTGGCAGATATAGACATTTTTGCTCCCAATTTAGCATCAGCCATCCGTTCTTCTGCATTTGTGTGAATAGTTTTCTGATTCAACTCATGTATCTACTGAACTACTGCATTACAAATCCTAACAGAATGACTCATTTTGTTTAAAAATCTGGGTTTACACCAATTTATTTGAGCTATATTTAATATATAAATACCACACTGTATTATAATATGAGACATGCATTTCCCCCTCTGCATGAGGCTAGCGGTGTGAAAAATAGAACAAGGTAAGAACCCCGCCCATTTATGTCAAAATAACAGGATTTTATTTGAAGTTGTCCGGGGAGTTATATAATTATATTCAGATTTTATGTGGAATATTTCTCTGGAGATATAGCATATAGTTACTGTTCATATAGCCTGAGTTGCTCCATTGGAAAATGGTTGAACATATTTGGGAAATCTTGCATATCAAGTCCCTTTCTTGGAGATACTTAGTGAGCATTTATACATCAAGAATCTTAGATATTCACAGGGCCCCTGGGAGGCTCAGTTGGGTACACGTCCCACCTCAGCTCAGGTCATGATCTCACTGTTCCTGGGTTCAAGCCCCGCATCGGGCTATGTGCTGACAGCTCAGAGCCTGGAGCCTGTTTTGGGTTCTTTGTCTCCCTCAGTCTCTGCCCCTCGCTTGCTCATGCTCTCTCTCTCTCTGTGTCAAAAATAAATTAAAAAGTTAAAAAAAAAAACAATCTTAGATATTTGCATAAGAGGAAGCTTTTTTTAAAAATTTATTTGAGAGAGAGTAAGTGGGGGAGGGACAGAGAGAGAAGGAGAGAGAGAAATCCCAAGCAGGCTCCTCATTGTCATCCATGAACCGTGAGATCATGACCTGAGCTGAAATCAAGAGTTGGATGCTTAACTGACTGAGCCACCCAGGTGCCCCAAAGGAAGCTTGTTTTTATAACCTGTTTTACAGTATTTAACTTGGCATTTTCCAAATATCTCAGTGAGTACAGACTACAACTCTATGTGCCCTAGGTTCAGTGTTTTATAGGACAAGCTTTGGGAAACCCTGAGCTAGCATATTTATCTGGATATTTGTTTCTTATCAAATGAATATAAGGAATTAATTCCCTTTTATCCTGACCTGAACACATGCAAAATATGCAGATAAATACAGGGTTTTACAGTCTATGGCACTTGCTTTACCCGTGTCCTGTCTGTTGGAATAGTCATCCTGTTCAATATGTCAAATTACTCACTCTACTACACCTCTTGAAGTTTCTGCCTAATTTCTTTTTTCTCAGAACTCATGTTCAAAACTGCAGCATGTACCCACTAATTTCATTTGTCTTATATGACTATAATTCCTAGCAGAGCTGATGAGATCAGGAGGAGGCATCTGACACAACATGGCCTTGTCCATTTCTTTCTTTGTGTTATAAAGTGGACTTCATGTCTAGCGCAGAGACCAATGTGGGGCTTGCATTCACAACCCGGAGATCAAGACTTGAGCTGAGATCAAGAGGCAGATGCTCAACACACTGAGCCTGGCAGGTGCCCCTGGACCTGTCCATTTCTTATGAGAGTTGGGAATGGGGCTCTAGGAGGGACGGTTAGTCTCTGTGTGGGATTGGAACTGTACCATGGCAACAGTATGCTATGTGAATGAAGCAGAGAAAGCCAGTTTTGAAAGGGAAGGTTGAGAGAAGGACTTCCTAAAAGTTTGGGGTTTTTTTGTTTGTTTGTTTGTTTGTTTTTGGTTTTTAGTGGTCTCTGATCCTTTCTGTTTTCTAGGTACATTGCTGCCCTTAGGTTTTAAAAGACAGTAGCTACGTGTCCATGTATCTATCTATGTATCTAAAGATCTATTATCTGGGGCGCCTGGGTGGCTCAGTCGGTTAGGCCTCTGACTTCAGCTCAGGTCATGATCTCGCGGTCTGTGAGTTGGAGCCCCGCGTCAGGCTCTGTGCTGACAGCTCAGAGCCTGGAGCCTGTTTCAGATTCTGTGTCTCCCTCTCTCTCTGACCCTCCCCCGTTCATGCTGTCTCTCCCTGTCTCAAAAATAAATAAACATTTTAAAAAAACTTTAAATAAATAAAGATCTATTGTCTATCAGACTTCTCCCTATCTATCTAGAAATGCCAACATATAAATAAATGATTCATTAATTCATACATTTTTTGATTTTTTTGCTTAAGCTAACTCAAGTTGTTTACTATTTCTTACTTCTCCCAAACTCTGACATCACATAAGTCACACCCCATTCCTTTTAATCTCAGTTTAGAAATTCAAATTAATCCAACATTTCCAATCATTTTCACATTTACTCAGTTCTCAGTAAATTTTCTGAGTGTTTTCTGTGCCAGTCTTTAGGGAAGATCCTTAACTACTTTTAGCTTCCTGATGTGACCAACATTTCCAATCATTTTCACATTTACTCAATTCTCACTAAATTTTCTGAGTGTTTTCTGTGCCAGTCTTTAGGGAAGACTACTTTTAGCTTCCTGATGTGACCAGAGTAAATGCACCTGAGACCACATTCCTATTTGTTCTTGAGGTGGAACGTAGGACTAGAATAGCTATAATGCTTTGCTAGAAATCTTTTTGTTAAGGCAGGTACAAGAAGACTAAGGTGTAAACAGCAATGAAGGGTCAGAGATTTTACCCTCCCTGCAAACTAAAAAAATTCGTCTGTTACAATTTCATTAAGGGCTAGTAGAAGACACAAGACTCCTAGGTCTGAGAGAAAAGATTTTATTACAGTAGTATCAGAAGCCAGAGTATCAAAATTATTTTGTGTCAGTTCTCTGAGCCCCAATTCCCACAAGATAACATGAAAAAGGTCAGGTGATACTGCACATGTAGTGGGTTACATTGTCAGGGAAAAATCTTGAGCTTAGAGAAGCCTTATATAATAGGCAATGTGTTGGGAAATACTATCCTTATCTTCCAAGGTTATTTGCTATACAAATATCCATGATACTCCAGAACCAAGGCAATCTGCATACAGGAGTGCAGAGTCAGGAGAGATCATGAATTGTCTTCCACAGGGAGAATATTGGTTTGGAATTCCTTCTCTGAAATAAAGTCTTTGTTGTTGTTGTTGTTTCATTATTTAATCATTTTATTTTATTTTATTTTCATCACAGAAAGTTTACTCTGTAATCCTTATCCCCTATTTCACCCAACTCCCACCACCTCTCCTCTGGTAACCATCAGTTTGTTCTCTATAGTTAAGAGTCTATTTCTTCATTTGTCTCTCTCTCTTCTTTACCTTTGCTCATTTGTTTTGCTTCTTAAATTCCACCGATGAGTGACATGATGTGATATCTGTCTTTCTCTGACTTATTTCACTTAGCATAATACTCTCTAGCTCAATTCATATTGTTGCAAATGGCAAGATGTCGTTCCTTTTTACAGCTGAATAATATTCTATTGTACATATATACCACATTTTTTTTTTTTTCATTCTCAAGTTAGTTAACATACAGTGTAGTCTTGGCTTCAGGAGTAGAACCCAGTGATTCATCACTTACATATAACACCCAGTGTGGAATAAAATCTTTTAGAATAACCAGGCAGATCAAGGGGACAATAATAGATTCTTCCCTATATAAGGATAGAGTTGATTTTTGCTGTCTGAACTGAAAATTTTATTTTGCTATTGTTTTTGCAATTCGATTCTGACACTGGCTACCCAGAGTTGGTATGGACTTCCAAGGTTAAGGACATAGTTCTCCAGTTCTCTCCTCACTTCACATGCCAGGCACAGGCTCCTGGGTTCTCAGGTTACCCACACTTCTGGGTAACCAAATTTGTGAGTTCCCTCAACCGCCAACCCTCCCTCTCCCTAGTTTCAATAATTCAACAGAATGACTCACAGAACTCAGTCAAGCACCATACTTATGATTACAGTTTTATTATAAAGAATACAAATGAGGATCAGCCAAAGGGAGCAGTGCATTGGGCAAGGTCTGGGAGGGTCCTAAATGTGAAGCTTCCATGTCTTTAGAATATGTCACTCTCTTGACACATCAATGTATGATAACCAACTAGGGAAGTTTCGCCAAGCTTCAGACTCTCTAATCATGTGGTTGGTCTTCCCTTCAAGACCAGCTCCCATCCTGATGTTAACTAGGGACCCTCCATGAGTCACCTCATTTGCATAACTCATGTGTAGTCATGGGTCCACCATGAATAACAAAGGCATTTTTATCACTCAGGAAATTCCAAGGGATTTACAGCTCCTTCCTAGGAACCAGAGACAAAGATCAGATAAATTCAAATTCTTCATTGTAGAACAGTTTTCTACCTATTTTCCCAGCTGTGTACAGCAATAATTTTGTAGAGTAGATGAAGGAGAAGGAGAAGGAGAAGGAGAAGGAGAAAAGAAAGAAAGGAAGGAAATAAGGCAGAAAGAAAGGAAGAAAAGACTATAGATTGGAACTGCAATAAACCAATAAATTATTTGATAAAGAACACATGACTTTCCAGTTGTTTATTTTTCCAACCTGAACAATGATGTCTCCTATCATTTAAATTTTCTCTTTGAGGGGCGCCTGGGTGGCGCAGTCGGTTAAGCGTCCGACTTCAGCCAGGTCACGATCTCGCGGTCCGTGAGTTCGAGCCCCGCGTCAGGCTCTGGGCTGATGGCTCGGAGCCTGGAGCCTGTTTCCGATTCTGTGTCTCCCTCTCTCTCTGCCCCTCCCCCGTTCATGCTCTGTCTCTCTCTGTCCCAAAAATAAATTAAAACCGTTGAAAAAAAAATTTTTTTTAAATAAAAAAAAATAAATTTTCTCTTTGATATCTTCTTCAAATCCTACTTTTCTAATCAAGGCTATACACAAGCATTTTATATTTTTATTATTATTGTAAATTATATTGTCATTTGATTTTCCTATTATTATGAGTGTATGGGGCTATTATTAGCTGAATATATATTCTGTATTAAGGCATTTTAATAGGTTAATTATTTCTAACAATTTTTAAGGAATTTGTTTGTTTCCTATCATTGGGCATAGTCAGAATTTCAGGAACAACATTAAATAAAAATGGGTGATAGTGGGGACGCCTGGGTGGCTTGGTCGGTTAAGCGTCCGACTTCGGCTCAGGTCATGATCTCATGGTCCGTGAGTTCGAGCCCCACGTCGGGCTCTGTGCTGACAGCTCAGAGCCTGGAGCCTGTTTCGGATTCTGTGTCTCCCTCTCTCTCTGCCCCTCTCCTGTTCATGCTCTGTCTCTCTCTGTCTCAAAAATAAATAAACATTAAAAAAAAAAATTTTTAAAAATGGGTGATAGTGAACCTCCTGTTTTCTTTGGGATTTTTATGGACATTCCACCAAAATGTTATCATTTCATTGTCATGTGATTTTGTTCTTATCCATTTTACATTGTTATCCTTTGTGTAACATTTCAATTAATGACTTATGCTCCATGGTCTAGTCTCAACTGAAGCACTATTGGCATTTTGGGTAGATTAGTTTTCATTATACTGGGCTGTTTCACACACAGCAGAACATTTAGCTTAAAATAACAATAGTGTCCCTCAGGTAATGGTGACAACCTCAAAAGTTCCCACACATCCCCATTCGTCTTGCACTAGCCAGCTGCCCACCACTCTGGGTGTCCAGAACATACTCTGTCCTCTGGCTTCTACCCTCTCTTCTCTGCCTTGCTTTACTCTCCACTATAGGAGGAAGGTCTGTGACCCCAGTCCATTGAAGGTACAATTCCAGTACCCCATGATTTCAGAAACAAGAAGATATTTGAGAAATAGAGTTTTCTTTTCTTTCTTTTTCTTTTTCTTTCTTTCTTTCTTTCTTTCTTTCTTTCTTTCTTTCTTTCTTTCTTCTACATTCATTTATTTATTTTGAGAGACAGAGAGAGAAAGAGAGAGAGAATCCCAATGCAGGCTCAATCTCACAGACCATGAGACACATGATCTGAGCTGAAATCAAGAGTTGGACACTTAATCGACTAAGATACCCAGGTGTTCCAGGAATAGAGTTTTCAACAGTTCTAATTTATCTCCTCCCCTGAATCAATGTGCTTTCATTGCTTCTGAGTTGAGCACAATTTGAGGGGTCTTAGCCTGGTTCAAGAGGTTGAGTGTCAGCAATAGCAACTCATTACATGTTTTTATCAACTCAATTTCTTAACTGAGTAAGAAACACTGATTTCTTATAAATGATTGGTCTTTTTAATTGAATTTTATTTTATCATGGTTTATTTTATGGTCCTGATGTGATTTCTGCCCTGTGTTTTTATACCTCACTTTACCAATATAGGAAAGAAAAACTTTTTTCCTTTTACCTATCTTAGATTCATTGGCCAAGGCCCAGCAAATAAAATTGATAGAAGACAGATTAACAAGAGAAAAACAAACAGAAAATGATGAACATGTACATGACAAGGAGAGGGCACCTCTACAAATTTCTGTTCTGGTTTTAGGCAGATGGGGAAGGACAGAGAGCTTTTCTTATATCTGCTTCTTCTCAACTGCCTTCAGCTCAAAATAGTCTTTATGACAGAGTGGCATATTTTGGGGTGACATATTCTGCTACCCTTAAATAGCAAGTTGAAAGAGAAACTCAAGTTTCTATGTCATCATATTCAAAGAAACACACTCTGCTTTTTTGCTTATGTGGCAAGATGCGTATATTTATTCATTCATGTAAGAAATATTGGTCAAATACCTACTGTGTTCATTGGCCGTTTTGGAGGAGCTGGATTCGTGACTTTGAAGCTATTCTCATGTGTGTTGATTAGACAAGAATCAATCTACCAAGATAGAGTGAGATGGTCTTCATATGTTGATTTTTAAAAATATATTCGTTCAACATTTTGACTAAAGCAATGTTCAGTAGAATACCTCATGCTACATGAATAAAAGCAAGTTATTATAATAAGCTTTGCAGCTGAAAATGATAGCACTGGACATAGAGATACACCGAGTAGACATGAGAATTATTATGCTTGTATCATTGCCAACCTAATATATTTAAAAGCATAATATTGTTAGAATGTATTTCATGTGCTAGAAAATCATGTCTTTGCTAGGACACACATATCTGTAATGACCGAATGATATTGAGTCTGTGTGATGAAGACCTGAGTCAAATATTTAAATTTTATCTTTAAACAGAGCACATTAGTTGGCATTCTGGTAAATTTATTTTCTGCATGCAGCGTAAGGACTCTGACTTCAAGGCCTTCATCAGAAAGCTAAAGCCATTTTTTTTCCTCCAGCGATATTTTTCCCCTAAGAATTACATTTTAATATTTTGCTGGGTATTGCTTTTCTGTTCTGTTTAGATATTTAGTTCCTAATCACACGTTTCAGATCATATTTTGATTTTATTTGGCATCTTTTCATTTTGATAGTACGGCATCTTTGTTTGCTGTCTTCTTTCCCATCCCAACACTGCCTGCTAGTTCTCCTTGTTCTTATTGGTAGATCTAGTGAAATCAGTATTGATACAAGAAATGTCTTGTTCTAGCTCCAAGTGGAGATTTGTGAGGTAATTAAGAGACACTGTAGCTTAGTGCTTACAAGAGCAGCTCTGGAACCAGATTCCCTGGGATGAAATAATTGTTCTCTGTGACTGTAAGCTGATTTCTGCATTTGGGTTTCTACATCTGAAAAATGGAATTTGTGGTACATCTCACAGTCTTCTTGGGAAGATTAAACATGCTAAAATATACGAAGTGTCGAAAGCAGTGGCTGACTCATAGTAAATGCTATGCAAATCTGTATTATATAGCTTTACATTCAGTTTTATATTTTCTTAACGTACTTTGAATTAATTCCTTGTAGCTTGACTTAAATTTTGTATACTCATTCTATGTGCCAGGACAGTTAGTTAAAAAAAAAAATCATAGTTTTGTTAAGAAAGAGCAGCATCTATGGAGCTACTAGAATACATTTTAAAACTCTGCAATGTTAGGGGGTGCCTGGGTGGCTCAGTCAAACGTCTGACTCTTGATTCTGGCTCAGGTCATGATCTCATGGATCAGTTCGTGAGATTGAGACTCACGTCAGGCTGTTGGGCTCTGCACTGTTAGTGCAGAGCCTGCTGGGGATTCTCTCTCTCCCTCTCTCTCTGCCCTTTCCCTGCTCACACTCTCTTCTCTCAAAATAAATAAATAACATTAATAAAATAAAATAAAATTCTGCAATGTCAGGATATACTAGAGAGACTCTCTTTAAATATCACATTTTTTTCTCATACAAGTTCAGGAATGAAAACTCTAGTTATAGAAATATTAGGTTCTTTACAAAGAGGTTGTGTTTTTTCCTCAAACTGTTTCTTGGGAGTGACCGTGATGGGATTCTACCTTTTCTCACCTCTGAATCAGGTCAGCACCTAGTTTATGGCTCGATGTCCAATGCATCCTGTTGATAGACTGTAAATTTCTCCAACATTATGTATTCTAGTGATTTCTACAGGGTCATCCTACTGGGGAACATTAGCTGATGGGGGTTTTTCGGTGAGACCCTTAAATATCTCTGCCACACCAATGAATATCTTGAAATACATTTGTACTATGAAAGCATTTTTTTGTGCATCTCTGACAGGATATAGGCAAGAATGGGCTTTTGAACTAAGAAGCAAAAATCTAAGGAAGAAGGTTTTCAGGACAAAAAAAGTTCTTAAGGAATACTTGGGGAGAGTTCAATTCCATTACTTTATTATGTTTTCTGAAGGGCATACCGCTGCCAAGATATGAAATAACCAGGAGGAATATTACTGAGGTGATGACAAACTTTTCCAGTAATAGCTACAAATGATATCATTTTCTTCCAAACCAAACTATGCAATATTTTTAAAGGGAGGCCAGTAACATTATAATATCTAGAGGAAAAATAAAAAGGTAGGGAGGCTCCTCCCTACTGACTGATTACATCCCGGAGACTGTAGAAGATTGAAAGCTATCTAGATAAGTAGTTTAAGGTGAGCTGTTTCAGATGTGGAAAGAATGTTGAGGTGTCCGATAAAGAAAACACATTAAAATAGTGATATGTAATTAGAGCTTTACAAATTAAAGTATCTCTTCATGTTCATTCAGTTAAAAATATGAAACATTTAAAATTATAAAAGAATGCAAAAAGACATTAAATCAAAACAATAATTTGGGATTAGAGTTATAATGTAATGAGACATTTTCAAGGTGAAGAATATGAATACACAGTTGATTTTATAATAAAACTACAAATACTTACAATATAATATTACACTAGAGCTGTTTTTAACCAATGATAATGTTGATATTTTTACATTAATTAATGAGCTATTTGATGCTAATTCTGACTTCCAAAGTACAGTTAAAAGAACCATACCTAATCGGCTTTCAACATTTTAAGTCTGATCATCAGTAACTGACAGGTAAACATTTTCCAAAGGCTTTGCATCCTCATTATTTGGGGGAAAATATAGCTTTGACTATGATCAGGCAGGAAAGGTTTGGCCAAATCACGTGAAATAGAATCTGGATAATGAATTTCCTTATCAATGTAATGACTGACTTCTGCCAAAATGGTGTAAAATCAATCACACCTCATAATATGCTGGTCCCTACTGGGTGGGGCTGAAGCAATGGAAATTTTTTTTTAAGTTTTTATTTAAATTCCAGCTAGTTAACATGAAATGTAGTATTAGTTTCAGATGTAGAATTTAGTGACTCAACAGTTCCTTGCAATATCCCCCGTGTTCCTTACAAGTGTGCTCCTTAATCCCCATCACCTATTTAACCCATCCCCCACCCACTTCCCCTCTGGTGACCATCAGTGTGTTCTCTATAGTTAAGAGTTTGTTTCTTGGTTTTCCTCTTTTTTTCCCCCTTGTGTTTATTTGTTTTGTTTCTTAAATTCCACAAGTGAGTGAAATCATATGGTATTTATCTTTCTCTGGCTGGCTTATTTCGCTTAGCATAATACTTTCTAGTATTATGCATGCTATGAAACAATGGAATTCTTGGCTCCACACTCACTGAGGAGTGTTTTCCCCTGATGAAGGTGTCTCTTGGTCAGGACAACAGTGACAGGGGACAGTTAAGGGAAGCACAGAGGAGCAGCCTGGGTGTCCTCTGGCAGCCCCTCAGTTCTTTGGCCACGGGACCGATGGGCCATCGGACCCATGAAATAATTCCATCCACAGAAGGGTAAAAAAGAGGCAAAATGCTGAACTTCGTGGCCTTTTCACTTTGAGAACAGTAACTTAATATGACTGCAATAGCTTTTGAATTGGTATCATTTTAATGTAACAAACATAAAATACACAGACACACAGACACACACCCCTGTTTGGTTCATGTTCTCCTAATACCTATTCTATTAAATTCCTGATTATATCTTAACACCATTTTTATTTACATCCTTTACCCCTTCAGTTTAATCATTCAAATATATTTTGTCTTTTCTTATTAATTTATACAATTTTTAAAATCTAGTTCTTTTTTTTTAATGTTTACGTATTTTTGAGAAAGGGAGATAGAGCGTGAGTGGCGGAGGAGCAGAGAGAGAGGGAAACACAGAATCTGAAGCAGGCTCAGCACTCTGAGCTGTCAGCACAGAGCCCAATGTAGAATTTGAACTGACAGACCTCAAGATCATGACCTGAGCCAAAGATGGAAGTTTAACTGACCGAGCCACCCAGGTGCCCCAATCTATTTTTTTTTTTATTAACATACGCATTGCCTTTAGTTTTCTTTCATAACTTTTATTTTCACTCCATCTTGTTTATTTTATTCTGGTTTCTTATTTCATCTTTGTATCTGGTAGTATCTTCTTTGAGTTTACTTAATTTTAAAAAACTACTAGCTAATGTATTATAGCTCTTCCCTTTAACTATTTTTTTAATTACTATCCTAGTTTATTAAATTACAGGTAAGAAATAAGGCCCATGCTATAAAGTTAATGTGTGCTTCAAGAAAGGAGGTTGATGGCTTTTGTCTATGTATCTTGGCTTTTTTTTTTTTTTTTAACATAGCTAACCTCTTGACTATTAAAAAAATTTTTTTTAAATGTTTATTTATTTTTGAGAGAGACAGAGACAGAATGCGAGTACGTTAGGGGCAGAGAGAGAGGGAGACACAGAGTCCAGAGCAAGCTCCAGGCTCTGAGCTCAGTACAGAGTCCGATGTGGGGCTCGAACTCACGAGCTGTGAGATCATGACCTGAGCTGAAGTTGGACGCTCAACTGACTGAACCACCCAGGTGCCCCACCTCTTGCCTTTTTCAAATTGACAAAAGTATTTTGGTAAATTAATTCCATTGTACAACTGTGAGTTTCACTTATAAAAAGTATTCACCTCAACCTTAGGCTTCAAATTATCACATGTGTAAACGCAGGCCTTGTTTTTTTATTAACCAGTAGTGAAATTTTCCCACAAATTCTGCCCATTGGCTTCATGCACATTATCATATCCCATACTGAGGGCCTGTTGGAGCAAGTTTTCTATATTTGGATTTTCTTTAATGTGTTAATTTTACTTATTTTTAATTCATTTTTATTAAGTTTTTTAAACATTTTATTTATTTCTGAGAGTCAAAAAGAGACAGAGTATAAGCGGGGGAGGGGTAGAGAGAGAGGGAGACACAGAATCCAAAGCAGTCTCCAGGCTCTGAGCTGTCTGCACAGAGCCTGACACAGGGCTTGAACCCACAAACCATGAGATCATGACCTGAGCTGAAGTCAGACGCTTAACCAACTGGGCTACCCAGGTGCCCCAATTTATTTTTAAAATTGAGATATACTTGGCATGTAACATATATTAGTTTCAGGTGTACAAAAAAATAACTTGATATTTGTATATATTGTAAAATGGTCACAGTAAGTGTAGTTAACATCTGTTTCCATACATAGTTACAAATTTTTTTCTTGTAATGAGAATCATGTGTTTATTTTAGAACTGAAGGAACAATGTACAGGAATGTACAGGGTATCCTTTCCAGCTTTCAAAACCCAAGTAATCACAAACAAATAGGAAAATGGAGAATTCACTACTGGGCCACACATTTCCTTTTACCTGTAAAGTCATACAATGGCTTTTCTATTTTTCCTTTCATAATCAAGTCTTCATCCTCAAGTTTGCTCATGAGGCCACAGGGAACTCATTGACGTAAACAGAAGAACTGAAGAAAGCCTGAAGCAAAAGGACAAAATAAATGCAAAAACTACACACCAGGAGCTGAAATATGGTTGAGACCCAATGAGAATGGACATGAAATTTTCACCCATTCATATATAATGATTTTTGCAGATGCTAGTTAATGGTTTTCACTTCTGCATTTTTCGCAAGCCCTGGGATTCATCAGATCTGGAAGCAAATGTTTCAACAGTTCCCAGAGAATTTCTGGCCTACCCATATCCAGGAAGTTATGGGAGTCTCATGAGGAATCCTGTTCTTGTAATAGTTATGGTCCATTTTGCAAATCCTGAAGAGTTGAATTAGGGTCAGCAACAGCTACTATTTATTTGTTGCTCACCAAGTACCAGACACTGTGCTAAATTCTTCGTATATATATCATGCCATTTATGTCTTACAACAGCCCTATTAAATAGACATTATTTTCTCCATTTTCTAGTGAGAACTCTGAAGCTCAATTAACTTAACTCCAGGTCACACAACCAGTAATTGGCAGAGATGGGACTGGAATCCAGGTCTTAAAGGTTATATTCTTTACCAGCTAACACTGCCCCTAATAAATACAGCAAGATTCTAAATACTTATTTAAACTCTGGGAAGAATCTTTAATAGGGAAAAACAGAATTTTTCCTCTAAGGTCAGAAACAAGACAATGATGTCCACTCTTATCACTTCTATTCAGCATAGTACTGGAAATCCTAGCCATAGCAATCAGACAACAAAAAGGAATAAAAGGAATAAATTGGCAAGGAAAAAGGAAAACTTCACTATTAGCAGATGACATGATGCTATAGAAATCCGAAAACACTCACCCAAAAAACTGCTAGAACTGATGAATAAATTCAGTAAGGTTGCAGGATACAGGGTCAATGTACAGAAATTGGTTGAATTTCTATACACCAATAACGGAGCAGCAGAAAGAGAGATCAAGCAATCGATTCTATTTACATTTGCACCAAAAATAATAAGATACATAGGAATAAACCCAACCAAAGAGGTGAAAGATCTACACTCAGAAAGCTATAAAACACTGATGAAAGAAACTGAAGACAACACAAAGAGATGGAAAGACATTCCATGCTCATTGATTAGAGGAACAAATATTATTAAAATATCTATACTACCCAAAGCAATCTACACATTTAATGAAATTCCAATCAAAATGCCACAGCACTTTTCACAGAACTAGAACAAACAATCCTAAAATTTGTACAGAATCACAAAAGACTCCACATAGCCCAAGCTGTCTTGAAAAACAAACTCAAAGCTGGAGGCATCACAAGTCTGAATTTCAATCCATATCACAAAGTTATCAATATCAAGACAGTATGGTACCGGCACAAAAACAGACACATAGATCAATGGAACAGAATAGAAAACCCAGAAATAAATCCACAACAATGTGGACAATTAATTTCAATGAAGAAGGAAAAAATATCCAGTAGGAAAAAGACAGTCTCTTTAACAAATGATGCTGGGAAAACTGGATAGCAACATTCAAAAGAAAGAAACTAGACCACTTTCTTACACCATACACAAAAATAAAGCCAAAATGGATTAAAGACCTAAATGTGAGACCTGAAACCATAAAACTTCTAGGACGGAACATAGGCAATAACTTCTTTGACATGAGCCATAATAACTTTTTTTATGGATATGTCTTCTAAGGCAAGAGAAACAAAAGCAAAAATAAACTATTTGGGCTACATTAAAATAAAAAAAAAAAAACCTCTACACAGAGAAGGAAACAATCAACAAAACTAAAAGGCAACATATGGAATTAGAAAAGATATTTGCAAATGACATATCTGATAATGGGTTTGTATCCAAAATATATAAATAACTTATAAAACTCAAAACCCCAAAACCAAATAATCCAACAAAAATGGGTAAAGACGTGAACAGACATTCCTCCACAGAATACACACAGATGGCCCATAGACACATGAAAAGTTGTTCATCATCACTTACCATCAGGGAAAGGAAATCAAAACTACAATGAGGTATCACCACATACCTGTCAGAATGGTTAAAATTAACAACACAAGAAGTAACAGGTGTTAGTAATGATGTAGAGAAAAAGGAACACTAGTGCACTGTTGGTAGGAATGCAAACTGGTGAAGCCACTGTGAAAAACAGTATGGAGATTCTTCAAAAAGTTAAAAATAGAACTACCCTATGATCCAGTAATTGTGATACTGGATATTTATCCAAAGAATACAAAAATTCTAATTCATAGGGATACATGAACCCCTATGTTTATAGCAACATTACTTATGATAGCCAAGATATGGGAGCATCCTAAATGTCCATTGATTGATGAATGGATAAAGAAGAAGAGGTGTATTTACACAATGGAACATTATACAGCCATGAAAAAGCATGAAATCTTGTCATTTGCAACGACATGGATAGAGCTAGAGAGTATAATGATATGTGAAATAAATAATTCAAAGAAAGACAAATATCACATGATCTCACTCATATGTGGAATTTAAGAGAACAAATGAGCAAAGGAAAACAGAGAGTGAGAGATCAAGAAACAGACTTTTAATTATAGAGAACAAATTGATAGTTACCAGAAGGGAGGGGGGGTGGGGAAATAGATGAAGTAAGTGAAGGGAATTAAGGAGTGCACTTAATTTTTTTAAAATTTATTTTAAGTAAACTCTATGCCACACATCGTCGTGATAAGCACAGGGTAATGTATGGAATGGTTGAATCACTATATTTTATACCTGAAACCAACATAACACCATATGTTAGCTAAATGGAATTAAAATAAAAACTTAAGAAGCAAAACAAAACAAAACAAAAATTAAAAAAGCAAAATAACCTCTGAGAAGAACAGGCATATAAAATTGTCAAATGTTTGCAAGTGAACTTTGAATCAATTGTGAGATAAGCAGATGGATATGGAAAAAGGTCTCCATCATCATTGTGATCTTATCAGCATCATTTAAAAGTTAGTGACTTATGGTCCCATATTAAGATTTATGGGCCAAAGCAGCATAAAAGCCATAGTCACCAACTGTAAATCATATATCAAATGATAAAGTCAAAAATTCCAATCTGTAAAAATTACATCTAGTGTAATATATTAAAATTGCATAAATCACAAGAAGTTAAATAACTACATGAATAACTTTTCTTTAGAACCCCAGGCCTGCCTTGGCTTAAGCATTCTCAGGGTTCTATCTCCCTTACCTTGGCCTTTCCCTTACCCTCTTGTTGTCATTTCCTTGCCTTCTATTTTAATGACAATCTGCTCAAGAAACTTTTCTTAAATAAAAACGTTAAATGTTAACATAGTTCTGCTTAAAACATCTGAATTCATAAACAGAACCAAAACATTTTCCTGTGTTAAAGTCTTCAATACAAGGGCAGGGTAGAAATTCTGTTAGCCTCTGGTTTTCATGTAATGATTTACTAAATTCTAATGCATTTTTTCTTACATCTCTAAAATAGGAAATTGTCTCTTTTATTTAGGTCTTTGTTTCTTCAATCTGGGCACAACTTCACCTTTCACTCACTCATCCTATAGGTAAAATATCTTTCTACAAACCCAGTCCTTTGATCTCATACTGGTCATATCTAAGCAGGACTGTTTCCCTTGTCTTCCATTGGAGGGTTGACCTCAGTGTCTCTCTGGTAAGCAGCATAGTGTATTTTCATTCAGCCATGGAGGGCTTCTAAATTCCAGGAAGCGTGCTGAGTGCTGGCTGGGGTATAAATATAGGAAAAGACACATGTCCTTTCCTAGGGCATTTACAGTCAATAGATGAGCTTTTCCTACCTAGCTCTTACTTTATGGTTCCCACACTCCATCCAAACCAAATTTGTCTCTTTGTCGCCTGTGTGTTGAGTTGATACATTAGCAACGGCAATGTCCGAATATCTGAATGGAGTTTCTACCACACCCCTCTGTGGTTTTCACTGGAAATTTCCTTCTCAGAACATCCACTGCTTTCAGCAACATCCTAACTCAGCCTCTCTGGCCAGTGTGCCCCGCGATGGCTTTTATTCTACCCTGCCGGCACCCAAGTTAGTGGAAGGAAAGAGAAAATGAACAATAAGATAACATTCTATAGAAGGAAGTTTTTGCTACTTTTCTTTTCTGTCCTAGGAGCTAAAGAATTTCTATCTTATTAGTGGGCCGGTAGTAGTGAAGCATCAAGGTCCTGGAGTCAGGTTGCATGGGTTCAAATGCTGAATCTGACCATCCCTACTTGTGACCTTGGGCCACTTATTTAAACTCTGTGGGCCTCTATCATATTCTGTTAAATAGTATTTTAAATAGAGTCTACCTGTCAGGGTTGTTGGGAGCATTAAATGAGATACAGTGTAAAATAGATTTAGAAGAGCTCAGGTAAAATGCTAAATACATTATTATTACTAAAAAGAATTCATTTTCTTTCATGACTTCGATGAAGACTGATGTGAAATTGGCTTAGGATTTAAAATTTGCTATAGTCCCCTGTATCAAGATCCCAAAATAACTATAACACACAAAAAAAGTTCTAATGATTTGATCTAATATTTCCACTTGGGAAATATATCCTAAGGAAATAATCCAAGATGCAGACAAACTTAGGTATAGAAATATTCACTACATCAATTATTTCAAAGAACATAAAGGCACGTCTACATGAACCTTTCACTTATATATTAATAGATATCAATGTACTAGTAAATATAATATTAAATACATATGAAATATATATAGTTAATGTATAAAATATATAGTAAAGATATATATATCTTTATACATTAAATTTATGTTTATACATTTATACATTAAAATACATTAAATATATTAACATATAAAGTATATATTTAAATATATAATTAATTAGAAAATTTTTCTTAAATAGAATTTTAATGAATGTCTATTGTTTCATTTACTAAGGTACCATTGGTTATTTTTTATTTTTTATTTTTATTTATTTTTTTAAAGTTTAGTTATTTATTTTGAGAAAGGGGGGGAGGGGCAGAGAGCTAGGGAGAGAGAGAATCCCCAGCAGGTTCCATGCTACCAGCACAGATCCCGACAAGGAGCTCAAACTCACAAACCATGAGATAATGATCTGGGCTGAAACCAAGAGCAGGCCAATTAACTGACTGAGCCACCCAGGTGCCCTGGTTACTTTTTTATTTAATAGACATTTATTAAAACTCTCTATATAAATGTTTCCTGATGAATGCAAATGCTCATAAATGAAAAAATGGACTAGAAAACTGTATATATAATATAGGCACAACTCTGAAAAATAATATGCATAGGAGAGAAATAGAGCAAATTTATTTGAGCAGTTAACTTTTGGTGGTAAGACTATGGATGATCTCTGTGTTTATCTGTATTTAAACCTTTTTTTTTTTTTCGGCACTGAGCTTGTCAATTTATAATCTTAATGAAAAATATTTTTAAAAATTGACATGGACAGCACAGTAGTTTTATAAAATACCCTTTGCAAATTGAAATCTAGTGGGAGTTTTAATTATTGTAAGTACTTTAGGGATTCTAAAATGTTTGGCAGAGGGGACTGACTGTTTTCAATAATGATTCTCATTTAGTAGAATGCTTTGTACTCTGTGAACATTTGTTTTGTGATTATTGACATACCAATAGACTGGTTGACAAAATCTTTAAAGGTTTAAGTTTTAGTAATTAAGCAGAGCAAATGGAAAAATTACAAGAGTTCTTTATTATACATATGAATCGTTTTCTGATTCCTTCTTTCTTTTTCTTTTTCTTTCTTTTTCTTTCTTTCTTTCTTTCTTTTTTTATTTTTATGAGGCTACTGGTTCTGCTAAAAAATCAGCACACTACGGGTTGTGCATTTTCACAGACCTAGCAGCAGATGTAAGGGGACAAAGAGAGAGAAACCTTGGAGGACTAAGGAAGAAAAATTTGAAGAAAAGGCCATCAGAAGCCATAGCAAAAGTCCTGAGAGTGATCATTGGCAGCTCCTGGGACAGGTGGGGGTTATGCAATTTCTAAGGCCGCAAAATATTTCCTTCAAGAGTGAGAGGGGCTAGATTTCTGTTGCTGGACCTAGAAAAGAGGATTAAGCTTCCTTGACCTACCCCTACAACAGCTGCTCAATAATAAACTCATCGGACTTGTCCTCACATTTGCTGAGATGAGGCTCTAAGATGGCACCTGAATATTCTGAACAGACCCAAATAAGTAGAGTCAGAAGACAGTTAAGAAGCTGCAAAGCCATTGCTGGCTACAATTTTACCAGGAGCCCAGAGCCTGACTTCAGTTTCTCCCTTTCCTACTAGAGTAGAGACTGTCATGTTCAGAGGGCTGTTTTCCTGGGACCACCCCAATTGTGATGTGAAACCATAGCACTCTCAAAGTTCTTGCATCCACGACTCTCATTTCTGTGCTTGAACTTCAAGCCATCACCTAGAAGTTATGAGAACTGTTGTTCAAAGAAAAACAGAACAGGAGCAGAAAACCTCCAATTTTGGCAGAGAAAAATACAACGAAGATTCTCAGCAAAGATGGCAGAATTCTCTAGAGACTTTGGCGTGGTTTGAATCATTTGCCCTATTTGCGAACATCTTTTTCTTTACTGCTTTTTATCATCATCAACATCATCTCCTATATAGTGCCTTACAGTAGGCAAAAATTTATTCAATTTAATCTTCACAGGAACGCTACAAAAATTATTGTTATCTTTTTATAGATGAAGAAATCAAAACTCAGGGATCAAATGATTTTTCCAGCTGGTAAGCTACTCAAACTCATGTTTTCTGAATCTTGTTCATCCATTTGGTCCTAGAATTGACATGAACTATCATGTCACTTGTCCCAAATGACAAAACCTTGGAACTGACTTTATTCACACTCAAGTGTGTCCCAAATTGTTGAAAGCTTCCTTTGGGCACCTTGGTATTCTAGTTGTTGATGCTTACAATGTGCAGGAGTCTGAGTGGGATAGGAAGGATTCTGCCCGACAGTTGTTGCTTGGGTTTGGGACATTAGTTTAATCTATTTGCGCTATCCTAAAGTGGCAGATTGTTGGCAATATTCTACCCTTAAGACTTTCTTGATATATTATTCATAAATACACAGTTTTTCCAATGCTTACCTTTGGCAGTAAAAAAAAAAAAAGAAAAGAAAAAATGTTATTTTAGGCCCAGAAGCAAAGACTAAGAAGGTTATGGGCAAAAAATACATTGTCACAGGTCTTCAAATCTTAAATAGACCTGGTAAACATTTCCAGTTCCCAGAGCTCATGTTGGCTCTCTTCAAAGAACTCCAAGCCCTGTTTATAACTTAAAAAGACCTCCTTTACCCTGATAACACCTTGGTGTCAGACTCTGAAAAAACAGAGCTGTCAAGTGTCAACATTTTGTGGAGAGAGGTCAAATTAGCATTTCCTCCTGAGAATTTTCTCCAGCTTTTCCTGTTTCTGGCTCTGGCACTTAAAGAAAGGCAGGGCTGTTTATTATTCCTTAGGCCTGGATGAGAAAAGACCCCGCTCTGTTGCTCTCAGAGGATGGTAAAATTACTCGATGGCAAAAGTGAAAGGGGACATGAAAGTTCCCAACTTTGGCAGGCTCTCATTTTTTCCTGTCTATGTTGGCTTATTTAGTACAGTATGACAAACCTTAGGTTATAAAAAAGGGCTAGCAAAATTATATCAGTTTGGGTTTCACTGAAATACATTTTTTAAGGATTTCATGTTTTTAATTCAAATATTTATTGAGCACCTTCTCTGCATAAGGCACTATGGGAGGTAAAAAGGTGACTTATTCAATCATGTTCTTCCTTTCCTATGCCTATCCCAACACCAGGTGATCATTCTATATGCTTCAGTGGTAGTCAACATGGACCTTAATCACAGCAGTCATTCAAAAAAATATTTATTGAAGATCACTTCAGTGCCAGCCAATGTGCTAGGTCTTGAGAAATAGCAGCCCCCCCCTACTAAGCTGTATAACCTGAGGGCTGAGATTTAAATAGAAAATACGTGAACTAAAATGATATTGGATACCTCTATTGAACAAAAGGGAAGGTGGAAACTCAAGGAAATACAGGAAAGAGGGGTCCAGGTGGCAGGAAAAGGTGGGTGGTCTCTTTCATCCTAAAATTAAATACTTCCACAGATTTTAGGTGTTTGCATTTTGACTCACGATTTAAAGTCCTTCAAAAGGGAACCCAATTGGCTGAGCTTGTGTCATGGGCCTACCACTTGACCACAGTCACTTGCATAGATGATCCCAGCACACACATCAACGAAGTGGGAATTCATTGGAAAGGATGAGAATGTGTCACTAAATCAAGAGGAACAAACGCAGACAACCAAAACCCTACAAATACACACTATGCACGGCAATACACAAAAACCTTTTATATCTAGGTTCTGGAACTTAAAAGGGAAATGCATACTTTAGGTTTTCTCCAGAAGGATTAACTCTCTTCTGCTACCTGACTCCTCTCAATTTGCTGCAGTCTTCATTCAGAAGGAATCTGAAAATAATTACTCATAAACCCATTGCTGATATGTAGTACTAAATTAGGCAGACTAAGAATGGGTAAGCCACAGAATTCTTAAATAATTAACTCTTTTGCCTTAATGTTCATCTAAGGACTAGTTTGCTTTTTATCTGTGCATCTGTGCTGAATTATGTAGTTTTTCTAAGTAAATCCTCTCTTTTTCCTTGTAATTCAGAAAAGGGAATTCTCTAACCTCAGAGTCCTCATTCTTTTTGGGCACTACAATAGCTACATTTCTCAACATCTTTAAGCTTCCGTTTTCCCACTTATCAAATGGGAGCTAGGCCAATCAAAGTAAAATGATCTTTTCTGTTCTATATACTTACACAGACATAGAAGTCCTTATTTTCCTTCATAAACCTTAACTTTCAGTCAGATTGGCCCAATGGGGAAAAAAAATTGAAAATAGGTCAAGTTGAACTCTGGTGCTTACTCTGTTTTCTTTTTGTTGTTCTGGGTTTTTTTTCTCCTGTTCTTCCACATTTCCCTCTCGCCCTTAGTGAGATCAATCGTGTAGAAAGTGAACAGACACATATTTTAGGATAGTAAGTTTTAGGAATAACAGACATTGCATCCTGAATCCCACTTTTCTACAGATTGCTCAAATCTCACTGTAAATGTGGCCACATATTCCAAGGCCCATAACTGCGGTTTGGCTTTATGAGAAAAATGGACTTTTCGACACAGGCTGTGAATCAATGGTTTCAAGATCTGTACAGCTTGCCTCTTCCATGTTCTGGAAATTCAGTCACTTATTCCTTAGTCATAAAGGGGATTTCAAACCAGTTCACATCACGTAGCACAAACTGCATCTGATTATGTGACACATCATGAATTCTTTTGACTTCCTAGGCAAATCAAGATTCCATATAGTATTACATTCATTTTTTTATGACTCATAGAAATTTTTTTCCCTTGTAAATTTAAAGATAAGATTTTTTAAAAATCTCTAAGTAAGTTCTGGTGGCCCCTAGACATTTTCTTTTCCTTGCCCTTCTGTCTTGAGAATGGCTGACCCCTGCTCTTTTACCCTTAGAATGTCCCTCTAGATCCTTATTGTTCTCTTACTCTCCTATTGCCTGTGTGGCTGATTAGGTTTCTCCACTTACTACCAAAAGCCTCACTTTAAAAAAAATTTTTTTAACGTTTATTTTATTTTTGAGAGAGAGAGAACCAGAGTACGAGTGGGGGAGGGGCAGAGAAAGAGGGAGACACAGAATCCAAAGCAGGATCCAGGCTCTGAGCTGTCAGCACAGAGATGGACACAAGGCTCAAACCCACAAACTGTGAGATCATGACCTGAGCCAAAGTTGGATGCTTAACCCACTGACCCACCCAGGCGCCCCCAAAGGCTTCACTTTTGGAATGAAAACATTTTTCCAAGGGACTCTGGGTTCTCTGGTGATGAACAATTTTTCCAGATTGGTACTTTATATTACTTATGATGATTGATAACAAATTATGAATGTGACAGTATTTCTAGCTTCACCTAGCTTCAGTGAATCTTAAAATACTGTTTGTTTAAATAGTTTAGCACCCAACATCTGTGTTAAGTTGATTTTGTTAGTAGTGTAAGATTCTAACACACTTTGGAGGACTAAAAGCAAAATCTCTTATAAAGATTTCATAACCATGAATATTGATGAGCTAGGCTTGGGAGAAATATTAACAATAACTTCTGAGAAACTACTCTTTAAAAAAACTTTTTATATTGAAATAATTTCAAATTTTAAAAAGTATAATAGAAATAGTAAAAGGAACACCAGTGTTACCCTTTTACCCACATTCACCTATTGTTATTTTATCTCATTTACTTGATCTTTGTCATTTGTTCTGTCATTGAGTACTTACTCTTTTGCCTTGGTCTTTACCTGCTTGCAATTTCTAATCCTCACCCTAAGCTTATGCACTATCATCCACATTTTAGATATAAGAGAACTAGGCTTGAAGAGATAAAGTCGACCTCTTTTATTTCTTGACTCTTCTCCTTATAAGTATGTTTTAATTTCCCTTTGGAGAACTCTTATTCTCCATCCTTATAGTTTAGATGGTGGGCTCTTCCCCCAGCTATTATGGGTGGATTCTTGTTCCAGGCTCAGCAAATGAGGGCAGTTCATACTCTTTTGCTACAGCAAATGGTTCAGAGATCAGCATGTGACCCAATTCAGGTAAATTAGAATCAATCAGCATTAGCCTCAGGGCATTTTTTTCTGGAACAAATAGGGAAGCAATTCTTTTCACCTTGGAGTTGTTAAGCTGAAGAATGTGAGTTTGGAGTTGTTAGGCATATTTTGTTTTTCTACCTCGAAGAGAGTTACTGTGAGACTGAGAATAAAGCCAACAGAGGACTGGTGGAGAGAGCTGTAGATTCCTGGAATCAGTATTTACAAGCTACTGACTCAGTCCTGGAAGCCAACAGTTTCCCTTTTTGCTCTATCCAGGTTGATGTGGGATTGTGTCACTTGCCACTGAAAACATTCTGACTGATCAAGAAGCTATGTCCTTCTCCAAGATTATATGACTATTAAGTGTCAGGAGCTAGGATTTGAACTAAATTCTTAGGTCAAACCCTTCCATCTTTTAAGTAGAGAATATGCCTTTCCATTGCCACAGAGACCTGGAGAACAAGGAGGAGAGAATTGCACACAGACAACTTTTCAAGAAGTATTATCTCAGTAAACCAGTTTGTTTTCCAACATGTCTGGCACATGTGTCCTTGCAGAATACCATGCTTATGTTAAAATTCACTGGAGAAGGAAGTAGAAATCAGAATAGCTTCCTGTGTTCTCATTATAAATTAATGGAGGGAGGAGACATAAAAGTCATAAAAAGTAAAATGGGAAAAAAGGCAAATTAAGAAGTTTGATCATTTTAAAATGAAGGAAAAATTGCTGAACAATTTCTGTCTGAAGCAAAAAGTTAAAGGCATCATACCCTTAAAACACTAATCTAATCTGGTGTTTCCAACACTATCCAAAGAGTGACTGGCTTCAGATCCTTTAGGAACATAACACTAGAGTTACCTTAGCTCTCTCTTTCTTGCCTCCATTAAAATGTCCCTAAATAAGTCCTGATGATTCTTTTATTTTGTCTTTTATATAGCTATGGCCCTGGCATTTAAAGTCAAACCAGGACTGCTAAAATAATGTATTTGCTAGACTTTTGCTTTCAGGCAGGGGGACTTTGTCACCTAAGAATGTACTAAACTCGTGTTTTTTAAGTCACAAGTACATCATAGAATTAATTTAGTAGGACATGGCCAGTATTTACTTTTAAACAGAATGGAATAGAATGAAACAGAACAAGATAGAACAGGAGTGTTGCAAGGATAGGTGTTGCAGCAGAACAATTTTATACAGATATGGGGAGTCCTGATACAGGTACAGGTATTCAAATAGATCTCGGTAATGATGTGAATGTATATGTGTGCATGTGTGTGCTGAGTTGTCCTTCAGAATATTTGTGGGTTATGAACAAAAAAGTTGGAAAACCAATGAATGGACAAAGCAGTAATCAAATCAATCAAAGAGAATATAGCAAAGTATCTAGTTTGTGCAACCATTGCTATAGGAATCATCATTATAAAATATGTTTGCTTTTGAACAATTCATGCTAGGAAAATTACAGTGAATACAAATTTCCATAAATTCTAAGAACCTTCAAATGTGCTTCAAGGCTGGCCACCAGATGATACTTTCTGTGAGATAATCCTTATCTGTCATTACTCTCTGAGCATTGCTCCTCTCCTCTTCTCTGCCAAGTGACATTCATCCAGCGTCTTGTTCAAAACACATCTTCTCCACAAAATGGTGGGAAATTTTGTCCTCGGAGAAAGTTAGCTTATTCCTCATTTGATCAAAATATTTTGTATTTATTACTAAAACAGGACATGCTCCTTGTAGAAAATTTGGAAAACAAAGAGAAAAAAAGGTATAAAGAGAGAAAGGGAAAATCATCCATACTAATCTAGAAGTATCCATTATTATCATTTTGGCTAGCTAGAAATTGTCTCTAGATGGTGGCAGAAAAATTTTTATTTTGACATGTTGAAGAGGAATCACAATAATTCCCCTCAATTTTTCCCATTTAAAGCTGAAATAAAATATAGCCAATGTGGGCACAAATCTTTGATAATTAAACGATTAATAATTATCACTCTTCAGTCTTTTTTAAAAAAATTTTTTGATGTTTATTTTTGAGAGAGAGACAGAGACAGAGCATGAATGGGGGGAGGGGCAGAGAGAAAGAGGGAGACACAGAATCCAAAGCAGACTCCAGGCTCTGAACAGGCTGTCAGCACAGAGCCCAACAGGGGGCTCACAATCACAAACTGTGAGATCAAGACCTGAGCCGAAGGCGGATGCTTAGCTGACTGAGCCACCCAGGTGCCCTCACTCTTGAGTCTTAACTACAAGAAGAATAGGGATTTAACCAAGATTATCCGTGATTAAAGAATATTTACAAGAATTGATGTAACTAGGGGTACCTGGGTAGCTCAGTCAGTTAAATGTCTGACTCTTGAATTCAGCTCAGGTCATGAGTTCTTGAGTTGGAGCCCCACATGGGGCTCTGAGCTGACAGCATGGAACCTGCTTGAGATTCTCCCTCTTTCTTTGCCCCTCCCCACTTCTGAAAATAAACTTATAAATAGTTGATGCAACTTATTAGTTTCATTAATTGAGCCGATTTTGCTTTAATTCAGAAAAGCTGATTTTTAGAGTGTCACAATAATGTTTTGGCTTGGCAAGAATATGATCTACACAGTGGCTAAACTGGTGATGGGTTGCAAAATTCATGAAAACAAAACATGTGGGAAATGCTACATGTTTAGAGGAGAACAGGATTGGACTTGTAACTCCAGTTTACGTTTCTGCAGTCTTCCCCCTCAGTTACCCTTCCAAATAAATTAATGATAAAGCTAGCAAGAATAACAAGGGTTTTTGCTGAAATGTGGATATATTTTCATTCCTCCTACTTGAATATCATGGGAACTAAATCTGAGGTTATGAATATTAAATGTCAAGGTCTGGTTTACCATCTCATCCCTGTGTCTTGTCCCCACATTTTGGGCCACATTCAAGCTCCCATTCACATCAAAGGGCACTTTGCCCCAAGGCAGGGAACTGATGGGTTTTAGGAACAGAATGAGGGTTTGCCCCACTGGGAATAAGTAAAGGAAAAGAAGGTTAGCTTTTGTTGAAGAAAGCAAAAAAGTCTGTCTAGAAGTTGGAATAAAAAATAAAACTTTTTCAGAAATCTTTGTTATTTGATGTAGAAACCAAGGCAATGTTTGAAGTTAACAATTTAGCAGTTTTTATTCAATGCCTTCCAGAAACAGTAGTATCTGTAAGCAGCAGTGTCCTAAGGTCTCTGTGGTCTTCTCTCAAAGTCTTTTCTTATCACAGGTCACGAAAACTTGTGATGGGAATTTAACAAAACACCCAGTGTTTAAGAAATTAAGATTTCATCTTAGGCTTTCCTAGTAGGGGAAAGAAAAAAAATTAATGTGTACTTCAGCAAATATGACCCTTAGGAAATTGGAAAATGACCAAAGAAATGGAAAGAAAATCCTTTTACTATATCCCACTGGAAAAGTTCTGTAAAGCTAGGGCAGAGCCAGCTTTTGATTGATTTTTCTACCAAAACTAAGAAAAGCAAAAAAATCAACCACCTTAGATGGGGACAGAGGTTAGTGTCTTACACTTATGGTCCACCTTGTTTTCTATGGACTTTGCATGAGATACATTGCATTTCCTCTCAGGGAAGTCCATTGCCCTATAAGTCCCTGCCTGACTAGCCTCTTCCCAGGAGGATGGAAGGCAGCATCTGTTGAGCCGAACTGTTTGAAATTGCTAGTAATCAGTAGTAGGCACTTTAGATATGTTATTGCTTTAATCCCTACAGTTCTGCTTTGAGGTAGGCACTACTATCCACAAGAAGCTGATAAGAAAGGAGGTCAGAGGGTAATGTAATTTGCCTACATGAGGGTCACTTGGCTTGTCTGTGTTGGACCTGGGATTCAAATAAGGTCTGACTCTGACAACAGTGATGAGTTCATCAGAGAACAAAAGTTATAAAGACATTTCTGAAACATTTTCTTGGAGGTTCCAAATTAAAAGCAATTCACTAAGTGTGTTAAGGTGGAAAGTGGGAATCCATTCTTTCTAGACGAAAGGGGGAGAATGGGGAAGGCTAAATATAGAAGATCAAAATTCATTACTCATTGAAGGACAGAGTCAACTGTGTACAACATGCCACATATCTGGGACAAAATAAAGGCATTAATTTGCCTCTTAATGAAGAATGGCAAGAGGTAGTGTATAAATGCAATGGTATTTCGAATAAAAAAGGAAATTTAGAAACTCAAGGGAAACACAGACTCTGGATTTTTAAAAAGTCTTAGTACTTTTTATCATAAACAGTGTTAGAATACTTTAGTAGTGTCTAACAAAGCAGACCCAAATTATGATTCTAGGACTTTATTTTTAGTTAGGAAATGAATGCAATAATGAGTTTTCTTGGCACATTTACTGGCATGCAGGTGTACAGAGGTCTTACTTTTTTGCAACCTCAAATGTTTGCTCTATTCTCTAAAAGACTTGGAGGAATTCATTCCTCTGATTTATTATGGATAGTTCCTTCTCTGTGAGATTTAGAAAAAAGGCACTGAAGAAATACGTTTTTCTGTCTTTGAGCTGATTATGTATGTAAATAATCAGCATTCTTTTGTTTGTTTGTTTGTTTGTTTGTTTTAAGAAACATTCACTGAAAAGCAAACCTTCACTATATTCCTGCATAATGGATTCAAGCCACTTAGTTGAGTAAAATGTGTTCAGTTAGTCACTCCAATAATCTAGAGGTGAGGTTAACCAGGGTCCTTGCATTTCTTGTCAGCTCTGCATGTACAGTGACAAAAAGTCACAGAAAAACTATTACTCTTCTAATTTTTAAAAGTTCAAAATTTTTTCTTTTAAAAATTTTAGTTCCCTTAAATCTACACTAGGGATATAATACACACAGCTGTGCTTTGACCAGTATAATGGTTCAAAAAGTATCTCTGAAAATATGAAAGAGTTATAACCCACTAAATAGCAAATTCTTAAATGTTGATCAAAGTAAAATTAAACCATTCTCAACGCCACAAGTGAAAAAGTGCTAGGCAAATACTGTTAACTCTCAAATATTAGTACATTGCTCTTTTGTTGTTTTGTTTTGCATTATTGATCTTCATTTTTAAAATTCCTTTCCCAGCCATTGTCTGACTTTTTAATCACCAAAAAAAGGTACTGGAGTCTTGGCTCAATGAACAAGGTGGACAGGAAAGAAACTTTGAAACTTAAATCAATCTTAGATAAGTTACAATAATGGACAGGGATGGGCTGGGATAAATGTCACTTGCCTTGGAGCAAAATTTAAGGGGGCATGAAAAAAACTCAATAATTAAAATAATATTTTGAAAATAAACAAAAATTAACACAAAACCCATGATGAAAAAAATTAAAATTAGAAATAAAGATGGGCTATTATTTATTTGTTTTTCCATCCTATATTTTTGCATAACTGGAACAGTTATTTCTAACCAGCTCATAGTTTTTAGCCAATGTGGCCCTTATGGTGTCTGCCAGGTGGTTTATGAGGACTGACAATGGTGTGTGAACACTGTTTTGATTGTAGAACTTTTATTAACTCTTTCCACTTGGTTTAAACTATGAGAGGATATTTTGATAAATATAGAGATGCACACATAGTTTTTCTTTTGCCTCACCTCCAACATGGCTCTGCCTAGCACTGATAATGGAGTGAGTTCCAAGCAGCTGACAATTCTGAATGCATCTATTAACATTTAGGTTTGAAGATGAGTGCGTTTAATGTTCTGGGAATTTGTTTCACACAAAGTTAGAGGTTATTTAATTAATTCCTAAAGAAATTAAAATGTATCCTACTTTTCCTATCAACATTTTGGAATGCCAAGGTCCGTCTTACCACTGCTCTAAGCAAAGAGATGTATGCTTCATCCCTAGTATAGTGCTTGACATGAATTAGCTACCAAATACATGTTAGTTCTCTGATCTTGCAAAGTCCTACAGGTAGAAAAAGACACTGGGGTCTTAATTGTTAAGGAAGAGTAGTAATAAATAGTAATCATTCAAGTTTATTACACTTGATAACCTCAAAAATTCCTCTCCTTCTCCTTCTTCTCCTTCCTCTTCCTGGTCATTTATATTTCTTTTCAAGGCTAGGAAGACCTAGGTCCCATCTCTCAAAGCCAAAATTAAGTATAACCAAATATCTTTTCCCAGCTTCTTCCCCCTACAAGCAAAAACTAAAAAAACATGGCATCTAAGTTCCTGTGAGTTTCTACTTTATCTCAATGTGTGAAACTCCTTGAGGTCATGTTCAGTGTCTTGAATATCATACATTTTTTTGATAAATGCATGTTGAATTAAGTGCCATGAATCTGAATTGTAGCAACAGTCTGACTACCAATTTTTGGCTTGTTTTTGCCTGGGTTACAGTGGCTGGTGGCTTTCATGTGCCTGGCTAATATCATTCTGGAGCAGCACAATGCTTTGTATGGGGATTATCAAAAGTACCTGGAGAGAGCCAAGTCCGTAGGAAATTCAACCCATATCATGCTGTGTTGGTTCCCAGGGAGAATTTTAAAAGATTTCTAGGCAAAATAACCTTGTTGTTTGATTAGAAGGGATCGAGTTAGCCTGAATCTCTCACCTACAGGGGGAAGATCTTTGCCTTACATACACTACCAAAATTAGAGGGGAAAAAATGAAAACTTGTATATTACAAAAACACCCAAAAATACAGGGTAAGAGCAAGCTGCAATGCAATTTTTTTTTTTTTTTTGAGTGGAAGGTTAGAGAGAAACTTACCATGCAGGTAGTTTGAAAATCTCCTACAAATCCATTCTAAGTTTCTGGTATATCCCATTTTCTCCAGTTTGCAAATTTACCCACGCTGTGAAAAAAATAACATAAATCAAAAGTATAATAATGATGGTGAGAATTTTAATCTCATTTCAGGCGGGTAGGCCACAGATTAGGGGATGGGGACTCTCAAGGCTCATAAACAACAACCTTAAGTATGCATAGCCTTAGAAACAAGTCAAGGAATAATAGCTAGATCCAGTCATATAGAATGTTTTCATATAGGTATTTACCTTCTAGTTTTAAGGGCAGCACAAGGAAATATGTCTAAAGGTACTCATTGAAGATACTGTACTCATTGAAGAACTAATTGTTGATTATTTCTACACAACCCCTCCAAATACGCATCTAGCCTCTAAGAAAACAAAAGTCACCCATATGATGCTGCTTAAAACCTAATGAGATGTTATGCAGAGAGTAGATATTTAATACATTTGAAGTTAGATTTTGAGATTGGCTATGCTTATATGTAAACCTCTTATAAGCAATGTTATGTGATTTTGAGTTTTGCTCAGTAGAGAAATGTATATATATATATATATATATATATATATATATATTTTTTTTTTTTCCTAGATCAAAATAATTTTTTTCTTTTTACTATGTGGTCATTAATAATCCCACTAAATATAAAATGATTTCATCAATTCACTATGTACAGTATAAATAATGAATCTTTTACCATTGTTTTCTCAAGATATCCAAAATCTGAAATGAAATATTATCCTGTCTACTTGCCAAAAAACAAACAAAAACAATTAACAACAACAACAACAAAACCCCCAAAACCAACCAACCAAACAACCAAACAAACAAAAACCCAAAATAAAACAAAAACCAAACTACATTATAAAATAGTGTTAGTTATATAGGATAAAAATTTGGCCATGTATTACTGATCTTATGGAGGTAATGTTGCAGAGTGTAAAGCTAGCTTAGAGTGTCCTAAAACATAGAGTTATTGGAGGAAATATTTTTGATACCTTTAGTGCAGAACAATTTGACCTGGATCTTGAAAGCCAGACAGCCTAGTTTAAAAGTGATAGGTAGTGGTGTAGCTGGTATTACTGCTGCTCTAAAGGGAAAGTTTAGTAGCATTTTTCACTTGAAGTCTATTGACTGAAATGGAAGGAGGGTCTGAGAGACAAACTGTGATAGCTAAGAATTAGTTACATTTTCTTTCAGTCTGGGTGTCTGGCAAAATAATAGTTCTAACACCTTAATGTACAGCATTTGAAAATAGAAACTTCTAGGACTTCCTGACCCTTTTAGTGTATTCACAATAGAGATGTCCATGTTGTGATTCCAGTGGACAAGAGGCGGTCAGCGTACTCTGGCCAGTGAGCTGCTTAATGAGAGAAGATAAATCTCTGGCTTTCACATGTTATTAAAGAAGTCTCTGAAAATACTGATGTTTAGTTTGGTTTTCAGCTGGACACTCAGAGGTGGTTAACCTCCCAGACCAATTGGAGTCATGTTAAAAATACTCTGGAATGTGTGGTTGGTTAACTGCAGGTGTTTGGCTGTGAAAGTTGAAGAAGCGCAAACATGAAGTTAGAACATTGTGACGATATGACTGGTTCTTAATGACTTGAATGGAAGCTGAGAGAAAACAACATTTATTACCAATTTATTTCCTTTTCAGAAGTGTCTCTATGATGCCAAACATCTGGATGAAAAGCAAGAAGGCTTAGAGAATCCTTTGCAAAGATTTTGTCCTCATCCATCTAGTCATTCACTTGTTCAATAAACATTTATCAGGTGTTTATTGTACACTCACCAAAGAGCTTAGCAGGGGAGGAAGTTACGTACACATACTAATATTATTATAGAACTTAGAAATTGGAGAGTGCTACAAGAGACATGTAAATAAACTATTACACCTGAGCAGATTACTCATCTATAGGAGACTCAGGGACACCTTCTGGATGAGATAGCCTTGAGCTGAACTTTAAACTGGATGTTTTTATTCTAACTTGGACATTAGGCTATGTAACAAACACTCTTTCAATTGCAAAGTGTAGAAAACACAAGTAAAACATGACTTCAGGTACTGGGGAGGGTAAAATCCATTAGAGCATGATGGTTCTCATTCAAGCCACATGGCTGCAATACAGCGGGAACATTTTCTATAACGTTGAGAACAGAAGTGGAGTGGTGTGCTCAGTCCAGAATGTGAGAAGAGATTGGCTTAGAAAGAGATTGGCTGGTATTTATTAAATAGTCTACGATGTGATGTTGTAAAAGTAAATGCAGCTGTAAAAGTCAGATGAAGACTTCAACAGCATACAGAAGTAGAAGAAGCAGGGAAGATAAAAAGGGCTTAGATTATGATCGTGACAGCGAAGTTAGAGGGGTGGATATATATTCTATTAATTAATAAATTTTTATCTTAGAGATACAAAGCGTGAGCAGGGGAGAGAGGGCAGAGAGAGAGAGAGAGAGAGAGAGAGAGAGAGAGAGAATCTTTTTTTTTTTTTTTTTAATTTTTTTTAATGTTTTTTATTTATTTTTGGGACAGAGAGAGACAGAGCATGAACGGGGGAGGGGCAGAGAGAGAGGGAGACACAGAATCGGAAACAGGCTCCAGGCTCTGAGCCATCAGCCCAGAGCCTGACGCGGGGCTCGAACTCACGGACCGCGAGATCGTGACCTGGCTGAAGTCGGACGCTTAACCGACTGCGCCACCCAGGCGCCCCGAGAGAGAGAGAATCTTAAGCAGGTTCCATGCTCACCGCAAAGACCAGCAAGGGGGCTTGATCCCACAACCCTGGGAACATGACCTGAGCTGAAATCAAAAGCAAAGGAGCTAAAACAAAATACATATTTTATGGTAATTTTAATTCTATGCTTTTGGATTACCAACAATTCCTCATGTATACACATTGTTTTGTGAAAACTCAAAAGAACTCTGCGCCTTTTGTCTTAAGAACAGTAAGTTCTATTTTGCCAAGTATAAGGAAGTGTAGATGCCAAGAGTTTCAAGCTTTACTTAATATTAACTTACAACTCATATTTGAGGAAACTTGCAAAAACCTGGCACAATGTCATCACTGGAAAACAAAATCAGCTTATAACCAATGGATTCCTTGGTACCTAACAAAATAATCCAAAGGATAATGCAGTAAATGCAGATGGAGACCAGATTCTTCAAGACTGGCAGCTGGTCCATCATGGATGTCTGGAAAAAAAAAAAACTTACAAATTAGGGGAAATTATTTTTTTAATGGAACATTTCATCACAACTATATAATCATAACCACATAGATTACATTTCTTAAATGCCAGGTGCTTTGATAAGGGCTTTGTAAACAATTCAATTTAATCCTCTCAACAGCAGTAGGAGGTAGGTGTATTGTTACAATCATTTCACTGATGAGAACTGAGCAAGAGAGATGTTAGGTAACTTCTTCCAGTTTATACAGCCAGCAAGAAGTGGGTCTGGGATTTGAACTTCAGGATCTGATGTCAGGGCCAGGTTTACATCGGTTATTATGATACATTCCATTAGGATACAAATGTGTATTTTCTAAGGAAAGAGCATGAATAGTAATGACCAGTTAACCCCTCTCTGGTGAAAAGGATTTTTGGTATCCCTTTAGTTCAGTGTAGAAAGTTCAGTAGATTGAATTATGGAAATTTTCTTAATTCTAACTTATTGCCTTTATACCTGTACCACTTAATCTTTTCTAGTGTCCTGACTTCTTCAATGAAACAAAAGCTAAGGATATTCTTTCCATTAAAAAAAAAAAAAAACCCAAACACATGCATAGAAACCATTGCTTAAAGCTTCAGACAATGCATGGGCTCCAAGTAATTTAGGTTAAAGCCTCATCTTCCCCTTCCCTTGTAGCATCTTCTTAGAAAGTTAAATTTTGGTTAATTAGCAGGATGGAGGAGTCCCCTGACCCTGCCACAAACTTCACTTATTTATTAGATGTGTTACTTATTAGATCAACAAAACTGTAGTGCTTAATTAGTCTTGCTCTTTTCTGGATATAAAGAGAATTCTTTGACTTGAACAGGTATTCATGGTAGAAGGTAGATATTTGAACTGAATTGGGTAATCTCATACGCCACTTGAATTTCAATGTTGCATTAAAAATTTCACTGTATAAATGTCTGAGCCCAAGTAACCAAGAGCTCTCAAACACTCCAAAGGACATTAAATGAATGACTTGAAAAAGATTAAATCTACTTTGTGTCAGTCAGTCCTTGCTTACCATAGTCCTGTCCCTGCAAGTTGTAGATGCATTCTAGCACTCCCTAAGCTGTGATGCCAAACCCCAGAATTGAGGAGCTGTCAACTTGACAAGATATTGGTAATTTTTCTTCCTCCATCAAACTGGGGTGGTGAAGCCTGACTTCAATACATAGAATTGTGACTTTTCTAAATTGCTATTGTCATCTTTATGACATCAGATCTGACCCCAGAAAAACCCAGCCTTGTTTCTGATTTTTCTCACTGCAGTCCAGGACAATTACCAGCTCCTGCATCTAGCACACTAACTCACCCTTCACTCTTGGTCACCCCTCATATATGGGTGACTTGTAAGTAATAATGAATCATAATCCTTGTGACTTGGTAATTAACAGCCGGGTCTTCCTTAATAAGACTTTGCCTTCACATTTACCTTATTCCTATCTTTCTATGCCTCAGTTTCAGCTTCTACAAAGTTAGGATCATAATAATAGTTATCCATGGGATTATTAGTGAGGACTAAATGAGTTAATGCGCATGAAAAACATGGAACAGGGTCTGGCACTATCAGAATGTTGGCAGTGGCTGTTGTTAACAGGGTTGATAGTAGTTTTATTGCCCTGGCTTGAGCTCAGCCAAGAATGACATGCGGCCAGTTCCAGGTACAGTCTTAGCCTACAGTTACTAATAGCCAGTTTGAGAGGAAAAATTCAAATATATTTATTCAATAATTTTTGTGATATCCACTATGTGCCAGGCACAGTGTTATTTGCTGACAACTCCCATGACCTAATAAAATCAGAGATGCTGTGCTAAAATAATAACTGAAAGTGTCACAAAGATATATTCAGAATATAATGTGACGCATGCCTAGAAACTTGGTCAGTGGAGTGAATGATATTTTCTGGTCTACCACGGTTGAAGCAAAGATCCCTTTCCTAGCAGGGCTCCTGCCCTGGTAACTGACAAAGCTTAGTTTCTGTTCTCTTCTCTGCTGTTCTTATTTCTGTGGGCTTCCCATGGACAACCACACTGCCTCACCTGTTGAGAGGGGTTTAGTCATTACTCAGACATGGTAAACAGTTATGCTAGGCTCTTCTGATCTTTTTAATCACAGTTTTTGACTCCCATATTGGTTCTGTAAGTTGATTCAGCCTAATGGATTTGTTTGGTGCTTAAGTTGTGTTAGGTATTGAGGGAAAAAGGTGAATGAATATTAAGTTGTTCTTGTCCTTTGAGGAGCATTATTATTCCATGTGGAGGAGACAGACTGCAAAGTAGGGCATCTCAATATGTTAAGGAGAGTCTGAGTTCACAGGGCACCATGGCACCCATTGATGTTAGAGCTTTCCCTCCACCTCCCACTTCTCATTACAGCGCGTACCGCCCATTATGTGAAAACATGGTGTTCCTGACTCACAGTCTGTAGGAGTTGTACTCTGAGTTTTACATTCTGTTTTTTTCCAGTATTGGTAATGGGGCTGTACTGAATCATTTATTTACACTTTCTTGGCCAGTTTATTTTGACATATGACATGTATTTGCTGATGGAGAAAACACATGCAGCTTGTAAGTATGGTGCAATGTTTTTCCTTTGGAAATAGAAACAAGAGAGACCTCATTGAAGTTTTACTAGCTAAATAGTTTTCTGATGTTCCTAAATGGGTCCAAAGTAGTCCTGCAGTATCCCTTCTGTGTGTATATACATGTGTACACATGCATGTTGTGAGAGATGGGAAGGATATAATAACACCTATACAATGCACTGTTTGGATAGTATTTGGGGTGAAGGAAAACAAGTGGCACATTGCTAATTTGGACCCTTTTACATGTTTCTTGCCAGACTGATTTGTCTGGACTAAGCATCTATACTTTCCTTAATCCTTAGTGTTTGCTATAAAATAATTTCTTGTTCCACGCATTTTTTAATCGGTCTGGATCTAGACTCAGTCAATATTCCACATAGTGCAGGAATTGCTCTCACTTTATTGATTGGACACTGCTCGTCTAATTGTGGAGTAACTTACTTCCTCAGACTTACTGTGCCTGTGACTCTGGCTGAGCCAGCAGCCTCACCAGTGAGCTCAGGCCTCCCCGCACGCGGTTCTCCTGACAGGTCCTTCACCTTTCCCCAAATGGTCTCTGCCCTTATATTCTTCTGGATTTCGTCCACGCTGTTTATTCCGTGTGGAATAGCCTCTCTCTTCCCTTGACTCTACCTAGAGAACACGTCCTCACCTTTCAAGACCCATCTCAGATTCCGCCTGCCTGAGATGCCTCCTCCACCTTTCTGGCACAGTGTGGGGGCTCCCTGCACTGTGTTTCCGCTGCACTCTATACCCACCATGGATGCGTGTAACACCCATGACTCAGTACTGTAATGACTCATTTCTGTTTTGTTCTTTTTTTTTTTTAATCAACAAAACTTTGAGCTCCATTTGGATAGGAAACTTCAAGTCGTCTGACACTTCCTGATTACCCAACACAGTGCCTGCCATATACAAGAATTTCAACTGTGAACCAGATGAGTAAACTTTATAGTAATATTTAAGGAAACATCAAGAAGAGTATTATGTGGCTCTTTTCTCTTACCCATACTCAACTGTGTCAATCATCGATTAGTCCCTCTTTGGGCTTCCTTATTCTTCTTTAATATTGATTGTCATCTTTCTTTCATGTATTTGCTTTTAGTACTGCAAAGCATTAGCACTTGATGTGTTTATAGTTGCCTGGTGGTTTGATGTATTAATATTTTAAGTACTGTTGGGTTTAATAGCCTCTCTTTCTCTAAACTAGACCCACCAGTGAGATAATGCTGAATGCCTTCTCACTGCTCCTGTCTCTGAGATGCTCTAGCCGTTCAATCCTGAGTGGAACCATTTTTAAGGCAGAAGTAGCTTTTTGCTATTCTGTCCAGTAATTTAAGGAATGATTTTGAATCATATTTTCCTGCCTTAGTGGTTCATATCTTCATTTTTTTGTGACCAAAATTTATGAATAAAGATCAGGACACTTAGTTTTTCTCAATCATCTTAAACTGTCATGATCCCCGTTTCCCAGTCAGAGCAAGATTTTCTTGCAAGTTGTGATGCTCACTCCACCAACTCATTCTTGTGATGGAAGAACGTTCTACACACTGAAGGGGCTTCATGCTTTCTGTTATTGTTTTTAAAGCTAGATCTTGTCAGATACCTGCCTTTTGTTCACAGAGAAGCACTGCCATTTTCTTCCAGACATAATGGGAATGAAAAATGCCTCTCCAAAGAAAAACATAAAATACTTTTTTTTTACATATGCTGACAAAGAATGTAGTCTCAGAAAAGATTTCCTTTTGTGATAAATTAAACTCCAATTCATGAATCTTTAAAATTATTCCTTCCTTCCTGCTGTGGACATGAATTTCTAAAGTGTGTGTGTGTGTGTGTGTGTGTAGACATTAATTATTGACAGAGTGAAAAGTCGAACAAACCATGGCAAAAAATTCATCTTCATAGTAATTTATATATCCACGTCTCCTTGCTTTTCCTAATCCTGTTTCCTTATTATTTTAATGGTTTCTACCTTTACTACTAATGCATGAATGTACCTTCGCCAACTCATCTTTTTAGTTGAAAAGTAAAAGCTATGAAATACAAACACACTTTCAAGTTAATAATAATAAGCTAGTATTTATTGAACACTTGCATGTAACCAGCACTCTAGTAAGGATTACCTCATTTTGGTCATGAATTATAATCAAAATGGAAACACTAAATGAAATCCTTAAAAGCAAAGTAGAAGCAGTACATTTATAAACCATAGAAATACCCTGATAATTTCTTTTGTTCTTACATAAGCGCAGCCCTCAGTCTGTATTTGATCTTCAGTTACCACAGACAAATTCATCTCACTCTCTTTTCTTGCTTTCATTTTAGTCAGAGAACATTAAAGAAATAGTATTTCTGGGGTACTGTGTCATTCGGGCATTCTTAGTGTATCAGTGCGTCACATACACTCAGGGGAGTTGTGAATAGTTACAGGAAATGAGACCTACAGAAATGAAGACCCATTTATGTACCTTACTGTTAACTATTTTAACTCTGAAAATAGGCAGTATTTTTTTAGAGGTTTTTAAGTTTCCAGTATAATTAACATACAGTGTTAAATTAGTTTCAGGTGTACGATATAGTGATTCAACAATTCCATACATTACTGAGTGCTCATCACAGTAAGTGTAGTCTTAATCCCCTTCACCTATTTCACCCATCCCCCCACCCACCTCCCTTCTCTTAACAACAAAACAAAATCAGTTTGTTCTCTATAGTTGAGCTTATTTTTTTGTTTGTCTCTTTTTTTCTTGTTCATCTGTTTTGTTTCTTAAATTCCACATATGCGTGAGATCATATGGTATTTGTCTTTCTCTGATTGACTTACTGCACTTAGCATAATACACTCAGTTCCATCCATGTTGTTGCAAATGGCAAGATTTCATTCTTTTTTATGGCTGAGTAATATTCCGTTGTATGTAAATACCAGTTCTTTATCCATTCATCTATCAATGGGACACTGGGGTTGCTTCCATACTCTGGCTATTGTAAATAATGCTGCAATAAACATAGGGGTGAATATATCTTTTTGTATTAGTGTTTTCGTATTCTTTGGGTAAATACCCAGTAGTGTGATTATTGGATCATAGGGTACTTCTATGTTTAATTTCTTTGAGGAAATTCGACACTTTTTTCCATAATAGCTGCACAATATGCATTCTCACCAACAGTGCACGAGTGTTCCTTTCACTCCACATCCTCACCAACACTTTTTGTTTCTTATGTCTTTGATGTTAGCCATTCTGACAGGTGTGAGATGATATCTAATTCTAGTTTTGATTTGCATTTCCCTGATGATGAGTGATGTTGAGAATCTTTTCATGTGTCAAAACAGGCAGTATTAAATTCGTACTTTGCTGTGTTCAGTCAGTCTAATGTAGCAAGTTAATTATTTTTAATTTTTTTGGTAGTAAATAATAGCAAAAGAAGAAACAAAGAGATGTAAAAATGTCTTCTCTCAAGGACATTGAGAAACCAAAGTGATCTTATACTTTAGAGAAAAAGTGATTTTACAGAGTTGGAAGTAAATCCCAGGAAGATTCAATATCCTGCCCAAAGTCACAGAACCAGTTAGCAATGAGTAAAGTGAAACCCACATCTACTGTCTCCTGTGCAATTCTCTCTTGACCACAGAGAATATCTTTTTCTAGAATTTCTCCCTTTCCTTTTGATTTCCTTATCCCCTTTATTTTATTTTATTTTATTTTATTTATTTTTGTAACAACATGATACTTTTTATTACTCTTTCCTCTGCTTCAAATTTGTCTTGCTGGTTTCTCTATACCCTCTTGCCTTTGCCTTCTTTTCTTGATTTATAAAACGTTTTATTTCCCCTGCAGAATTTCTTTGTTTTTATCATTTTAATGATTTTAAATTACCTCTTACTTTTACTATTTTCACTCAGAGACTCCGAGAAGGGATTAGAAATTTTGAGATGTTGGATGTCAATTGTCCAAATCAAATTAGCCAAAATAACAACAACCAAAAGCCAATAATGAAGAAAAATGCTGTTTAGCCAAGTATGTTCATCTTAGGTTTGTATTTGCTATTTTTTTTTAATAGTACAGCTGTTGCAGCTGAATCCTGTATGTTGAAATTTGGATGGTTTTCATTTTGGAAGATAGTAATAAATCTGAGAGTAGAATAGTTATTCTAATAAAAATGTTTTTTTTTTAAAAAGTACATATTTACACAGGAGAGAAAATAAATGCAGTGTTATTGGTTATTTATTGCTTTTAATTCACAATTTAGCAGTTACTTACCACACAATCTTATATGTATTCTCTGGTTATTTTATGTTGGCTCCATTTTCCAAGTAGAGTGCCATAAGACTACTGTGCCCAGTTTATATGCTAATTTTAAGTTTCAAATGTACTTGCATTGTGTATATGCATTAAAAAAAGACATATATCTGCTCAAATAAACTCCATTTCCTGCCTTGTCTGAATCACATGTCAGGATCAAGTTCAAATAAGAGGGCAGACACTGACCCATATGCCCCCTTGACTGAAGAAGTAGAAAGTGTTGTACACACAAAAACTGAGAAATGGTAAGATACCCTTTATCTTTCTCTTATCTCCCCATGGTGATCTCCTTTGACCTTCACCAGTGACCTCACATGTGAGGCCTGCGATGTAACACAGTAAGGTTAAGATAGGAGAAGTATAAAGGCAGGCTTGGGAGAGACCTGCTTTGAGCACAGGCACCTTGGCATTTTAGTAACTATCACCATTGCCATTAAAATGCAATGGTTTGTTCAAGCTGCCTTGAAAAAATTTTAAAAACATACAAAAACAGTTAAAGGCATTTAAAAGCCCTTCATCTGTGTATGCATGTGTATTTAGTTATTTTGTTTGGCCCAAAGAGGATTAAAGAGACCAAGGGAATGTTCACTCACTGTTTCCAACTTTGCCGTTTTGCTGCAAAGTGTCATTTCTGATCACTGGTTTAGTTAAACATGTGCACAGAGCACGTAATTGTTGTCCAGGTTAATCTGAACAACACTGCTCCAAATTGCTGGCAGGAGTTATGATCAGAACACAACATTCATGAGAAATTAGACTTGGCCCACAACATACTCAGTGCACAAAGGAATCCAGGCAGTGGGTCTAGTAAAAATGAGGAAGTGGCTGTAAAAGAAATGTCATATATTCACCTCTCTTTGTATTCTTTTCGATGGTGATTTTTATAGAAATTTTATTCTGTTTCCTATCTACCTGCCTTTAATAATGTGTTTTCCCCTCTTAATTGTTCATTCAAATCTGCACTACAATTGACTTAAAGAATGAATACAGAAGCATCTAAAGGCCCTAGCTGGGAAAACAGAATTTAAAAAGATAAAGTAAATAAAGAAGACTACATTGTCTACCACTCCAGTCCAAAATGGTTTCTCCCTTCCTTGTCTTCTGTAATGTTTTAATCTGTCCTGCTATATCAGTCCTGATTGTCTGCTCTACCATATTTATGCCAGTTCAAAAGACAGAATAGTATATAATCAAATAAGTTAGTTATCTGTAAACTATCAAGTATCACTGCATAGGCAGTGTATTTAAACTTATTTTATATGTTACTTCCGGTTCTCAATTTATGTCATAATTACTCTAAAAATTTTCTCTTACCTAGCCTCATGCTGGACAAAAGGAGGGTCTATATTATTGACTCACTTAATAATCATTAATTATAATTTTTGAAAATTATTCTCAACCACTGAAGAGCACACTGACTCAAGACTAATATTCTTCAACGATAATCCCATTAAAGCCAGTAGCTTCTGAGAGAAACCTTCAATTGGAAAAAGAGCTCAGTTTCCTTTATTCCTAAATACATGTTTCCTTTCCCCTTTGAATAAATCAGGTAGATTTTTCCATTTGAAAATAATGATTATTTCTACATTGGTACAAAGTTCTAGATGTACCAAAAGCCTATAATAAAAAGAAAACAATGAAAAAATTGACTCTCATGACTATTAGTGATCCATTAACAGTAATCTCCTTGAAGATAGAGACTCTCAGGTATTATTTTTTAATTGTTTTCAGCACATAACAAGTGATGTTATAGAGGCTTCATTAAGGCATGTTGAATAAATGAATAGAGAGGTTTGATACTAGGGGAGTACATCTGTGACCGGCAGACCTTGGCTGTAACTATTGCTACCAAAGGAGAATTAACAGCGTGAAAGGTATCTCATGATCAAATTAAAAATAGCATGAAAATGCCTTTTAATTTAGGAGTCATACTCCTGGGCTAATCACTGAGCATGAAGTTGTCTATAAAAGGGACACTTCCTATGAAAATGATTTGTTAACATTCATTTCATGATGGAGGTTTTACCACACGATACCTAGGTTTGCTCTGATAAGGATATCCAGTTGGAATTGCTACCTTATTTATATGTTATCTTAATAAGGGAAATGTGTCTAAATTAATTGGGAAAGATAAAGCACATGCAAAGCAGAGAATGAAGAAACATCAGTGATGGAGGGAAAAATCTGTAACCAGAGATAAAGAATTTCTTGATATTAAACCCAATAAAAAACACTTAAAAGGAAATGCACCATGTGCAAACCTCCATCAGTTATCTTTCTGTCTCCTTTGCTGAATCCAGCTCCTTTTCCTCCTCTGTAATCGTCTCCCAAGGTTTCTACTCCTCCCACAGTGTGCTCTATTTATCCCATTATTCACTGAAGCCACGGCTGGAGTTTGAATGCAAGGCCATATTTGCAACTCTATGCAGATTTCTGTTTTAACATCCTATTTTCATTTCAAATTTAAGAACAGAACATCTGAACCCACTCACTTTAAAATAACTCTTTTGCCTAACTTCCTTATTTTCTTCTTCATTTAGTCACCTATTAGGGAAACTTGATCTTCTTTTATTTGCTACAACCAAATTCGCTCTGAAGCATGTATTTTTTAAAACATGTATGGAGAATTTGTAAGAAAAGGGCACATTTACAAGGGTTTTACTCCCTCGTAGCAGTAAAGCTAACCAACAGAACTAAAAAAAAGAGCAATAAAAATGATCTCTATTGACTTTTAGAAAGGTCTTAACCTCATACTACAAATCCAACAGTTATTATCAAGACACAAGTTCAATCTAATGTATACAAAACACTAGTTTCTCAACACAGTGCAGCAAGTGTCATTAAGGTGTTGCAGAAATTAAGTGAAATTCAGGTGTTGCAGAAATAAGCAAACAAACAAATATGAAAGCCGCCAATAATATCCACCAGTTAGAGAGGCACGGGCTATACGCATGAATAAACTGTGGGAAAGAACCGAAATATTTTGTCTTGAGCCAATTCTTCAACTGCAGCTCAGCCACAATTGAGGAAAACCTCGAGGCTAAGCAGCTTCTTACTTGATGGGCTACAATTTGGAAGCAGGTCTACTGTGAAACAAACTGCAGACAACAAATGACCAAATACTCAAGGACCTAAAATCAGAAGCACAGAATGTCATTCTGGTTGACTTTTCATCCTGGGTGAACACACTGAAGCAAGAGAACACCTCTTCCCAGCAACACCGTATGTGCTGTTGTGGTACCAGCTGGGTCCTCAGCCAGGCTTACTGGATGTGGAGATTGAGCTCCAACAAATTTTGAGACAAACAGCAGAAAAAAATCTCTTCTGCCTAAGTCCCACCTCCCTTCCTTTGGTTCTCAGGAAAATGAATGAACATATGCCAACAACACTCAAACCTCCATGTTGTTCGTGAAGAGGAAGGTCTGAGGGGGTTAGAGAGATGTCTCCCACACTAGTTTAAGGAAAATAGCAGAATGGCAGATCTGTCCCCCGCCAAAGGTAAGAAAATTATATGAGAGGAAGGATCATGTGGCTTTTGTCCATTAGTCTATGGTCAATACCTCTGGCAGTACCTGCTACAGAAGGGGCTCAATAAGGATTTGATTTAAAAAAATTATCATTGCAGAAGGTAGGAGTATGGATGTTGAAGTCAGAGATGGTTAGGAGACTTAGATTGGCAACTTTTTGGCTTTGTGTCTTTGGGTAAGTTATATAAATTCATGTAATAATAACACCTATCTCACTGTGGGAATTAAAAGACATAGTATATTTAAAGTGTTTAGCACATGACTCTGCTGGTTATTCCAGCTTGGTCCTCCAGCTTGGCTTGCTAGTAACACTATTTTCTACTCTTACCATTTGAGGCCTGCAGAATGGTAAGGGTTCTCCACCATTGAGGATCTTTGGGCTCCTCAACATCCCTTACTGGTTTCTTTAATCCCAACCACAACACTGTAAGGTTTACTTACATGAAAGTTTCTTCAATCTTCTGAATTGGATTTTGCTTCCTGATAGTATTTTGAGTGATATAGGGCCTAGAAAAGAGTAATAATGAGAAAGGATGAACTTCTGGTGGTGGTGTTGGTAAGTGGCATTAGTAATGGTCTTAGCAGTAGTAATCAGAGTAGTAGAGCAATAAGAATAGTGGCAACTGTCATTGTTACTGCTGAAGGGCAGAAAGTCTCAAAGTATGACAGAAAAACTGCTACAGCAAACAAACACAAACAATCTAAAATCTATCTTGTATTCCCTAAGAAGAGAGACAACTTTAGACAATAACAATTTTGCATTATCAAGAAAATGAAAGAAAATGTGGAATTTTTTGATACAAGCTGTTAAAAATATTGATATAGGGGCACCTGCATGGCTCAGTTGGTTAAGCATCCAACTTTGGCTCAGGTTATGATCTGATGATTCGTGAGTTCAAGCCCCACGTCAGGCTCTGTGCTAACAGTTAGAGCCTGGAGCCCACTTCAGATCCTGTATCTTCCTCTCTCTCTGCCCCTCCCCTGCTCATGTTCTGTCTTTCTCTCTCTCAAAAATAAATAAACATTAAAAAAATTTTTTTAAGCTTTTGATATAAAATGATTAACTGATGTATTAACTAAAAATAACAGTACTAATAAAGGAAATAATGTAGAAAATTAATGTTGTTACAAAATATTAGAATAAATTTTAAACTAGAACACGTATTAGCAATCTAAGAAATAGGATCAGTAACATACTTGAGAACTTAATTTAAAAAATTCCAAAGAAGCGGTGCCTGGGTGGCTCAGTCAGCTGAGCGTCCAACTTCAGCTCAGGTCATGATCTCACAGTTCGTGGGTTTGAGCCACTGTTGGGCTCTGTGCTGACAGCTTGTTCAGAGCCTGGAGCCTGCTTCAGATGCTGTGTCTCCTCTCTTTAACCGTCCCCCCCCCACTTGTGCTCTGTCTCTTTCTGTCTCTCAAACATAAATAAAAGTTAAAATTTTTTTTTAATTCCAAGGAAAAATTTTTTAAATGAGGACTGTTAAATAGATATTAGAATCCAATATATGGATAGTTGATTTTCTGAAAAAGAGAACAGAAAGAGTATTCAAAGAAGTATTAGAATAAAAATACTTTAATGAAATGGCATCATCCTATAAATCAGAAAGTTTCATTGCCCATGAAAAAGAGAAAGAGATGAGATAGAGACAGAGAGAAAAAGGAGATAGAAAAAGGGGGAAAGGTTATCCTGGTGAATTAGTGATCTTCGGTTATGTAAAAATATTATTCATTATGCAGGCAAATAAGTAAGTTTACTTATCGGGCTTCTCATTAGCAGTTTTGGATAAAAGAAAGCAGTGGAACAATATTATTAAAAAGTATTGAATATAAAATTGTGAACCAAGAATTAAACATTTAATCAAGTTTTTCATATGTCAACGCTTAGAAAAATAGACTCAATAATTTAAAAAGTCCATTTGAATATTACTCGACGATCAAAAAGAATGACATGTTGCCATTTGCAACAATGTGGATGGAACTAGAGTGTATAGTGCTAAGTGAAATAAGTCAGTCAGAGAAAGATAAATATCATATGACTTCACTCATATGTGGAATTGAAGAAACAAAACAGATGAACACAGGGGAAGGGAAGTAAAAATAAGATAAAAACAGAGGGGGAAGCAAACCATAAGGGATTCATAAGTACAGAGAATAAGCTGAAGTTTGTTTGAGGGGTGTTCGGTGGGGGGATGGACTAAATAGGTGATGGGCATTAAGGAGAGCACTTGTTGAGGATATCAATGACACATCACAGGGGTATAGAAAAACAAACATAGATTATATAGCAAATTACAGAAAACAAAAGAAATAAAAATAAGCTGGAAGATGTGAAACCAAATATGATTATTCAGGGGCACCTGGGTGGCTCAGTTGTTCAGGCATTTGACTCTTGATTTTGGCTCAGGTCATGATCTCACGGCTCGTGGGATAGAGCCCGGAGCCCCATGTTGGTTTCTGCACTGACAGTGTCGAGCCTGCTTGGAATTTTCTCTATCTCCCTCTCTTTCTATCCTTATCCTGCTTGTATGCGTATGTGCACGTGCTCTCCCAAAATAAATAAATAAAATTTTAAAAAATATGACTGTTCAGTAATAATTACAAATAAAATAGTGTTTTAGGAGGGGGCGCCTGGGTGACTCAGTTGGTGAAGCATCCGACTTTGGCTCTGAGGTCATTCATGGTCTCACAACTTGTGAGTTCGAGCCCTGCGCTGGGCTCTGTGCTGACAGTCAGAGTCTGGAGCCTGCTTCAGATTCTATGTCTCCCCCCTCTCCCTGGCCCTTCTCTGACTCATGCTCTGTCTCTATCTCTCTCAAAAATGAATAAACATTTAAAAACGTTTAAAAATAGACTTTTAGGATAAAATGATTCTTATTCAAAAAACTTAAAATGATGTGCAATCCACAAAAGAGATACTAAAAATACGTGTTTCAGAAAGTTTGAAAATAAATAATGATCCAAAGAAAAATCAACAGAAAACTAGTAGGAATAATGTCAAATTCAACAACTTACTTATGATGTGCCTTGACATAGTTTTCTTCATGTTTCTTCTTCCTGGGATTCATTGAGCTTTCTGAATCTTGGGTTTCCAGTTTTCATCAAATTTGGAATTTTTTGACTATTATTTCATTAAATATTTTATTATGTTCCCCCTTTTTCCCAGGACTGAAAACATGCATCTTAGGCTGTATAATATAGACTCATACTTCATTGAGGCTCTAACTTTTGTTGTCTTTCTTTCCTCCATTTCATTTTGGTAGTTTCTATCACCTTGTCTGCAAGTTTCCCCACTTTTCTTCTGCAGTTTCTAATCTATATAATCACAGTACCATTTTTCATCTGTAGAATTTTGATTTGAATGTTTTTTATATCCCTCATTCTTCTCCTCATATGTTCATATGGGGAATTTAAAAAACATGTTTTAATGCTCTTATTGAATTGTATTACTTATGTCATTTTAGGGTCTGTTCTATTGACTTTCTCCCTCCTAATTATGGAGCATATTTTCTTGTCTCTTTGCATGCATGTTAAGTTTTGACTGTATGCTGGATATTGGTTCCTTTCTATCTCCTGTGCTGAATCTCTCCCTTTTTTGGTATGGGGGATTTTTTTCTGGGACTCACTAAGTTACTTGGAAACAATCGATCCTTTCATATTCTGCTTTTAAAGTTTGTTAGAGCAGGTCCTGGACAGCCTTTAGTCTAGAGCTAATTTGACTGCTGAGGCAATGCTTTCCTGAGGACTGACAGATGCTCTGTGCAGAGGAGGCCTTTCCACTTGGCTGGTGGGAGCACAAATTATGTTTGGCCCTGTGTGAGCTCTGGGGATTGTTCTGCTCATTCCTTTCCAGTGGGTCTTTCCTAAGTCTTGGGCTGTTTTCTTATACACAGGTGCATACCAACACTGAGCCAAAAACTTGGGGGATCCTTCAGCAAATCTCCCAGACCATCTCTGCATCTTCCTCCTTCTGGTTCTCCGCTGCGAACACTCTATTCATGTTGGCTTTCATGAACTGCATACTGTTTCTTCAACTCAGCAAGACTGCTGGGCTCTGGGTTTGTCTTCTTTCTGGTACCATCCAGAAACTTGCTATAAGCTGGAGCACTCATAGGTCTAAATTCACTTGTTTTCCTTCTCTTACAAATCACTATCCTGTGTTGTTTGTTGTTCAATGTCTGAAAACTATTGCTTCACATATTAGGTATGGTTTTATAATGGTACAATGTGGGAGATCAGTCCCCATTCCTGTTATTCTACCATGTACAGATGGATATGTCCTCATGCTAAAATCAGACAAATTTGAATTCAAGACAAAAAGCATTAAAATGGGCAGTTATTTTTGTTACCATTATAATCCATATGAAAGTATAATTGCCTTATACCTTTTGCATAGAATTAATTCTTTCATCTATTCCACAAATTTTGACTATCTACCATGTGCCAACACTTTTCTGTTACTGGACAATTTAAAAGGGGAGTCAATATTCCTACTCTCAAAAAGCTTCTAATGGAACACAGAAAGATATTAATAAATAAACACCTCCAGATAAAATGATCAATAGTGAGTGTTGTAGAGAGAAGTAAAGTTGGGTGATATAATAAGTATTTATCAGATCAGAGCTTCCTGAGACATTGGTAATTTCACCTAAGATCTGAGTAACAAGAAGGAAACCACAATGCACAAAACAGGAAGAGGAACATTCTGGAAAGTGGGAATAGTACACACACTCTATTTATGTGAGTGAGCTTGTCTTATCTGAGGAAGAGAGAGAAGGCCAGTGTGGCTAGAGGGTGCTGGAGAAAGGGAAGGATACGGTCACCGAGAGACAGGCTCAAGCCAAACCTATATACTTTGTGAGCATATCAAAGTGTGCATTTATTCTATGTGGAGTTTGGACGGAAAGCTGTTGGGAGATTTTAAGCAGAGGAGCAGGGGAGTGCATTCTGACTTCCATGTGAGATTCAAGAATGGAATCAGAAGATTACTGGAGGGTTGATTTCAGTAATCTATGAAGGAGACAGCTGGCTTGGACTAGAGTAGTGTTAGTAGAGAGAGTGGGAAGTGGATGGACTTGCAATTTGTATGGAGGCAGATTTAACAAGTCTTACTATTGAATTGGATGAGGAAACCCTTTTAATTTTTGGTTTGAGTAACTGGGTTTGTGGTCTTACCATTTATTTATAGAGAGAAGAATGAAAGACAATCTAATTGGGGGATATAAAATAAAAACAACAACATAAAAAATGAGAAACAGAGACACACACCAAAAGAAAAACTTTAAAACACTTCAATTTTCCACTGACCAAGAAGAGAAAAGTAAAAATATAAAAAAAGACCAGGTTCGGAGTAATAAAAATATGTATTTAACCTTATATCATTTTAAAAGAGAATATATCTTTTGTTCCAAGGCTCATGAGGCATTTACATAAATTATCTGTGTATTAGGCATGAAAGGAAATGTCAAAAAATTCTAACATATGGAAATAGTAGAGACCAATTTTACTATAGTACAATAAAATTAGAAATAAATTAGGAAATTCAAATAGAATTAAAATGAATACTCAAATACTTGGAAATTTAAAAGTATGATTTAGAAAATAATTCTTGGGTCAAAAAGGAGCACAAAACTACAATGTAAAAAGAAAAAAATATTGGGGCGCCTGGGTGGCGCAGTCGGTTAAGCGTCCGACTTCAGCCAGGTCACGATCTCGCGGTCCGTGAGTTCGAGCCCCGCGTCAGGCTCTGGGCCGATGGCTCGGAGCCTGGAGCCTGTTTCCGATTCTGTGTCTCCCTCTCTCTCTGCCCCTCCCCCGTTCATGCTCTGTCTCTCTCTGTCCCAAAAATAAATAAAAAATGTTGAAAAAAAAAATTAAAAAAAAAAAAAAAAAAAAAAAAAGAAAAAAATATTGTTAAAAATCTACATAATACATATAATGAATCCAAAGATGTGCTCAGGAAAACTGATAGCTTTAAACTTTTTCATTACTAAAGAAGAAAAATAAATAAATCAGTATTCAACGCCCAAAACAGAAAATGGAAAACCAAACAGATACATGAAAAACACTGTAGGGAAGTAACCATACCAGAAAGAAAGACCTAAAATGAATGAAATGATAAATCCAAGGGTAGTTTATTAGAAATGGCAAAAATACATGAATTATGAGCCAGAAGAAAAATAAGAAAACAAACTTATACCATATTAGAAAAGGTATTAACAAATGAAAACATACGCTATACACAACATTATAATGAGTGAGAAAATTTGGTCTAAACATACCCATTTCTAGGAAAATATAAAATATGAAACTTGAGCCAAGAAGAAAAATAAAAGGAGAAATTTATAGAATAACTTTCTTTTATGTCTCCAAGCCACAGATAAGTTCTAGGTGATTTATACTGTTCCAGAGCATAAGGAAAGAAAGCAAACTTCATAATGTTTTAAATGAATTCAGAAAAACTCAAAAACATTATTTTTCAATGGAAACAAAAAAAGTACAATTTCAGTCTAGGCCCATTTGTAAATATTCACATGAGTATCCTAAATAAAATGTTAGCAATTAGAATCCAGGAAAACATAGAAAGTCTTATAAATTCATGATCATAAAGATTCCTTCCAAGAATGCTACAAATGATGATTATTTTAACGAGTAAAAGGGGAAATATTATCATCCCTAATGATTTCTCAAGAAGTATTTGGTAAAAGTCACTATTTCTGATTTTTTTTAAAGGATTATGTGGGTTGTACCACATACACACATACACACACACACACACACACACACATACATACACACACTCATGGTATATATTTTATACATAACACTAAAAGTCTGTGTTGAACTTAACTGTGTATCAAACAGACTAATTCTGGGAAATATAGTCAAATAAACTTAGGAATTTTTCCATTAAAATGTCTTTATTACAGGTTTATAAAATGTAAAAAGCACAATAAAAGCCTTACGACACTGTATAAAAGAAACTTGTTTAACTGTAATGGATAAACCAACAAAAAACCTTTTTTTTTCAGTGCACTATTAACATGTCCTGAAAGACTTTTCATCATGATCAGTTTTGAATTTATATACTATAAAAGTTCCATTAAGATCAAGAGCGTCAGTGTCATGTTAGCCATTGCCACTAGACAATAGAATGAAACACAATATTTTGATATTGAAAATAAATAGGTGAAATTATAATTTTTGTAGATAATATAATTATGTGGAATTTTCCAGAGAATACTAAAAAAATATGAAGTACATTAAGAGTTTATAAAAGTGGCCAATAACAAAATTAACATACAAAACTATACTTTTCTTTATAAACAGTAATTAATTAGAAAATAAAGGTCATAAGCTACGATATTAAAAACAAAATATTAAATTATCTCGATAATAATAAACTTAGAAATAAATATGTAGAACTTTACTTTGAGGAAAACTCTGAAACTACCAAGCACCATAAGGAAGACTTAAATAAAAAGACAGTTCTTAGTTCTATAGTTAACGCTAAATATTTTTAAAATGTAAATTCTCCTGGAAAGCATTTATAAATGTATATAATTCCATTTAAAACACCAACTGGGGGCGCCTGGGTGGCACAGTCGGTTAAGCGTCCGACTTCAGCCAGGTCCCGATCTCGCAGTCCGTGAGTTCGAGCCCCGCGTCAGGCTCTGGGCTGATGGCTCGGAGCCTGGAGCCTGTTTCCGATTCTGTGTCTCCCTCTCTCTCTGCCCCTCCCCCGTTCATGCTCTGTCTCTCTCTGTCCCAAAAATAAATAAAAAACGTTGAAAAAAAATTTAAAAAAAAAATAAAACACCAACTGGATTTTTTGTAATTTAATAGAAAATGATTTTAAATTTTAACTGGCAGTATAAATTCTGGAAAATGTTTAAGAAATTCTGATGAAAGAGAGAGTAAGGAGATATATGCTTTCAAATAGAAAAAATATAAAATAGCAGTCATAAAAATTACTGTATGCTGTAGGAACAAACTGACATTAATGGAAAGGACCAGAGAAACCATGAGTAAGCACATCAGTGTGAGAGTTTAGTGTGATAAATATGATATCTGATGTCAGGTGGAGGGGTGCAGGATTAGTTATGCAAAAAAGGTGGTGAAATAATTGAGGAGCCCATTGAAGAAATGAAACATCCCCAACAAATTGTAGGTTGATTAAATGTTTGTAGAAAATTAAATTATTAGATAATGCATAAATCAAAATTTTTATAATGTTGAGGAAGTTCCTTCTAAATTTTCTTTTTTTTAATTTTTTAAATTTTTTTTAAATTTTTTTATTTTTTGCACTGTTGGTGGGAATCCTTCTAAATTTTCAAGCATATTGTACACATGCACAAGAGAAGAGAGAGAGAGAGAGAGAGATAGAGAAACAGAGAGAGAGAGAGAGAGAGAGAGAGAGAAAGAAGAAAAACATAAAAGCAAGGATGAATAGATCTTGATAAAATAAGAAGAGAGAACTTGTGACCTGCAGAAATATAGTAAATGAGTTTAAAAATAACCTCAGGAACCAGGAAAAATACTTGCAACATGTATAATAGATGAAGAGCTAATTTCTCTAATATTAATAAATACATTAAAAATAAATTTAGGGGTGCCTGGGTGGCTCAGTCGGTAAGCATCCGACTTCAGCTCAGGTCATAATCTCACGGATCATGGATTCCAGCCCCACATCAGGCTCTGTGCTGACAGCTCAGAGCCTGGAGTCTGCTTCCTGCTCTGTGTCTCCCTCTCTCTCTGCTCCTCCCCTGCTAATGCTCTGTCTCTCTCTTCTCTCAAAAAAAAAAAAAAAAAAAAAAAAAAAACCAATAAAACATTAAAAAAACTTTTTTAAAACAAATTTAAAACCATACATACCATGATAGGAAAACAGGCAAAGGAGATGAAAGGCATTTCAGAAAGGAAAAGCGTAAATGACCAATGAATATTTGGAAGGATATTCCACTTTATCAGTAATCAAAGAAATGAAACTATCAATGAGTATTTTGAAGAGAAGCACATAACAAAACTCATTATTTTGGAAACGTGAGGACATTCTTACTTGAAATACACATTTGAGCAACTTTTCTAACAGTGTTTAAAATGCTTATCAAATGTAAAACATATATTTTTTAGTCTAGCGATCCAACTGCTATATTAATTAAACCAAGAAAATAATCCTGCAAGTATGTCAACACTCATAAATGAGGATGATGATGTGTGGTTTTACTTTGGTGTGCTCTGTCAGCTTTCACATCGGTGTTCTGATATCTTCAACCAAAGAATTCCGATTTCCTTCTTTATGTTTAATATAAAAGTAGAAACAACTGCATGTTTGTCAAGGGAAGCAAAAGAAGTAAGTATAGTACTGTAAATGAAACAGGGGAGGTCGATAAAGGGGATTAAGAGGACATGTGTGACATGCCCTGAGTAATGTACAGAATTGTTGAATTACTATACTGTACACCCGAAACTAACATAACATTGTATATTAATTATAGTTCAGTTTAAAAAAGAGAGAGAAGTAAATGAAATCTATACTATCATTGAGATCAGTGAGACAAATCTTTTACTGACATTGTTTAATAAAAAAAAAAGATTAGAAAAACAGTATGTACAGTGTATTTACTTAAAACTCTTGACTGTATATCCATGAAAAGAAAACTGTTCAGAAACAGGTTCAGCTAATCATTTAGAGGGTTTTTTTTTTTTTTACCTCAACTGTGGAATTTGGAGTGATTTTTTCATTTCATCTCTGTATTATTTGATTTTTTTAAACAAATACTATCTATTACTTTTACAATTATTAACACTACAAAATATGTAAATTTAGAGAAAAAGGGATATGTCTAAGTAACATAATTTTAAAGTGGAACAGAAAGAAAGTAATTATGGAAAAGGCCTTCATATCGAGACCAAAGTCTACAATAGTTTTAGAATGGAGAGAAGCTAGATTGTAGGATTTTAAAAAAAGAAAAAGAAGAGCTATAAGAGATACATTTGGAACTTAGACTGGTTTTTCTTTTCCCCGTATTCCATTACCTCTTTTGTACTGCTCCAGCTTTCTCATCTCTTTTCCGCATTTTCTGCATTTCAATATTTAAAAAAAAATTTAATGTTTATTTTTCAGAGAGAGAGACAGACACCGAGTGTGAGCGGGGGAGGGGTAGTGAGAGGGGGAGACACAGAATCTGAAGCAGGCTGCAGGCTCTGAGCTGTCAGCACAGACCCTGATGTGGGGCTCCAACCCATGAGATCATGACCTGAGCCGAAGTCCAAGGCTTAACTGACTGAGCCACCCAGGCGCCCCTCTGCATTTCAATATTAATCTCCTCTCCTTCTTTACCTTAGAGATGACACCTGGTGGTATGCTATCTAGCTCCCCATTTCTTCTCTCACATTCCACTAAATGATCCATACCACCCCCTCACAAAGAGGTGTGCAAGCATAGGAAATGTTTTATGTAGGTTAAAAATGCACAAACAGGGTCTTGGATAGAAATACCATGCATTGGAGCAAGAAATATATTGATTTAAATGCTGCTTTGTTAGGGGTTTTTTCTTCAAAACCGATCCCTACCTTTTTAACACTTTATGTTATCCTTCTTCTTTGCTTCTGTCCAATTTCTTCTCTATTGCTTGCTATTTTCTCTATGGCCTGCAGACTTTCATCCATCTTTCACACTTACCCTCCACCCCTGCTTTCATTCTTTCTTTTGATAGCTGTTTCCTTCCATTTTGAACCTATGTAACATGTTAAAACTGGAGGCCTAGAGTTGTTCTTCTGAGTGTAAAAGGTAGTAGGTAGAACACAGTAATTAGTTTTTGTTTATAGTAAAGACAGCACATCAAAAAGAATAACAATGGGTGAACTAAAGAAAAAAGACCACACAGAGTCAATACCACCTGATAAACTGCACACACTGGGAAGTTAACCTCGTAATGAAGGAGTTGTGTTTATGCTTTCATGTTTTCTAACGATAGTGCTGTAAGAATCACCGTTTTGCAGGGAAGAGAATGCGTCTTATTATATAGCAGTACAGTTAACCTTTAAATGCTGGGGTGGGGTTAGGAGGGTTGACCTCCCCCTCCCCCTGCACAGTGGAAAATCCATGAGTAACTTTTGACTTTCCCAAAACATAACGCTAATAGTCTACTGTTGACTAGAAGCCTTACTGATATCATAAACAGTTCATTAACACATATTTTGTATGCTACATGTATTATATACTATATTCTCACAATAAAGTAAGTTAGAAAAGAAAATGTTATTATGAAAATCATAAGAGGGAGAAAGTACATTTACATAACCATGCTGTACTTGGGAAAAAAACCCCAAGAAACAAAAACTGTGTGTAAGTGGACCTGTGCAGTTCAAACCGGTGGTGTTCAGGGATCAACTGTAATTAGTTCTTATTCATAGTAAGTCCTAGTACACTGCCTCCTCCCTCCCTTATTTCCTCCAAGCCCTGTGATTCTCTCCCTCCAGGTGATGCTTTGGATCATTTCACTTCTTTCCATCTCCCATCCCCACTCACAGCAGACGCCTCCCAACAGGCCTCCCCATCTTCTATCTGGACCCTCTAAAACCCATTCTACACACAGCAGCCAGGGTTATCTTTAAAAATATTTATATGATCATAGTAATCCTTACCTTAACACCCTTAAATGACTTCCAATCCTACTTAGAAGAGAATTTAAAGTTGTTAAAATTTAAAAATTTAAATTAACATGTTGTATGATGTCCTGCATGACCTTGCCTGGGCCAGCTTCCATGACTTCCTCCCAACACTGAGCCCCTCATTCACTGACCTCCAAACTCACTGGTCTTCTTTTAAGGTCTAGATGGGCCAACTACTTCCTACCTCAGGGCTCACATGCAAGCTGATATCCCTCGGTGATTCTTCCTTCCCACTCTTCACCTGGCCAACACTTTTCCCTCAAGCCTCACTTGCGGCAGATTTTGTGGTTCTCTTGCTCATTACCTCTTCCAATCTCTTCTGGTATAGCATCCTGACTGCATTACTCATACAGCTTTGCTGTCTGAGTTCTGAATGCAATTTATGTTTACCAAACAGAAGCTCTCATGGAAGGCTTGAATCCAGAACTGAGTTAACTGGAGAGAAAAGCAGGGTTTGAGGCGACCATTTTTATGAAGCAGAGCTTAGCCTAGGGGATGTGGTTCTGGGGTCAGCAGTAAGAATTATCAGCTCTCTGATTCTGGCAGAAGTAGTAGCTCCTTTCATGGTCCATCTGTGGTATGGCTTTGGGGACCATTTATGGCAGCTCATTCTAGGGACTATAGCTGAACCACTCATTCTGAAAGCCATTTAATACCCTGCAATGAATACTTTTGCATTTAAGGCTACCTAACACAGATTCTGTTATCTATGGCTGAACCTTGACTGTCCCTCCTCAATCTTCAATCAGACTCCTCAGTTGTACTCTTTAATTATATTTGACATTTCTTTCAGAGCACTTGTTCTAATTTGTAATTACATATTTACTCATGTGTTGGTCTGTCTCAATTGTTAGATTATCAGCTTCATGAGAACATAGTAAGTGCTTAACACACAACTGTTGAAGAAATTAATAAAGCAAAACTATATTGAGATTCTTCTTTACTTACTGCTTGATTACCTGCTTTCCTTAGGTTCTAGAACGGTAGATATATTGGTTGTTTGGATATAACTGCTGTTAGTGATTGTCATTATTCATTCTGCATTCACCCAAAGTCATCTTGTATTGTTTTACCCTGGCAATACAGACTCCATTAGAAGTTCCTTCTTGAATCTGATCTTGCTACAATGACTAGGGTTAAACTAAGTTTCCCTAACATCCACTCTTGGATATGAAAGAATGTATATTTTGCAGAGAAAGTGTGTAAATAGTGGAGTACAATAAATCTGATATGAGATTTGGACAATTAGGCTAATGTGTTCCTGCTATACAAAGTCTTATTTGGGTTTTTTTTTTTTTTAGTTTATTCTGAGAGAAAGAGAAACAGAGAGAGAGAGAGTAGGGAGGGGCAGAGAGAGAGAGAGAGAGAGAGAGAGAGAGAGAGAATCCCAAGTGGGCTCCACACTGCAGCATGGACCCCGATGTGGGGGTCGAACTCACAAATGTGTGAGATCATAACCTAGGCTGAAATCAAGAGTTGGACGCTTAACCAACTGAGCCACCCAGGTGCCCCTTTGGGTTTTTGATATCCAACTAGAAGAAGAAAAAAAAGGTTAGTGACAGGAAAGAGCAGAACATTATTGAAACTTGGTTTCCTCAGTTGTATCCTATGTCTTTCACATTAGACAAATTTTTACAGGTGTTTCATGTTAAAGGATGAAACATAGTTAGACCTAGAAAATCATCCATTATGCTATATTTCATATGAAGGAGGTCAGTGGGTAGATAGCACAAGATGAAACAGAAGGAAATAAGACAGCTAAATCATGCAAAGAATGAGCTAGCAGACTCAGAAAGCTTACCTTTTATGAATGGCATGTACAAGTGTTCATGTGCAGATCTAGGTCATCTTTTGGTGACCTTTGAAGAGAGCAAGCCTGCTCCTCTTCCTGGATTCCTTATATCAGTGAATGAAATTACCAACCTAGGAACCCAGACATTAACCTTGATTCTTCCTTCTTTCTTATGGATTCAACTGCTTCATCCAATTTGATCAATAACCACATTCTTTAAATTTCCCTTTTCTTAACCTTTTTTTTTGGCTCTAATTTGACAGTATTAATAAAACAGCCTCCTAATTGGTTTTCCATCACTTCAATTTAGAATGATATGCCTAAAATCCAAATATTATCATATTACTCCCTGCTTAAAATCCTTTAGTGGCCTCCCTTTTTAGTCAGGCAAGACACTTTATGACCCCTTCTCATGCCTTACCACTCCCCCACCCATGCCCTCTTTCTACTATCTTTACTGAAATACTTTAAATTCCCAGAAGGCATTGGATCCTCTCCCTACTCCCCATCCCCCCAGGTTTTTGCACTCACTGCTCCATATCCCTGTTTCCCATACTCTTTGTTTGGCTGACTTCAACTCAGTTTACAGGATTCCGTTTAGATATCACTTCTCTAAGAAACATTTCCCAAACCCCAGTGCTTGGGTTACACTTAAACTTCATGGTTCTCTAAAAAATTCTATCCCTATCATAATTCATCATCCTTCTGAATTTGCCTCTTGACTTGTCTTCTTGTCCATTAGGATTAGGTTTTGTTTAATATTAAAAAATAATAACAGTGACTTAAACAAGTTGGAGGCTTATTTTTATTTATACAAAGGAAATCAATAAATGGGCAGTCCTGTGCTGGTGTGTCAACTTCAAAGTCATCATGTTTCTAGGACCCTTCTATTTTTTTAAACTTCCACAACACATGGTTTCCATCCCTAGGTTGCCGCATGTCCAGGAGAACTCCAGCAATTATGTCTCCCTATCAGACAGTAGGAAGGAAGAGAAAGCAATGGATAAAAGATGGATTTACTCTGTTTAGTTTCCTTCTATAGCGCTTTCCTGGAAGTCTCACCCAATACCTTACCTTACTTTTTATTGTCTACCCTTAGCTACAGGGGTGACTGGGAAGTGTTACTTTTTCATTGGGCACATCGATGCTTGCCTTTACATGGTAAGGAAGAAGGGAAGGAGGGATTTTGAGTAGACAGCCAGCAATCACTGCTACGCTGGGCTATTTCTTCTTCAAGGGCAGGACTATTTGTTTTGTTTTGTTTTGTTTTTTGCATTGTCCTCAGACCTGAGCAGCACACCACACACTGAGTAGATGTTCAATAAGTATTTGCTGAGCCAAATGCATAAATGGTTTAAAAATAAATAGTATAATATTGGCATGCTAACAGACTAGATTGTGCTTCCTCATATATGAAATAGAGAGTCTCCAAAGTTTTTCTTTTTCAAGTTGTGTAATTATTTTTTATTTTCTAAATAAAATCTTATCTAGAATCCGATATGGAGCAATAAAAGTGGAATGCTGGGCTTGGAGCCAAGCAGCCTGCATCTTGATTTGCTCTCCCCTTCTAGATTCCCCAGGAAGAGCCCTGTAATATCTTTTTAGTACTCCAGGCCTTCACAAATCACAATTTGAAGACAACTGGACTCATGATCCCACCAGCGCAGGAATCTCTGAATTAAGGTACTATCGTATCATCAGGAAATAATCAACCCAGTTTGTTATCGACAAAAATTAAGCCAACTCTTTTGTCCCTGACAATGATGTCATCATTCTTGGAATACTGAAATGCTATACCAAAATGCTGAAGTAAGAAAAGATGCAATTATAATGGCAAATGCAAAACATAACTTGGTGGTCTATATGGAATATTGGAAAGAAAACATACAGTCCTCTTCAGTTTCAATTTTGCCTGTTCTCAAGGTGTAACTCATATCCTAGTTCATCCATAAAGTCTTCACAGATATTCCCCGACTACCCACTTCTAAAGTAGATGTAGGGACTGGATGGAACTTGCCCATTAGATGCAGATCATGGAGTCAAGGGGAGATATAGTATAGAACACTGAGGAGTAAAGCTGGGATGAAAAAGTCAAGCAGACAGTGGGGCACAATTAATCTTCAGATGGTCAGAGAGGTAAAAATAAGTATGAGGCAAAAAGTTAAATACTAGCATAGAGTCAATGGATTTAAAAGAAAAGGTAGAAGAAAGTACGCAAAGTAGTTAGCATATAAGGCTTTTTATCGGTTAGCTCTGACCACCATTGTAATAGCTACGATTCACTTTAACTTTAATATATGCTAGCATTTAAAAAAATTTTTTTAATGTTTATTTATTTTTGAGACAGAGACAGAGTGTAAACAGGGAAGGGGCAGAGAGAGAGGGAGACACAGAATCTGAAACAGGCTCTAGGCTCTGAGCTGTCAGCACAGAGCCTGACGCGGGGCTCGAACCCACGAACTGTGAGATCGTGACCTGAGCTGAAGTCCGACTCTTAACCGACTGAGCCACCCAGGCGCCCCAATGCTAGCATTTTGATGGGAATTTTACACATGTTCTTCTTAGTCTTCATACCAACCTTGAAAAACTGCTATTACTATCCCCATTTTTATCAACAAAGTAGCTGTGGCTTTAAAAAGATCAATTCTTCGTATCTTTGATGGGAAAGAAGGAACTATAAACTTGTGGTTCAGTATGTCTTAATCCAGTGCTGCTCTATGTTCTTTCCAACACCAAGATGTTGCTGTGATTGCTGAATTATAGTGCTCTCAGAAAGGATCTTCCTCTTTCATCAGTTTGGCTAATGGCTCTTCAGAGAGGTGTTTAAGACTGCTTCTGTAAATACAGCCTTTAGGGTGAGGACTGAAAAACTTGGTATTTAATGGTAATTATTTCTATTTACTCTTACCTTATGAACTCAGAAGTCTGCACAAACATTGACTCATAAATTGTGAGGTAATGGGTGCTAAACAACATTGACATTTATTATTTTCATAGTACAGTCTATCTCCGTCTTTGATCATCTCCAAAATATACCATCACATTCCTATTGGAAGAATCTCCTTTCATGGTTCAGAAAGGGTCCTGTTTCAGTGGGCAAGGACCTTCTACTGGGACCCCCTCCTGGGGGTTAAATTATGAATTTAAGTAGTAGTTAATCAAGGAAACAAGATGCTACAGTTGTCCTGCCCCCACTGACCTATATAGTTACATCTTTCTCATCTTACATTTTCCTTTTTCCTCACTGCCTGGATCTCCACCCCCATCCATCACTGGAAACCAGGTTGAACCCAGCAGTGACTAAATCTCTGAACCATCTCACTCCAACTAATTCATTGGTTGCTGATTGACTGAAAGGCCAACTTTTCCCTTTTAGACTATTTCTGTAAAGTTCACCAGTGAATCATGTGTCATCAAATGGCCATTGAGTCTCCTTAACAGAGAGACAAATGTTACCAAAGTAGAAGCAGTTGTACTTTTTCCTGGAGAAGTTGTTAGAAAGTGTACAAAGCTTTCCACAGCTGTACAGGACTGCACCTGGAGTGGTTCAAGGCTCTATTATATCCATTTTCTGAAATATTCTTCTGGTTTGGCCTCCTTTTCAGAGGAATGTCTTGGGCTCCTTCCCACCAGCATCTCTTTCCTTCCTTCTGGCTGAGAACCATCCCCAGCCTTCTGGGCACTGATGCCTTCAAGAACAAGGTGGCATGTGAAATAAGAAATAATTAGATTAATTAATCATGTAATTTAAAGTGAATAATTTACTTTCATCTGAATTACTCAAATGTTTTAAATTTGATGGATTTTTTTGGTAACTTCAATTATATGAATCATTGGCTCGAGTTATTCTGGGTGAATAGAGATTGCCTACATTTTTAAATACAATAGGTCCAACATGTAAGAATTTGATTTTGAAATCCTATGCTACATGAATTTCAAGCTCCTCTCAGGAATATATGGAGCAAGGATAAAAAAAGGACTTATTGTGATTTTGAATAGTTCAGCCAGTCTTCACTGGATTGTTAGTATTTTTCATTTTTTTGACATATGATTAGCTAATTTTCTTCCATGCCTGTAATGATTTATGTTTTTATATGCGATCATTTCTTTGGTTATCCTTACACTCTTAGCATAGTGTTGGGCACATCCATGGCACTAGTAAAAATGTACTTTGAAACTGATTTTTTAAATAAAATATTCTAGGGGCACCTGGGTGGCTCAGTTGGTTAAGCATCTGACCTTGGCTCATGTTATGATCTCGCAGTTCATGGGTACAAGCCCCGCACTGGGCTCTGTGCTGACAGCTCAGAGCCTGGAGCCTGCTTTGGATTCTGTGTCTCCCTTTCTCTCTGCCCTCCCACCACTCATGCTCTGTCTCTCTCTGAAAAATAAATAAAAAACATAAAAAATATTTAAGGTTTAAAAATAAAATATTCTAGTGTGTGGATTATGATAAATACCAACTTCTCCTACTGGCCACTAGTGATAATAGTAGGATATATTCTCATGGAACACTTAGAGTAGGATTTTGTTTTGTGATGGACTTTCTTAAAGATAAGCAAATAATGGGCTATTTTAAAAGCTTCAAACACTTATGTTAAAATACATCTGTTTCTTAAGTGCCCTGAAAATCTTTCCCAGTCTGGGTGTTGTAAGTGGGGCTTCCCTAAAAATAAGCAAGAGTTCAAAATTGGCCATAAATAAGCCCAAAGAGAATAAATTTAAAATGTGGCTCCCTGCCATCTTGCAATGTTCTTACAGTAAATGGGAAGTGCTATGCCCCCTCCCTTAACTATTCTTTGGCTGATGGCTTTTCTTGGGAATATATTTTCCTAGAGAAATCCTACGAATGGTTGTTTCCTTGAAAGGGCGTGTGCTTTTGCTGGTGAATGTTGATATAGGAAGAAGATGAAAGAAATGTGAAGGGCTAGAAAGGCCCCACAGTTGGTGTAGGGGAAGGGGCAGGGAGAGATTCATGTTTGTTGAGTCCCTATTTTAGCTAAGTGCTAACATCTAACATAATTTTTACTCTGTTAGATGATATTATTGCCCATTTTATTGATGAATCACTGAAAATTAATGAAATTGCCTAAATTCACTTTTCTTTCAGAAAAAAGGGAAGAGGGGTGCCTGGGTGGCGCAGTCGGTTAAGCGTCCGACTTCAGCCAGGTCACGATCTCGCGGTCCGTGAGTTCGAGCCCCGCGTCAGGCTCTGGGCTGATGGCTCGGAGCCTGGAGCCTGTTTCCGATTCTGTGTCTCCCTCTCTCTCTGCCCCTCCCCCGTTCATGCTCTGTCTCTCTCTGTCCCAAAAATAAATAAAAAACGTTGAAAAAAAAATTAAAAAAAAAAAAGAAAAAAGGGAAGAATTTGAAGTTAATAGATTGAAAACAGAATAGTAGGTCTGTTAAGAAGGAACACCTATGCTGCTTCTCTTCGTCAGCCTAGAAGCAGGTCACACAGGGTTGGATCTCACTCCGGCAGACATGAGCCCTACACACCAGCTTCATCTCCTCCTGATGGGAGATGTCTGATGTCTAATTAACAAAGGACTATGCTTTTAGTACCATAATCAGAAAGGAAGGTTCACATGTAAATACCCTGAAGAAAGGCAGCACATAGCTTTCAATTAACACTCAAGTGTTAATAACAATTATGCTACTATACTTCCCAAGCATATGGTGAGCACTTGACATATAATTTCTATTTGATTCATAATCACCTTAAAAGTGTTATTTACATGGTAAATATGAAGCATTTATAACTTAGAGTAAATTATTATCACAAGGAATGGAAAGGCCAGTATTGGACACCAAATCTTTTTTTTTCCTTTACTCCCTATGGTTTATTTTTTTATAATTTATATCCAAATTAGCACATGGTACAACAATGATTTTAGAAGTAGATTCCTTAAGCCCCTTACCCATCAAATCTCTACTCTTAAATGCAGTAGTAATCATGTTTCAGCGTCGCATGTAAAATTAAAAGTGATTATTATCTGGACATTTACTGGTTTTTTTGACCACCTGACCCCAAAGGGGTATTGTTTTTTTGGTAACCTTACCCTCATTTTCCTACTCTCAGTCCAAGTGCTTTTTAGTGGTTGACTCCATTTTCAGAAACAGAAGTTGCCCCAGATGAGTCTAAAACTGGTCAGCTCGCACCATCTTCTTGGCCATAGTTATTGGTTCAAGATGGGCATGTATGGAAATGAGAACTGATAAAACACAGAACTAACATCTGGGCTTCTGAGAAAGAGAGACTTCATCTATTTCTTGCAGATTTGATAGTATGAGTGTGAAGTCGGGTGCTGCAGTTATTTTGTGATGATCAGGATGAGTCTAAAGCTGCCAATGCCTACCACCTAGAACATGGGAATGGAGAATGGTACAACTAGTCCTTATGAGTCAGAATAGAGAGATGAATCCTGATGGTCATTTGTCCCTGATTCAGACTCTACCGGAAGATATCATTATTGAAATACTCTACAATTATATGAGACAATGCTTTCCTTTTTTTGTTTATGGCAATTTGAGTTTCCTATTGTTTGGGAGTGAACAAATCCTGATATTTTAATTTTACTCAAAAGCACTAACCATAAAAGCAATTATTACACTAGTTAACTAGACTACACTAAAATTAAGCCCTTATCCATGTGAAAAGTCATCATAATTTGGAAGACAAGATCCCACACAGTAAAAAATATATAACACATAAAATTGAAGGATTAGTATCCCAACTATGTAAAGAATCTTACAAATCGCACCATAATGACAGAAAAAGTAACACATTCATTTTTATAATAAAACTGGCATATATGCACAAAAATTATTTTAAATGATTTAAATGAAACATGATTTCCTGTTAATACCACACCTCCATTCTCCTTGCCCAAAGATATACATTTTTGATCTTTTCTCTTTGCATTATTTTCTTGGTTAAACCAAAATATATACTAACATGTATACTTTATATCAGTAGAACTGTATCATGGTATGGGTATGCATATGAGGAAGGACCCCTCAGCCTGGCTGTTCCACACACAGTACATACCCCCTAGCCAATCTCTCTCTAAAAATGTTGACTTAGAGGGGCACCTGGGTGGCTCAGTTGGTTAAACTTCTGACTCCTGGTTTTGGCTCAGGTCACAATTTCATGGTTGGTGAGCTTGAGCCCTGCATTGGGCTCTGCGCTGACACTGAAGCCTGCTTGGGATTCTCTCTTTCCCTCTCTCTCTGACCCTCTGGCAGGGCTCTCTCTCTTTCTCTCTTGCTTTCTCTCTCTCTCTCTCTCTCAAAATAAATTAATAAAATTAAAAAAATTTATTTAAACATGTTGACTTAGAGATGATGGGCTTTCCCCTTAGCTGCAGGAATCCTGTGTGCTCTGAGAGTAGCCTGTTTTCTCAATTCAGTCTTCAGCCTTTCAATGTGATCTCCGGAACCTCGTCAAAATAATCAGTGCAATAATTTCACCCCTTTCAATTGTCAGTGTTGCTATCAATTCAATGTCAGTGGTACACCTCTATTTTTATTTCCATGGGATCTAAGGAAGAGAGATAAACATATTTCCCCAGTCTTTAATTTGGAAGCTATGGTAAGCAGATTTCTCAGATGGCCCCCAAATTCTCATCTCCTGGTATACGTGCTCCTCCTGGTTATCAGGCAACACTAATCTAGGTGTTGTTGGAAGTGATTTTGCAGATGTAATGTCCCAAATCAGCTCATGTCAGATTGTCTGGATGGGTCTCATCTAATCACACTAGCTCCTAAAATTTGAGTCAAGAGGTCAGAAATGGAGGAGGCCAGAGATCTGAAGCACAGGAAGGAGTCTATGCACCATCACTGGCTTGAAAATGGAGGAGGCCATGTAGCAAGGAGTGCAGGTGATCTCCAGGAGTGGAGAGTGGTCCCCAGCTGACAGTCCACAGGGATACAGTGCCCCCAGTCCTACAATCACAAAGAATGAAATTCTGCAAACAACCCGAATGAACTTAGAAGCGGATTCTTCCTCAGAGCTTCCGGAGGGCAAATCAGCCCAACTGATCTTGATATCAATTTTTAAGCCATGAGCAGAAAGCCTAGCCACATCATGCCTGGACTTCAGAACTGTGAAACTAATAAATGGATGTTGTTCTAAGCCACTGAGTTTGTGGCAACTTTTACACAGCATAGAAAATGAATAAAAAGTCTAACTTCAAATACCAATCTCAGAAGTTCTGTCCTTTTAAAAAGTTCCACAGGTATTAACCTCTCAGGTTAAGCGCTGGAATTGTACTCTACTGTCTGAAAGCAAGTCTCCTGCGGTAGATTGATTAGTGAAGAAGCACCATGGTACTGGATCAGGGTCATGATCTTTTCTCACAAGAGGAAATTTCTCAGGAGTTTTAGAAGCCTTGAAGGTTGAGAAAAACTGAGAGTCCTGCCTGGGTGGTGAACTTTTTGTCAGGTTGAATTCTAGACATTCATTCATTCAATAAGCATTTGTGAGCATTGACAACACTCCAGGTACAATAGTCTATTGGATAAAACTTGTGCAAACAACATGCAGTAAATACTGTAATAACCTTGCTAGTCAAAGTGCGAGGCACTTGGGAGTATCCTAAAAGTACTGAATCTCAGACCTCACAAGAGATCTACTGAATCAGAATCTGCATTTTAACAACACCCAGAAGATTTGTTGTTTTTCTTTTAATGTTTATTTATTTTTGAGAGAGAGAGAAACAGAGTAGGGAAGGGGCAGAGAGAGAGAGGGAGGGAGACACAGAATCCGAAACAGGTTCCATGCTCCGAGCTGTCAGCACAGAGCCCGATGCAGGGCTTGAACTCATGAACCGTGAGATCATGACCTGAGCCAAAGTTGGAGGCTTAACCAACTGAGCCATCCAGGCACCCCAAGTCAGCTTCAGTCTTATAACGATAATATTAAACATAGTCTAAGGAAGAGATATTTTCTGTCTCTTAGAAATTAAGGTGATATAACTGATTACTAATAGCATAATAATCATTGCCTTTGGCCAGTAGGTTAACTCTGAACTTTATCCACAATTAAGAAAAAAAAATGTTTTTCTTGACATTTCTATTGTCCCATCCAGCTTGCATCACATTTCATCTATTACATTCTTCATATAGCTCAGCTTATCTTCAGACTAAGAAATTATTTTGATTTATCCTAAAGAAAAGAATAGAGAGGATTTTGTGGAGATGGAACGGAGAGAGAGGACATATGTGAACAATAATGGGATAGAGCATCAGAAAGTCAAATCAAGTAAGACTGAGGGCATTATTGCAATAGATAGATGGGTTGGTCTGAGTGATTTATACATCACTTCTACACCAAAATTACTTGGAAGTTATTAAGATGGTGGGATAAACACTTGTTGAATCTGAACTATCAAATTAAATGAACTTTCATTAATTGCTTCTACCTGTAGTACCTGACTCCACCTTTCCAGAAACGCTTCTCAAATCAAACATAATTGTAGATACATGAAGATATAATTCATTTAGTATACCGCTAATCTGAAAGATGACTGTTCTATATCCAGGATGATCATAAATCTCTGGGGGAGAGATGTTTATATTTCTTTTGTATTCCAAATAACTATTTACCATATGAAAGGCATGCTTCCAATAAATGCTTATTGATTAATGAGTAAATAATTAAATACTATGGAAAAGATATATAGCTGATAATTTTAGCCTCTTAATAGGTGCTTTGGTCCTAGGTCTTTACATCCTGACTTGCCCTTGAGTCACACACATCTGCCAATCTATGAAATTAAGCCTTGAGTTTCCAATGGATTATGGTAATTATTTGAAGCTCTTTTTCCCCAACTATTTCCACATTGATGAAGCACATTCTCAGAGGTTTCAGAATTGTGCTGCTGGAGGTTCAGATAGTTTTGATCAGAACACCCTCCTTCAGGTGGTCCCCAGAAACTGAACTTCTAGTCCTGGCTTTCCAGTTGACACCTAACTGAACCTATGAATTTCATGTGTGGGAAGGGGATTGTTTGACTTTGGCAAACTCTTTTCAAGCATTTTAGCTTTAATGTGCCTATCAATGTTGATTTTAAAGAAGCATTATTATTAAGGATCAATAGCTTTGGAGGAATAAGTAATGGGTAAATCTTTCCCCGTCTACATGCCTCTAGATACATGAATATTCTTAGAAGCTAGAAAAAATTTGCCTTTGCTAGCCTTGTAATATATTGATTTCATTGCCTGTAGTCAGATAGGCCTGACTTAGCCTTCCATTATTTTTTTCTCAGTAGCTGACCTATCAAAATCCATACTATTTTATTTTGTTTTGTGGAAAGGTAATATAGTAGAAACATGACAACTGAAGGCTTCTTCTGAATAGATGGGAATGATTTCTACCAAGCATACAGACGTTTGGTGGTTTCCTGCCATTTGTAACTCCATAGTCTCTGTACCTCACTGAATTTGGTTTGAGTCAATGATTGTATTAAGAGTGTAGTAATACAAGTTAAACACTCTCTAAGAGGAATATTGTATTTCATGATACTATTTGCACCTGGGAATTAACTGTTGCTCAGACCAGTAAAGCAGATAATCACATAACAGCTTCTTTAGAGCATAATATTGATCTTTCCCTATCTCTGCTACCATTTTAATATGAGACACATTTAACTTTGAGTTTCACATTGAGTCATAAAAGTTACCAGAAGAAGGTAATCATAATTAAAAAGTCATCTTGTACTTTATTGCAATATAAGCACAAGGTTCCAGTACATTACAAATTCAGCTTAAATTTTATACTAATATTGGCTGAGTTTTGTGTCTTCTGTTTTATGTATATTGGGCTCCCCTCAGTCTGAAAGAAATGGTTTTCTTGTAGGATAATAATGAACACCATGACATAATGACTTCATGACTTCCTGTCAGAAACCTTGCTGCTGGAGCTTGATGTAATGAAAATCGGATTTTTATGCAACTTAATTAACTGTTATCTCCCATTCTCTCCATGTAGTAAAATTAAATGAAATTTCTTCCTTAAATGATGGAAATACAATCTCTTTAATGGAAAAGTTTAATAAATAAATGTTAATTAATAAATGTAAAACAGCATACTAATTTTTTATTTTTTAAAAAAGTATTTTATTAAATAAAAGATGCATTTAATTTGGAAAGAAAGATGTATTTAATTTAGAAAGAAAAAAGTCAATTTCAGGGGGAAAAAGTCTGCCTTTGGATATATGATTTGGTAGCTCATGAAAAATATTGGGGTTTTTTTCCCCTGAAACCTGATCTCTCAAACTACATTATCCTTACCTCAGAATCCAATTGTTTTGTATACTGAATAAATTAATAAAAGAGATGTAAGTTTTCTTTAAAAGAATCTTTGACACACCTTAATTCAAGAAAAGAAGCAACTTAAAGAGAATTTTTTTTTTTTAGGTAATTTTAATGATTAACAATTGTTTGGGCAAAGAATTCATTTCTCAAATGCTACTACTTCGGTTGGTTTAATAAAACAAGGAAATTCGTAAGACATAATTTTTACAGTTTTGTTTATGTTTATTTATTTATTTTGAGAGAGAGAGAACACGTGTGTGCAAGAGTGAGCAAGTGCAAGCAGGGAGGGGCAGAGAGAGAGGAGAGAGAGAATGCTAAGCAGGTTCTATATTGATACCTCAAGAACCTGAGCAGAAATCAAGAGTTGATTGCTTACCCAATTGAGCTATCCAGGCACCTGCAGCATGCCTCAATAGGTTAAGTGTCCGCCTTTTGATTTTGGCTCAGAACGCAGTCCCAGGATCCTGGGGTCAGGCCCCTCTTTGGGCTCCACCCTGTACATGGAACCTACATGGAGCTTGCTTGAGATTCTCTCTCTCTCTCCATCCTTCTCCCCCACTCATGTTCTTTCTCTCTCAAATAAAAAAATTTTTTAAATAAATACTATGTTTGAACATCACATGTTTTAGAGCTACTGATGAGTGCAATAGGGAAATAAAATAACCAATGTAAATATTTGAAAAGATTAAATGGCATTATCTTGTTTTGCAAATTACATGATATAAATCTGAGGGATTCTAGTAACACTAACTTATAGAATGATAAAGAAGACTAAATACACTGCTGTATACCAATTGATTGTATACAAGATTGATAGTTTTTCTTTTTTTTTTTTTTTAATTTTTTTCAAAGTTTTTTATTTATTTTTGGGGCAGAGGGAGACAGAGCATGAACGAGGGAGGGGCAGAGAGAGAGGGAGACACAGAATCGGAAACAGGCTCCAGGCTCCGAGCCATCAGCCCAGAGCCTGACGCGGGGCTCGAACTCACGGACCGCGAGATCGTGACCTGGCTGAAGTCGGACGCTTAACCGACTGCGCCACCCAGGCGCCCCAAGATTGATAGTTTTTCTGTATACTAGTAATAAATACATAGAAATTAAAACTTAAAATACCTCCTTTTGTGTCTAGTTTCTTGCACTTCCATAATGTTTCCAAAGTTCATCAGTGTTGTAGCATGTATCAAGTTCATTCTTTTTAAGTAAAATTCTATTGTATGAATAGTCCTAATCTTTGTTCATCTATTATATTTTGATGGACACTTAGGTTCTTCCTAGAATTCATTCCTTTTTATAGCTTAATATTTCACTGAATGGATATACCACATTTTGTTTATCTATTTTTCAGTTGATGGACATTTGTATTGTTTTTACTTTTTGGATATTATGAATAATGCTACTATGTACATCTACAAACAATTTTTTTTGTGAACATGTTTTCAGTTATTTTGGGTATATACAGAGGACTGTAATTTCTGGGTCATGTGGTAAATTCTATTTAACTTTTTGAGGAAATGCTGAACTTCTCTACAGTGGCTACACCATTTTACATCTCCAGCAGTAATGTCTGATGGTTCCAATTTCTCCATACCCTCATTAATACTTGTTCTCTTTCTTTCTTTCTTCTTTCTTTCTTTCTTTCTTTCTTTCTTTCTTTCTTTCTTTCTTTCTTTTGTCAACCTAATGTATATTAAATAGTATCTCATTGTGGTTTTGATTTGTATTCTCCCAATGATTAATGATGTTGAACATATCTTTCCATATGCATGTATCTTCTTTAGGAAAATGTCTGTTCAAATTCTTTCCCTCTATTCAAGTTGGGTTATTTGTCTTTTTATTATTGAGCTCTAAGTGATCTTTATATATTCTAGATATTAGACTCTAATCAGATATATTATCTCCCATTGCAGGGGTTATCTTTTTACTTTCTTGATACTATCTTTTCATGTACAAAAGCTTTTAATTTGATGAAGTCTAATGAACGATTTAATTTTTAAGAAACTAAATAAGGGGGCACCTGGCTCAATCGGTTAAGTGGTCAACTCTTGATTTTGGCTCAGGTTCATGAAGTTCGTGAGATGGAGCCCCTCAATGGGCTTTACACTGAGCTGTGGGGTCTGCTTAAGATTCTCATTCTCTCTCTCTCTCTCTCTCTCTCTCTCTCTCTCTCTCTCTCTCTGTCTCTCCCTCCTCCCCCCACGCCGTCCCTCCCATGTTTGTGCTCTCTCTCAAAAAAAAAAAAGAAAGAAATTTAATAATGAAGAGCATTTCATTTTTACACACATATTAAACATTATAGGTCTCTTCATTTCTGTGAGTACACAATTACTATCTGTTAAACATTTTCCTCCAGCTCTGAGATCTTCCTAACATTTTGTGTGTGTGTGTGTGTGTGTGTGTGTGTGCGCGCGCGCGTGCGCGTGCACACGCACGCGCGTAGTTCTGCTAGTGACAAGGTCCTTCAGGTTTTATTTATCTAATAATGTAATGGAGGGAGGTGAGATAATTAGCTTTGCTATTTAAAATCTCTGTACTGTAATGTTTTACTTTTTACAACAAGCTTCTTTTAGTACTATCAAACAATAAGAGTTTAAAAAGAAAAACATTCAATTTCAACAAGGGTTGAATTTATTCATTAAGACAATGTTCTTATATTAACAGGTTACTCATTACAAAGAAAAGAGATAACAAAATTTTGTTTGATCTCTTATTTTTTTCCAGCTTACTGAGTTTTTTGTCCCTCTATGCACTAATGTTAGCTATTCCTCAAAAACTCACTTATTGAATATATTCTAAATAATACATCTACTAAGGCATTTCTGAGAGGGGCAAATAAAGTCAAGATGGGAAAAAGATTCAAAGAAAATTAGGTCAACCAGTTCTATTATTATGATTACATGAGTGGAAAGGTTTCAAAATGGAACTTATTTTCTAACTTACTATTCTTTAATGTCAAATTTTCTTACATATATTCAATGATAATGGTAAGAGCATGGAATGATGTTGATAATATAAAGTAACTTTTCATTCCCAAACGCGTAACTTTAAAGAGTAAGAGAAGCTCTACAGAGAAAAAAGTTGAAAGCAATATAAAAGTATTCTCGTCTCCCAGACACTTGAGAATTATTCATAATGCTACTTTTCATGATGCTATCATGATGCTGATTATTCATGATGCTATCATAGACATTTCCTGTATGCAGTCTGGAGGAAGAAGTAGAAAAGTAATTCAGTTTTATTATTTAGGCTATTTATAGTCTTAGGTGAGCAACTGGTATTTCACAAAGTGAGTTATGTTTTGACAGATTGAGGTTCTTCACGTAGGTGATGAAAAAAGATAATTAATTTCTAAAAGTGAATTTAATCCACATAGGCAACTTATCCGTACGTTGCAATTTGGAGGAGGAATGGTACTGTGAAGTGAAAGATTTGTTATTTCTATCCTCTGTAACTGGATGATTTATTTTGTAAGTGCGTGTGTATTACCTGTAGTGTAGCAACACTGGACATAAAATTAGAATACATAACTTTGAGTCTTGGATTTTTTCTTAATTAGTGGGATAAGCATGAGTAAGTCATTTAAACATTTCTAAACTGAGGAGAACCTGGGTGCCTCAGTCGTTTAAGTGTCCACCTTCGGCTCAAGTCATGATCTCACAGTTCATGGGTTTGAGCCCTGTGACAGGCTCTGTGCTGTGTGCTGACAGCTGACCTATCAGGTAAGATTAATGAGAGATCAAAATAAGATAATGTTTATCAAGGCAGTTCATAAAACTCTATACAAATAAATGTATCATTATCCCCTCACTCATCATTGTACCATTCTCTATCCATGGGCTTATTCTTTAATGATTATCCTTATGATAGTTTTCTGAATATAAAAGTCATATTTTCTGTAAGCAAAAATACAAATAATTAAATACCTCCACCAAATAATAAATGTTTGGCTACCTTTCCATCTAATTATTACTGGTAATTATAGACAGCTTTTAAAAATGTGTATTATTAAATATATGATCTTCATAGCATTTCATTATGTTTTATTTGGCATTACACTATGAATATTTTCCCATGTCCTTAACTATACTTTAAGCAATCTAATGACTGTATAGTATGTCATCATATAGTATACAACCTATTTCATTGGTTCTCTCGGGTCAAACATTTATAGTTTAAGACTTTTGTGACATACTCCCAAACTATTCTTACTTACTATTTCATCATCAACATTTCACAATAAAAGAGGTCTATTTCTTAATGGAAACCCCACCCCAAACTGGGTATTATATAATTTTTCTTACTACATTGTTATCTTAAATTGATTTTAATAATTTATGTGAACTATTGCAATAGCTTCATAAATTATCTTCTCTTTCTACCCTTACTATCAATAAATTCTCATAACAGTAACCTTTAAATTTTAAATTATGAAATATTTTTACCAGATTTTAATTTAGATATAACTTACATATAAAATTTGTAATTTAAAGCATATGATTCAATGGTTTTTAGCCTATTCACAAGATTGTGTAACCATTACCACAGTCTAATTGAAGAATTTTTTTATCAAAAGTACTTCATACCTATTAGCAGTCACTTCCCATTCCTTTTTCTTCCATTCTCTGTCAATGACTAATCTAATTTTCATCTCTATGATTTCGCCTGTTCTGGATATTTCATATAAATGGAATCCTAGAGAATGTGGCTGTGCAGGAAAAAGCACATCAGGCTTAGGTTACTCAAACTGTGCACATGACCAAGAAAGGTCTATTTTCAGAATTGCCCCTTGGCCAGCTCCTGGGATCTGAGTTCTGAGCCCTTGCAGTGTTCAACCTGGTAACTCTTTGTATGCCAGCAGACTTGGACCATGCTGTATCATTTGCCTGTATACTTTATGTTAACTATATGATTAGTGTGAAACCTATTTTTTTGCTCTGCAGATCTGGAGTCTGAGTAGCTGAATGTGAGTACATGAGTAGCTGAATCTGAGTAGCCTATGTGACTGACCCTGAGTAAAAATCCTGGATATCAAGGCTCATGTCAGCCTCCCTAATGGACAACACTTTGCATCTGTTGTCACACACATCTGTTGCTGTGAGAATTAAGTGCATCCTATGTGACTTCACCAGAGGCATTCACTTGGAAACTTACACATGGTTTCTCCTCAACTTCCTCATATGCACTTTTTCCTTTTGCTTTTCATTGGCATCCTTTTCTGTAGTAAATCAAAACCATGAATAATATAACAACATCTGGTTCTTTTGAGTTTTTCTAGTGAGCCATCAAGTCTGAGGATGGTCTTGGGAACCACTGACAGAGGGAATTTAGTGTTTGGCTTCTTTAATTTAGTATAATGTTTTCAAGGTTTATCCATACCATATGTATGAGTACTTTTTATCTTTTTTATTTCTGAATAATATTTCATTGTATGGATATACCATATTTTGTTTATGAATTTCTCTGTTAATGGACACTTGGGTTATTTCTACTTTGGGGATATTATGAACAGTACTGCTATGAAAATGCATGAACAAGTTTTTTCTGTGAACTTATGTTTTCAATTTTCTTTTGTATATAACTAGGAGTGGAATTGCTGGGTCATATGGTAACTCTATATTCAACTTTTTGAGGACCTGCCAAATTGTTTTTCACAGCAATGCATCATTTTATGCATTGCACCCCTACCAGCAATGGATGAGAGCTCCAATTTCTCCACATCCTCACCAACCTTCGTTTTCTTTCTTTTTTTATTATGACCACCCTAGGGGGTGTGAAAAGGTATCTTGTGGTTTTGATTTGCATTTCCCTAGTAAATATTGATGTTGAGCATCTTTTCACATGATTATTGGTTGCTGTATATCTTCTTTGAAGAAACACCTACTCAGATCCTTTGCTCATCTTTAAATTGGGTTATTTGCCTTTTTATTGTTGAGTTGTAAGAGTTCTTTATATATTCTGGATACCAGACCTTTATTATATATATGACTTACAAATATTTTCTCCCATTGTGTGGGTTCTCTTTTCATTTACTTGATGGTATCCTTTGAAGCACAAACAGTTTTAATTTTGATGAATTTATTTTTTCCTTTGTTTCTTGGGCTTTTGATGTCATATACACACTATATTAAACATTCAGAAAAAAATAATACGGCATGTAATTATGTACTCAAAACAGTTAACATTTTTCTGCAGTATTTGTGTTTTTTTAAGAAAGTAACATGTGACTTAACATCTATCTTTTCCTGTTTTTGTTTTCACTCAGAGTATATAAAAATCCTGAAGCTGATATGTACCATTTCCTCCTAAATTATTTTCAATAATTTTATGATATGGGTAAAAATCTTCAGTTAATTATAGCATTATTTTATTGTATAAAACATTTACATAAATGGCATCATGTGCCTAGCTTTTTATGTTTTTCTCTATATTAATGTTTTAAAAATTTATTCACATTCCCATGTAGATCTTATTTTCACCTCTGTATTGTGTTCAATTATGTAAATAAATTAGTTTATTTTTTTTCATTTTCTACAAATGTAAGATTAGGTTGCTTTCAATTTTTTTCTTCTATAAATAATGCTTTCATGTGCATTTTTGTACGTGTCTCTAAGCGCACAAGGGGAAATTTTTGGGGCGGGGGAGAGGGCAAGCAGGGGACAGGCTCTGCACTGACAGGCTGAAGCAAGGAGCCTGATGCAGGGCTTGAGCTCATGAACTGCGAGATTATGACCTGAGCTGAAGTTGGGTGTTCAACTGACTAAGCCACCCAGGGGCCCCACAAGGGGGAACATTTTTAATGCTATCTACCTAAAAGTAAAATTATTAGATTAAAAATATACTTATGATAATTTTACTATAAATTGCCAAACTGCTCTGTATAATAATTTATATCCAACTAGCAAAGTATGAGTCAAGATATTTCTACTTGTTCATCGACATTTTGTTAGACTTGTAAATGTTTACTAATGAGATAGTTATAACTTCATATCTCATCAAATTATAACTTTAATTAATCTGGGGGCACCTGGGAGGCTCAGTCAGTTAAACCTCTGACTCTTGATTTCAGTTTAGGTCATGATCTCATTGTTGTGAGGTCAAGCCCTACACAGACTCTGTGCTGACAGTATGGAGCCTGCTTGGGATTCTCTCTCTCCCCCTCTCTCTCTACACTTCCCCTGCTCATGTTCTCTCTCTTTCTCAAAATAAATAAATAAACCTTTAAAAATAATTGGAATTCCTAAATGTCCATCAACTGATGAATGGATAAAGAAATTGTGGTTTATATACACAATGGAGTACTACATGGCAATGAGAAAGAATGAAATATGGCCCTTTGGAGCAATGTGGATGGAACTGGAGAATGTGATGCTAAGTGAAATAAGCCATACAGAGAAAGACAGATACCATATGGTTTCACTCTAATGTGGATCCTGAGAAACTTAACAGAAACCCATGGGGGAGGGGAAGGAAAAAAAAAAAAAGAGGTTAGAGTGGGAGAGAGCCAAAGCATAAGAGACTCTTAAAAACTGAGAACAAACTGAGCGTTGATGGGGGGTGAGAGGGAGGGGAGGGTGGGTGATGGGTATTGAGGAGGGCACCTTTTGGGATGAGCACTGGGTGTTGTATGGAAACCAATTTGACAATAAATTTCATATATTGAAAAAAAATAATTGGAATTAATCTGTTTATTAGTAAGATTGGTCCTCATATTTACTGGCTATTGAATTTCCTTTCTTATAAAATTTTTGTTCATATTATTTGACCATTCTACTACTGCTTTTGCTCCTGAGAGCTTTTTATAGATTTGTTACAGTTTTTAATATATTCTGGATATTAATGCATCACCAGTTGCATGCATTGCTCATACCTGCATTTTTATTTTTATGCTATTCTTTCCAAAGAGAAGCTTTAAACTTTAGTTTATTAGTCTTTTTCTTTATGATTTGTTTTCTGTGTATTTTGAAACACATATTATGAAACCCTTCCATACCCCACCTTCATGAAAATATTATCTTATATTTCCCTAAAATTTTGAAAGATTTTATTTTATGTTTGGGTTATTAATCCATCTTGATTTGAATTTCGCATACAGTATGCACCAGGTAATTAATTTTATTTTTCCATAGAGACAGTCAAGCATTACAGCAGTATTAATAAAATAGTTTACCATTATACATCTTGGCTGATAGGTTATTTTATTTGTATAAGAAATTCTCAAGTATAAATTAGTTTCTCCATTAAGTTATTGAATACCTTACACTAAATCTATCCTTTGATTATATATTTTATTGTTCTTGTGAATGGCATCTTATTACTATTTTCATTTTAATGGGATTTGCTATTTATATTTTTTGTGCTTAATTTGCATTCAGAAAGCTATCAGTGCTATTAAAAATTTCTTCCTGAAGTACATTCTATAATAATACAGTGAGGATCTGTGCGTGGCAAATTATCTTAATCTTTGACTGAAAATGCCCTAATTTCATCCTTATTCTTGCATTGTATTTTATCCATGTATAGAAATCTTGGTTGATAAGATTTTTACCTTCAGCACTGTTGGGATAGCATTCTATAATTTTTTGGGTTTTATTTTGGTTATTGAGAGGCTGCTGCCAATCAAATTTTTTTTCTTTGTTGGTTATATGACCTTTCTTTCTGGTAGCATTTATGTTTTTCTTTTACTCTTTATCTTCATTAAAATATGGTCAAAGTTAAATTTATTTTTAATTATTATACCCAGGAATTTTTAGCTCCTTTATTTTTAGGATTCATACCTTTTATTAATAGTGGAAAATTCTGTCATTATTTTGAAAATTATGATCTTTGCCCATTCTGTCATTCTCTCCTTCTAAAATTTCTATTTTGATATGGTAGGTCTTTTCATCCTTTCTTCAATGTTTTGAATCCCTTTTTCATATTTTTCATCTCTTCAACTTCTTATGTTGTATTCTGAGTAATTTCCTCAGATATTTCTTCTCATATATTGATTATCTCTTCAGCTATATTTAATCTTTTAAACCAATCTACATAGTGTGCTAAGGTTTTTATTTCTGCAACTACTTGTTGGATTTCTGGAATTTCTCTTTATATTTTCTCAGAATTTGTCGACTATTTAAAAAATTTATACTTTATTTATTTATTTACACTATTTATGTATTATTGTGGCTTGTATTACTTTATTTATCTTCATTTATTTTAAACATTCTTCCTTTTGAGGCTCTCAGAATATTGTTTGATGATATCAAGCTCAAGGGATGCTAACCCTCCTATTTGTTGTTGTTGTTTCTGCTGACTCTTGCTCATGAGGAACTTTGTGCATTTTTGATGACACGCTTATCTTCAGTAGAGAGTTTTTCCTCTAGCAAATCCATAAAATTTGAACTGTAAATTTCTCTGCAGAGAATAGTTTGCATTTACTTCACTGGGAAATAAGCTAAGAAGAGTCTATATATTGATTTCTCAGTTTGAGGATTCCTCAACATTCAGCTGATATAAATTTCAATTCCATACCCACTGGTAGTACAGTAAATTTTATTTTTTATTCTACCTAGAATCCTATAGCTTCCATGTTCCAGTGGTTGGAGGTTTAAAAACATCACCCTTGGTGAAAAGTCTTTAGAAAAAAATCTCATCACTATCATTTTACTATTTGGGAACACAAAGCCATAGCTCTTGTTCCTACTGGGCTTATTACTTATTACTTCAGGTTTTAGCATTAGGTCTTATATCCATGTCCACATTTTTCCTAAGTCTACTCTGGTGACAACCACTGAGCTTATATTAACTAATTTTCAGTTTACTTGACATCTGTCACTTGAGGTTACTCTTTTCTTTCCTTTAGACTCTTCCATATATTTCAAATTTTGCTTTGTTTTAATTCAGCATTTCTATATGTTGTTATCAGAGAGGTTCAGTATTAAGCCAGTGTTAATGCATTTTTGTTCTAAACAGAATAGTACTCAGAGCAAAGCATGTGTAATTTCTATATTTAGAAAGCTACCGACTGCTCCTTTGTGGGCTACTATGGTCAATTTTTGTAAATTATACCTGGATTATTTAAAACAAAGAGAAAATCTCTTACATTAATAGTTTATTTAATCAAGTTTGGTATGCTTCTCCAATTCAATTTTGTAACTTTATACTTGATTTGCTGGGCTAAGTATTATGTAAAATTCACTTACCAATATTACCATACTGATGTTTATTTCTCCTTGTATTTTCAACAGCTTTTGTTTTATACTTTATTAGTATGTCTTATTGAATGTTTTCTTAGTAAAAAGTTACCTATATGTTCCATTTCTGCTTAAAACCTTATATTCAAATTTGACTCATTCTAATATTCTGATCCCTTCTTTCTTTGTGCTTGCATTTGTTGGGTAGATCTTTAAATACCTTAAAGATCCCAAGTCAAAACTGTGTCTCTTATAGACATCATATGATTCCATCTGTTTTTTGGACCCTAACTGATATGAACATATATTATTTGCATGTTTGCTATTGTTATGGCAGATGTTTGGGTCTTTTGTCATTTACTTTATGCTTAATGGCTTGGCTTCTAAAATTTTTCACTGCTATTTCCTTTGATATATAGTTGTTATTTATTTGATTTCTTCACTCTGATAATTTAGAAATATGTGCTATATTTTTATATATTTCAATAATAAATGTATACCAATATTTCTGAATTAGTAAATTTAAAAACCTAAACAATATGTGATGTCTCCCTGTATATATATTTATAGAGGTTATAGATTAACAACTTTTATATATCCTTGACTATTTTTCTAGTCAGATACAATTCTTTTTCAATTAATGCTGATAATTTATATTTTCCCTCAAATTAAATAATTTCTTAATATTTCCTTTTGTATTTTATGTATTGGTAGGGTTTTGTCTTCTTGATTAGACTTGCATAGGGATCTATTTTGTTGCCTTTACTATTGTTTCACCATAAAACTCCAATTCCTAGGTTTATCATTTAAGTTTACAGCTTTTCCTTTAAAAATGTATTATATTATTTTCTCCTTCTATTTATGTATTTTATTCTTCTTGCTTTCCTTATGTTTGTATGCTCGTTCTTTCAACTTCTTCAGTTCTTATGCATATTTTATTAACGGCTATAAATGCACTTCAGAACAGCTTTGTCCTCAGTCTCCCGATTTTGATACATATTGATCTTATTGTTGGCACAGATATTTTGTTTTATTTATTTTATTTCTTTAATATAATTTATTGTCAGATTGGTTTCCATACAATACCCAGTGCTCATCCCAACAAGTGCCCTCCTCCCTGTCCATCACCCACTTTCCCCTCTCTCCCACGCCTCATCTACCCTTAGTTTGTTCTCAGTCCTTAAGAGTCTTTTATGGTTTGCCTCCCTCCCTCTCTGTAACTTTTTCCCCTCTCCCATGGGAGGGGGAGACCTTCCCCTCCCCCATGGTCTTCTGTTAAGTTTCTCAAGATCCACATATGAGTGAAAACATATGGTATCTGTCTTTCTCTGCCTGACTTATTTCACTTAACATAATACCCTCCAGTTCCATCCACATTGCAGCAAATGGCCATATTTCATTCTTTCTCATTGCCAAGTAGTATTCCATTGTATATATAACCCACATCTTTTTTTTTTTTAATTTTTTTTCAACGTTTTTTATTTATTTTTGGGACAGAGAGAGACAGAGCATGAACGGGGGAGGGTCAGAGAGAGAGGGAGACACAGAATCGGAAACAGGCTCCAGGCTCCGAGCCATCAGCCCAGAGCTTGACGCGGGGCTCGAACTCACGGACCGTGAGATCGTGACCTGGCTGAAGTTGGACGCTTAACCGACTGCGCCACCCAGGCGCCCCAACCCACATCTTCTTTACCCATTCGTCAGTTGATGGACATTTAGGCTCTTTCCATAATTTGGCTATTGTTTAAAGTGCTGCTACACACATTGGGGTACATGTGCCCCTATGCATCAGCACTCCTGTATCCTTTGGGTAGATACCAGCAGTCGCACAGATATTTTAAATATCCTCTTTGGCCAAAGAGTTATTAAAAATAATCTTTTTAGGGGCGACTGGGTGGCTCAGTTGGTTACGCGTCCGACTTCGGCTCAGGTCATGATCTCACAGTTAGAGCCCTGAGTGGGGTTCCGTGCTGAAAGCTCAGATATGGGAGCCTGCTTCAGATTCTGTGTCTCCCTCTCTCTGCCCCTCCCCTGCTCACGCTCTATCTCTTTCTTAAAAACAAATAAACATTTCAAAAAATTAAAAAAAATACTATGTTTACCTTTCATTAAATTTGCTTATTAAAAACATCTTCTTGGGAACCTGGGTGGCTCAGTCAGTTAAGCCTCCAACTTGAGCTCAGGTTTTGATCTCACAGTTCCTGAGTTCGAGCCCTGCATCTAGGAATCCTCTGTCTCCCTCTCTCTCTGCCCCTTCCCCACTCATGCACATGAGTGCACATATGTGCGTGCGCTCTCTCTCAAAAATAAATAAGAATATTTTTAAAAGTTAAAAAGAATTAAAAACATCCTGTTCTTAAGTACAATTTGTTGTTTGTGGTTAGAATATACAATCTACTCACAATTTTTGTTTTGTGGAATTCGTAAAAGTTTGTCAACATTTTAAGATCATCTGAAAACATTGTCTATTCTGTTTGTAGGTTAGAGTCTTTTTTCTTTCTAGCAATCTACATTAACGAAGATTGTGTAAGTGCTTTAAAAAATCTGTATTGGCATGGGGCTCAGTCGGTTAAGGTCATGATCTCATGGTTTGTGGATTCGAGTCCCGAATCGGGCTCTGTGCTGAACTCTTGCTCAGAGCCTGGAGACTGCTTCAGATTCTGTGTCTCCTTCTCTCTCTGCCCCTCCTCCGTTCACACTCTGTCTCACCCTGTCTCTCAAAAATAAATAAATAAATGTAAAAAAGATTAAATATTAAAAAATCTGTATTGGCTTAACTGAAATAATAAACTTCGTTTCTTATTCCTGCAATAGTCTAAGGTGGCTATAACTGGTCTGGTGATCTGCTCCGATGATTTAGGGATCCAGTCTCCTTTTGCCTTCCTAGGGCACTACTACTCAAAGTGTAGCAATGTACAAATTGTTATCTGTCAGCAATAAAATAAGGAGCTCATAGCAGAATATAAATCAACCGCATTACTTATCACAGTGTTTAATTCAGTTGATATATTGTTCATAGCCAAACTTTTCTCCATGAAGGATGCAGTGGCTGCTTTAGGGCCTGAGAGTGCTCTACTGTATCTTCTATATCTTATTAGTAGGCCAGGAAAAGAGACAGCAGAGAGAATTGTTAGGAGACTACTTTTGGTAGTAGCCATGCCTAGAAGTGGCATATATCATTCTGCCCACATCTCACTGATCACAATTCACATGACTTCATGCAACTATAAGAGAAGCTGGAAAAATATAGGATGGCTAAGTGCCCAAGAAGAAGAAAAAATGGTTTTGTGAACATGGTAGTCTCTGCTACAACTTTTTCTGTATTTTCCATTCTCCGTGCTCATCATAGGAATATCTGCAACACTTTTTGTTCTCAATCCATTACTAACAACCACATATATATGCATTTCTTCTTACCCAAGACATAAGGATGACTTTCAACCAACACTTATTTTAAGACACAATATTGGGCTTTATTTTTCTATTTTCTTCATCTGACCTATAAATAAGCTTTTTCCCTCAGTTTATGCATACTTTTTAACAGACATCATTAGGTTGGTTCTCTGCCAACAGTAAATAACAGAACTAGCTGTGTCCATCCTGCCTTGAAGACTTTTTCCAGTTCTGATCACATGTCACACTATTGCTGTTGGTACATTTTAGAAACATACATGAATCAGATGCTTGGCCAGTATTATTTTCTAAACTCTTCAACTTGTCAGAGGCTTCTGAATGGCACAAATAAAATTTTTAAATTCTAATCTCACCATGACTTGTATTGTTAGTCCCACTTTACACAAAATTGTGTAGTTTTCTCTACATATTCAGAACTTGGGGGTTATAAAAGATTTCTTGATTTTTTTATTATAGGGCTAACTTTTCTGGAAGAGAAAATTTTGTTCACTCTTTCAGACAAATGGTTTAATTTTTTTCCCTTTTAATGACCCAATATGGATCTTCCACAGCAACTTGAAGAATGCATTTTAAAACTCATGATTCTTGAAGAACCACCCCAAATCTTAAAGCACAAAGACAAACCAGAGATTTCTGGAATCTCTGTGATAACTCAGCTTAAATCCAAGAAATATAAATGTAAAAACTAATGGGCCATAAAGATCTGAGGAAGTAAGTTTATTACAATCAGACTTGCAAGAGTGACTTATTTATCTCTCAGTTCAGTTCAAGCAATTGTATGTTTACTTTATGCTTGGTAGCCTATTTTGAAAAATAATTGTAATAATTTGTCCAACTTGCTTTGCTGCAATGTAGTGTGTTTTAACTTGGTATGCTTTGTTTGAGCAGCTTTGTCAATAATGCAAATTTCTGATTTGTGGCAGAATGTGTGTGGTAACAGCAAAACCCAGACCTGGCTTCTATAGAAGGTGGGGTGAAGTTCATATACTTACCTATTTGGAAAGCTATAAAAAAGACAAAGTAATTACTCTATGGCATCTGAAAGGCTGAAACTTGAGTGCTATATATTGCACATTTTAAAAAGTGTGGATCATTTCTATTATTTTTTTCTGTAAAACTTGACTAGGATATCTGTTTTTGGGTACCAATCATTGGTCCTTTGCTGTCATTACTGAGTAATCTTAACATCATGTTTTTAAATGTCAGATTCGTCCTATCCAATAGTATGTGTTTTTCCTTTTTTTGCAGTACTTGGGACTATTTCAGAGTTATTATAAGAACTCATTTTTCACTGGATTAGCACTGTGGCTCTCTGATGATCAATGTATCTTTTACGACCTTGTATTCATTTTATTGTCCATATCACTTTCAAAATGTAGCGATGATGGATTAGTTAGTGTCATGAACTTGAGTTCATTTTGTTCAGCAAGAATTTTCCAACTTTTTAGCCCTCTTCTTTATTAAAAAAAATTAACGTTTACTTACTATTGCGAGACAGAGAGAGAGATAGAGAGACAGAGCATGAGCAGGGGAGGGGCAGAGAGAGAGGGAGACACAGAATCTAAAGCAGGCTCCAGGCTCTCAGCTGCCAGCACAGACCCCGACACAGGGCTTGAACCCATGATCTGTGAGATTGTGACCTGAGCCAAAGTCAGAAGCTTAACCAACTGAGTCACCCTGGCACCCCTAGCCCTCTTCTTTAAAAAGCAACACCTTCTTTCCCATAAATAGCAATCTTTGGTAGCCATGCCTTTTCATGCTCACCTCAGAAACTTGATTGGAAGGCAATTCTGTATAGTTGGTCAAATTTCTGGATCACTAAGGGATGAACAGAACTTAGTCCTGTGCTACCATGGTACAGACTGTGATGACAATACATTGATACCTAGCACATTTAATCTCAGAAATATTTTCATATTTTTGTTTATATTTGGTATTAGTACATGGACAAATGTTTTATTCTTTTGTTGGCTTTCTCTTTGGATTTTCATAATCTATGTTTGAAAGGGGCTGAGAAAACTCTGCAAGACAACTTTGATACTAAAAAACAATGGAGCACTGTAATATTTGTCATTGTCATTTCTAATTGGTTTCATTTATACTATAGCAAGACCTAGTTTGATTTTAAGAGAGCTCATTTTCTCTATGTAGAGCATTGTATAGCAGCTAGCATACCATTTGTTATGTAGTAGATATAAAATTAAATATATTTCTAACCTTACTTGTGGGCGAAGGATAGTCTTATTTTAGACAGCAGTCAGTAAGTTCTGATGCCTTCATTCAGAAGTGACGACAGAATTTCCATACCGCATAAAGAATGCTCAGGAATGCTAGAGATAGCCTCAAGGGCACTGGGGTATGTGTGTGTATAGGGAGGCTCTGTACAGCTCAGTGACATATGGCCACAGGGTATAATAGAAACAAAGCTGAGTCAGCAGGACTGGGTGGCAATGCGAGGATTCTGTCTCAGCCCCTTGAGTTCAACTCTGACCTGGGGAGGCAGGACTAGGTTTTCACTGAGAGTACTTTCTATCTCTACAATCATTCAATTTATGACAGGCCCCTGAAATGTGTCATTTCTAAAGCTAGATATATCTCAGTCCAGTTCTAAATTATGCCAAATGCTCTAAATTAAAACATTTAATTAACAAAATCACTAGGTGTTGCATGCATTCGTTATTAAATATCTGATCTACTCATAATCACTGAGTATCCTCTGGTGAAGAGTCAGCCTTTCTAAACTGCCTCACTCACAAAGGCTGATAATCTTTCCCTTATAGAGGCAGTTGGCACCATTGGGTACTTTTGATTTTCTATTCTGACTTTACTAATGTTTCTGTGATACTGATGAACATCCTGGATTTCTATCTCCTTAAAGAGCTACACTGGATATTAGTTGCATTTTTCTTGAGACTTGTAGCTTATTCTTATATTAAAGCTAATCATTGGGGTATAAATAATATACAAACATACATCCCTTCAGATGTTTCTATAATGTCCATTCCTCCTTTCTCTCATTGCTGACCTCATCCTTAAGTCTGAAAACCTTTTCTGATCTATTTCCTGCCTTTGAGAAACTTAAAGTCATGCAGTCATTTGTAGGTGCCTATCCTATTCTTAAAACATAACTCTGAAATTGCTGGTGAAATTGCTGGTTCATACCAAAAAAGGAGACTTTAATTCATTTCCCTGAAAAGTTGCCATATCCTTTTCTCCCTTCCCTTCTTACCTTACAGAGATATCTCTCTCCTCTGACTTTTTCCTCATCCCAACCACCTGAGCAACCCCCCTTCAACTTCCCCTCCCCCTCTGCCACACACAATCTTTCAGGTACCAATGCGACAAAGAGCTCCCGTGTGTTAACTGACAACTGTGATGAATTCATAGTGACCGACCATCAGACATATGTGGTAAGGGATGAAAAGTTTGCATCCAGTCTCCTTGGAAAGGTGTTCTTAGGTCAGTAGTTGTTTGCTGCGGGCATGGGATGACTAACTGAAGGGAAAGAGATGTGTATTCAGAGTCTCCTTATTCTGTTTGAGGACCACTCACTGTGGACAGTCCAGTCTGAGCGCCTTAGAAGCAATGAAGTATTACGTGATGTAATATATTATTTTCATTATCCTTCCTCTTTTATAATATGCAAGGTCTATTTATAGGTGAACTGAAAGATTTTACTGATGATACTTCACAGTATAGGTATTGTACCTTTCATCTTGTTTTCAGTTGTGTAAGAAATACTATGAGTAACTTGAACAGCATCTGTCCATTTGTGAGGAGGATGCATCTGACTAATGAATGAGTCAATTACTCTGAAGATATTTCCTCACGTTGAGATGCTGTGACTCTAGGACAAATTTGGAGATATATTTCAACCATTATCTAAACGCAATGCTACTTGCAGAACAAGGGTCTGCAAACATTCTTTTGTGCAGGGGCTGATAATAAGTATTTTCACCTTTGTGGGCCATTTAAGAGATCTTGGTTGCACATTATTCTTTTTTTAAAAATCCTTTAAAAATGGAAAAAGTGGGGCGCCTGGGTGGCGCAGTCGGTTAAGCGTCCGACTTCAGCCAGGTCACGATCTCGCGGTCCGTGAGTTCGAGCCCCGCGTCAGGCTCTGGGCTGATGGCTCGGAGCCTGGAGCCTGTTTCCGATTCTGTGTCTCCCTCTCTCTCTGCCCCTCCCCGTTCATGCTCTGTCTCTCTCTGTCCCAAAAATAAATTAAAAATGTTGAAAAAAAAATTTAAAAATGGAAAAAGTGCTAGCACACGGTTCTTACAAAGTTTACCAACTTTTTGTTTAGATTGCAAACATCAGAGAAACTGCCGTACATAGAACTTTATGAGCTTGCTCCCTTAGACAACAATATTCTCAGTAAAATGGACTAAACTTCAATATAACAATTATAAAATTAAAATGCAATCCTAAGACAACGAGATGTATTTTCCATTATCACATATCTTATGGTTAACAAAGTTTTGATTTTTGTCCTCTACATAAGTAATATAAGGAGAATATATAACAATAAAAAATGAAAAAAAAAAACTACTTAAAAATATTCCTATCTGGACAAGTTCCAGAAGGCTAGGAGTTTTAAATCACAAAGTAAAAATGATCATCTTCAGTCTAACCCAACTTACTCTTTACTTGAAACTCATCATTGTCTTCATGCCTATGCCATCTCACTATATACGTCCATTTGCGACCAAAAGAAATTTGTTAAAAATTCCATTCTGAGCATCAAAAACATCTAGCACATATCAGATCAACATTCAAAATGCTGATGGTTAGTGATGAGAATCAGACACCATATAGAAGTATTCCCTTTGTAGACATCAAAGAGAGTCTTTTTATCTAGGGAAGGACACACAACAGACGCTTTCAGAAGCACTATGATTAGTTGGTAGAGCCTGAGTATTCATTACATGTGACCTAAACAAATAGAAATAGCTTGGCTTTTAGCTGATTTTGTCATGATGTCCAATCATTCATAATTGTGAATAAAGAGGATGCACTACTGTAAATCATACATTAACTGAATACAGGTGACCAATTGGAAAATAACTCACTTTTTGTCTTTTCTGAAATTCTGCTTCCTCATATATGGTGCTGATATACTGGTAAATAATTTAGTGATTCTGAAACAAACAAAAAAATTATTGGGTTAAGCCTTCTCAATTCTAAGAAAGAAGGTCTTTTTTAGATTAGCAGAATGTTCATAGAGGACAACTATAATTTTTCTGTGTAGCATAAGTAAGGCTAAGAAACATTTATCACTGAATTTCTCAAACCATTTTGTGCTGGAAAGCCTTATCAATCATTTGAGTATATGGCATTATTTTTGTTTTACTTCTTTTTTCCATATATATATGTATAAAACAACCTATAAATAACCTGAGTGAAGATTCAACATGAGTCACAAATACACATTCCATAACAGGAACTGCACAATATCATTTAATAGCTTCTGAACAGAAAGTTTCTATTACATTTTTGTGCTCCAAAGGAAACCCAATGTCCTCATATCTCAAAAATCTTTTGGAGAGAACTTGTGGTTTAAGCAAGTGGAAGAAAATCAATTGCATATTCTCTCTTCTAAGGGAGTATTTTACTTAATGCTTTCAATATTATTAATTTCTTCTCAATTATGAATTGCTCTATTTGTGAAAATTACTTTGGGCCAAATAATAAAGTAAGTGTTTAATATGGAAAGGCAAATAAATGGGTTTCAGTCTCATTATTTTTTTGTTTTCTTTTATTTCATAAAATGTATTTCCATTCAGCAAATTTTAATTACTCACCAATTGTATGTAAAGTCCTATGTTATAATAGGTATATTATGGGATACCAAGATGGATCAAGGATGGTCCTTGTTCTGAAAGTGCTTAGCTTTAGTGATTATGACAATCAAGACATCCAAAACAATATTAAAATAGGGAGACACAGTGGCGCCTGGGTGGCTCAGTTGGTTAAGTGTCCAACTTTGGCTCAGGTCATGATCTCATGGTTCGTGGGTTCGAGCCACGCATCGGGCTCTGTGCTGGCAGCTCAGAGTCTGGAGCCTGCTTCAGATTCTGTGTCTCCCTCTCTTTCTGACCCTCCCCTGTCCCCTCTCTCTCTCTCTCTCTCTCAAAAGTAATAAAACATTAAAAAATAAAAGACAGAGACCTATTATATGAAATGTCATAAACTAAATAAAGCTGCTTTTACCCTGATTGTTCACATGGATATCTTGGTCTGTACAATGACTTGTCTAAATGTGTACTTCATAGCTTTCTTGTTACATATGTGATGATAAGAAAGCTTACTCTTAAAATTAGTTGCTGATATATGAAGAAGAGGCAGGCACACAGATACATACAGAACAAGAAAGCTGAAAACTATAAATAGATTGTCAACAACTCTGAAGCTAATTATGAAAATGGAAAGTTAATAGAAATGCTTTGAACACATGCTAAATTTCTATGGTAAGTCATTCAATCTCTTTAAATATTTGCTAATGCTATAGTGCTTTTGTACAAGTTATTTTTATAGATCAAGAAATCTGTGATTCTCTTTTATTTAGAAATGATTTTCTATTCTGTAGCATGTGTAAGGTATGATTATACATTTTGAGAGCAATTGAAGCTCTACCTCGTCATTACAGTGAATCCTTCCAGACAGAACCGTAAACAAACAGCCTAGTCCTCTGTGGGAGACAAGGATGTACACGTTTGATTAATGGTTGGCACGGATGACACCTGGAATCCAAACAGTTGGAGTCATACCTCAGGAAATGCTTCAAGGACATAAGGAAGCACCATCTGAAGCAACACAGATGCTGATAACAGAGAAATAGTTATATCCAGGATGAAAACTGTGAATAAAGGAAGCAACTGAACTTAAATAGAAACCAGAGGGCAGAATGCAGAGCAGGAAAGGGACGATGAAAGAACAAAAGCAGTGGGCCTGACAAGTGGCACCTGCTCTCATGAATCATACACCTTTTCCCCTCCTTTCGAGTCACTCTTGAGCTGGCTCCTCTTCAGTCTTCCCTCCTCCAGATAGGGTCGCCAAGCCATTCTCTCCTTTAACATTTGTTCTTCCCTTATTTTAACTCTATCTCCGTGTCTTGCTCATTTAAACTTTCATTCTTCCTCCTTGCTTGCTTTCCCCCTCTACCCCTGTTCTTTTTTCCTGAAGGATAAGGTCCATCTTTCTAAGATTGAAAAATTACAGCTTCATTAAAAACTCTATATTTATTTCTGGACAATGGTATTTATACGGATAACATTTTAGTGAGTGAAGACTCACTTACGGAAAGGATCTATTACTGCAAGTCCCACGTGGCCACACTGGTCACAGTGGGATTTCCGAGGAAATAGAAGTCACAGTTGATCATCAAGTCTTATAAGTTCAGGTGTTTTTCTGAGGCTCAGTTGATTTATATCTAAAGTGGAGCTGATATTGCATTTTTGAGGGTGGAAATTTATCTCGCTGAGAGCTGAGATTCTGAAATGACTACTTATGAAGAAATTGCCTTATATCTATGTTCCTTAAAAAGTTTCTGTTCTTTTGATATGTTCTCAAAATTATGCTCTGATGTAGCCTGGACATGTATTTCCCAGTCCTGAAAGAAGATTTATATCAAAAGAAATAAAGGCACATGACCCTACTAATGATGGGTACTGAGAAAACAGACAATATAGTTATTTTATGTCTCTCAGCTAAGCTAGTGATTTAAAGGTAAAAGAAAAGCTTAAAGCAATTTTCTTTAGAACATAAAGACAGAGAAAAGTCCAGATGGACATAAACTATGCTCTTGGTGAAAGACACACAACTACAAATATTCATATTGCTGGTGAGTGGATGTACAGTATAGGTATTATCTCTTGTCGATCTCATGAGTAAAAAATGTAGCTTCTCTTTACAATAAAGTTAGGGAGAGACAGGACAATTCGTGTTAGTAAGGTGAAAAATCCTTTGCCAGTCAAAGGCTTTTTGGTAAGAGTTAAAGCTCATAGTAAATAAAGAATTCTGGAATCAACAGTGTGGACAGGCTTCAGGAAGACCCTACACTTAGCTTACTTTAGACTAGGGTCACTCTATTATTGCATTGATAATAGTGAAGCGTTTATGATTTTAACAACTACTTTTTCAAAAGTTATGTCATCTATACTTTAACATACAAATCATTGAGTTTAAGTCATGGTTCATTTTCTTAGTTAACCATCAGAGGTCATGCTCACTCATTGGATTATTATCCCTGGTGACAACATACTTTATAGTTACTGTACCAAGGGGAAACCAATTCACCTCCTAACTCCCCAAGCATTGGCTGTGCAAAACATAATTTATTTGTTCATCCTGATATTAACTTAACAAAAATTTTAGTTTATGCCCTCGGCGTTGGAGATGCAATAATAAACAAGAAAGACACAGTTTCTTCCCTTATAGAAAGGGAGACAGAAAATTAAATTATAATGGATTCAAAGAAGGATAATTCATAAAGAATACATAATTCTTCTTAGGATGGCCAGAGAAAGGGCTGGTGTTTTGGCAAAGCGTTGTGAAAAGATGCAATTAAAACTTTTTAAACAAGGGAGAAGAGTGGCCCGATTTGTGATTTAGAAAGACCTTATTGGCTACAATGTAAATAATTGAATAGAGGATGACAAGAGTGAAAGCCAAGAATATCTTTTGAAGTTTTTCAGGTCTTTGATGACAATAACCTGGCTGAGGGAGGTGACATTAGTTAAGGAGAGAAAAGAAGAGATTCAAGACCATTTGAGAATAAATTAAGAAGCTTTGATAATTTATTAGATGTGAGGAGTCAGGGAAAGGACAGGACTCAAGAATGACATTCAGATTTGAGCATCTGAGTAGATGGCCAATCAAGGACATTCAGTAAGTATTTGGATCTATATCATCTGAATGCACAAATATAGACAGTGGAGTAGCCAGCATAGACACGGTGCTATGTAGTTCTGTCTGTGATGGGGATTAATAGTTTAGAAAGCAACACAAGTGCTTTTTTAATGGTTGCTAATGGGAAGAATGTGGCAAATTAATAAGAATTCCCCAGGCTTTAAAATTAGCTTTTCACTTTTGTTGGTTTCCAAGAAAGTCCTTCATAGAAGAATTAATTAATTTCATGAATTTATTTAAAAAGTAATTACTTAAGAATAATTGTGGAATTATAAAAACTATTAACCTGTTTGCATGTATATCCTAAATGGGAATATCAATCATACTTAAAAAGCACATTTTTCTTATATTTTTTCATTTTTAATTTATTTAAACACCACATTTTAAAACAATGCATATTTTCAATCTTAGATCATTTGACTATAACAGGAATTCTAAATAGGAAATCACCAAGTATTCATACAAAAACCACTTATAGCCTCTACTAAATTAGGCTCAGGGTTGGGGAAGTTCAGTAATAACCAACTATAAGCAGTTCATTTGATTCACTGAAGGCAACCATGAATAGTTATTGTAACTTGCCTGATTAAAAAGTTTCCTGGGCTATGGATGAACAAACTATAGTCAGTGAACTTTCAGATAAGATGACTTAATTAATTTTAGCTTATGTTATTTATAATAAACCTTTTCTTAACATTTACTCTAACTCATCATTAGTTTGCTCATGATTTCCCAATGTTTACCTTCAACTCACATTTATCTTTTGAACTCTAAACAAATTGGGTAAAACAATATTTTGAGATATGATTTAAGGTTTCCTCCTCAACATTTTCTTATAATTTTTGCTCTGCCACCAATTCAGTCATAGTAATTCATTACCTCAGGGGAGGGATGATGCAATAGAAAGCAGAAGTAAATTTTGGGGCTTTTCGATTTCAACAGCCTATCCCTCAAGAGAATATGGGGAAGAATTCAGAACATAAAAATGGATTTGGAAGGATATATGATAGTCAAAGGGCACAGGTTTTCCATTCTGGAGACGATTCAGTGTCTCTTGGCTGGGAAAGAAAATGAATCAGAGAAGCAAAGAAAGCTGAGATACTGATGCATCCCTGAGAAGGTTTTTTGTGTCTGCCTCTCTCTCATTCACCTCGCCACATTCAAGCCAGGACCAGGTCCCAAGGCAGTGGCTGGAATCCTAGTGTAGACAGAAGTTGTTTTTCCCCAGACCCTCTCCAGACTTACAGTACTACACATCAAGACTTACTAAAAAGCAACATTAATTAAAACAATGAAATTTTAGGGTGCCTGGGTAGCTCAGTGTATTGAACATCTGACTCTTGGTGTCAGCTCAGGTCATGATCTCATGGATCATGGGTGCAAGCCCAAGGTGGGCTCCACACCGACAGCATGGAGGATGCTTGGGATTCTCTCTCTTTCCCTCCTCTCTGCCCTTCACCTGCTCAAGCTTGCTCTCTCTCTCTCTCTCTCTCTCTCTGTCTCTGCAATTAAACTACTGGCTCAATTAAAATATCAATATTGGGAAAATTGGGATTTTGCTCCTACCTCAAACCAAAATATCAAGTCCAGGTGGATTATTTATCTAGATGTGAAAGTTAAAACAATAAAAGTTTTAAAATGTTTATTTATTTTTGAGAGAGATAGAGACAGAGAGACAGAGACAGAAGGAGGGAGAGAGAGAGGGAGACAGAGAATCCCGAGCAGGCCCCGCACCATCAGCGCAAAGCCGGACCTGGGGCTTTAACTCATGAATGGTGAGAACATGCCCTGAGCTGAAATCAAGAGGTGCTTAATCGACTGAGCCACCCAAGTGCCCCAAAACAATAAAGCTTTTAGAAGATAATATAGGAGAATATCTACACAACCTTAAACTTAGAACAAAGAAAGACTTCTTAAACAACGTATAAAAAGCACAAAACCTAAAGTAAAATGGTACAGTCCTGATCCTCAAATGGCTTTGGCACAGTCTACAAAGATGCTTTAGCTTCCTTTCAGGTTTTTCCAATTCACGTGGCACACAAATAGCAATCACGGTGGCTAACACATCTCCCAGAAACAACACTACGGCAGTTATTGATACAGATTCTTCAAAGATCTCCTTATCTCATCATTTGCTATAGCAAAGGCTGATTTTGTAGGTTCAAGGACAAAGGTAATTATTTCAAATCTTTAAGGGAAAAATTTTAAAGCCGTATCAAAGGAGAATTGGGGAAAGGGAAGGCTAATTTTCTGAGATCCAGGAATCCTGTGTTCCATGCTGCCTCTTCTGCTAGCTTAGAAAATATCAGTGTTTCTGGGCTTCATATTCATCCCCAAATGGAGAATGATAATGTCAATTTGTGATCGACTATTCAAAGGATGTGATAAACATAAATGCAGTATTAAAGCTTTGTGAATTCTTCACAGAAAATAAACGCAATGTAAAGCCAGCAATGCCATGATTAAAACATGCTTTATCTTCTCTATATTTCTAGACATAACGGTTATTTACATAATCCTTCCAGTACCTAGAAGAGCTTATGCCCACATTATTTCACTTAAATCGATTGCTCTATAGAACCCACAGATACCTGTACTTGGATTTCTTGAGTAATAACCACTGCAGCTAATTATAACTTTTTGAGAAAGAAATTTTTAAAAAGAGTGTCTTCCTCAAATGGGCTACATTTAAAATTCAGTGAATGAAATTTGACAAAAATCCATTAAATTAAGTCAGGGTTATCCAATATTGTATTAGAAAACCTCATCAGTATAATAAAGTAAGAAAAAGAAATAAAGATGTTTGGAATTTCAGATGGTAGGATTGTATCTATAGAAAATCCAAACAAATGTATAACTAAATTATTAAAGCTGATAAGTGAGTTTTACAAGGTTAGTGGATATAAAGTCAATATTGGCAAAAATTAATTGTAATGTTAATACCAGCAGGAAAACATTTAGTTAAATTTGAAATGCAATGCTTTCACAAGAGCATAAAAGCATGAATATGTAGGAATAAATCTCACAAATGATGTTTAAGACCTCTATCCGAAAACCATAATTATCGCTGAAATGAATTAACAAAGGCCAAAGTAAATAAGGTAATATATATCTGAAGAAAATAAATCACTGTCTCAAGAAGATATCTGCACTCCCATGTTCACTGCAGCATTATTAACAATAACCAAGACATGGATACAACCTGAGTCCACTGAGAAATAAGAGGATAAAGAAGTTGTGACACACACTCAAACTCTAAGATGAATCAGTTCTGGGCATACAGCTGGTGACTATAGTTGAAAATACTGTGTTGTATATTTGAAAGTTGCTAACAAAGCAGGTCTTAAAAGCTCTTACCACACGCGCACGCGTACACACACATATGTAACTGTGGGGTGATGGGTGTGTTAGCTAACCTTAGTTTGGTAACGATTTTGCAATGTATATGTGTATCAAAATGTCACCATGTACACTTTAAATGTAATGTTATAAGTTAAATTATATCTGAATAAACCCGGGCGGGGGGGGGGGGGGGCGGGCGGAATTCTGTCCCTTAAAGATTTGAAATAGTTACTTCTGTCCCTGAAACTTCAAAGTCAACCTTCACTACAGGGACTAATTAGATCCAGAGGTTTTCAAAGAATCTGTATCACAGCAGCTACAGTGTTGCTTACTATAAGATGTCTTTACCCACAGTGATTGCTACATGCGTGCCCAGTGCAATGGAAAAGTCTGAGAAACAGCTAAAAGCCAAGGCCATTTGAGGATTTGTGGTTGTATCATTAGTTGCTAGACATGTTTGAATCTCTATCACACTCACAGTTAGCTTTAAGCATTTCCTTCAGAAAGTTCTTCTCCGTCGCTCACTGATTCCAAGCACATTTGGCTGCTGCCTGTGTAATGAATGCTATTGTTTCTTAATTTTTTCTGCTTGTTTGGTGAAACTGCTTCAAGGTTGCTGTAAAACGTTTTCTGACACTCCATTTCTGCTCTTGGCACATGACACACAGAGTCCTGTCGTAAAATTGTAAAATATTTGGTATCTGTAAGTTTTGAGGAAGCTCATGGCAGGAATTATATTGACAGCTTCAAATGTGAATTTCGAGCCCAATTCTAATGATAAATTTGACATTTTGCTGTTTTTTAAAAACTTCCTTTCTTTTGGTTTTATATTTTCATTTGCCCTCTTTTTTTTTTTTTAACTCAAAGCAAATTAGTGCTGTGGTGATGTCTTCCCAGGAAGGAGACTCCCCACAGAATGCATACTGCAGCTACATCAAGCACGGCATATGAAACCACAGAAACTAGGGATACCGTTAATCTGGGTGGGAGGTCTGGCTCTAAAAAGCCAAAGAAGTCTTCTACTCTCACTTATGGTTTTATGTATCAGCATGAACCAAGAGCCAAGGTGACTTGGGTTTCTATTTTCAGTGTATAATTTGGTTCCTTGAGATGATATTGAACTACTTATATAACAAACATACAGACATCGAATCAATACAACTTTGCTATAGCTGTTGTTGCTGTGTTACTATGTTGAAAAAAAAAGTTGTATGTTGGAATCTTCTTTTTTTTTAAGTTTATTTATTTATTTTGAGAGAGACAGAGAGAGAGAGAATGGGCAGCAGAGGGGCAAAGAGAGGGAGAGAGAGAAATCCAAGCAGGCTCCGTGCTGTCAGCGCAGAGCCCGAGGTGGGGCTCAATCACAGGAACCAAAACATGAGAACATGACCTGAGCCAAAATCAAGAGTTAGACACTTAACTGACTGAGCCACCCAGGCACCCCAGATTGGAATTTTCAAAAATGTAATTCTAGGGCAACAACCAGGTGACAACATCAGGCAATATTTATCAACCTCTTATTTTTATCATTGTGTTATATTGTGATTGTTATCAGTACAAAATGCTTTCCCTCCGGGGTTCACACCTGACAGTGATTTCTAGGGAACCCAACAGGATTGTGTTCCACTGGCCAACTCGCAGGAGAGACCAGAAGACATCTGAAGGAAAGAATTTGAAGTATTAATTTCTAGACTAGGGAGTCTGGCAATTTGGAATACAGTGGAGTGTCTGTCTTGCTAGGGAGGAGCAGGACAGAGGGGGGAAAGGGCAGCCAGTGAAAAGGACTGCCAACCATATAAGAAAAGGTACCTTTTAAGAAATTTACCTCCTTTCCCCACTGAAATCAATTATCTGGGTGTTGATGTGAGAGACACAAAGAAGGGTCCTTTACTCACTTATGGTCCCTGAGAAGAGAGGACAGCATGGAGCAAAGCAGAACAGCAGAACATGGACGAGCCTTAGAGGTCAGGGGTGGGGGATGCAAGACCAACTGAGTCTTGGGCAGAGCACTGCAGCTCCTGGGCACTACCTCAGCAGTTAGGGCAGAAAAGGGAAGAGATCTGCTCCCTTATGCATGTGAAGTGTCTGGTGCGTGGTAAAGAAAGTCGACCCAGAAAATTACTGTTTGTTGCTGTTCTTCTGTTCCTATTTTCAGTCCCAGGCCAATACGACCTGCGAAATGCAGATTACATAAAAATTGAAATACTCTCTTGAGAAAAAGAAAGGCACACCCTTCAACTTTCCCTTGGCCCATATTCCTTCCTAATTTTCCATCTTCTTAGATAATGTTTCTTATACCTGAAACATCTCTCTACTTCTCTGCTGACCCCACCCCATTTAATCGTATCAGTCATGGTGTAGAAGCCATGTTAAACTGAATTCTAATTCACATCCTACATCATAGTGTGGATGGTTTGAATTTATTCTTTCATCTGCTTCCCTTATTTGTGTTTCTTTTCCTGGTCAATTTTATCCGTCTGTCAGGTCACCTAAATGTAAGGCCTTTGGAGCCACCCCAACTCCTCTTTCAGCCTCACTCTCATTCTGCACATTGCACATTTCCTCTGCTCTCTCACTGGGCTGTACTCCACTCTCAGGCCCTCACAGCCAGCCCTAAACTGCTAACACAGCTTCCTACCTGCAGCCACTATCCCCTCTTCTGTCCTTTGGAAGCTACCAGAATTATGTCTGCAGAATTCAAATCAGATTATGTCATTTCTTTATTTTTTTTTTAAAGTTTATTTACTTTGAGAGAGAGAGAGAGAGAGAGAGAGAGAGAGAGAGAGAGAAAACATGAGCAGGGGAGGGGCAGAAAGAGAGGGAGAGACAGAGACTCCCAAGCATGCTCCGTGCTGTCAGCGCAAAGCCCCACACAGGGCTTGAATCCACAAACCATGAAATCATGACCTGATCCAAAATCAAGAGTCAGACGCTTAACTGACCGAGCCACCCAGGCGCCCCAAATTATGTCATTTCTTTAACTTAAAATTGCGCGTGCTTCTACAAAGAACACACTAGATGTTTTTTAAACTGGGAGTGGGGGGATAAAGAGATGCATGATGGCTTTCAAGGAGGTCTAAGAACCCTCTGATACTGCACTCAAGGACTTGTTTTATGAGCATGACGTATGCTTGTCACTAAGTGTCAGCAGATTTCAATAGACCCTCAAAAGTGTCTGTGCTGTGACACGGCCTGTGCTCGCCACCAAGTCAACCAAAGCAGTGCAGTGCAATGCAAGGGGAAGGAGCACACAGTGCTGAGGGTACAATTGAGTTCCAGAGTCAGACAGTCCTGGGTTCAGTCACCTTGCTGGCTGATCTGGCACATGGGGTAATATCCCTCTTCTCATAGGACTGTTTTAGATATTAACTTTAATAACAATGTAAGGTAACTGGGAAATAATAGACACTCAGCAAATTGTTGCTTCTTCACCGTAAATCTTCGGACGTCCAAAGACAAAATATTTGTAAGAACACTACTTTCAACCTCCCTAGCAATAAATCCCTCCTTTATCAGTTGGTGATTTTTGCTTCAAGTCATAAAAGTCCATATCAAATTGGCTACATCATTTAAGGGAATATATTACCTCATGTGGCTCAAAAAGGCTCAGAGAGAGAGAGTATGCTTCAGGTGCACTTTGTACGAGACTCCACCTCCAGTGTTCTCTTCTACTTGGCTCTGTTCTTCCCTGTGCATCAGATTCTTCTTCGGGCCAGTTTTCCTCGTGGTGACAAAGTGACTACAGCAACTCCAGCCCTCACAACTGCACTTCACACCATCTAGAACAATTAACAGTATTTGCATCCGGGAATTCCCAGCCAAAGTCCGAGATTCCTTCTACTCGGACTGAGATGCCCTCACTGGCCCACCCCTGAGTCCACCTCTACCCCTGAGGTTACATCTTTTGCCATAAGCATCTCTCGAGCCAGCTGAATCCACAAAGGGAATTCAGGGCCATTGTGAAGAACAATATTTACAAAATTTAACAATCCATATGACGCAAACAACTAATCTGAACACATACCAGCCCATTCAGAACAGATGTCAGTTGGAAAACAACTGGTATTTCTGGACTGGTGCTGAGAACTGAGTCTCAACTCTGCCTTGGGGGAGGAAAAAGATGTTGGCACCTCTCGGGGATCCACTGTGCATACCTACTAAAGAATGAGCTAATCTTCATCATTCTTCACATCGTGCTTTGCAGCTAGAAAATCAGGATTCAGCTTGTGCTACCTGCTAATGGGCTTCGCCTAGAAAACAAGGTAGGAAGAGAGAAAAAAGGCAGTTATGACATCTCCTATTCTCTATAAAGAAATAAATCCACTGGAGAGGAAAAAAACCCCTCTTAACTCTAAAAATGTTTCTAAAAAGTTCTACTTTAACACTTTCGGTTGGTAATTTATACCACTCTCATACACAGAAACACTTAGAAATGCATTACTTCCTTTTAATCATTTCAAGTCATTTTCAAAAGTTTAGCAATCCCGAATCAATTTTTAGTCTATGATAGGAAGACCAATTAACACTGTTTGCTATTATTTAGTTTCATTTCATATGAAATTATTCACAAGTCATTTCTCGATTCCAACCCAGGAATTCAAACTGTGAACACAGAACAGAGCCTCACATTATGGAGAAACATAACTGGGCAACTTTGCTTCTCCTTTGCCTCTAAGTTCTGCTTTTCTCAGCTATGGATCTGGAAACTTTCCAGATACCAACAGGGCGGGGGAGTTGTAACACCGGCTTGGCATGTGAACCACACCACAGATTCTTCAGCAAAACGTCAGAGTAATAATGTGAATGTGCTGGAATGTGGGGGGGAGAGTGGCAGCTGGTCTTTAATCTTAGGTAGTATTTTCTTTTGAAAAATCAAATTAAAAAGAGAATGTGTGTCCAGATTAGCTGGTTTGAAAACCCTTGGTTTATCTGAAAGTAGGAAGTAGCTTTAATATGTCTCAGAGGCAAGGACAAATCTGTTACTATTCTGTTTGTTGTAGTCAAAGGATGCAGTTACCGTGGAGGACTTCCACAAGAATAACTTATTTTAGAACTTCACATGAAATATATGAGGAACACATGTCATGGTCCCATTTCACTCATTCATTTATTTGCTCATTCATTCCATTCAAGAAATGGCTGCTGAACCAAGAACACTTGGTTGTCAGGCAATGTTCTAACTCCTTCGAGGACAGAATACAACCAAATAGGCTAAGTCCTTGCTCTCTTGGAGCCTGTATCCCAGCGCAAGGTGGACGAAAGAACAAATAAATTTTAAAATAGCAAACAAATAAGCACAAAATATATAGAATGGTGATAAATGATATGAAAAAGATCAATAGAGTTACTGAATGGAGAGAGGGGTCAGTGGTGAGGTGATACGTGTAGGAGGTCAGGGAAGACCTTGCCTTTGGGTAGAGAATCCTGAATGAGTAGGAGAACAAGCCTGCAATATCTGGGCTAGAGTGTTCCAGGCCACAAGAACAGACAGCATGCACAAACCACACAGAGAAGCCTCTCAACACCCCTGTGACATAGGTAGGGCAGGTAATTGAGCCTTGGAGACCCGAGGAAACTGGGATTCAGAGCACTACATAGCAGACCCAGGAATGGAGCTCATCAGTTCAAACTCCCAATCTTTTGTTCTAGAAAGATCAAGTGCTACTTAAGTGCTTTCCGAGCTTTTCAGAGTCGCTTTTTAATTGAGACACTTCCCTCGAATAAAAATTTAAGTGGAATCTTAATTTGTGAAATGGATAAAAATGTAACCCCTAGGGAAGAAGTGAGCAGGAAGTGTTTACTCATGCCTCATGCCCAGCCCTGGCCCCAGCCCGGGAGGCTTTTCCTCTGAGGATCCTGGGCATCTCCTGCAGGCTCCTTGCACCTCCCTCGGTGCTCCTGACACAACCCTCCGTGCCTGGGGGAAAGAATGCGTGAGAGTGGCTAGTGAAGGATACAGAAGGAAAAACAAATAAACAAGGCATATTACGCCAAGACCAATCGTCTCCATCTGCTTGCAGACCTGCAGAAAATGGCCTTTTATTTTTTTCAAGATCCAATACAAAGTTTCCTCAGTTTTGCAGGGAGGCAGCATTCGATATCTATTTCTCCACCACAAATTACTCCCAAACTTAGTGATTTAATACATCAAATAGTTATTATGTCTCAGTTTCTGTGGGTCAGGAATCTGGGCACAGTTTATCTGGATCCTCTGACTAACACCTTCCATGAAGCTAGGATTAATGTGTTGTCATGTCATTTGGGCAGCAGGGATCTCAGGGCTCTGCTGGAGGAGGATCCGCTTCCAGACTCATTCGTGTGCTTGTGCTAAGGTTGAATTTTGTGCAGGTTGTTGGACTGAGGGCCTCAGTGTCTTGCTAGCTATTGGCTGGGAGCCCTTAGTATCTCGTCACCTGGGTCAATGCACAGGATAGCTCACTCCATACGGCAAGCAGCTGGTTTCGCTCAGAGCAAGAGAGCAGACAGAGAGAGAGTAGACAAAAGGAAGTCAGAGTGTTTGTGTAGCCTCACTTCCAAGGGGACATCCCACCACTTCTGCTTATTTTACTCATTAAAAGGGGATCACTGGGCCCAGGCCTCACTCAAGAAGAAAGATTACACAAAGGCGTGAATTCCAGGAGGCAGGGATCTTTGGGGGACATTTTTGAGGCTCCCTACTACAAGAAGGAAAACATAAATTCACATAATCATTAAATGGTTAATAAATGCAATAAACTTTTAGTCTTTTTATAGATTATTTTACCTTGCTTTACAACAACCTAAAATATGTATGTTGGTGTTTCTTTAATCAGTTGTTTTTAATATGGTATCCTTGTTCTGTATGCCTTTTTTTTTTTTTACTCTATGCTAGGAAATAAAACTTCTTTTTGAAAAGACCCTATTCAGAAATTTCTTGCTTACATGATTAGTTATAATTCCACTTCAGCACAGATAGCAACCTTCATTATAGATATTATTAAAATTCTTGACATCTTTTCTAGAAGTACAAAGAAAACCTCAGTAAGTGCCCTCAAAAGTACTCACAAGCAAGTTTTGTGGGGGAGCTAAAAAATATCCTGGACTATTTCTGTGTTTAATTATCTATGTCATCAATTAGTCTTTCTAAAGTTACCTATAGAATGATGAAGTTGAGTGTATTGAAGAAGTTTGTCCACCTGTCTGCATTCTTCAACAAACTGTAAAGCATCTTTTTTTAAATTTTTCTTAATGTTTATTTATTTTGAGGGAGAGGCAGAGTGTGAGCAGGGGAGGGGTGGAGAGAGAGAGGGGACACAGAATCTGAAGCAGGCTATAAGCTCTGAGCTGTCAGCACAGAGCCTGATGCAGGGCTCAAACTCACGAACCACAAGATCGTGACCTGAGCCGAAGTCGGATGCTTAACCAACTGAGCCACCCAGGCGCTCCACCAAACTGTAAGCTTCTGGAGGGACCACTCTTTATAAACACAGTGCCTGGCACACACAAGTGCTCTGTAAACATATGCTGAATGAGTGACCAGCAGTGACTTCACAGGGAACCACAAGAAAACTCTGCCAAAATAGCCATATCTAACTAATTAAAATAATTAACAGTCTTTATGTGATAACATTCTTCAGGGAAGAATTCAAGAATTTACATAGCAGAGAACAGTTCTAAAGGATCCTAGACATCAGATATCAGCTCCTCCAGTTGGTCCAAAAATATAGGTGAAGAGCTCAGTCAATATAGTCCAGAAGTTACTCTAATGAGTGACATGTATTCTGTGACTCGGCACTTAAAATAGATTGTGAAGACACCAAGAAGGCAGAGTAGAGAGCCTTCCGTCCAACTGCAGCAGAAGCATTTTTAAACAATTTTGCGTACTTTATTTACTATTCATGTTATGGGGATTGAGTGGGATTGGGTGGAGATCCAAGATTAGGTTCCATCTAGATGGCAGTGCTCTTAAAATGTGAGAGGTGGTCAAGGAAGAGGAAATCAAGGGTGGGGAGGTTTAAGGAACTAAAAGAGATGCTGGAGCCAGTGTATCAGTCCAATCAGCAGCAAATTTTCTGGTTCTTTCCTCCTCTCTTTCCTGGTTCATTAGAGAGGGTTGGGTAAGGGAACCATACCTGGTTTTCAGCCTCCCAAGTCTCCGATCCTATTTATTATCCTGAGATGCCACTAGCTTCTCTCCGGTTCTTGCTAGGTATTCCCTCTGCCTTTACTTTACATTAAACAAATTGTGAGGAGGTGGATTTTTGAACTAGCAGAGATGACCATCAATGGCTAAGCTTGGCTTTGCCCTCCAACCACCACTGGCCTCCTTGCTCCTGCTGTGACCCACCTGCCACACACAGGATTTACCCTGAGGCACACCAGTAGTTAAGTTAGGGCTACAAGATTTTTTCTTTTGTTTTGTTTTGCTTTGTTTTTGCTTTTGTTTTTTAGCAGCGATTTTTTACAAAAATAATTTTGAAGCAATCAAATGCAATACACTGCAATGACCTCTGTTTCACAAAGCTTTATCTAACAAACCCCCAGCTGATTTAAATGACCCTCTTCTTTATGCCTTTCCTGCCCTGCCCTGTATCTCTATCCCAGTACTCACCATATTGTACTGTCATCCCTGATTTACTTGTTCTTCTCCCGACTAGGCTGGGACCTTTAGGATCATGGCATATTAGACATGCTGGATGCCACAAGCTCTTAATATTATTTGACTAAAATAGTAAAATAAGAGAGTGAAAGAAATGAGGATTTAATTAGAGGCATCTTTCTTTTTCATTCTAAATCTGTCTATCAACTAAGCTGACTGGGAAAGAGGTGGATGAGAACTTCTGGATGGTCTCTTACTTTAACAAAGTGTTAAGAAGCAACTTCTTCCAACCCCAGCACCACTACCACCAGGCAGGTTTTGTAGGAAGGTTCAAACCCATCACTTTGGAAGCTGTGTGCATTTTGATGAACTGTTATTTGGGCTGAGATTGAATGCAAACTGACCTCCCTGAGCCAACGTAACTGTCACTGTTTATTATCTTATAGAGGGAATTGCATAGTATTTACATTATATAGTATTTACAGTATTACATTCATAGCACTTACGAAGACTTTGGTGCAAGGCATGGTTTCTCCACTTGGAGTCATGTAATCTTGGTCAGACTATTTAACTGCCTGAGTTTCTCCATTTGTGCAATGGAGGTAACAATAACAATAAGAAGAAATAATATCAACAAACACAGCAACACTTGCTTCTCCCTTGTGATGCAGTTGTGAGGACCAAGGTGATGATGATTGTGCAACTACTTCCTAAACTATAAAGTACAATTTCTGCCAAGAGCCTCTCTGAGAAGCAAACGTAGAAAGCAAGAATTGACTGATCAGAGTGAGTCTGAGATGTTAACACTCTGTTTGAGGAGAAGGATTTTCCAAAATCATAATGCCTTTATGAGTCAGCACAGGGCTCAACTTCAAACTCTCCTTTCACATATGAATATGCTTTAACTTTATTTCATATTTCATGATGTTGGTGAGGAACAAATTCTGAGTAAACACACCAAGCGCACTCTTATCTCTGGGGCCATTAATGAGTTTTAGCTTCTGGGTGTCTCTTAAGATCTTACAAAGACTGAAAGCTCTTGAGTAGAGAAGAATGATTTTAAACAAATAACCCAAAATTACTGCCAACATTCCTAGGTAGAACACTGCATATTTCTACATCAGTAGATGTTATCTGCTTTAGCATGCTATATGCTAGACTTTCACGGCAAAACTTCACAGCTCAGTGTAGGCACATTCTACTGGACCACGAAGACCTACTCTAGCTGGGGTACACCCCATCCCCATGAGGCCAGCTGTTTCTCAGAAAGGAACCAGAAATCCTGCACCTTCTTAAGATCTTTTTTTTTTCTATTGTTTTTCCGTAGACTCATTGCAAACAGCTCCTCTGGAAAGAAAAAGTAGAGTGAGATTTCCAGAAGGGAAACTTGTAGCTTAAGAGAGGGGATTTATGCTGCAAGAAGTATGTCTTGAACATACATAGGCAATTTAAGCACCACCTTTCTTTGACTTCGTCTCTCTGAAATGGGCAAAACAATAAGAAATGAGTTTTACTTACGAACACCCCATTGTTAAAAATCAGAACTTAGGAGAATGGGGGAGGTCGGAAAAATGGGTGAAGGGGGTCAAAAGTTACAAACTTCCAGTTATAACATGAGTAAGTCATGAGGATGTAATATATAGCATTGTGACTATAGTTAATAATACTGTATTGCATTTTTGAAAGTTGCTAAGAAAGTAGATGTTATAAGTGCTCCTCCCAAGAAAAGAATTTGCAACTATGTATGGTGATGGATGGTAACTAGACTTATTGTGATGATCATTTTGCAAAATACACAAATATCTAATCATTATTTTGTACACCTGAAACTAATATAAGGTAATATGTCAATCATTCCTTGGTTATAAAGAAAATGAGAAACTGGTTAACTTTAGCTCATTCTCAAGATATCAGCAGCCACTGACCAGGTTTCCCATTTTTCCAAATCAATCATTATATGTTCTTGTAGTACTATATCTCTCTCCTTCATAATGATTAGCATAGTGGTGATTTTATAGCTCTGTGTGTGACTCCTTTGTTTAAAAGTGCAGGCTCTGGACCCAAATTACATGGGTTAAAATTCTGACTCCGCCACCTACAAGGCTGGGTGAATAAGCACCTTCCTTTCAGCTCTAATCTGCTACTTCTTCATCTGTAGATTGGGGACCATAATGGTCCCTATGTCATAGAGTTGTGAGAATTAAACATACAGAGATAACATATAGAGAGCCCTTATAACAATGCCCTCCACAGAGTAAGTGCTTCATAGATGTTAACAATTTGTTTTGTTGAAGCTCTGACAGCTTCAAGTTTTATGAGAGCAGGCATATCATTGCCTAATATCCATCATAATGTCATATGAAAGAGCCCTTTTAAGTAAACATTTGTTGAATAAATGAATAAACAACCTATTCTGTAAGATTTCATCCAGGTTTACAAGTATTCTGTTTTTGTAGTAACTTCAGAAAATAATGTAGAAAGCAAAATCAATTGTGGTGGAAAGTGATTCATGAACACTTGACATTTGACCTCAATTACTTCTTAGATTAATACAAGGTAAAATTAATAAAACATTAAACACTGTAGACTAAGGATAGTATTTCTAAAAAACTCATACATACTTGTTAAATTTCCTGTTATAGCTAAACAAACCATTTGCTTTTGGGGGAGGAATGAAAACCATTAGAATACATTTAAAATATTGATACATGATAGCTCCAGAATCTAGTGCTAAAAATTTATGAAAACTTTTAAGATCTATGCTCTCCGTAACTTTCAAATATATAACACAGTATTATTAACTACAGTTAAAGCATTAAAAATATATCAGCACATGGTTCAGATTGGCCTTGCCTAAAACTGGCTTTGATGACTTCCCTACAAAGAGTTTTCTAGGATAACTACTGAAAAGACCATATTTATTATCATTGAATAAAAAAATATGAGGTGATTTTTTAAAATCCTTGGTTATAACATCATCTCGAAGAGCAATAACTCAGATGTAAAAGCTGAGAGAAAATACATCAATATACTAAGGCCATTGTATACAATCCAAAATAAGTGATTAAAAAGAAGTGTGCCTTCAAAAAACCTCCCAAAGGATAATATAATTTTTAAAGCTTTTCCTGAAAGCATCTCCTTTACATTTTGCCATTTCTGTCAGCAAAGATTAACTGTATAAGCACCATCTTGCTATACTGGAGGAAAGTAGTAGGCAGTTGGGAGATCTGTCTTTCTTGTGACATAATATTAGGGGCTCTGGGAGCACTTCCTTGAAAATAGTTCCTTTCCTTTCTGATTGACAGTCCTAACATTTCTTTAAGGAGTTAAAGTCTATTTACTCAATGATTAGAATGAAGACTTAAAACGCAAATACTCTCACTGACTTCAAGTTAAAATGAAGAGTTGATGACTGATCTGGGCACTTTCTAAATGGGTTTTGATAGGAGACAAAAGAATGGGGAAGAATTTTAGTGCAATAAATAAATTAAATAAGAAAGGGGAGGTTGTTGACCTCAAAGACAAATGTCAACATAATAATTTTGGCCAACCAAACCTCTGATTAAATCTGAAGTTAAAGCCATAAATGCTCCCTGGAAATAAACTTTTTGTTGGAAAAGATCCTTTTTCCTTGGATTTTCTTAGGGTTTCCTTCTACTCTATTATTTTTAATCTACATTATGGAAAATAAAACACAATATTGTTATGGCTTGTCAAAGAAAGTTCACCTCTTTTGCTTCTACTGTTTTTGGCAGAGGTGACAGAGCCTCAATAACATAAATATTTTCAATGCATTATTGAAAGCAACAGACAGAAATGACAAGTCATAAATGTTTATTTACTCAATTAATGAATAAATGAATGGATGGATGAATAAAAGAATGATGAGGGAGGAAGCAGAGATACAGTTTTTGGAATGGGTGCAGCTTTCTACATGGGCAGTCACAGAAAGAAAGGCACTAATTTGCAGAAAGGAATTGGCACACAAAGACTATATGTAAGCATTTCTTATTTCATAGTTTTTTTTGGACCGGTGGTAGTTTATACTGGCAAAAAGGGTTTCACTTGTGGTGAAACTTTTCCAGTTTATGGTTTAAGTCTAGAAATAATTTTCTATTTAAGCCATTGGACTAAACAGTGGATAATTAAGAGGATGTCAAAGCTTAGGCATACTGCTAAAGCCACATTCTCAAAGGTCACTGATTATTTCCTAATTTACAAGTTCATTCATCTTTTCTTTATTCCTATCCTCCCTGATCTTTCACAAGAATTGACATTCTTGACTACCCCATCATTGAAGACATCTGTAGTCTGCATCACTTCCCTCTCTTGCTCCTACTGATGGCTTCTCTTTCTAGGCTGCCCCCTAATGGTATGTATTGCTTTAGTTTCAGTCTTCTATCCTGCTCTTTTCTATCTTCTCTATTGGAGCTCCCATTTGGCTTCAACTCCATCAATAAATTCCTCTAGATTAAAGCCTGTATTTTGCAGTTTTGATCTGCCTCTTGAACTCTTATCCCACACTTTCAATATTGGGATGAATAGTTCCTCCTGGAGATTGCATTGGTGATTCACAATTAACAATGAAATTCATTATTCTCTGTGAATTGGCTGCTCCATTTCACTTCCTTTGTTTTTTTGAACCCTGCTTCCAGAAGATACACTTTTGAGCAATAGAACAAGCTACACTGGGAGTGACCAGAAAGTGGAAGCTAAACGTTGTGCTTGGGATAGGAGGGAAAAGCCAAAAACAAGTAGAGACAAGAAGTTTGGCCAAACCATATCCTATATCATAATGATACTGAAAGTTCTAGAAGACGGTCTCAGCTTTATAGTTTTGTTTTGTTTAAGTTTTTTAGCTTTGATTTTAAAAGTTTTGAGGTATTTTGGTTCTGAGAAGATGATCACATCCAGGGATAGGCAGTAAGATAAGGATTTTGTCATAAGAACTAAAGTAAAAGATCAGGGTCTAAGTTAAGGCAAGTTACTTAGTTTCCCTGAATGCCATCTTCTTATCATTAAAAAAAAATGGGGCAACAGTTAACTTGAAGTTTTTTTGTAGAGATTAGAAATGATACACATTAAAATGTGATTCTTAGTGTGTTCAATATATACTAGTCATTATTACCTCTATCACTTGATTTTCCCAATTTGAACCTGAGTTGTTTTTAGTTGTTTTCTTTAACCAGCAGCCCTGGGTCGAGTTGAACACTAACACTAAGACTGTTCCACAGTCTTCCTTATACATTTTTACTAACTCCACCTTACGGCAAGTCCTGAAATGCACCAGCAGGAGCCTTCCAGTGGTATCGACATTGAAATATTTTCTTTCAATGGCACAACTCTTATTACATTTCCCTATCCAAATGTATTGTCATGGTTTACCCCTGCTTTCCAGATATGATCTGTAATTATTGACAGATCACAAAGAGCCGTGCACAATGTGGCCACATCCTCATTTTCCAGTATAGCATAATTTGTCAACTCACTGTTTTATGAACTCTACTCATTTCTGTCTCTATGCCTTTCATCACATTTCCCCACTTTCCCCAATACCTTCTCCCTTCCTCTTTAGCTCTCAAATCCTAGATACTTTTTCCATCTTGGCTTAAATCACTCCTTCAAAAACCTTTACCAAATCACTCTAGCTCACCAAACAGTCTCTGCCCCCGAATTTGTAGCACATGCTGTATAAACATTTAGTTGGCCATTAGTTATATACATAAGCCTTGTCAGTTTGTGGCCCATATTGTTAATTAATGCTCCCACATCCTTTGTGTCTTTCATGTCAACTATTTTAAGTCACCAACATTGTTGACTCTAACTTTGATTTAGGGACCAGTGAAGAACATACTCAATAAACTTTGGGGTCAATATTAAACTTTTGCATTTGTTATTCATTCAATATATGTCTATTTTATAACTTAACGTATGAGGCATATTGTTGCTGTGGGATAGAAAATGAATCAGATATAGGCTAAAGATCTCACAGTCCAATGAGCAATATGGACAGGTAAATAACTGATTAAGGTGCAGCAGAAATCCTATAGAAGACACATGCACAAAACCAACAATATCACAGTGATAGGCTAGTTAACTCTGCTCTGCCAGAAGGGAAGGCCAGAGGGATCTTCACAGAGTAACTAATACTTGAGTTGTGAATGGATGAGTATGGGTTTTCCATAGTGGGAGGCAGTCAGGGAGAGCTGTACAGAAATAGCAAACAAGAAAAACATGCACAAAGACATGGATCCCTAAGTACAAATTTGTATGACTGATTCATGCATAAGGTATATAGTAGTGGGGCTCAGAAATAAGATTGAAGAGAAGGACCCTAGAACCAAATCATGAAGAAACTATATGCTAAGAGGTCAGGTCATTATCTAGAAGGTAAAACAAACAAACAAACGGAATAGTGAAAGTTTTTTTTTAAGACCCTTCAGAGGGAAATGATTAATTTGTGTTTTAGGAAGATCACTTAGAAAAGGATGGTGTGAGACAGCCTGGTGACAAGAGGCCTGATAGAAATCAATTTCAATAGTCCAACAAGAGATTATGACATTGGTAGTACACAGAAGCCATCAGATTCAAGGGATGTTTTAGTGGTAGATAAAATTTGGGAATATTGGGGCATGGGTGAGATCATGGAATTGAGAAAATTCCGAGTGATCCAAGTTTTCTAAACTGCAGGTAAACGATGATGCCATTAGCCAAGAAAAGGAAGAGAGCATTATAGTCCAGAGTTCATTTTATAATATATTTCTCTACCACTTCTTTTAAAAGGCTCGATGTAAACAGAGAAGCCAAAAACATTCAGTTGAAAAAGATAATACTTTATGTTTTATTCACATTAATTCTTTGGAACAACAGAAAGCAATTATTAGTTGGAAAGAATGTATTAAGCATAAAAATTTTATGAGAGTGACTTAGTATATACAGTAATTTATGATAACATTACATTCTGGCAGTTTAGCTTTTAGGTCTCCATTTTTAATTGAGACAAAATAATTTTATGGAATTGAAAGTAAACTCAAAAACTTCATGAATTGCTTTAATATCATTATATCACATGATTACATATTCTTACACCACTATTTTGAGGTTCATCCAGCTATTCTTAGGAAAAGGCCATTTAAGCAATAATCAATGATTAAAGAAGAATCTATGCATGTGTAATTCTTCATGATAAATAAGGAAAATATGTCAGCCTTAATATTTCAGATGAGATGGAGTTGGGAGAGTCTTAATTTACTTAGTATTAGAACTATATAACCAAATATTTTAAAACCTGGAAAGGGACTAAATTGTTTGGTTCTACCTTTTTATTTAATGGATGAAGAAACTGAGAATTATTAATGTAAGTGATATAAACAGGGCCAAAATTGGGTTTAAAACTACTGTCTAAACCAGTAAAAGTTTCTTAAATGTCAATGTGGTACAATTGAAAGGGAAAACTATTTCAAATCAAAAGAAACATATTTCAGTCCCAACTCTGACACTAGCTATGTGATCAACCGCAAACCATTTAATCATTGTGACACCCAGTTTCCTTATCTGTAAGACAGGAATCATACTTTTTGTTTCAGAGGATCATCATGAGGAACAAATACAATGATATATATATAAACTCTTTGTGTGAACTATAAAACACTCAAAATGTAATAGATTATATTTGTAGAGTGAATATTTAGCTATGATTTAATGAAACAACCTGGCATTTGTTGAGTAGCTGCTCTATGCCAGAATCTTTTTTTTTTGTATGCTATTTTATTTTATCCTTACATCAACCATTGAAGTAAATGCTATTCTCCAATTTTATAGATGAAAAAGATAAAGGAAGCTCAGCGAGAGTAAATAACCTTCTCCAGATCACACAGCAGATACATAGAGGAACCAGGATTCAAAGCTTCATCTGCTTGGTAACAAATTTACCAATAGACTTTCCACTACTATATAATTCTGGCAGTCATGAAAAAGAAAACCGCTTCCTGAATTTGGCCTAGCATGGATAAAAAAAGGATGAGGATTGGGGGACAGAAAGAGAGCCTGATGGACTGGAATATAAGCATGAATTCTACTCCAGGCAATGAGAAATAATCCAGGTTTTGTAATTCGTGGTCAGAAGCATGGCTAGATGAAGATGTAAAAGCACCCAAGAAGGATGATAAATTGGGCTCTTGGGTGGATTCATAATTGGGCCCTTCAAACTTTTATTCTTTAAGTAAGTGTTCAACAATTTAAAGTCCTCCAGCTGAGACCTGTGTGCAGAAGGGAGAAGGAACACCCTAGAGTGGATCAATCTCTCCTCTTTTCTCAAGAAAAATTGAGAATTTGCCCCAAATTAACACATTTCCTTTAGCAAAAGAAAAACACTGAAATTAGCCGGAGCTATTTGGATTGATAGTGTGTGTGGGTGTGTGGTGTGGTATGATGTGGTGCGATGTGGTGTGGGAGTATGTGCACAAGCATGTGTGCACATGTGGTGGGAGGGAACATCGGGATGAAATTCTTTCCTTTGCCTTATTCTAAAGATATTTTAATGTACCTCATTTTAACTTCCAGGAGAGGAGTTTGGATAAACACATTTTATTTTAGTATGCAATTGATAATTCACCATCCCTCATAGATGAGTGCTCCAACAATTTTTTCTTTTACCCTTAATCTGGCTCTTGACAAAAATGTGATCCAAACTAGGTATAGGAAATATTGTGAGGGTCTGCAAACAGAATGGAGTGGAAGTTTATTCTATTTTATTTATTTGTTTGTTTGTTTATTTATTTATTTATTTATTAAAAAAATTTTTTTTTTGAGTAGACTCCATGCCACATGTGGGAACTCCCAAGATTAAGAGTTGCATGCTCTGCCAACTGAGCCAGCCAGGCACCTACAGAAGATGATTTTTTAAAATGTTTTCTTTACTTTTGTGACAGAGAGAGACAGTGTGCAAGTGGGGCAGGGGCAGAGAGAGAGAGGGAGACACAGAATCTATAGCAGGCTCCAGGCTCTGAGCTGTCAACATAGAGAGTTGACCTGGGCTTAAACTCATGAACTATGAGATCATAACCTGAGCCAAAGTCAGATGCTTAACTGATTGAGACACCCAGGCACCCCTGGAAGATGATTTTAAAGTGAAACACTGGGCAGGTTAGGACAGAGAGGAATCGAAGCTAAGAGCCATCAATAGACAATTGATCAGGGCCAATAACTAGCAAAATTTAAGTTGAAAAAATAAACAATGTTCCCGAAGTGTAGATCTAGTTCTTTTCTTACAATGTGATTTTAGGCAAAACTCTTAAATCAGTTTCATCATCTGAAACCTGGGGTATTTACTTAGCACTTTTTCATATAGATATATATATACACACACACACACACATATATATACACATATATATATGTGCATATAATATCTATATGAAAAAGATATACACAGATATAGATGTGTATATATATATATTCTTTTTCATGTATGTGCTTACATATAAACATATGCCTAGTCCTTGTCATATATATTTGGCACACACACACACACACACACACACACACGTATGTATATTTAAGTTTTTCAGGGGAGAGCTTTGAGAACAAAAGCTAACAAACAAGATGGGTTCCCTCATGTCAAGGGAGAGAAACCAAAATTTTAATCAGGTCGAATGATCATGAGACTGAATGGCCGTCAGCACAACCTGAGGTGACAAGCTTGCACAAATTTCAACAAAATTCGCAGAAAGATTCTTGCAACACATCTTACCATGCTTTTCAGAGATTGCCACATCCTAAAGTTGCTATCAGAAATAATGAAGTGTATCCCTGCTTGTCACTGCTCCTAAAGTTGCTTTTTGGAACATGGGTCTCACCAACTTCCATAAGTGTACAAAACTTGCAGCTTTTGCCTATTTAACCTCAGGCTTAAACCTTCCCCTTTGAAGCATACTTTCAGTTTGTAGCCAAAGGTTATGTCTCTCTGGTTTGCAAAATATATGGCAATAAAGCTTTCCCTTGCCTCTGACAAATCTTTGCATCCCAGGAATTTTTGTTGACATTCCTTAATGTCAGAAGTGGGATGTACAATGACTCCCAGACCCCTCTCCACATCCTCTCAGACCAACTCCATCAGGCTCATTTGCTCCTCAGTGGTGTCGGGAGACATTCAGGAGCACCCTGTCACATCCAAGTCCTCCCACTTTTTCTGGTTCAGGTCTCAGAAGTTTTCTGCCTTGGTAAGAATCCTACCCTCCAGGAGGGTCTTCTCTCATTAAGGTTGTGAGATCTCACACTCCAGAAGGGTTGCTCCCTCATTCAGGTTTGACCACTGCAACACGAAAGGATGTTGTTGTTTGGGACCTGAGCCTGACCAACCTCAATGAGGACACAGAACTTGCAGTTTTTCCTATTTAATCCAAAGCCTAAACCTTCCCCTTTGGAGCATACTTTCAGTTTGTAGCCAAAGCCTATGTCTCCCTGGTTTGCAAACTGTACGGCAATAAAGTTTTCCCTTGCCTCTGACCAAATCTTTGCATCCCAGGGATTTTTGTTGACAGCTTTTAATAAATATATTTATCATTTAGTAAGGACTAAACATTTTATAAATACTCATTCATTCCTCAGAGCCACCCTATGATGTAGGTGCTGTTACACTGCATTTTGCAGAAGTATAGAAGGTTAGGATATAAAGCTAATGAGTGACAGAGATGGGATTGGAACGCTGGCTGTCTGTTTTCAGAATCTGTATTAACCTTTCCACTATGATACTTAGCCAATTTATAGAATTACTGGGATGATTAAGTGGAAAAGTTACCTTTCCATAAGATAATTATCTTAATAGACTTACCTATCACTTTCAATGTTTTTAGTTTCATGGACTGCTTTGAGAATCTGGTGAAATCATTGATATCATACCAGCAGAATACATAGATACACTAAGCATAAAAACTATTGTGCCATTTCCAAGATTTTATAGACTTCAAAAGTCTATTAATGGACATGAGGCTAACAAAAAGACTGATAGACCTGGTTGGATTCCCTAAACTTCAGTCTCTTCCCACAAGAAATAAGACTGAAAATACAGCAATCCACTTCCCAGCTACCAGGTTCAGGGCTGAGAGATATACATGTAATTTAGGGATAAATTCCATACTACTTTAAATTGCTTAACTGTGTATTATTCAGGAGTCTTGGTTTAAATTTCCTTTGCTAGTTTATATTCAGGGTTAAACATGGAGCGGGGAGAAAGAGTTTGGCCAAAGTGTTTGGTCTTTGTGGAATCCAAAATACAGTATTTGAAAACTAGTGTGGAGGAGATGGCGGCATTTAGCCATCCTGAGTTGCAAGAATCACATCTTGTCAGCTTTCGCAGATTTGCTTTTTTTTTTTTAAATATGAAATTTATTGTCAAGTTGGTTTCCATACAACACCCAGTGCTCATCCCAACAGGTGCCCTCCTCAATGCCCATCACCCACTTTCCCCTCCCTCCCACCCCCCATCAACCCTCAGTTTATTCTCAGTTTTTAAGAGTCTCTTATGGTTTGCCTCCCTCCCTCACTTTTTTCCCCCTTCCCCCCCCCCATGGTCTTCTGTTAAGTTTCTCAAGATCCACATAAGAGTGAAAACATGTGGTATCTGTCTTTCTCTGTAGAACTTATTTCACTTAGCATAACATTCTCCAGTTCCATCCACGTTGCTACAAAAGGCCAGATTTCATTCTTTCTCATTGCCAAGTAGTATTCCATTGTATATATAAACCACAACTTCCTTATCCATTCATCAGTTGATGGACATTTAGGCTCTTTGCAGATTTGCTTTTGACCTCAATTATCTCTACATCCTTTCTTCATTAGAGCACATTGGGAGAGTCAACAAAATGGTGCCATTCAGGGCCACATTAAGGAAAACCTTCCTTGCAAGTTGTACATTCCTTCACTTTTTCTGACACTTAAAAATTCTGAATAAGGTTATTATGTTGTTTGAAACCCCATTGTGATTCAAATCAATAAGTTCAGTAGAGAAAATCCACTGAACAATTAACTGTGGCTTCTAATGGCTGTTCGTATTCTCGCCAGCAGACACAACAGCAAACCCATACTGTTTACCACTGATTACTAAGACCAGAAAGCAAGAAAAAAAAAGGCATTGTTAGTTTTGTTTTGGTTTCCAGTTGGTTGTCTCTCCAAAAAAGACACAATTGTATTTTAAATCAAATTCTTAACTCCCTTTTTTTCTATTCCATGTTGATAGGTCCAATTACAATTAATGAAGAAGTAAAGAACAGTTGTGTAACTTAGCATTATTTTAAATTTTCTCCAGTTGATTCAAGAGCAGCTGAACAGATACTGACAAGATTATTTTATGATTTTAAAAACTTAAGGTAAAAAGTTATGGTGTGTATAAGAAATGCCAAAAATCTCTGCTTTGATGTGAGCCACTGAAATCAGCAAGAGAGAATCTGTGTGTGTGTGTGTGTGTGTGTGTGTGTAAGCTGATCAATGAATTAACAAAGCCCAGTTCTTTACTGCTTCAGACAATTTTACCTATTAAGCTTTCACTCCCCTAGTCAAACCCATTCTACCAATTTCAATTCTATTTCTAAATCAGTGTTTTGCTCAACTTGAAAGGAGATTCATAAATTATTGGTAAGCATCGGTATCTATGTTCTAGGGAAAGTGCAGAGAGATAAATTAGCTCAACTATTAGTGGAATTTTGCAGGTTTTGTTCCAACTAAGAATTCTCAAGGAAACAATGTGAATGTAGTAGTTTCATATCGTACTTTCTAGTTAGCAGAAACTATTGGTCAATGATATTCAATGAGATGGTTTATAGAAATACTTTTGTCCTTTGAGGGAAAAGCCACTATGCAATACTAAGCTGGTGGTATGATTAGAATACTTATTGAAAAATAGGTATTTTTCACACTCACTAATATGATAGAAAAATTATAAAAGAAAATTTTCTTGGCTCAAAGAATGTCTCAGATTCTCTAATGTATTAGCTCTTTTTCTGCCACACACTATTGGGAATAACTCAGCTTATTCATTCATTCAACCATTCACTTATTTAATCAACACATATTTTTTTTAATTAACATGCTTTAAAGTAGGAGTCCACAAACTTTTTCTTTAAAGGGACAGATAGTAAATACTTTAGGCTTTATGGGATATAAGATCTCTTTCATAAATATCTAATTCTGCAGTTGTAGTGTAAAAGCAGCCACAGGCAATACTTAAATGATTGGGTGTGGCTGTGTTTCAATAAAACTTAATTTATGAAAACAGACAGCACCTGGGTGGCTCAGCTGGTTAAGCATCCGAATCTTGGTTTTGGCTCAGGTCATGATCTCATGACTCGTGGGTTCAAGCCCCACATCAGGCTCTGCACTGGCAATGTGGAGCCTGCTTGGGATTCTCTCTCTCTCCCTTTCTACCCCTCCCCACTTGCACTGTTTCTGTCTCTCTCAAAATAAATAAACTTAAAAACAAACAGACAGCCAGTTTCCTGCAAGCCACAGTTTGCAACCTTTTTTTAAAAAAGTAGATGCTTTGTGGGAATGCAAGCTGGTGCAGTAACTCTGGAAAACAGTATGGACGTTCCTCAAAAAACTAAAAATAGAGCTACCCTATGACCCAACAATTGCACTACTAGGCATTTATCCAAGGGATACAGGTGTGTTGTTTCGAAGAGACAAATGCACCCCCATGTTTATAGCAGCACTATCAACAATAGCCAAAGTATGGAAAGAGCCCAGATGTCCATCGATGGATGAATGGACAAAGAAGATGTGGTATATATATATATACAATGAAGTACTCCTCAGCAATCAAAAAGAATGAAATCTTGCCATTTGCAACTACGTGGATGGAACTGGAGGGTATTATGCTAAATGAAATTAGTCAGTCAGAGAAAGACAAAAATCATATGACTTCACTCATATGAGGACTTGAAGAGACAAAACAGATGAACATAAGGGAAGGGAAACAAAAATAATATAAAAACAGGGAGGGGGACAAAACAGAAGAGACTCATAAATATGGAGAACAAACTGAGGGTTGTGGGAGGGGTTGTGGGAGGGGGGATGGGCTAAATGGGTAAGAGGCACTAAAGAATCTAGTCCTGAAATCATTGTTGCACTATATGCTAACTACTTTGGATGTAAATTTTAAAAAATGAAAAATAAAACAAGTTAAAATAAAAAAAAAATAAAAATAAAAAGTAGATGCTTTGTTCTGCATAAAATGCAAAATTGTTTAAAACATATAACTTGCGGTCAATAAGTCACAGTGTCCTTAGAAGAAAGAAAGGACTCAGTCCAGTTTCTTCAAATTCTATACAATGACTGTCTTAACTTAAACGCTTTTATTTTCATTTTACACTCACTGAAGTTTAGGCATTTCAAAGTAAACACAGAAATGTTATTTTCTCTATCAAATAGGCAATTTAACTAAAATCTTGATCTGTATTCTGAAACTTTGCTTAGTATATTGTACAAGCTGAGCAATGACAGAATTCTGTTTTAAAGAAGATGAAAAAGGGGAACCTGGGTGGCTCAGTTCACTAAGCATCTGACTTCGGCTCAGGTCATGGTCTTATGTTTCTCAGGTTCCAGCCCACATCAGGCTCTGTGCTGACAGCTCAGAGCTTGGAGCCTGCTTCAGATTCTGTGTCTCCCTCTGTCTCTGCACCTCCTCTGCCCTCTCTCTCCTCTCTCTCTCTCTCTCTCTCTCTCTCAAAAATAAACATTTTAAAGAAATTTAAAAAAAAGGAAAATGAAAGAAATTTAAAGAACAATTAAAAACTATGAACTTCAATACTACTATGTGAAGTTAAATAATACTCCATGAAAATGTTTATTCTATTATCAAATTTAGAACATCAAAGATCCTCTTGGGAACAGAGGTGACAGTACTCTGGGGAAAACTTCAATTCATAAAGCAAAGAAATTACTTGGTAGGTACAATTTATGGGTAGAAAATTGGACTATTTTGGAAAAGTTTGGGCTCTTTTAAACATGAATAACAAAGAGGTCTTCTCTTGTTTTTCTATATTCCTACCATGATTTTATGTAAAACCAGCTCCCTCTAGTGATGACAATCATGTTTTTCACCAAGAAAGCAAGAGGCTTTCTTGATTATGTATATAAAACCCTTTGGAATTGAATCTCAAAATATACACCTGAGGAGATCAAGTTTTACTGCAGAGAAGATAAAAATTCTAATAAACTCCTGAGTTATTCTTTAACTCTTTCTTATTTTAATGTTATTTCAAATACATAGTAGTATGGGGATAACCTTGATGTCCTCTGATTCAATTTGTTCTATTTGCTCCTGGGAAAGGCGGGCCCAGACAACTGAATCAACTCTTTTATATCAAATAGAAATCAATTCAGTTTTTAAAAAATCCAATTAAGAAGTTAATGACTCAATGTAAATATATAAATTTTTAATGCTGATTTCTATACATAAATATAGTAATTTAAACCTACATTTCTAACATCCAATTGCTTTGATATTCTTTGATATCATTGAGGATGAACACTTAAATTGTAACTTTAATAATGTAAAACATCAGCTAACTATTGAAAAATGGACTCCTCGCCAGAAGCTCTGAAGTTTGGCTATAGTTGGTATGATGTAGACTAGCAGTTAGTAACTTTTTCTGCAAAAAAGAAAGGGGGGGTGCAAATAGTAAATATTTTCAGCTTTACAGGCCATATGTTCTGTGTTGCAACTACTCACATCTGGGACACAAAGGCAAGTGTAGGCAACACAGAGATGAATGAGTGTGGCTGTGTTCTGCTAAAAGATAATTTTCAGAAAAAGGTAAACTCATGTCTCTTACATAGATATAAAAATAAACTTATGTAAGGATTTTATTCTACTTGCACGAGGGAACAGATAGATGCTACAAAGAGTTCCAAGGAAAAGTCAAAAGGCACCCATTTATATGGAGTAAATGAGTTGAATTGCAAGTGGATGCAAAACTATTTTCCAGAAAGGAATGAGAAGTTGGATTTGAGCTGTGGATGGTTTGCTGACCCCTGGACTTCTGATGTACAGTCTGCATTTTCTCAAGCAGGCAAAGATAAAGTATGTCATAAAGCAAGTAAAAGGATTAGAGACAAGCCTCACAAGCAGCATTTTGAATATGCTATTTCTCTGATCCCTTTAGGGCTAATTTATAGGCAATAGTAAGATGTTTGAAAAGTAGGCTGGTAATATTTATTGCTAATTCTCAAAACATTTTGCGTGTAGGCATGTATGGTGTGTTTGCACATATAGGTATGCATATAAAGAAAATGATGCAAGAAAATGAGTTTTAAAAAGTAAAACATAAAAGAGAAAATATGTAAGTGGAAAATAAAAGAGTAGGATGGTTGAAAGTGAAGAGGGAGAGGAGCTAGCACTTTGAAAATTTCAGACTAAAAAGGAGTTACCAGTTCCCTGAGTTTTAAGAAAGAAGAGATAAAACTTATTCACAAGTAAGAAAAAAACTAACTACAAAAATACTTAATAGAATTCTACCTGCAATTTTATGAGAAAGATTAGAAATTCCAGAGGAAATGGCTTATTCCTAAAAATATCAGTTACAAAAATTGAAAAGAGTAAGTAGAACTTAAGGAGCCCAATTAGCACAGAAGATTGAAAGAGTAGAGAGTTTTACCACTAGAAAGGCACTAGGATTAGATAATTCTACAGGTGATTCTGACCAACTTTAAAAAAAAAGGTTATTTCAAATTGATTTAAATTATCCCAGATTCTAGAAAAAGATAAAAGCTAACATAATACTAATAACAAAATGTAACAAACATAGAATGGAAAAAAAAAAAAAACTATAGTCCAATTTCACTTGTAAGGTATAAGTTCAATTCACCAAAATGTTGAATGAATAAGGTAATGTTGAACTTGTGAGTTTAATATAAGGACAGTTGAATATCAGAAAATCTATTAACAAATTAAAGCAAAAACATACACTTAATATATTCTGAAAAATATATTTTCTACATTAAGTGAAATAAAAGAAACTTCCTAAATATGATAAAGGACATAAACCCAAGCCCAAAAGCAAACTACATCATTCTAAATTTGGCACACTAAAACTTGTCTTTAATATAAAAAATAGGGGCGCCTGGGTGGCTCAGTCAGTTGAGCGTCTGACTTCAGCTCAGGTCATGATCTCATGGCTCGTGTGTTCAAGCCCTGCATGGGGCTCTGTGCTGACAGCTCAGACCCTGAAGCCTGCTTCGGATTCTGTGTCTCCCTCTCTCTCTGCCCCTCTCCCATTCGCTCTATCTCTCAAAAATAAATTTAAAAAAAATTTTTTTAAATAAATACAGGTCATTTCCTTTCAATTAATTAGTTGCTCAACAGCGTATTGGAGATTTTTGCAAATGGATATGGCAAGAAGATGAGAAATGGACATAAGTATTAGAAAAGATAATATAAAATTCACCCGTTTGCTGAGGTACTATGATGGATTTACCTAGAAAATTCATGAGAATATAAATAAAAATAAAACAGAATAAAAGAATCAGAATAAAAGAATCAAATAAAGTGGCTAGAAACCAGAAACATTACAGAAAGCAACTGCTTTTCCTCATATGAGTAATCAACAGATGGAGGGAAATCACACATTCCTTCTACCCCAGTGGGGGGAAAATCCTGTAAAATATGTAAGAGTAAATTTAGAAGGAGGTAATGGTACATATGGGAGTGTAGAGACTCTAAAATCTTATTTAATGACATAAAACTGAAAGGAAAAAGGAGAAATAGACATTCAATATTCTTTTTTAACTTATAAAGCAAGTAGATAGAAAATCAGTAAGGATAGAGAAAAGATGAATAATTGTATCAAAAAAGTTGACCTAATTGAAACATATAAAATAGTGTACTCAAACAGAGCAGAACACAGATTTCCTTCAAATACACATCAAACTAATACTCACCTAGATTGAGTATATATTGATCCATAACATAAGTCATAAATACTTTTGAAGAATTTGAATTATAGGGTATGTTCTCTGATCATAATGAATTTAATTTAGCCATCAAGAAAAATATATCTTAAAAATCTTCAAATATGACCACATGCTTCCAAATAGCACAAGGAAGTCACAAGGGAAATTAGAGAAGGTTTGGTGATATAAATTTCATGTGATGGTACTTATATAAGTTATATACATATGTTACATACATATGTTAAACACTGGATATACAGACTTTATTATATCTAAGTTATAACTCAATAAAGGTGATTTTTTAAAAACACTGATAGAAGAAGACAAATTTTATATAGCTGCCAATTACATAAAACTTATTATTTCAAGTTAGTGTGTAAGATAGAAATGTGGTGTGCTTAAAATATAAATGTATTTTCTAATATATAATTTTTGTACATTTTTGTACCTTTTATAGAAAGACTAAGAAAAATAGAAACATGAATCAAAAATTTGCAAAAACAATAATATAGCCCTTAAAAATATGAAAAAATGATCAACCTCACTTAGCATTAGAAAAATGCAAAATAAAGCTCCACTGTTTTTCAATTACCATTTTTGGCTATCACACTGGCAAAAATTAAAATGTAGGATAATGCGGGGCGCCTGGGTGGCTCAGTCGGTTGAGCGTCCGACTTCGGCTCAGGTCACGATCTCACGGTCTGTGAGTTCGAGCCCCGCGTTGGGCTCTGGGCCGATGGCTCAGAGCCTGGAGCCTGCTTCCGATTCTGTGTCCCTCTCTCTCTGCCCCTCCCCCGTTCATGCTCTGTCTCTCTCTCTGTCTCAAAAATAAATAAACGTTAAAAAAAAATGTAGGATAATGCTTCTGTTTGCGAGGCTGTAGGTACTCTCATTCACCGCTGGCAGAATTAAATAGGTACAAACTTTTTGGAAGGGAACTTGACAATATCTAACAAAACTACATATACACTCATGTTTTGATCCAGAAATTTCTTCTAGGAATTTACCCTAAGGATGCACACTTTGGCAATAAGAACAAATATATGCATAAAGTTACCCACTGTGGCACTATTTTGTAATCGTGAAAGAAAGAATCTGACTGCCATACATAGAACTGTTGTTGAATGAACCATGGTGTAATCATACAATGGCATACTACAAAACTATAAAAAAAGAATGAGGAGGATATCTATTGAACTGACTTAGAATGATTTCCAGAAATACTAACTAAAAATATGCAAAGTATGAGTACCTATAGTTGCTACCTTTTTAAAGACTGAGAAATAAGAATATACACACATATACTCATTTGCTCAAAAAGAAACACAGGGAGAATAATCAAGAAAACTAGTGAGGTTGATTATCTACAGGATATAAGTGAGAAAGAGTATTAAGAATGGAGGAAAGGGGCACCTGGGTGGCTCAGTGGGTTAAGTGTGTGACTTTGGCTCAGGGCATGATTTCACGGTTGGTGGGTTTGAGACTCGTGTCAAGCTCTGTGCTGACAGCTCAGAGCCTGGGGCCTGCTTCAGATTCTCTGTCTTCTCTCTGCCCTTCCCCCACTTGCACTCTGTCTCTTAAAAAATGAATAAACATTTAAAAATTAGGAAAAAAAAGAATGGAGGAAAGAATGGGGTAGAAGTGATGGGGTAGTGACACTTTGATGAATGTAACTTTTAGAACACTGTTTTGCAAACTAAAAAAAAGGAAAAAAATGAGAAAACCTCAAATACAGAATACAAGTAGAACACGTAAATCTAACTCTATTTCACATGAATAAACATAACCACACTGAAGTGAGGCAAGTGGGAAAAGAGTCAACTTAAGTCATATTTGGAAACAGTAATTTGATTAACTTCAAACTAAAGATAAAAAGAACTATAACCTAATATTGAATTCTAATTACTAGGTTTGTTTTTCACAGTGTTACAAGTTAACAGTTCTGAAATTACTTAATGTGGGACGCCTGGGTGGCTCAGTAGATTGAGTGACTTTGACTCAGGTCATGATCTTGTGGTCCGGTCTGTGAGTTCAAGCCCCACATCAGGCTCTGTGCTGACCGCTCAGAGCCTGGAGCCTGCTTCAGATTCTGTGTCTCCTTTCTGCCCCTTCCCTGCTCATGCTCTGTCTGTCTCTCTCTCTCTCTGTCTCAAAAGTAAATAAACATTTAAAAAAGTAAATTAAATTACTTAATATGTATTGTAAATCAGATCGAGGAAATAAACATATTGTATACAATCGGATTAAGGTTTCTTATTGCCAGGGGAAAGGGGGAAGATTGGAATAAACTTTTTTGGGTTGAATTAGAATTTGAGCTATATGTATGGGTATTTTATAATATTATAGATATATAGATATAGACAAATAAACATAGATGTGTGTGTGTGTGTGTGTGTGTGTGTGTGTGTGTGTGTTTTCTACTCTACTGAAAGGACCTAGGTGCAATGCCATTCCAGTAGTAATGAGATAACTTAATGCCCACATCTAGTTTCTGAATACCATTCTCCACTAAAAGGAACCACTCCTTGAAGAAATGGTTGAGTCCAGCATGGATATGATAAAATATAAGATAAGCCTGGAAACATGTTTTGTGCCAGAAAGTAAGGTAATACTACTAATAATAATGACAACATGTCAAAAAGACAGAGGAGCCAGTTTAAAGGGGATCCCACTGTCTAGTATGGGACAAGTTGAACAAAAAATGATTATTATAAAAATTATACTCATAATTATTATTTAATAACATAGGAATCTATGAGTCCATACATATATAAACAAACACATAAATATATATATCAGGGAAAAGGAAAAGCTCTTACACACAGCTGAATGTCAACTAATAAATGTAAAAATAATGATAGAATTAGAAAGGTATTTGTCAAACATCATGGTAATAATTGATTTAAGCAAGAATCATCATCGCATGTTAAGCTAGTACGGACAAAGTTGAAGACAAACAATATATTTACATGATCACAAAATATCCCTTCATAAATTACAAGTAGAAAAATAGCAAGTACAGCAGAGAAACTTGGGAGACACCACCTTAATCAATTGAGCAATGTTTACATTACCAGAAATAAAACATTTCTCCTGAAATGTATAGTATAGTATATAGTATAGTATATACATTTCTGTAATACTATGTATAGAGGAAAAAATAGTATTTTTCTGGTATTCTTTCAAAGATGTATAACCTGACTACAATCATAAGTCAACATTAGACAAACTCAAATTGAAGAATAGTCTACAAAATACTTGCCCTTTATTCTCCAAAGGTGCCAATGTCATGAAAGACAAAGACTGAGAGAGACAGACTGTTCCAGACTGAAGGAGACTAAAGAGACATAGAAATCTGTGAACGTGGATGGGATATAGGCCACAGAATTTTTTTTATTTTGCTAATAAATGCATGCATGAAACAATCATGAAACCTGAATAATGTCTGTGGATTAGATAATAGTATTCTGTCAATAATAATTTCCTGACTTTGGAGAATTGTATTGAGGTTATTTAAGATATATTCTTATTTATAGGAAAAGAGGCATTGTGTGTACAATATACTCTCAAAAGGGACAGAAATGTGTTTTATATATATGTATATATGTATATAAATACACACACACACAAATATACAGAGAGATGAAAGAGAATAGAAAAGCAAGTATGGTAACATGGTAATATTTGAACCTGAGTGAAGCTATACAGTATGTTTTTGACAATTTATTCTATGTTTTCTGTAAGTATGAATACATTTATTTGAAAAAGGCTTTTTTTAAAGTCCAATCAGCTGGAATGTTTTCAGCCATAAATTGGTAGATATTCTGACTAAAGTAGTGCAAAAATAGGGCTTTTTATCTCAAAAACCAAAACTCCCCACTTTTACTCATACTTCAGCTCTCAATTTAGATGTCATCTCCTTAGCAATGGCCAATTGTTTCAAGAATTTCATAGCTTAATATTTTACAATTTATTTATTAGAGTCAAGAGCCAAACAAAGTCCACATAATTATCATTGGTTGATTTGTCTCAGGACTCTTTTAAACAAACTTTTCCTAAAAAATAAATAAATAAAAATAAATAAATAAATAAATAAATAAATAAATAAATAAACAAACTCCTTCCCCCCCTCCCCCCCTTGAACTGGGTGAAGACACAAGCAGAAAAGCCCCTTTCTGTCTGGTTTTCTCCACCAGCACGTGCAGGGAGCAGCTCTGCCGTCTCTCGTGCTACTGGGTACTGATGCCCACAGTGTCAGAGAGAAGTAACCAGTCACAGCTTAGTGAGAAGATGCTTGAGACAAAAACCTGCCACCCACAGGGTTTTTATTTGCTTTGTGGTGCTCCCCACCTAGGGGTTAGTATCTCTGATCTATCTCTTGGCCTGTACCTACCTTATGACTCAAATTAGGAAAACTCACACATTTTCAGTGAAGATCCCCTCTCTAGTTCCCCAGGACATATACTGTTTTCTGAACTTCGATTACCTGGCTCCCCCTACATCAAATACAGCAGATATCCTTGAAAGTTGGTAGCAGGTAGATGACACACAGCTCTAAGCTTCTACTGATGACATGGACTTTCCTCTATTTGTATTTTTCCTCATCATTGCACTCAAATCTTAGAAAGGGGCTGGTGTTTTATTTTTTTCCAGAAATTTTATCCATGGTTTTTGCTACCCCTATACCAATAAGCATGTGGTAAAGAGCCCCAAATATTATAGTTAGAAAGAATTTAAGATGATTTCATGCATTCTATCATTTTATAATGGAGAAACCAAGTTCCATAGCAAGGGAAGTACCTTGACTAAGATGAACCCAAATCTTGCCACCTAATTAAGTGTTCTTGTTCAACACAGTTCAATATCCAAGTCCCGCTGCAATTGAGGGCTTTTTGTAGTTAATATTCTTCTCTCTCCAACATCTATGAGAAACTGTCACATTTTTAAGTTTTCTTACATATAGTCCTCAACTTGAATTAGTTTGCCAGATTTCAGGCCTAAATACAACTTTATCATTCCAGGGTTTAATTCTTTGGAAATAGATGGTTATATCATAAACATGTCCATACAACTTCAATCATATGAAAAGCATTAATGATATTATTTTGGATATCTCATGTAATTAGTTTCTTTTTTTATTATTATTTGAGAGAGAGAGAGAATGGGTGCGGCAGGGGCAGAGAGAGACGGGGGGGTGGGTAGGGAGAGAGAGAATCTCAAGCGGGCTCCACGTTCAGTGTGGAACCCGACACGGGGCTTGATCCCACCACCCTGGGATCATGACCTGAGCCGTAATGGAGTCGGACTCTCAACCACCTGAGCCACCCATTCTCCCCATAATTACTTTCTTTTTATAAATTACACATGCTCACATAAAATTGATGAAATGTGTGGTTTTTGAAAAGGTGTGAGAAAATCCAAATCCTTTTGTCAGAGTGACCTCATTTTCTCATTAATCTTTTCTGAGAAAAGCTATTACCTTTTATCACCCTTTTCTTCACTTGATAATGTTGAACTAGCTAATACCATATGGTCTTTATCACTTATGCCAGATAGTTTTATGTAATTTGAATTGATTAACTTTAGAAAAAGTTCTGTTATAAATAATGTACAGTGGGCACATAATAACATATAAAACATATTGTAGTAAACTAAAATATAAATATTCAGGAAAATTATACTTAAGAGAGGTTCAAATGCATCTTGGTAACAAGTTGATAAAAGAAAAAAATCATTTTGGTTGCAGTACACTAAAATGCATGGTAAAGTTAAATCATACATTAAAACTTCTAGTTTATAATCTATTAAAATATGTAATATATTGTTATAAAAATTCTAAGCTTCAATACATTTACATTCAATGAAACCCACCAAAATATGACAGGTCTAGGTTAGTTACAATTGGAAATTGCCCCAACAGCATAATTTACTCACATTGCTCACAATATCAAGTAGTATTTTACTGTATTCTTAAAATGCAATAAACTTTATCCACTGGAAGTAAAGGAAACATTCATTAACTAATTAATTTACTAAAGCACAATAATCTCCTTTACATCTTTTTTTAAAGAAGTAAAGCAAATGGACAGGAAGGAGGAAAAGAATTGAAGAGAAAGAGGTGGAATAGAGAGAATAAACAAATAGTAACTGAATAATTTACTAGATTTTTAAATAGTTACATTATTTGGTCAGTGTATAATTTTCATAATTAATTTGTATTTATGTGTTAAGTTAAAAGAATAGTTAAATTAAAGGACAATAACTTCTACTGAATAGAAAGTCTCATATTAAAACCACACTTTTTCATCTCATACTGAATTTAAAGCTAACTCTCAATTATTTATGCTGTTGGTATATGTTGGCAAAATATAATTAAAGTTCGTATTTAAGACACAAGTAGGAGCACGCCTGAGTGGCTCAGTCAGTTAAGCATCTGATTCTTGATTTCAGCTCAGGTCATGATGTCACAGTTATGAGATTAAGCCCCATAGCCGGGCTCCATGCTGGGTGAGGAACTTTCTTAAGATTCTCTCTCTCCTCACTCTTTCTTCCTCTGTCTCCCTCTGCCTCTCTCCCCTGCTCGCTCTCTCTCAAAAAAATATATATATATCCTGAGAGCTTTGTTTTATTTGATGTTGCAGTTTCAACTAATTATTCAATTTACATTTTTATTAAGTTTTAATTTTAATTCCAGTGATTCAACAATTCCATACTGTTTTATTTATTTTTTAAATGATTATGAGGATTTTTAAAAATGTTTATTAATTTATTTTAGGGAGAGAGAGAAAGAGAGCACAAGCAAGGGAGGAGCAGAGAGTGAGGGAGACACAGAATCCAAAGCAGGTTCCAGGCCCTGAATTGTCAGCACAGAGCCCCATGCAGGGCTTGAACCCACAAACCGCGAGATCATGACCTGAGCTGAAGTAGGACACTCAACCGACTGAGCCACCCAGGCACCCCTATTTTTTTAATTTTAGTCACTAATTGAGTTAACCCTAACCCAACTGAAATCAATATTTTTCCAGGACTGTTAAAATTGCAGACTAGAATGACTAATGTTTGCCATTATATTCCTCTCCTTTTTCATCAAGTGATAGTGATGTTCATGAGGAGTTAGATGGAGGAGAGAACAAAGAACAGGAGTAATATAATTTGCCAATCAGGACTTAAGTAATGGAAGTTTGACTACATTTGAAAACTGATGTAATGATGGAGAAATTTTAAAAAACTGAATTTTTAAGAATGTTGAATTGTAAAATACAAAAAGACATTATCTGTGGAAGTTCTTAAATAGACACTTATTTTTAGCTTTAATTTTTTCCTAAAAACACAACTATTTCTGATTTAAAAGTTTAGTATATGTAATACACACTGGAGTATATAAATACATTGCCCTTTAAGGCATTTAGTCAGCCTATTATGGATTGAATTATCTGTGATTTGCTTTCTTTCTTCTGGTTCTATTAAAGAAGGGAACTGTTTCATGGCATCTTAGGTCTTCTTGCAATTAATTCCAAAGTAACAGAATATAGTTTATTCAGGGCAATCAACTCAAATCAACTTGACTACTGACAAAATACATTCAGAGAGGAAATGTTAAATCAGAACTTTTATTCCAGACAATAAATAAGAAATTTGAAGAAACTCAGAAAAAAATAGCTTTATATTAGAATACAAGCCTACCATTCAATTTTCATATTTGGTTTAGATAGGTTTTCTTTATTTCTCTTTCTCCTTCCTTCCTTCTCTTCTTTTCTTTACAGATCCTTTGTACAGTTTTCTTTAATTGATTTTTTGGTAAAATATGAAAAACATAAAGAGCAGTCACACATACCATGTCATTTTGAAAATGGTTAACCCATCCACAGTCTGGAAGGGCTTTTTTAAATAAATGTTAGAAAGTTCATGAGCAAATAGTGTGTAAATGCCTATTGTAATATATCAACAAACATAAAACTACTTTTTAAAAAAACCATCAACAGTTAGTGGCAATATGAAAGGCCAGAGTGGTTTCCTATGAAGTTATTTGTAGATATCATCCTCCAAATTTTCCAGTAGTAATTCTAGACTGCTGAAGGGTCATCTGCTGTGAGGCTAAAATTAAGATAAAAGGAGAAAAGTGAACAAAGGAAAGTTTTATAAAGGGAGTACTGGTTAAGCCTTCCTGTACAAGAAAAGTCCAGAACTATAAAGTTCATTGGGATCATCTCCAGACTAGAGAAAAAGTGTGGGTTAATCTTTAGAAAACTCAGTTAAGGAAGAAAATTGAAATTTCTCAAGAGTTTTTTCTTATCATCTAAAACTCAACACAGACAAATATTAATCCATTATCTTCTCCCAATAATAAGTTAATGAAATGAGCCAGTAACCTATCAACTTAACAAGAAATCTAGGAGGCATTATAGATTAATTAACTCCAGATTAGTCCCATTTCTAATGATTCCATAGACCTCTTGTCCATCTTACTTCCTTAATATGGTTAATATCTACTCCAGCCTCTTCATTCTCATAGTTTTGGTGCAGTCTCTCCTTATCTCCCTGGATTATTGAAATTTCCTTCTAAATGGTTTGCTTATATTTTAGTCTCTGTACCTTGCAATCTATTTGTCACATGATCGGCATAGTAATTTTCTGGAAAAATAGAAATAAGATCATATTGTTACCCTGATTAAAACATTCAACTAAACTATTTGCATAGTATACAGGGTCTTCCACTATTTGGCCATTTTTTCTCTCCCTAATTTCATGCTCTGTTGCTTCCTCTGCTATACAACACACCTCATGCTCATCATATTAGACTATTGACAGCACCATATTTACAGTAACCTCTCTGCAAAATGTTCTTTCATGTTTCCATTCATTTGCACATACTGTTCCCTGTACTTAGAATCCTCTTTTTCCAATCCCTTCTCATAAATTCCCACCTCTTGCTCAAGACCCACACAGGAATTACTTCCTCTTGGAACCCTTCCCTGGCCCTTCCTACCCTACATAATCCTTCGTACTACCACTGTACCGTGAACACATATGCCATATTCCTATCATACTAAGTTGTAATGACTTATTTATACATTTCTCTCTCTTCCCAGACTGTGGATTTCTGGAAATGATCCCTTTTCATCTTTATATGTGGGCACCTTATGTTTACTCAAAAATGTTGCATGAATGAATAATTGAATTAATGAATCAGTATTCTTTTTAAAAAAATTTTAAACATTTATTTATTTTTGAGAGACAGAGTGAGACAGAGCATGAGCAGGGGAAGGGAAGAGAGAGGGAGACACAGAATCTGAAACAGGCTCCAGGCTCTGAGCTGTCAGCACAGAGCCCAACATGGTACTTGAACTCATGGACTACAAGATCATGATCTGAGCCAAAGTTGGAGGTTAACTGACTGAGCCACACAGGCATCCCAATAAATCAGTGTTCTAATGATGCTGAGACAGAGAGGTATTTAGAGATTTGTCCAAATATACTGCATGAATGAGGGGTAGGTCCAGAAAAAGATTCTGGTGCCTCCCATTCCTTTCTCTTCCTCAGATGCCCAGACCATGATTCACTGTTTCAGTAACAAAAGAAGATGGAAAACTTTTAATTTTTCTTACATAAAATTATCCACCCTAAGAAACTATCCACTGTGCCCCCACTGTGTGGCTTTTAGGAGTAAAAATGGGTCTTGATGCTCTAGTTGCATTTTTTGGGAACGTTCTTTCTTTCTAGGCACAATATGCCCAGAATAGATTCCTGCAGCACTCGTATTTGAATAAGGGAACTAAACTAAAAATGTCCTAAGTAACTCAAAAGAGAATTGATGTCAACAATCAACTGTTGCCTGTTTTTTTCTTTTTATTCTTCTTCTGAAATAGATTAAGCACTCCTCATTCTTTCTTGCCATGAATTAAAAATTTGTCTGGATATGTTAGCTACAATGTCCCTCGAGGTTTCAAGTTCAGGAAAAAAACCCACTTATTTAAAAGTGGTAGGTTGACATCTCCTTGAGTCATTAAATATGTTTTTTTTTAATTTTTTTTTTATTTTTAATGTTTTTTATTTATTTTTGGGACAGAGAGAGACAGAGCATGAACGGGGGAGGGGCAGAGAGAGAGGGAGACACAGAATCGGAAACAGGCTCCAGGCTCCGAGCCATCAGCCCAGAGCCTGACGCGGGGCTTGAACTCACGGACCGCGAGATCGTGACCTGGCTGAAGTCGGACGCTTAACCAACTGCGCCACCCAGGCGCCCCATATATGTTTTAAAGTTTTGTACAATGTAACTGTTTCTAAAGTAACTATGACTTGAGAAATCTTTTATTGAAAAAATTTTTTCTGGACTCTCCACAGAAGCATTTAAGAAGCATTTATCATGTGATTAATCCTGTTCTTCAGACTACTTATTATAAGTAGATAATATTAAGATTATAAGTAAGATACATTTCCTTTTTTCATGAGAATAAAGAAGACATCATAATCCCATTCAAAGAGTTAAATATTTGAGTAAGTAAAAAAAGGTGCAATTTTTTTACACAGTGTAGGTTTTTCTTTTTCAAGTTTTTATTTAAATGCCAGTTAGTTAACTTATAGTGTAATGTGTAGAATTTAGTGATTCATCACTTACATACAATGTCCAGTGCCCATCACAAAAAGTGCAAAATTATTAGCAACCTTTTCTTTAATGTTTATAAAAACATTAAAGGTGGGGGGGGGGAGAGAGAGAGCATGAGCAGGGGCGGAGGTGGAGCAGAGAGAGAGGACAGAGAGAGAGAAGGGCACAGAGGATCCAAAGCATGCTCTATGTGAGCAGCAGAGAGCCTGATGTGAGGCTTGAACTCGTGAAATGTGAGATCATGACCTGAGCCGAAGTCAGATGCTCAACCAACTGAGCCACCCAGGTGCCCCAGCAATTTTTATAAGCCTTATAAAACCTTCGTCTCCTTATGCCTTATTTCAGTGCATTCAAAGAAACACACATCTCATTCTGATAGCCTTGAAAAATAATGCTATGCTTTCAATGGGTTTTCTTGTGGAAATAGCGCAGGAAATTAGATAACATAGTACACTACAAAATTTGCTAAAGATCGTCTTCTGATATTTCAGATTCCCTCTAGGATTTCACTTTTTGTGGCAGCTCTTCTCTTGCTGTCCACAAAGTCCTCTCACTGCCACACTTCCCTCCAACTACTTCTTGTTCTCTCTCCCCCACCATCTGTAACTCATACTTACAGCACATGACCCTCCCCACTGAGCAGAGCCCCCAGGAATATGCTTTCAGTTCCGTGCTCTGATTGCTTATCATAAAAAGAACAGCTCTTCTGAAATTCAGGTGAATAAAATTCCCCATTCTGTTAAATATCATAATGCAGAATATGATTGATTATGTAAAAAAGGAAAACAGAAAAAAATAGTGCTATGATATTCAGTATTGAAAAATCACTCTGAATTGAAATGTTGATCTAAGACTGTGAAAGAGGAGGGAATCTGCTCAGCCAGAGAGAGAGATAAGACAGTGCTAAGAGGAGATAAGCAGAGAAAAGCCAGTCCAGGTGAGATGAGCTGATGAGTAACATTGCAGGGATCAAGAATGAATGTGCAGTTGGGCAGGCAATACGTTCTGATGGGCTGGAGGATTTGAGAAAGACGGTCAAGGTAGACACTGCTGAAAAGTTATTTGTAAACCCAGAATGCCCAAGACATGTACAGATCTTGGGCATTCTCTGATCAAATGATCCTTTAGATCACAGGCAGTCATTACAGGTGTTCTGTTGCTAAGTGACACAGTGATAAAAGAGGAATTGAAGAGGGGACACATGAGAGAGGGATATCTTAAAAGGAGGGGAGTCGACACAGACATAAACTAATGAAAGACAGCTGGCAGAAATGGATAGAAATGGGAAAGAAACAACTTGCCTATTTTTTCTACATCCACTGATAGTTTTGACAAGAAATCATTCAGCAGCCTCATTTAAATTAGTCATTTTTATAAGGACCCCAATAAATAATAAAAGAACAAACTTGTTCATTTATTTTTTCTTTCTGGCACTCCCATTGCTACCTAAGGACGAAATAAGAGGCATGGAATAATTTTTTTTAATGTTTATTTCTTTTTGAGACAGAGAAAGAGCACAAGCAGGGGAGGGGCAGAGAGAGAGAGAGGGAGGGAGAGAATCCCAACCAGGATCATTGCTGTCAGCACAAAGCCCGATGCAAGACTCTATCTCACCAACCGTGATATGATGACCTAACCCAAAATTGAGAGACGCTTAACTGACTGAGCCAGCCCCAAGGCATAGAATAATTTGATAATTAAATATGTATACAATTTTTACATTTTCAAGTTTTTTTGATTTGGAAAGCTGATGAAATTTTGAGGCATACATTAATCTAAGTCATTTTCTAATGTAAAATCATTTGAATGAATATCATTTGTAATGTTCTAAAAATGTTTCAGTTTCTTTGAGTATTTGTATAATGTCTGAGAATATTCAATTCTTTTAAAATGTAAAGCTTCATATTTCCACACCTGGGGAATTTTGAGAATAATTATAAATAATAAAAATTAATTTCCTCATCTTTCAATTCTGCTATGCCACTCTAAAACAGGCCACAATTATAGTGGCTATCCTTAAAATATATAAGCAATTCAATAACACTTTTATTATGACAAGTGCTAATGCACATTTAAAATATTTTTATTAAAAGCCTTAGAAGGTTTTCATTCACTTATCCCTGTATTTCCCTATAGACTCACTGGTTTAATGACCAACAGTGCAGTAATTAAGCATCACTTCAGTGTCATATGAAAGGGAAATGTTTTGCTTTCAACTAGCAAGCACTTTACAACTCAGTCAGATGTGGGTGTATGTGCATATGAAAGCATGAGTAAAGAGGAGAGAGACAGATTAGAGAGCCTTTTAGATTCCTTTTCAAATTAATGCCATTAAGTCCACTTATAAGAATAAAATATGGAGTACCTGAAGGTGTTATGCTTAGCTGGTCACAGGAGAGTGCTACAGCACCATTAAATTACCTGCTCTAAAATAACTGAAAGAAATCATGCACTGGAGAATGACTTAATGTGCTTGAGTGAACGTTGCCTTGCATGGTTGATTGAAAGAAATAATAGCACATGCTGGTAGAAATTATAGTAGAATACCAAATCTACTTCATAATATCTCCAGATGTTAAGAACGATAAAGTGTGACAGAACTATCTTGTGCTATAATTATTTTAATCTTTGCAGTGCTATTATAAAAGATTTCAATTTTGTCAAATTACCCCGTGCATTTTAAAATTCCCTTTCAGCCAGCTTTTAACATTTCCACTAAATTGTTCTACATTCATTGCAGGCAGCATCCTCTTGAGCCAGTGGGAATGCAATATGTGGACAAGATCACATTTAACAACCTGTTCTTCCTTGAAATAAAAGCTAAATAACAGAGATGTGATTCTAGTCCTTGATAATGGGAATACTTTGCAGTCAAATATTTCTTTCCACAGAATTTCAATAACTTCATGCATCACAATTCATTTTTATGACTTAAAGAGAGGAACAATGTATGATTCCGACTTTCTAGACAAAAACACCGTATCACCTCAGAATCCAAAAGAATCCATGTCAGTAACTGCAAGAACTGCAAGCTGGATTTCTGACATCTAGATTCTGCTCATGAAAATAAAGCTCCTTTGTCCAATTTCATCATCAGTTTCACAAGGATCACTTTATGATACTGAATTCACACTTGAGAGGGCTGAGTAACATAATCAAGCATGATAATTCACTAAGCACAAAGAACCCTTGAAGGGAGGCTGCAATTATGTTGGGTTCCCATGGAAATTTTGAGATATTAAGGAAAGTCATAGACACATTCCCCAGGGCAATGCAAAAAACCCACAGCGCTCTACATATAATTTTAGGGGGGATGGGTTACAGGCTCCAGAGCAACTGTTTACAAGGGTATTGTCCTTATGGCACATGGATTGGGGTGGTTGGGTGTAGTTTCTACAGAGTTCTGGGTTTACTATCAGTCTAAGCCACATCTTCTACCTTTCTCCAGTGCCTGTGTCAGGTTATCTCAACTTAATATCATGCTCATTAGACTGTAGATTTGAGGAGAGAGAAATGTTAAACATTTTCTAGCATTTAGGAGGCTTAAAATCAAATGTAAGAGTAACTAATTTGTGGCCATGTTCTTCCAGAAAGATTGCCAGTAAAGTCAGTGAGAAACTAAAAACCCTATTAAATTAATTTTTTTCTAATTAGCTCTTTTGGAATTTATAGAAAGAGCCTAGGATAATATTTTGAATGCTACATAGTATTTCATATTTACCTAACAGTAAATATTAAGACCTAAACTATAAAAGCCAAAAATATGGAATAATTATTTATTGAGCCATTAATTTTTATGCTCCAAGCATAGCTTAGAAGCATTGAAATAATGGGACTTCATTGAAGGGACCAGGAAGGCTGGCATAAAAGGTATCCCGGTGATAAAATGTGTGGAAAGCATATCAGTGGCTGGTAAGGCCTCCCCAGTATTTTGGTCTCGCATGAGACCTAGATACTAAATAGCCCAAACTTGAACAATATACCACTCAGGGAGAGAGAGACTCAAAATTAAATTTGTAGATTTGAAGACAATGAAAAAATGTTTTGCTTTCTTTTTCCTAGCACACCTGAACTGATGTCAAGCAGGTTTAACTTTTCTTATCACTGTGTTTACTTCCATGGTTGACTAAACTGAGCAGGCTTGTACAAGCAACAAGCAGCTTATAGGGCTCTAGAAAATGAACAGTCCTATATGGTCCCTTTCAGCACCCACAGGTCATTTCCTACAAAATAGTCTCCTGGTTCTGTTCATTTCATAAGGAGGGTATGTCAGTGTGGCAGCAAACTCCAGTAAGAGATATTAGAAATCAAGAAATACACCTGAATAAAGAAATTGTGGTTTATATACACAATGGAGTACTATGTGGCAATGAGAAAGAATGAAATATGGCCCTTTATAGCAACGTGGATGGAACTGGAGAGTGTTAATGCTAAGTGAAATAAGCCACACAGAGAAAGACAGATACCATATGGTTTCACTCTTATGTGGATCCTGAGAAACTTAACAGAAACCCATGGGGGAGGGGAAGAAAAAAAAAAAAAAGGTTAGAGCGGGAGAGAGCCAAAGCATAAGAGACTGTTAAAAACTGAGAACAAACTGAGGGTTGATGGGGGGTGGGAGGGAGGGGAGGGTGGGTGATGGGCATTGAGGAGGGCACCTGTTGGGATGAGCACTGGGTGTTGTATGGAAACCAATTTGACAATAAATTTCATATATATATATATATATATATATATATATATATATATATATATATAAAAGAAATACACCTGGAGAACAAGGGCATAATTTTTATGCTCGAGCTAGATTCTGCTCAAGCCTCTAGTTGCAGGCTCCAGTTCTGTTGTGAAGGAAGAGACAGGAAATACCCCTTCTTGGACTGGCCAGACTTTCATTTGCCTCTCCTCAAATGGTAATAGCATGGAATTCTCATGTGAGGGGATGCAGAACAGAGAGCACTACATGATGCTTAAATTGGGTCTCACTTGAATCTAGTACCTCATGTGGCCCACTTGCACCCCTCCAGCCTTTGCTACAAAGGACGCGGATCTACCTTGACTACTCCTGAAATAGCCAATGCTCTAAAAACTATTTTTTCTCATCCCTAATCTTTCCTCATCTCCACATTCAAATATCACAAAAACTGTAATTTCTGCAGTACATCTTAACTAGGTTAAGAAAGAAAGATATACAAACTAGTCTATAGTTCAGAAATGGCTTTCAAGGGTATTTGGTAAACAAAAGATATTTTCATTGCTGATATTTCAGGGACTAGGGATACTCTTTGAAAAGTAAAGGGAGTGTATTAGTGGGTAGTCATGGGCTACATACCCAAGATTTTGCCTTTGGACATCAGAATAGCCTTCTATTCTACAGAATCTCCCACCACCCACCTTGTCCACTTAGAGAAGAAGGTATCTGAGAGCCATGATTTTTGTCCCTCTTTCCCTGTCCAAGAAGGCCTTCCTTAAGTGGAACCCTTGGAGAGAGAGCTCAAAGACATGAATTTTGGAAGAAGAAAGGGTATCCAGAAATCTTCAGAGATACTTCAGAATAGCTTTCTTTTGTTTAATTTTCTTCTTTTCTGGAAGATTATGTGGCGAAGTTGTTTTGGCAAAGTAAAAGCCTTTTAGTCATTTAAGTTAGCTGTTTGCAATTTATCTTCAGTTACTATAGAACAAAACACAATTAAAATAATTAATGATAGATCAATTTCAAGTTTACTTGTTATAATACTAAGCTTTCTTTACCTAAGCATGTCTCATTTGTACATATTGAATGGCTTTCCAAAGCCTCAAAAACTTAAAACATAACCATGGATTGTGATTCTAAATCCATTGGTAAATTGGTTGTTTAGAACTCAGCATACACCTTCCCACAGAAATGGGAAGAAATGTTTAAGTAGAGTGAGCTCCCTAATTGTTGTGACTCAATACAGAGGGAGTATTCAGGGTCTAAGGAGGAGATTAAGGGGATGGATTTGTAATCTAGATGGAAACACAAGAGGTATAAGAGAGCAATGGGATTAAAAACTTATGGAACATGGAACACAATTCCAGATTTAGACAGTAGGGATGATTTCACTTAATAAAAGCTCAGAGTTTGTATGATAGGACAGGCCTGGGTTCATAGAAAGTAGGGTAAGTTTGGTAAGAACCTAGAATTCTGGATTTAGACATGTGATATGCCAATGTGTGAAAATCCCATGTGTTCAAGAAGAGAACTTATTTTCAGTCTGCTTCTTGAAAACTAGAGGCCAGTATAGTATCAGTGTGTGGATTCAGGGTGATCAAACTCCTTGGATAGGGAATATGAACAAAGCATTGTTGAAAAGTGTGAGATTGATGGGGTCCACCGTAAATGCTTGTGTATCAGTTAGGATTGCTTCATAACAAACTCAATATACAAATGTAATATGGACGCTAGCCATTATACCTGGGTGCTATGCCATACTGCTAGTTGATATAAAATGGACTTACTGACAATGCACAGAATCAATCATTCATATCTGTGGCTCTTCTGAAAAGGCTTATATGAATGTATCCATCTTGTTGTCCAGTTGTGTTGAAACACAAATTTGTCAGAAGCCAGTTTACGGACTAAGTTACATATTTTATAATTTCTTCCAAGCTGCTAAAATAAAATAGCATCATTTAACTTGATCTAGTTTTTCAGGAAACTAAACTAGCATTTGTTATAGCAAGGGTATGTTTGAACTTTTAACAAGTTACTTGTACCTGAGTAATGGAATAATATCTCTTCATAATGATTTTGCAGTGTAATGAGTTCTAAAAGAGGTATTAGTTTAACGGTTTTCCATTTTCTGTAATGTGTTGAATCTTCTCAGGTGTCAATTTTTTAAATGCTGAATATAGTTTTCAAGAAATCAGAATTCCATTAAAGTCTTAATCAACTTTATGCAGGCTTTAAACATGATTGTTTTTCTTCCTTTGGGAAATAATCCTTTGTTATTAATTTAAAACCCACTTGCCTTCAGTTCCTCTTATAAGAATATTCTCTGATAATCTAATGAACTATTTTTGTTTTACTGGTTACTATGGGTTGAATTACATACTCTCAAAAAGATATGTTGAAGTCCTAACACCAAGTATCTCAGAAAGTGACCTTATTCCAAAATAGTGTCTTTGCAGATGTAGACAAGTTAAGATGAGGTTGTTAAGGTGAGCCCTAAATCTACATGACTAGCACCCTTGTGAAAAGAGGAAAGTTGGGCACAAACACAGACATGCACTGGGAAGATAATGTGAAGTGACACAAGAAAAATGTCATGTGAAGACAGAGGATTGAAGTAATAAATCTACAAACCAAGGAATGCCAAAGATTACCAACAAACTACCAGAAGCTAGGAATAGACAAGAAAAGATTCCCTACAGGTTTCAGACAAAGAACAGCTCTGCCGATCCCCTGATTGTGGACTTGCAGAATCCAGAACTGTTGAGACAATAAGCTTCTGTTGTTTCAAGCCACTTAACAGTACCTTGGTAAGACAGCCCTAGGAGACTAATACAGTAGTCAAGTTAAGACTTTTGTCAACCAAAGAATGTCTTTGCACACCTTTCTTAGCAAAGATACTATCTCCAGGGGCACCTAGGTGGCTCAGTCGGTTAAGTGTCTGACTTCGGCTCAGGTCATGATCTCACAGTTCGTGGGTTCGAGCCCTGCATCGGGCTCTGTGCTGACACCTCAGAGCCCGGAGCCTGCTTCGATTCTGTGTCTCCCTCTCTCTCTGCCCCTTGCCTGCTCACACTCTGTCTCTCTCTCTCTCTCTCTCTCTCTCAACAATAAATAAACATTAAAAAAATTAAAAAAAAAGATACCATCTCCATGAATTCTTTTACTTCTGGAGAGGAGCCCAAACACAAGATCCAGCTGTGAGCTGTCATCTCATCTCCCTCTGCCTTTCTGACATTTCCCCCCACAGAGTTGCAATGCAAGCAAATTACCGGACAGGATCACAGAACAGTCAAAATCAGGTTACCTAAGGCAAACCTAAAATAATCTTAAAAAGGCAAACATTTAATTCTCCAAATGTCCTTGAGAACCACTTTGGGTAATGTACTAAATGGATAATAAAATAATTGTGAAGAGACAACGCAAAGAAATAACTCAAAGAAATTTTATAGTTTCAAAAGTAAATAGGATAGAGATAATTAAACGGTATTTTAACCTTATCTATGTTTTAGTTTTTCACATAGATAACATATTCATGCTTTTATGTATAATTAAAAAGTAATTTTAAAAGAATGAATAGAACTTTCAGCTTTGTTGATAATTATAATTTTTCACATTTAGATAAAGATTAATCCAAGAGAGCATTCTATTAGTAGACCAGTCATAGACAGTTATCTGTTAATTGAATGAGAAAGAAAAATGCAAAATGTACTCCAATGGTCCCTAGTCATCTTTACTTGTCTCAGAAAATATCAAAACTATGTGAATTATTTTCTTGATAACTAGGTATGTCAATATTGAGCTATCAAGTCCTCATCTCCTTATCTGATAGGTGGGCTTCATCTCTCACCACCAACCTCATGTTGATCTTTTTCCATGCTTGGCCTGAAACAAGATTCAAGAACATATAATTAGATTAAAGTAGAAAGGACTGTTCCCTCATGAAAGAGAACCAGAAGTGTGCTTAGAAGATGGCTTCCTGGTGTGTTTCCATGGAGCTCTTTCTGCCCACACTCCCCACCATGTCATGAGGGTAGGACCAGAGTTCCTATCCATCTGATAAGAGTGGAGGCCAGGCTCACAAATGCTCCCTATTCAGCCTCCATATTTCCCTCTGGGTCTGGAATAATGCCAAAACATTCATGATGGTGGGGGTGGGGGACGGCTCTGGCATCCATCACTGCAGACCTAGGGCTGCAGAATGGGGGTAAGAAGGGTGATCGTATGCTTACAATTTATTACCAGTGACATGTCTACTTTTCTCTCTCTCTGTCTCTCTCCTCTTTAGTCTTTGCCTCTTTCATCTTTTTGACTGTAGAATAAGGCCTGAAGACTCTTTATCACAAACCAGGGAAGGCAAAGAGAAAGAGAGAACTGGGGCCAGGACTGGATCTGATCTCTGATCAGCTGGATCAGGTCAGGCAGAGGGTAAAGATGCACTGGTGCAAAGTTTAGCAATGGTCGAACAGCTGGAGAGGCAAGGCATAGTGAAGAGAGAGCACAAATATACTGAGCACAAGTCAAGAAAGCAGGTGGCACCTAGTAGGGGGTTAAGGGTCCTAACAGATGGGCAGAGCCCAGGGTGGGGTAATCTTGGGGCAGAAGCTGCCAGTTATTGTCCAAGTATCTATCCACAGAAAATTAGATTTCTAGGCACCAAAATTGGTTCAGGGACACAGCCCCAGGCTGTGAAGAAGAAGAATTGCAGTCCAGGGAAGAGAAAATGACAAAAATTTGGGACAGGTAAGAAGTTCATGTCTGGAAAATAAGAGGTAAGGAAAGTCCAGGAAGAGTGGCAGTGCAGGGAGCAACAGAAGTTATCATTGCTGAGGCACTTGGTTCTGATTCTGAATCTAATCAGCAGCAGAGACATGGGGGAGCGGTCACTAATGAGACTTTCCTACCACTGGGTTAAGAAATGCTGACCCTCACCAGACTGGAGATGGAAAGACTGAGGTGGTTAAGAATGCCTCCTCACTGGCTCAACACAGAAACTGGGATGAAATGGAGCTGGTAGGAAGATGGCACTAATTGAAAACTTAGAGAAGTAGAAACATAGGCAATGGCATTAGTTTGGGGAGTGATACTACATTTAGAAGACATCTCCTGAAACTGGATTTTTTTTTGATATTGAAACAGAATTTTTGCAGTTAAAGTTTTTCATATTACAATATTCACAAAACCTCTCTCTAGAATTAATTTCAGTGCATTATAAAGTGTAATAGTGGGATTTTGCCACATCTATCCTTTCTAGCTTATAGTTTTTGATATATTGCTAAGTTTTCTCATTTCATTCTCTTATGGAATTCCTTCTGGTAAGACCCTGATGCTTGGCTGTATATTTTACAATTTATTTGGGCATCCTATAGGAGTCTCCAAATGACTGTCCCCAGAATCAACATCATCACCATTTTACTCAGCCTCTAAATTACTCTGAAACTTGGAACTATTCAAACAAGGATAGACTTTCATGTTGCCATTTTTTAAAAAAAGTATTTTGGTCTAACAAAATTTTGGTTAAAGTTAAAATCTATATAACATCTGCTTTACATGAGCTATTTCCATACCCAACAAAATTTCATTAGTCAATAATTGTTTTTCCCGATTATCTATTTAACACTCTATGACAAAAATTACAGACTGTACCATGAACACTTTGTACCTACCTATATGGTGTTAGAAACCATGTTCATTTATGACTGCCTCTCTCCTTATCACATTCAGTTAGTCACCAGGAAGGCTCTATGATTTCTCTTCTGCTTTCTATGAACCTATAGTGCCTAGCTCCAGCTCTCACCATCCCTCACCTGAATTTGTCACTCCTGACTAGTTTCCCTGCTTTCAGTGTCTTACACTTTTATTTTTTTAAGTTTATTTTTTTATTTATTCTGAGAGAGAGAGAGAGAGAGAGAGAGAGCGAGCACAAGTAGGGGAAGAGCAGAGAGAGAGGGAGAGAGCTAATCCCAAACAATTCTTTCCACATTGTCACTGTGGAGCCCAACTTGGGGCTCAATCTCATAATTGTGAGATCATGACCTGAGCCAAATTCAAGTCAGATGCTTAACCAACTGCACCCAGTTGCCCGGCAGTATTTTACACTTTTAATCCACACATATTCTGTTTGCCTTTCTAAAACATAACTGTATCAATGTTTCTCTTTTAAATATACACTACCTTCTGCTTATGGACAAGACCAAACACATACTCCTTAGTGTGGTACAAAAAACACCTGACAGTCTAACCATAACCAATTTATTTTTTCTGATGCTTCTTTGATGTTACCTACTCTGGTCAAATAGCACATCCTCTGGGAAGCCTACCAGCCTTCCTCCCTCCCTTGCCCAAATCAAGTCAGTGTATGTGTTCCACAGCTCTTTGTGCAGATCTCTCATACCATTCATTATATCACATCAGTTATATCTCATATATCCTTTTCCTCCACTAGACCAGCTTCTGAAGATTATGCAACATGCCTTACTTATATTTGAAGATTTAATATTTAAAAGGCACTTACCACCTGCTAGGTACTAGTGTGTATTAGCTAACTGAATAAAAAGACATTAATTCATGTAAAAGTTACCACCATGATTGTGATAGTATTACCTCTTTATCTTATTATTATTTATATTTAAACAAATTGATGAGGAATTTTACAAACAAGAGGTTAGGAGTTTTCATGATCTTTTGTTGAGACAGCAATTTAACAAACGCTGTAGAAGTGTCCCCCATACATACATACATATGTACAAAGAGGTCAAAACAAAGTCAGAGATTACAATAGGTCTTCACTAAACGATGCCAGACTTACAGAGTATTTCTAGAACCATTTATATTCTTCATTGCTTTGTGTTGATTTTTCATGTTGTTTATTTTTAAATAACCTTGAATTGGTATGTCCATGGTAACCAGAACTGTGCACAAAGTCTAAGAAAATGTTATTCATTCTCTCCTTGAATTTCAGGAAATACTTCTCCGCGATGCTAAATGCCTAAATTACTAGATTTCGCCCCTTTGAAAGTCTCTTTTAAAGGGAACTTTCTACTATGGAAACTATTTCTTTTAAAACAGCAAAAATTACACAGCACAGATTTCACATTTACAGTGGATAATTTATTAGCTGCAATCATTTACAAGGTTTAGTGCCTTATTTGTTAAATAATACATCTTTTGATTTTTTAAGAGTCTTAGTCAAATTATCTCACTTAATAGTGCTATCTTTTTTTTTAATTGAAGCATAATAGAGACACAATATTACATCAGGTGTACAACATAGTATAATTGCACTATCTTCTAGAAACAAAAGATGAAGGGGCCTTGATTTAAAAAGGTGAAATAGGGATTCTTTTCAGTCTATTATACGGGTTTTCAAGCTCATATATCCAGCCAGAATAACTAAGCCTCCAAGAAAAAAAAATATATGTAAATATATGTATACATATGTAAATGTATGTGTGTTTGGTGTGTGTGTGTGTGTGTGTGTGCGTGTGTGTGTGTATACACACAAAACTATCACAGGGGACTCATATTTATTTACTTTATTTTTTTAAGCCCTGAATTTTAGAAGCGTTTTTTATTGCAGAAAAGCAGACAGATGTCAGTGGCTTTTTCCTACTTAAATAAGCAAATTAAATACTATATGACCTAGGGATACTTCTGAAATTACTTCCCTGAGTATGCCACAGACGTCTTATAATCACAGGGGACTCATATTTATTACAACAATACATGATGTCAAGTACACTAGCCACTATGTAAGAAGTAAATTATGAATCTGTTTGCTGTAAAGAAAACATGGAAATTAAACATTCTCAAAAATTTGAGGCCTACCTGAAAACAAAACCAGCCTAATGATAATCAAGAAATAAGCCCACTAAAAATGGTGTATTGCTGGTCACATTAGTTAAATGTACTCCATTTCTGCCTTTAATTAATTTTCAAAGAACTTATTCCTAGATATGGGAGAGGCTGTACTTATGGTATCTGCTTCAGATCACTTGGGATGACAAGATGCTAGGTACATTTTTAAAGATTTCCAGAGTTAGGGGTGCCTGGGTGGCTCAGTCGGCTGAGCGTCCGACTTCGGCTCAGGTCACGATCTCACTGTCCGTGGGTTCGAGCCCCGCATCGGGCTCTGTGCTGATGGCTCAGAGCCTGGAGCCTGTTTCAGATTCTGTGTCTCCCTCTCTCTGACCCTCCCCCGTTCATGCTCTGTCTCTCTCTGTCTCAAAAATAAATAAACGTTAAAAAAATTATAAAAAAAAAAAAAAAAGATTTCCAGAGTTTAAAAAAGACTGAAGGGAATTTTCACCAGCCTATATTTTTTCCAGCTGTAGTGAGGTAAGATTGTCAAATAAAATTGTATATATTTATAGTGCATATGATGATTTGATGTACACATACACTGTGAAATGGTTACCAGAATCAAGTTTATTAATACTGCCAGCATTTTACACAGTATCTTTGTGTGTGTGTGTGTGTGTGTGTGTGTGTGTGTGTGTGTATGTGTGTGTGTGATGAGAATGCTTAAGATATGCTCTCTTAGCAACTTTGAAAAATATAATACAGTATTATCAACTCTAGTCATCATGCTATACATGACATGACATCCTCAGAACTTTCTCTTCTCATAATTGGGAGTGTGTACCCTTTGACCAATATTGTCCCATTTCCTCCCAACCCTAGCTCCTGGCAACCATCATTCAAGTCTCTGTTTATGAGTTTGACTCTTATTTTAATAATCCATGTGCAAGTGGATTCATATAGTTCATTTGTCTTTCTCTGGCTTATTTCACTTATCCCAATGTCCTCTAGGTTCATCTGTGTTGTTGCAAATGGCAGGATTTTCTTTTTATGGCTGAATAATATTCCATTATTTACATATGTGATATATATTTCATGTCTTTTTTAATGTACTCATCTGCCAGTGGACACATATTATTTCCATTATCTTGGCTATTGTGAATAATGTTATTAGCCTCATAACTGAAAACTATTAAAATGTGTCCCTGTTATTAGAACACATGAAACTCATGTTTTGCCTTACAAACGTAATTTACAAAGCCACTGAATTAAAGGTTCCTTCATGAAAGGTGAGTTTGGTTGGTTATAAGAAAACTTGCTACAACATCTATATTCCTGGGATAATTTTTAGTCAAAAAATATGTCATCAGCCTTTGTTTCTCTCAAGGAAGAATACTATGTAAAATGCCAGTCATTGTGAATATCAAAAAAAAACCCCTTCAAATTGTGTTAAATAAAATTGTACTATTCTGCTAATGGAGAGACTTGTCTCAGGGTAGGAAATTCAATTTCTTTAATCAAGTTTACGTGGAATGTTGGTCTGTGATCTGGTTGTCCATTTTCTTTTTCTTTCTCTCTTTTTCTTTTTTTCCTTTCCTCCCTCCCTTCTTTTCTTCCTTCCTTCTTCCTTCCTTCCTTCTTTCCTTCCCCTCTTCCTCTCTTTCTCTCCCTTTTCCTTTCTTTCTTAACTATTCCCGTAGTGCAAAACAGGATGCAGTAGACATATAATTAAACTCTCTTAATAGTCAGGCTAAGGCTTGCTTTTGGAGACATTCATGTGAAGGAGGGGAGGATTTCAGCCCATTCTGACTTATTCTAGACCTGTTTATTCTAGCCCTTGTCAGCCTGCACAGTGGGGCTGGAACCTTCACTGGCCACCTCAGTGGTGGGAAACATGGGGGGATCCGCTTCCTTGGGACAGTGAGAGCAGCACTGCTTGTACAAAGGAGAGGCAACAAGGGAGGGAACGCTGACATATTGCCCAAGTACACCAAATTACCACATAATATGCTGCGTCTTGACTCCTTTGGGCAAAGGAAAGTGGCTGAAGAATTCATTAATTTGATGTGCAAAGATAATTCCCCTTAATAACAAAAGCACACTTCGGTGCTTAAAAAAAGAGGGGATAGGGTAGGAGGAGAGAAAGCGATTGTCCTTGACATCATGAGCCATGATATTGTCAATTTTTCTGTAGTGTTCTTCATATAAAATATCAGTTCTTCATGATCTATTTTAATATAGCCAGATGCCACGTACTGTTAGAAAAATGTAATTTTTCTTCATTTGACTTTCATATGGAGTACAGGAGACACTGCAGATTCCTAGCAGGGAGGAATCTGCAGGAAAGTAGTCACCCCACCATCTAAACTGTATCCTTCCAAGTTTTGTCATGAATGGAAGATAAAGTTCCATAGTTACACAAAGCAACACAGAAGACTGAACTAGAAATGAAACCAAATAGTCCCCGGGGCCTGGAGGTCATCATTGAACTTTCTGATGTGGATACACAGTGCTCACAGTGTGCCAGGGTGGCCTGGCATCAATATTATGTCCATTACAAATTCTAGAACATGTTTCTCCGAAAGGTCCATGTAGAACACACATTACAATCTCACTGGGTCCACTGTCAATTCCTTGTGATCCTACTTTTCTAATATCAGGGTGTCTGTCCTCTTTGCAACCCCACCTCCCCTGCTCTACTTTCTCACCTCTTACCCACTAGACCTTCACCAGAGTGGTAAAATGAAAAGAGATCTTGGTTTATAGCAAAATATGTAGGTCTGACTTCTGGCTCCACTGCATTCCAATTGTGTGACCTTGTACAAGTTACTTGTTGAGCCTCTACAACATATTGGTGGCTTTGATTCATCTTTTCTCATTTAATTCTCACAATTCCATAAGACAGGTTTTTCCAGATTAGTGAGACGGGGTGGGAGACAGGGGAAAAGGAGGTCACTGACGCACTGAGAAATCCCACAATTTCACCAACCTAAGTAAACTGGACTAAGCCACATTGTGAACTCAGCTTCCTCAGATTTCACAATCTGCTGTTTCTAACATTACACAAAGCCTCACACTTTGTCAAACTACTTTTCAGGTTCGAGCTTTAATTTCTTCATGTACAAAATTGTGCTGATGTTGCTATGTCCCATGTAGCAGATACATTGTGTAAAACAGTAAACAAGATGACGTGAAAGTAGCGAGCATAAATAATAACAGCTACCTCTCCTTTCTTTAGTCATCCTAAATGCTCTTTTCCTCCTGCCCCTTGCTTATTCAATCCATTCCAAATACCACGGCTGAACTAATCACCCATCTTCTCACATCAAGCTTCTTATCAAAGGTCTCCAAACGCTTCCCACTGATTAGAGGATCATGCTCAAGCTCCTCCCTTTGGTATTCAGGACCCTCAACACATGATGACAGTTATTGGCTACCACTCTTCTCAAAAATAACTACAGGTTCTCCTTGACTTTGGGTATGCTACTCCACTGTGTTCAGGGCCGTTTGCCTGCTTCTACAAATCCGCATCATGGCTCTCTCCCCCCTCATGGAGTCTTCCACTATTTCTTTATCAAAAAAGCTGCCCATAATCTCTCCCCAATTTGAATTTCCCTACCATTTAGGTAACTGTCTCTTCTGATACTTACATCTCCTGTCTTACATCTTATTTCCATAGGTGTTCTATGTCCTCCAGAAGAGTTTACATTCTTGGAGGGCTGGTTGTACTTTTTTAAAAGATTTTTTAATGTTTATTTATTTTTGAGAGAGGGAAAGGTGGGGGGGGGAGAGAGAGAGAGAGAGAGAGAGAGAGAGAGAGAGAATGAGTAGGGGAGGTGCAGAGAGAGAAGAAGACACAGAATCCAAATCAGGCTCCAGGCTCTGAGCTATCAGCACAGAGCACGACACAGAGCTCAAACTCAGGAACTGTGAGATCATTAACAGAGCCAAAGTCGGCTATTTAACTGACTGAGCCACCCAGGCGCCCCTGGTTGTAATTTTTTATGCCATTTTACAGTATTCTAATAAAAAGAATGAATGAGCTTTTTAAAAACCTCAATTTGCTTGAATTTCTGCATTCTACTACTTACCCTCTAACATGATTAAGAAATAAAATGTTGTGGAATATTTTTCCATGCTTTATAAAACACATTACCTCAATATAAGCAACATCAACATATTACAAAATAAACAGCCAATAGATACTTAGTCCATAATGTGACACAACTATTGAAAAGTTCAATTACGACATATTATATTGTATATAGCATCTATAAGGACATGTTTTCTTGTCCATTGACTGGATACAGATGCTGTATTCTTTGGTTTGTTGCTGATCTACATGGCACAAGTATCTTTTGCATAGGCAAAAAAAGCTTTTTTTTTTTTAACCTGTACTTTAAAAAGAAAAAAAATCCCCAAACTTTAATTTGTGGATTTGAGAAAACCCTAGAAATAAAGTCAATCTCAAACGTAGGATATTTCCAGAAGATTTTTAAGAATGTTCTCTCTGGATGGCTCTAAGTTCAGTAGACACTAGAGACTTAATCAACTGAAAAATAACACCTTAGCTGTACATTAAAGAAAAGAGAGGAAAGAAACTCAGTTATTATGCTTTTCAATGTTCTGATATTCTCAGACATTTGTTGTGTGTTCCTGAAAGATATCTGCACATTCTATAAGAAAAAGCAATAATACTCAATTCCATTCCCTTGAGATTAGAATTGGATCTTAATTATTTTATTTTTCAGAACTTAAAATCAATTCCCCCAGGCATGGGGCATTAATATATGGAATCATATGCTATTTGCTGAAAGTGAATTTCACAGTTAATGGAATGAAACAGACATGCATACTCTGGAAAACAGTGTGGAGGTTCCTCAAAAAATTAAAAATAGACCATATGACCCAGGAATAACATACTGGGAATTTATCCAAAGGATACAGGAGTGCTGATTCATAGGGGCATATGTACTCCAGTGTTTATAGCAGCACTCTCAACAATAGCCAAATTATGGAAAGAGCCCAAATACCCATCAACTGATGAATGGATAAAGAGGATGTGATATATATACAATGGAATACTACTCAGCAATGAAAAAAGAATGAAATCCTGCCATTTGTAACAATGTGGATGGAAATGGAGGGTATTATGCTAAGTGAAATAAGCCAGTCAGAGAAAGACAGATATTACATGTTTTCACTCGTATGTTGAAGTTGAGAAACTTAACAGAAGACCATGGGAGAAGAGAAAGAAAAAAAAAATAGTTACAAAGAGAGAGGGAGGCAAATCATAAGTGATCTTAAATACAGAGAAGAAACTGAGGGTTGATGGGGGTAGGGGGATGGGTAAAATGGATGATGGGCATTGAGGAGGGCACTTGTTGGGATGAGCACTGAGTGTTGTATATAAGGGATGAATCATGGAAATCTACTCCCGAAGCCAAGAGCACACTATATACACTGTATATTAGCTAACTTGACAATAAATTATATATATATATATATATATATATATATATATACATACATAAATATATATATAAACATATATATATATATGTATATACAGAGAGAGAGAGACATTAAAATATAAACAGACGTGGCATGAAGAAGGGTAAATCCACAAAATCCACAAGTAAGCAGTATGGAATTTCCCATTTGAGGACATGGAAAGAAATGACTAGGACATTAGACCATCAGATAGATACTTAACAAATGGTAGACTAAATACTTACTACTAAGAAAAAGGGGAGAACCTTGATTTTGGAAGGCACTACAAATAAACAGTTGAGCATAGTGAAACTAAGGCATGTACTTTTTTTATCAGTGGTACAAAGGGAAAATGGATAGTGTTTCAAAAAGGTTTACATGCATTCATAGATGAAAGTATTGAAATCAGTTGCCAAAAGAAAACACGGTTAGAATAAAACTGGACTGTTGGCTGTGAGATCTACACTTAATGTTAATAAATGCTTAATAAATGCCTAGTGCTACTGTTTACCTATACTAGTTAAAATCATCCTGTCAGTAAATATTGGAGATAAAATTTATTATTATCTCTATTTTGTAGAGAAGGAAGTGGAAGCACAGAGAGGTTAGAGATTCTCCCAAGGCAAGGTCTCCAGTATTTAGGAGAGCCAAGATTAAAACCTCCATCTAGAATAGTTGCAGAGCCATTGTAAGAAAAGATGGATGGAAGAAACTTGATAATTCAACATTTTCCTGAAGTTCAGTGGTCTTTTTTTCCCCCAAAGAATCTCTTCAATCTTATGGCCCCTTAATATGAACTGACTAATGTACATATGTACTCTTTCTTTCCATCAAGGTGCAGTTGAGCTCTTAGTGCATGGGTACCAGGAGAAGTGATCCCACCCCTCTGAACTTGACCCACTTCAATAGATGGGGATCCACCAGGGTTATACAGATCATGTAAAAATGTCAAAAATTCCAGCTCTATCTAAACATACCTCTGCCACAGAGGACCTGCAGAGAGCACAAGATATGAGAGAGGGTGCTGTCTGTGACATATGAATTGTTCATGTGAACAGAAAAGAAGATAAATGCAAACTCAAACACTAAGGTCAGTTTTATATATTCTCTGTGATAACCACTGATAAAGGATGCAAGATGTTATAGACCAGGAATAGCATTCTTCAGGGGAACAAAGAGGAGAAGAATGCAATCCAACTTAGGTTCAAAATATCCACTCTGACTCTGATTCTGTTGAGTTCACCTCCTCATTCCCTCAGTCACTTGCCCCCTTTGAAGTTTCTCCAACATGGTACTTTTTTGAGAAGATGACATTAAGGTTATCTGTGAACCACTGAACAGAACCTAATGTGGTTGTATTTTATGTTTTATTGCATAAATCCAATTTATAAAATTATGGTTATATTATACACTTTCATCTGATGAGCCATCATTGGCTGATCTAGTCTGATTATAACTAATCACACTTGCTGCTTCTATTCCAAATGACTAGTGCTGGCTTTGTAACACAATACAGTGCTGTGATCGTCCTGAAACCACATTCATTATTAATCAAGGATGGTCATATGCCTCAATGACTCTATTCCAAAAACATAAATAATCTATCAAGATTTGCCAAGGAGTGATTTTGCTTCCTTCACCGTTGGAATTATTTATTTTAAGATTTTTTTAGAAGCATGCAATTTCCTTCATTTTAATAAAGATCATTTATTCTTCCTCATGAGCCACCATTTTAGAAATAACCTTCCTTAATGGTTAAAAAATGGACCTAACACAGCTCATCTTCTTCCTCTGTACTGAGTGTTATGTGCAATTTATGTCTCTAAATGATTGAAAAATGGGAAAGAACCTCATCTGTGGGCAGACTAATCAAGAGTTAGTGTAGTGTATGTGCTTACATATACTACTGAAATGATCAAGGGGCAGATGAGATGCTGTCCATTATTATAATTGTCTTTCTGACTTAGAATGAGGCTTTAATGTGAGTTAAAGTAAAAAAAGTATTTCCCTAGTAAAGTAAATATGGTCCCAAAGGACTGTAATTTTGGAATGTCAGACTGAAATCTATATTGTAGGTACAGATGTGGTTTCTGGCAACTACAAGTCGCATTGCAGGCAAACTTTCCTCTTCTAGAAAAAGTGCTGTGAAGTCTTTTCAGCTAACAGTTTATAAACAAACAATAATGAAGGATCTGAGCCTCTTTAGGGCATTTTAGAATCACATATTCTTTGAAGGAAAAAAGCCTAAGGAGATGTTTAGTGAAGAAATGAGTTAAAAGAACATAACAAAATTTTTGCATGATTTTATTTATGAAAAGAAATAGAAACTGAATAAAGCCAACTACTTTTAAGTCATCTGTGGAAACAGCACCTGAAGGGAAATTCCTGCTCTACACATCACTTGGGAAAATGCTGGTTATTGTTTTTAGTTACTGTTTTATTTTGTTAAATTCACCATATTTTTTTCATAAAAATTTCTTTTCAAAGAAAGAATCTGAACTCTCTAATCACCTCATACTCTCTTGAAATAGAAAGTCATGAGAATACTAACAATTATGATAGTATAAATAATAATATATGATTTATAAAACAAAAAAGTAACTTTCTTCTCTAAAAACATCAAGTTAACTAATGTATGTATCATAATTAATGCTAGCATTTTAATTTATTTTTTTATTATTTATTTATTTTTTTAGTTTCCAGTGCTATTCTCCTTTTTTTTAATATTAAATATAGTTTATTGTCAAATTGGTTTCCATACAACACCCAGTGCTCAGTGCAACAGGTGTCCTCCTCAATGCCCATCACCCACTTTCCCCTCTCCCCCACCCCCCCATCAATCCTCAGTTTGTTCTCAGTATCTAAGAGTCTCTTATGGTTTGCCTCCTCCCTCTCTGTAACTTTTTCTTTCTCCCCTTCCCCTCCCCCATGGCCTTCTGTTAAGTTTCTCAGGATCCACATATGAGTGAAAACATATAATATCTGTCTTTCTCTGCCTGACTTATTTCACTTAGCATAATACTCTCTGGTTCCATCCATGTTGCTACAAATGGCCAGATTTCATTCTTTCTCATTGCCATGTAGTATTCCATTGTATATATAAACCACATCTTCTTTATCCATTCATCAGTTGATGGACATTTAGGCTCTTTCCATAATTTGGCTATGGTTGAAAGTGCTGCTGTAAACATTGGGGTACATGGGCCCCTATGCATCAGCACTCCTGTATCCCTTAGGTAAATTCCTAGTAGTGCTACTGCTGGGTCATAGGGTAGATCTATTTTTAATTTTTTGAGGAACCTCCACACTGTCTTCGAGAGCGGCTGCACCAGTTTGCAATCCCACCAACAGTGCAAGAGGGTTCCCGTTTCTCCACTTTCTCTCCAGCATCTATAGTCTCCTGATTTGTTTATTTTAGCCACTCTGACTGGCATGAGGTGATATCTCAGTGTGGTTTTGATTTGTATTTCCCTGATGAGGAGTGACGTTGAGCATCTTTTCATGTGCCTGTTGGCTATCTGGATGTCTTCTTTAGAGAAGTGTCTATTCATGTTTTCTGCCCATTTCTTCACTGGATTATTTGTTTTTCGGGTGTGGAGTTTGGTCAGTTCTTTATAGATTTTGGATACTAGCCCTTTGTCTGATATGTCACTTGCAAATATCTTTTCCCATTCCATCGGTTGCCTTTTAGTTTTGTTGACTGTTTCCTTTGCAGTGCAGAAGCTTTTTATCTTGATGAGGTGCCAACAGTTCATTTTTGCTTTTAATTTTCTTGCCTTTGGAGATGTGTCGAGTAAGAAATTGCTGCGGCTGAGGTCAGAGAGGTTTTTTCCTGCTTTCTCCTCTAGGGTTTTGATGGTTTCCTGTCTCACATTCAGGTCCTTCATCCATTTTGAGTTTATTTTTGTGAATGGTGTAAGAAAGTGGTCTAGTTTCATTCTTCTGCATGTTGCTGTCCAGCTCTCCCAGCACAAATTATTAAAGAGACTGTCTTTTTTCCATTGGATATTCTTTCCTGCTTTGGCAAAGATTAGTTGGCCATACTTTTGTGGGTCCAATTCTGGAGTCTCTGTTCTATTCCATTGGTCTCTTTGTCTGCTTTTGTGCCAACACCATACTGTCTTGATGATTACAGCTTTGTAGTATACGCTAAAGTCTGGGATTGTGATACCTCCCACTTTGGTCTTCTTCTTCAGTATTACTTTGGCTATTCGGGTCTTTTGTGATTCCATACAAATTTTAGGATTGCTTGTTCTAGCTTCGAGAATGCTGGTGCAATTTTGATTGGGATTAATGCTAGCATTTTTATAAACTCCTTTTGGAGAAATTGAAGAATTATGGTAAACAAATTATGAAGCAAAAATCTCTCCCAAATAATACATGTGCTTTAAACTATGTGAAGTATTACAAACGGCTAGTTACAAAACCTGTTTTGAAATAGTCATATTACTTCATTACAAATGCATGTTATTCTAGTATTTGGGGGAAAGTCCATTCAAAAGATTTAAAATCACTACTCTTCCAATCCTATTATCACTAAAATAACTTTTACATTAGTTGAAAATAAGAAAACTAACTTCTGCCATTTCTCTCTAAAACAAGAAGATGTCCACATGAAGGACTGGAACAGGATACAACTGTCATAAGCACACCATATATTGACTGATGTATCTATCGGGTGTGCAGATATTTAATTTTGCTTCTCTCTATATGGACTTGATTTCTATTTTGAGTCCCCATCTCTACCTGAAGGTAGAAAGACTAATGTAGTTGCTTATAATAAACTATTCAAATTTACTGTTCTCTTAGTCATTTAAATCTGAAACTCAGTCATGGAGGATTTTTCCTGAGGCTGATTCTCTGCTGAAAGTGTATTCAGTGGTTTGAAATTAACGGGTGAGAGGTACACATATGAAATGTGTCTTAAATTTCCCCACAATGGGATCCATGAAGAGGCAACATCTACCACCTGGCCTGCAGCTCACAGTCCACGTACCAGGTGACAGTCCATCTACCACCTCCCAGAATCCTTCTTACCTTCCAGTGCTAACTGCCAAATGTAGGCCACCTTTGGTCTCCCCAGAAAATATTTGGATATTCAACTACTTCTTTAGGGGATGTGGACTCTCTGAGGCTGTACTCAGACCTCCATCTATGCTTTCATACAGCCAGTTCTACTCTATTACCCACGCAGTAAAAGAAAAACAAGGAGGAACCAGAACACTTATCCCTTTAATGCCCAGATCCATGCATTGTTATTACTCTTTATTTTAGTCCCAAGGAGGAGGATGGGGCAGCCCACACCTTCCCAGCTCAGAGGACATTCATATATTTGAGATACAAGGGAAAAAAACAGTTTTGCCAGATCCCATCTTCATTCAAATCTTTCCTGGACTATTCATTTTGATATTCTAAGCCAATAATGTGGCTTCTTTTAGTTTCTAATTTTGTACTCTTTCCAGGACATTGAGGCTCCCATCTATGAGCTCACATGAAGAGGACCACCAGGTGAAGGCAAAGGGAAAAAACAGAATGCTGCACAATTACATTTCACTGCATTATCATACAGCAGCAACCTACAAGATATGCCACCTGTTTGTCAACTGTACCAGCTTCCTTCTTTTCTACCTGCTCATGAGTCAGTTTCCCTAAGGCTGTCAGATAAAGAATCAGATACCAAGTCACTGGTAGTTAAAGAACACACTGAAGTGAATTCCCTAAATACATAGAGCCCTCTGATCAACTTCTTGGTCTTTTTAAAAAAATATTTTTAATTTTTAAAAATTGTTATTTATTTACTTATTTATTTATTCATTCATTCATTCACTCATTCATTCATTTAAGAGAGAAACAGAGTATGAGCAGGGAAGGAGCAGAGAGAGATGGAGACACAGAATCCAAAGCAGGCTTCAGGCTCTGAACTGTTAGCACAGAGCCCTATGCAGGACTGGAACCCACAAATTGTGAGATCGTGACCTGAGCAGAAGTCAGAGCACTGTCTGAGCCACTCATGCATCCCAATCAACTTCTTTTTAATAGGTCTCCTATAACTTACAAACCTGAGAGCTTTCACTGGGATGGGTCCCAGCCCTAACCTTCCATGGACTGGCTCAGGCTTATGCTGCCATTGTAGTTCTATGTGTTGGCAAGTGAGCAAGCAGAGAAATGAGCTACTGGCTGAACTCTAGGTTCTGGAGAAGGCTTAAATGGACTGCAATGTGTCTGTGGCGAGATCATGAGCAGGTAGGGTTTCAATGAGCTAGGTAGGCAGGAAACAAGATCAAATGCCAGAACTGTCTTTATCTCCTTCCATTTCACTGATCAGAAAGAATCTCTCAGGATAAACAAACAAACAAACAAACAAACAAAAATAAGAAAAGAGAGCACCCAAAATGAGTGCCAGTTGCTTGGTAGCCATGCAATGTTCACATATATTCATCAGCCATATTGAAACTTACAAACTGAAACAGAAACAACATGTTTCCACCTTCCTAATACAACTATCTCTTGTATCAGATTCATCATCTCATAAAAAGGGAAGACCCCAACTCCCACAAGTCACTCTTTCTATCTCGAAGTAATGCTCATTCCTCCTCCAGTAAAACCACAATTCCCCTTTGATATCCTTCAACTTAAAGATTATTACATTCACAAACCCCAATACACTTTAAATTAAATAGTAGGGAAAGAAGAGATGAGAAAGATTAGTTAATATACACAAATGTCAGCATAATAAAGCAAGGAAAATATATGCATAGTTACTCTAATCCTCATTTTTCCATTTGATTATGAGGTTGTAGTTGGCAATTATAGCCTTGGTTTTTAGTACCTATTCCATGTTGTCTTTTCTCTCTGCCACCCCACAAAAGGACATCTCTCTTTATGATTCAGATCTTTACTGATAAAGGAACTTATTTCTTAGTTGTTTTCTCTGTAGTATGGATGAACTCAAAGCACTCCAAGAATGCTAGTTTCTAGAACTAGCTCTCCTTACTCCCATTGTGAAACAAACACTATTTCTCTTTGATCATCAGAATAAATATCCCCACCTAATACAGTAAACACCTTTTTTGCCTGTAGGTAAAGAGGGACTAGAAATTCCAAATGGCCAGATGGCAGTCTTAACACCCAGTTCAGTGGAAATATTATGTTTCCTCATGAAAGCCTATATTATCTGTTAACCCCTCTGAATCAATATAATTTAAAGTTATAGGACTAGAAGCAGAAATTCTGTAAGAAATTGATAATGATAATAGTGCGAAGGCCATAATGACTTCTACCCCCCTCCCCCCCTCGGTTCTAGATACATGATTTCTGGCTAAGAAAGAAACAGCACCATATACTGGTAACTAGTTATATTACTATCTACATCTTGTAGGACGGGGACCCATCCTCAAAGGTTTTGTTACCCAACTCACTGCATAGTTGAGTCTTTAATCAACCATTCCCCCATGCTATCATGTCATCCACTGCTGTATGATAAAGTAAGTGGCAAGACAGTAAATCCTTTGTTAAAGTGTGAGATACCATGGTGTTGAATAAAATATTTAAAGATCTGTGGGTTAATCTAAAATTTATATTAGAAGGCAGAGGCATAGAATAACTAAACCTAAAACAATCTTGAAAAAAAAATAAAGTAGAAGATATCACTCTACCCATTATTAAACCCTACTATATAGTTACAGTAATTAAAATATTATGATATTGGTGGAGGAAAAGACATATAGATAAATATGACAAGAGTGCAAGAGTGCAAAATTCAGCGGAAGAAAAATGCCTTTTCAACAAATGGTACTGGGACAATTCGACATCCATAGGCCAAGAAAAAAAAACCAAACGACACCTCATAGACCACATACAAAAATTAACTCAAAATAGATCAAAGACTTAAATGTACAATAAAAACTATAAAATAGGAAAATAACATAGGAAAAAACCCTTTGGGGTCTAAATCTAGGCAAAAGATTTTTTAGACTTGACCCCTAAAGCATGAACCACAGAAAGAAAAATTGAACAACTGGACCTCATCAAAATTAAAACCATTTTTGTTCTTTGAAACACCCTATTAAAGGGATAAAAATAAAAGTTATATTCTGGGAGAAACTATTTGTAAACCATATATATGACAAGAGTAGTATCTCCAACTCTCAAAACATAAAGAACTCTCACAACCCAACAGTCAAAAAAAAAGAAGAAGAAGAAAACAATTAGAAAATGGCCAAAAGCCATGAAGGGACATTTTATGCAAGAAGATATACACATATAGTAAATAGGCAAATGAAAATATACTCAATATCACTAACTATTAGGGAAATGCAAATTAAAACCACAATGAGATATCACTATACATTTGTCAGAATGGCTAAAATTAAAAAGTAGTGATAACCCCAAATGCTGTGGAGAATGCAGGAAAACACTACATCCCTTATATATTTCTGGTGAAATGGAAAATGATACAGCCACTTTGGAAAATGGTCTGGTGGTTTCCTATAAAATTTAACATGCAATTCCCATATGACCCTTAGGTACTTATCCCAGAGAAATAAAAACTTACATTCATACAACCTATACAGGACTGCTCATAGTCCCAAACAGGTAGCAATATAGATGTCTCTCAATAGGTGGACAGTTAAAGAAATTGTGATGAATCCATACCACAGAATATTACTCAGCAATAAAAAGGAATGGATTATTGATATATACAATAATGTGGATTAATTGCCCAGGAATTGTGCTCAGTGAAAAGACCTACTCCCAAAAGGTCATATGATATTCATTTATAGTACATTTTTGAAAATATAGAAATGCAGAAGAGATTAGTGGTTATTTCAGGAAACAGGAATAGGGGTATGGAAGAGAGGTGGGTATGGCTATAAATGAACGTTGACTATATCAATGTTGGTATCCTGGCTGTGATGGTACTCATGGCAAGAACATGACAAATAGAAAAAACAAATCTGTATAGCAACTATCTACTCCAAGAAAGCCAAATTCCTGTTCACTCCATGAAAGAGGGGTACAATGCAATCAACCTGTATCAGACAATAGGTTGGTACTCCTGGGGGAATGGTACCATAATGAAGTCTCAATACTAGACTCTGCTGTTTTTAGGTTAGGCACTCTACAAAGATGTTATCAAGATTAGCCTTGGTGAAGGGAAATTTCCATTGTCAAGGCAATAAAAAATCTTCATGTAAATCTTTTACTTAGAGTCCACTGAGAAAGCATTACAGTTTATAAGTACTGATTCCCATCCATGTAATGGGTCCTCATGTCCACCTGATTATTGAGAATCTCCTCTGCAGTACAGGTCCTTTGCTATCCTGGGTTGTTTGTTTTTTTTTTGGTTTTTTGGTTTTGTTTTTGTTTTTTCTGTTAGCATCTAACTTCTTTTTTTTTTTTTTTTTTCCTGTATGTCATTTGTTTTCTTTAAGTCACTTTCATGGTTCATCCAAATGGGAATTCTATTTTCATGTTGTTTTCATCCAATCTGACATTCTTAACTTTCAATAAGGAACCTTACTCATTCACAGTATAGTGAGGGAAATAAAGTAAATACATGCAGTAGCAAGAAACACGCTAGCATGATTTGTGCACCATGTACAAAAACAGTATCTTTGTAGGAGTCTGTGAATTGTGCCTAAAAGCTTAATGACTATAACACATCTAAATATAAAGCTATTGAAAAAATGCTAGTTAGTGGGTTAGTTGTCTAGTTTTGAATCAAAAAATATGGTTATTATAGTGTTTAAATAATATATTGCATATATTAAAAATGCTACAAGATAATTATGACTTCGTATTTGAGTCATCTTTGGAGTTTTCCAATATCATTCACAAATTCATTTTCATCATCAAAAAATGAGTTAGAAATCAGACAGAACAGTAATACCAAACTCATTTTATGAGTGAAAAAGCTGAGATAAGTAAGCAGTTGGATATTTGTGCAGGAGGCTCAGAAGTGAGGTTGGGCGCTGAACCTTCAGATAGGATGTGATCAGCATTAAAATGGTACTTAAAGTTATGGAAATGAAAACGATCCCAATGGAAAGAGTGTAGGAAAAAGGCAAGTCAAAGCACTAAGCCTTGGAGCATTGCATAATTTGGGTATCAAGTCACTGAGAAGCAACAAGCAAAGGAAGTTGAGAAGGAGCATCTAGATAAATAATCAGGCCAGCCTCCTGGAAGATATGTGCAGAAACGTTTTAAGGAGGAGAGAAGTGAGAATGAGCCAGTGGGTTTAACAATGTGAAAGTCTTTGATGAATTAGAAGGAAGAAGCCTGGTTTCCTACCAACCAAACAACTTCTTGAAGGAGACACACACATAGCAGCTATTACCTATATATCCTTCCAGGAAAGCTAGTCACTTTATTCCAGATTATGACAAATAGAGATGCAATAATGATGATGTAAATAATAACCCTGGATTGAGTATTTACTCTGTGTCTAGCACTGTGTTAGGCATTTAGAAGACATTAACCTTGTTGACATAGAACTTATAACCATCAATTTATAGTTGAAGAAATTACCTGCTGGTTTGCCTATGAAGAAACTGATGTTCAAAGAGACTAAATGATAGGCTGAAGTCATTCAGTTAATAAATAGTAAAGCCAAAATTTGAATTTGTTTTTTCTTGATTTCAAAGTCTATACATTCTACTATGCCACAATTAAATATTGATAGAAATATGCACCTACTCATATGCATGTGTCATTATAATAATAATTCCAAGAAAACAAGGAAGATGAAAAAAGAGACACTGGAGGGAAAATTTTATGCTAGAAGAGCCAAAGCCTGCAGGGAAGGCTGTGTCTAAACAATTAGTGTTGGTTATTATCTAAACAACATGGACATTTTGAGGAAAAAATAACTATATTTATAACTAGCTCAGGTATCCCTCCATAATATCATTAGAACTGTTCCAGTTAATTAAAGGAAGACAATCTTGCTTCCATTAATACACACATACTGCCCCAACCTTCTTGGATTATTAAAGATATCATACCAGCAATCATTGTCAGAAATCAAAGTTTCTATCAATATGTCAATATGCATTTTTCTACCCTGCACCTATCTGTACGAGGATGGAACTAGGTTCATGGTAATTTAACAATCTCTGTCTTTGTCTTTCTCTGTCTCTTTCTGTATATATAATATCATATATATTTAGAAATTATTTCTTATTATATAATAATTATTATATATTTATTAATGATTATTATATATTTATGGTATTATATTTTTATATGTATATTATTTATATTAAATATTTATATATTTTTATATTATATATTAAAAGTAATATTAAACATTATAAAATATTTATATTATATTATATATTTATTACATTATATATTATATAATTATAATTATATAATATATAATATATAATATAACATAATATGTATAAAATATAATATATATAATATATAATATTATTATATTTTATATATTTATATATAATATAAATTTATATATAATATTATATATTATATTATACATTATATATATTATCTATATATAATTATATTATAGCATAATATAATGATATTATTATATAAATCAATTCATGTAACAATTAATTAATATATTAATATATATATTATATTGTATGTTATATATAATTATTATAATTAATATACTAGAATATATTATATATTATATATATTCAAAGATAATAATATATAATATGTTATATAAATTTATATATATTATATATAATATACTATATTATATATATTTAGAAAAATCAATTACATACTTATAATATGAAAAATCAAGTACTTGAAAAATCAAGTACATATTTATAATACCCTAAATATACATTTAGAGAGAGAGAGAGAATATTGAGAGAATATATATTGAGAGAAAGATTCAGCAAAATCTTACAAGTACATTAGTCATTTTATATTTTAATCTTGCCACCAATTCACTAATTGGTAGTTTTGTTTTGTTTCTTTGCAGTCATTTATTACAGAAATTTTGCTATTTAACAACTATAACCCCACTCATAAACAAATGACTGATAAAAATTTTTTTAATCAAAAACTTTTCTGTTCAGTTTTTTTTCTAATTGCGAATTAAAATGTATTGGATATTATGGATATGATTTACTGCCCTTTCTTTTCATTTTTCCTGTAAGTCTACTTTAAAAAAAACAATATTTATCCATTTACTTTTGAAAGAGAGAGAATGAATACAAGCAGGGGAGGGACAAAGAGAGAGAGGGAGACACAGAATCCAAAGCAGGCTCCAGGCTCTGAGGTGTCAGCAGAGCCCAAGAGCCCAACGCAGAGCTCAAACTCATGAACTGTGAGATCATGACCTGAGCCAAAGTCCGAAACTTAACCAACTGAGCCACCCAAGAGCCTCTGTAATTCTACTTTTCATTTATTATTTATATGAGTTACTTCCAGTAAGCGATCACTTAGTGCTATTGTAAATATAAAACTTAAAGAAAATATAAACTGAAAATATATGCTTTAAAAAATCACAACCACATCACACTTCCATTATAAATTATATCATAGAGAAAAATGTTCATTCTTGGCTTTTATACAAAATATTTCAGTAATACGAGAAGTCAAAGGAAGTACTTTAAGATTATAAATTTAATGTTGGCATTGTTTCTAAAATAAAGAAAAAAGGGAACTAGCATTTGATTGCCCATTATATACTGTTAACTTTGATAGATATTTCCATGATTTATTCAATAGATGCTTACTTCTCTATCTTCCACTGTGGACTAGGCACTATACCAGGTAATAAGAATGCACCAGAGAAAAAAAGAAAAACAACAAGAAAAACCACACTTGTGAAGGTTTAATTCCCAAAGCAACCCCCATCTTCAGTATTATCTCCATTTTCTAAAATGGAAAATGCAAGGCTAGAGAAATTTGTCAACTTGTTCAAGTTTGCACATCTAGTGATGGGGCAAAAAGCAATCTGAATTCTAGATTTCTCCAAACTTCCCTCTCTTTTCAACTGTGCTACAGCAGCTCCTCTTTACATACCAACTGCCTACAATTGACGAGAGATTTATAGATCTGCTTTTTCATTCCCTAGAATCAATTTTTTACTCCCCACAAATTTAATATCAATAAAAACAACATTAATGGATTTTTTTCTGGATTTAGACAAATGGATTATAGAATTCAAAAAGAAAAGTAAATAAACAAGCATAGCTGGGAAACTCCTAAACAGCAAGTACAATGAAGGCACACTAGCCATACCAGACCCAAAAACATATTATAAAATTTATGCAGTAAAAATGTGGTATTTGTGATTAAATAAACCAATGAAAAAGAATAGAAAATTTAAAACTACTTGCATATGGATCTATCAAATGAAATATAGTACCTGTTTATGGAGATGTAATTCACATACCTAAAATCTGTAGAATTCAATGATTCATGGTATTTTCACAGAGTTTAACCACTATTACTACATTCTTTTTTTTTAGTTAAAAAAAACTAATGTTTATTTCTGAGAGAGAGAGACAGAATCTGAGTGGGGGAGGGGCAGAGAGAGAGGGAGACACAGAATCCAAAGCAGGCTCCAGGCTCCAAGCTGTCAGGACAGAGCCCAATACAGGGCTCAAACTCACTAGCCATGAGATCACGACCTGAGTCAAAGTCCGTCGCTTAACCAACTGAGCCACCCAGGCACCCCTTTACTACCTTCTAATTATAGAACATTTTAGCACTCCAAAAGGAAATTTTGCACCCATTATCAGTCACTTTTCATTAGACTTCAGCTCAACTCAAACTCTTGTAGATTAGATAATCACTAATTTACTACTCGATCTCTATAGATTTGTCTCTTCTAGACATTTCATAGAAAATGAAATTATCCAATATGTAGTCTTTTATGACTGGCTTCTTTCACTTGTAATGTTTTCACTTGTAATGTTTTCAAGGTTCATCCATGTCATAGCATGCATCAGTTCTTCATTCTTTTCATTGCTAGATAAAATAATATTTTATGAGTATATCATATTTATTGTCCATTCATCACTTGCTGGACATTTGAATTGCTTTCACTTTTTGGCAATTATTTAGAGAACTTCTTTGAAAATTCATGCACAAGATTTTGTATATGCTTATCTTTGTAATTCTCTTGAGCATATACTTAGGAGTGGAATTGCTGATACATGTGTAACTCTGTATTTAACATTTGGAGGAACTATCAAATTGTTTCCAAAGATGGATGCACCATTTTACATTCCCATCTGCAATGAATAATGCTTCCAATTTTTCTACATCTTCGCTAACATTATCGTCAGTCTTTTTTGTTATAGATATCCTAGTGAATGTGAAATGGTACCTTATTGAGATTTAGGTTTACGTTTCTCTAATAACTAATGATGTTGATCATGTTTACATGTACTTATTGATAATTTGTGTATCTTAGAGAAAAGTTTACTCAGAACCTTTGGCCGCTTTATTTTTAAATTTTTTAATGTTTATTTTTGAGACAGTGTACAAGCAGGGGAGGGATGGAAAGAGAGGGGGACAGAGGATCCGAAACAACCCTGGACTGACAGCACAGAGCTCAATGTGGGGCTTGAACCCACAAACCATGAGATCATGACCAGAGCCACCCAGGTGCCCCTGCCCATTTTTAAAATAAATGATTTACCTTTCTTCTTTTTTACATGAGTATTTACAACTATAAATTTCCCTCTGAGTACTTCTTTACGTACATCTCATAATTTTTGGCTTTCTGTGCTTTGCCTTTACTTACCTAAAAGTATTTTCTCATTTCATTGATGAATTCTTTGTCAACTCTTTGGTTACTTAGAATTATATTTTAATTTCCACATATTTGTGAATTGCTCTAAGTTTTTTTCTGATATTTATTTCTAATATAAATTTATTATAGTTAAAGGGCATACTTTTTATAATTCCAATCCTTCTAAATTTATTGAGGCTTGTTTAATGACCTAGCATATGGTCTACTCTGGAGAATGCTCCACATACGTGAGATTAATGTGTGTTCTGCAGTTGCTAGGTGGAGTGTTCTATGAATGTCTGTTATGTCTACTTGGTTTATAGTGTTGTTCAAATCTTTTATTTCCTTATTGATCTTCTCTCTAGTACTATTATTGTCAGTGGGTTATCAAAATCTCCAAGTATTATTGTTGAATTGTCTAGCTCTCTCAATTTTTGTGATTTTGCCTCATGTATTTTGGACCTCTGTTGTTAACTGTATATATGTTTATAATTGTTATTATCTTCTTGATGGATTGACCCTTTTATCATTATAAATGTCCCTTTTTAGCTCTAGCAACAAGTTTTGTTTTAAAGTCTATTTTCTCTGATTTTAATACAGTCACTTCAGCTTTCTTATGATTGCAATTTGCGTGTTACATTTTTTCCCATCCTTTTACTTTCATCCTATTTACCTTTGAGTCTAAAGTATCTACTATAGAAAGCATATAATTGACTTGACTAATACATTCACATTTAGTTACTAATGATATGGTTGGATTCAAGATGACATTTTGTTTTTTGTTATATTTTTATTTCTGTTATTTGTTCCCCTGTTCCTTCTTTTGCCTATTTATGAATTTAGAAAATATTTTCTAGTATAACAAAAATCCCTTAATTACAATTATTTTAAACAATTATTTTAAAATAATTTAAATTTAATTTTTAAATATATTTTTAAAATATTTTTAAAATTACTCTCTATACTAGTGGCTTGGTGGCTTGTAATACATAACCTATCAAAGGTGTTTACTAACTTAATTCTAGTGAGATATATAAGCTTTATTTCTATGAAGCTCTATCTCCTGTGTGTGTGTGGGGGGGGGGGCAGGGTTATTTTTTATACTTATATCTATGTTGTGATAAATCCAAGAATATACTGTCAAAATTATTATATTATGTAATTTTGTCTTCTCAAGTAGCTGAAAGAAAGAGGGAGAGTATATATTTATAGGGTTTGCTATATTAACCTTTGTATATACTATTACTAGTTATTTTCATTTGTTTCTGGGATTTGAGTCACCATCTAGTGTCTAATAGAGCTGTGTTCCCACCAACTTCCTTTGTGCTATCATGGTCAAATATATTTCTTTATGTTATAGGCTAAACAATAAAAACATATATAGTTCAATACAATTTCTTTTTAATTTTACTGAAATTAGAAATTACTGAAAAGAAATATGCAATTATGTTGTCTTTCTAATTACCTACATATTTATATTTACTGATATTCTGTTTTCTCCTGAGGATCAAATTACTGTCAGGGGTCACTTGCTTTCATTCTGGAGAACTCTCTTTAATGTTTTTTATAAGGTAGTCCTACCATCAATGAATTCTTTCAGCTTTTGCTTATCTGGAATGTCTTTTTTTTTTTTTTTCATTTTTCAAAGATAGCTTTGCTATTTCTCCACATCCTCGCCAACACTTGTTTTTTTGTGATTTTGATTTTAGCCATCCCGACAGGTGTGAGGTGATCTCATCATGACTTTGATTTGCATTTTCCTGATCATGAGTAATGTTCAGCATCTTCTTTGGAGAAATGTCTGTTCATGTCTTCTGCCATTTTTAACTAGATTACTTGGGGTTTTTTTTGTTGTTGTTATTTTGTTTTTTGTTTGTTTGTTTGTTTGTTTGTTTGTTGGTATTGACTTCCATAAGTTTTTTATGTAGTTTGGATACTAACCTTTTATTGGAAACATCATTTTCAAATATCATTTCCCATTCAGTAGGTTGTCTTTTAGTTTTGTTGACTGTTTTCTTTGCTGTGAAGAAGATTTTTATTTTGATGCAGTCCCAATAGTTTATTTTTGTTTTTGCTTCCTTTGCCTCAGGAGACATATGTAGAAAAAAAATTGTCATGGCCATTGTCAGAGAAATTACTGCCTGTGTTCTCTTCTAGGGTTTTTTATGGTTTCAGGTCCCACATTTAGGTCTTTAATGAATTTTGAGTTTATTATTGTGTATGGTGTGAAAAAATGGTCCAGTTTCATTTTGCATGTAGCCATCCATTTTTCCTAACACCATTTGTTGTATTCTTGTCCTTTCCCATTGCATATTCTTGCCTCCTTTGTGTAGTATTAAGTGACCATATACTTGTGGGCTTATTTCTGGGCTCTCTATTCTGTTCTATTGATCTATGTGTCTATTTTTGTGCCAGTACCATATTGCTTTGATTACTACAGCTTTGTAGTATATCTTGATATCTGGGATTGTGATACCTCTAGTTTTGTTCTTCTTTTTCTAGATTGCTTTGGATATTCAGGGTCTCTTGTGGTTCCTTACAAATTTTAAGATTATCTGTTGTAGTTCTGTGAAAAATGTTTTTGGTGTTTTGATAGGGATTGCATTAAATCTGTAGATGACTTTGGAAGACATTTTAACAATATTTGTTCTCCCAATCCCTGAGCATTGAATATCCTTCCATTTGTTTGTGTCATCTTCAATTTCTTTCATCAGTGTTTTATAGTTTTCAGATTATAAGTTTTTCACTTTCTTGGTTAAGTTTATTCCTGGGTATTTTATTAGTATTGGTGCACTTGTAAATGGAATTATCTTATTAATTTACTTTCTGCTGCTTCATTATTAGCATATAGAAATGCAATGGATTTCTATGTAGTGACTTTGTATCCTGTAATGTTACTGGATTCATTTATCAGTTATCACAGGTTTCTGGTGAAGTCTTTAGGATTTTCTATATATTGTATCATGTCATCAGCAAATAGCAAAAGTTTTATATCTTCCTTACCAATTTGGATGCCTTTTATTTTTTTTTCTTGTCTGAGAGCTGTGGCTAGACTTCCAGTACTATGTTGAATTAAAAGTTAGAGTGGACATCCTTGTCTTATTCCTGACCTTAAAAGAAAAGTTCTCAGTTTTTCACCATTGAGTATGATGTTAGCCATGGTTTTTCATATATGAGGTATGTTCCCTGTAGCCCTGCTTTGTTGAGGATTTTTTATCATGAATGGATGTTGCACTTTGTCAAATGCTTTTTCTGCATCTATTAAAATGCTCATATGGTTTGTATCCTTTCTCTTGTTGATGTGATGTGTCACATTGGTTAATTTGAAAATATTGAACCATCCTTACATTTCAGAAATAAATCCCATTTGATCATGGTGAGTGATTTTTTTAATGTATTGTTGATTGTATTTGCTAATTTTTGTCAAGGATTTTTGCATCTGTTTATCAGAGATATTGGCCTGTAGTTCTTTTTTGTTGTAGTGTCTTTATCTGGTTTTGGTATCAGGAAAGGGTAATTCTGAGTTCATAGAATGAATTTGGAGAAGAATAGTGATTAACTCTTTCTTAAATGTTTGGTAGAATACACCTGTGAAGCCATCTGATTCTGGACTTTTGTTTGTTCAGAGTTTTTTGATTACTGATTCAATTTCATTGCTGGCAATAAATCTGTTCAAATTTTCTATTTCTTCCTGCTTCAGTTTTGGGAGGTTATATGTTTCTAGGAATTTACCCATTTCTCCTAGGTTGTTCAATTTGTTGGCATATAATTTTTCATAAAAATCTTTTATAATCTGTGTATTTCTGTAATGTTGGTTGTTATTTCCCTACTTTACTTTATTTTGGTTATTTGAGCCCCTCCCCCTTTTTATGAGTCTGACTAAAAGTTTATTGAGTTTGTTTATCTTTCAAAGAACCAGTTCCTGGTTTCATTGATATGTTTTATTTTTTTAGTTTCTATTTTATTTCTTTCTGCTCTACTTCCTTATTATTTTCTTCCTTCTACTGGTTTTGGGTTTTGTTCGATATTCTTTTTCCAGCTCTTTTCAGTATAATGTTAGGTGGTTCATTTCAAATTTGCTTGCTTCTTGAGGTAGGCTTATATTGCTTCTTGAGGTAGGCCTCTTAGAACAACATTTGTTGTATTCCAAAGATTTTGGTCGATTGTGTTTTCATTTTCATTTGTCTCCATGTACTTTTTGGTTTCTTCTTTGATTTTGATTTCTTCACCTACCCATTCATTGTTTAGTAGCATGTTATTAAACCTCCATGTATTTGTGTTCTTTCCAGTTTTTTCCTTGTGTTGATTTCTAGTTTTATAGCATTGTGGTTGGAAAACATGCATAGTATCACTTCAATCTTTTTTAATTTATTGAGACTTATTTTGTGGCCTAACATGTAATTTATTCAGGACAATGTTCCAGGTGCACATTAAAAAATGTGTATTCCTCTGTTTTAGGATAGAAGATTCTGATATATCTGTCAGATCCATCTGGTCTAATGTGTCATTCAAATCAATAGTTTCTTGTTGATTTCCTGTTTGGATGATCTACCCATTGATGTAACTGAAGTGTTAAAGTCTCCTACTATTATTATATTACTGTTGATTACTTCCTTTATGTTTGTTATTAACTGCTTTATATATTTGAGTGTTCCCATGGTGGATGCATAAATATTTACAATCGTTATATCTTCTTGTTAGATTGTTTCCTTTATGATTATGTAGAGTCCTTGTCTCTTGTTACAGTCTTTGTTTTAGAGTCCATTTTATCAATGTAAGTAGTACCACCTCAGCTTTCTTTTCACTTCCATTTGCATGATAAATGCTTTTCTATCCCTCTGTTTTGTTTCTTTTTTTTTTTTTTTAAACTTGAGAGAGAGAGAGCCAGAGTGAGGAGAGAGAGAGCATGTGGAGCAGAGAGAATATCAAGCAGGCTCTATGCTCAGTGTGGAATCCAATGCAGGGCACCCTTGTATCATGACCTGTGCCTAAATCAAGAGCTGCATGTTCAACTGACTGAGCCACTAGGTGTGCCTCCATCCCCTCACTTTCAATCTGCATGTGTGCTTAGGTCTGAAATGAGTCTCTTGCAGGTAGCATATAGATGGGTCTTATTTTTTTATTGACTTTGTCACCCTGTGTCTTTTTATTGGAGCATCCAGTCCATTTACATTCAAAGTAATTATTGACAGGTATGTACTTGTTGCCATTTTGTTAATTGTTGTATGGTTGCTTTTGTAGTTCTTTGTTCTTTTCTTCTCTTGCTCTCTTCTCTCAGGGTTTGCTGACTTTCTTTAGTGATATACTTGGATTCCTTTCTCTTTATTTTTTGAATACCTATGAATGGTTTTTGATTTGTGGTTACCATTAGGTTTATATATGGCATCTTATGCCTACAGCAGTCTATATGAAGTTGATGGTCACTGAAGTTTGAACCCATTCCTTATGTCTCCCCTCACCATGTTTTAGGTATATGGTATCATTATTTAGATCCGTGTGTGTGTGTGTGTGTGTGTGTGTGTGTGTGTGTGTGTGTGAATCCCTTGACTAATTTTTATAGATATAATTTTACTGTTTTTGTGCTTCCTATTGTTCTTACTCCTGCTTATGATCTTTACTTTCCATGCAGAGTTCCTTTTTGGATTTCTTGTAGGGCAGTTTAGTGGTCATAAATTTCTTAAACTTTTGTTTATCTGGGAAACTCTTTCTCTCTCCTATTCTAAATTGTAATCACTGGATAGACTATTCTTGGTTGCACGGTTTTTTCTTTTAGCACTTTGAATATATCATGACTCTCCCTTCTAGCCTGCAAAGTGCTGAAAACTCAGCTGATAGTATTATGGAGTTTCCCTTGTTTATAACTGTTTTCTTTGCTCTTGATGTCTTTAAAATTCTCTCTTTAACATCACTTTTTTTTCCCATTGTAATTACTATGTAACTTGGTGTGGACCTTGGGTGGATTTTGTTGGGGGCTTTCTGTGTCTCCTTCATCTGGATTTGTTCCTTCCTCAGATCTGGGAAGTTTTCAGTTATTTCTTCAGATAAATTTTTCTGCTAACTTTTCTCTCTCTTCTCCTTATGGGATCCCTATAATGCAAATATTATTATGCTTGATGGTTTTGCTGGGTTCTCTATGTCTATTTTCATTTATCACTATTAATTTTTCTCTCTCCTGGTCAGCTTGATTACTTTTCATTACTCTGCTATCCAGGTCACTGATCAATTATTCTGCTTCCTCTAGTCTCCTGTTTATTCCCTCCAGTGTATTTATAATTTGAGTTATTGAGCTCTTCATCTCTGATTCATTCTTTTTGTTTTCCATCTCTGTTAAGCGTCTTAATGAGGTCTTTCACTCTTTTCCCAAGTTCATTGAGGATCTTTATGACCATTACTTTAATTCTCTATGAGGGAAATTACTTATCTCTGGTTCTTTTAGCTCTCTTGCTGTGATTTTTCATGTTCTTTCATTTGGGATTTATTCCTCTGTCTCCTCCTTTTTTCTAACTTTATGTGTCTGTTTCTATGTATTAGAAAAGTCAGCAATGTTTTCTACTCTTGAAAGTAGTGGCCTCAAGAAGAAGAAGAAGTCCTATAGTGTCCTGCATTGTAATGTCTCCTATTTATCAGAACCTGGCACTTCAGGGGTGTCTCCTATGTGTGTTGTATGTGCCTTACTATTGTGGTGGAGCCATGTTTGCCTTCAGCCTAGTTGTCTGCAGTGGCTCTTTGACTGTTGTGAGCAGGGTTTGGTCTTTGTGTTGTTAGTGGACCAGTCTGGGGCTGCTTTAGGCTTGAGTTGAGACAGACCACATGCTTGCCAGAGATGTGGTAGCACTGAAATTCTGGGTGCTCTCTCTGTGTTGTCTCCTGAAAAGCTTGCATTGGTAGGTCAAGCCTAAAGTCAAACCAGATATCTGCCCTCCTTTCCCCACAGATGGGGCTTCAGTCAGACTACTGTGTGTGGTTATCTTCCCCTTTCTTTGGGGTAGGGGTCACTTTGCAGTGGTGCTGATCCCTGCCAGGGATGCCTGAAACCTTCCAGGCTTGTGACACTGCTTTGGATGGGCTGTGGTTAAGGGCATATTGGAGCAGGTCTGCAGGAGAAAATGGGAGCAGGGCATGAAGAGTTGACAAGGTTTGTGCAGGTCTGCTCTGGGAGGGGACATGAATCAGAGGCGTAGCTGGAGAGGGTGTGTCTGCAGAACATGGGGAGTGCATTGTTAGCAAGTTAGGTAGCCACTGCACTGGTTCCTGCAGGTGTTTATGTTTTGGCTGGGGAGGGGAGGTGGGAAGGGGAGAGAAATGGCACCTGCCAGCTCCTTTGTTCCTAGAGAATTCACCAAATGATCTCTGCCCCTCCAGCACACATATTATTAAGCAAATCTCCCTCCTGTATATCCCAGGGATTTTTCTAACTGCTGCTTCTATGCTGTATTTCTGAGGGGCTGTTTTTTGTGCTGTCTCATTAAGGGTAGGGACTCTGTTTTCTCTCACTCTCCTGGCTCTCTCAGAGCTGAGCCCACTAATTTTTAAAGTTCTAGGTGGTAAACACCACTGATTGTAAGAAGTCATGAAATTATGCCCTTCTGGTTTTCAAAGCCATATGTTATGGGGATTTAACTTCCCCATGCAGGCTTCATAGTCTAAGAGTCTATTTTTCTCCCCTCTCCACGTGTATGGCCTCTATTGCTCCGCTGGACAGTCTTGTGGGTCCATTTAGTTCCTTAGTAGGTCTTTGCCCTTCCTACCCTCCTTGATGTTCCCTCTCCTCTACATTTAACTGTGGAGAGTCTGTTCTCCCAGTTTTGGGGTCATTTTCTGGATTATTTACATTGATGTGGGTGTTATCCTGTTGTATCCATGGGATGAAGTGAACTTGGGGTTCTCCTACTTTGCCATCTTCCCCTCAATTCAGACCATAGTTTTGGAAAGAAGTTAGCCATTAATCGTACAAGTGTTCCCTTGTATGTGATAGGACATTTTCTCTTGTAATTTTAAATATTTTTTTCTTTGTATTTGTTTTCAACATTTGACTATAATGTGCCTGGGTCTGGATCTCTTTGTGTTTATCCTGTCTTTGTGTTTATTGGGTTTGTTGAACCTTTTGGATATATAGATTGATGTTTTATATCAAATTGGGAAGTTTGTAGCTATTATTTCCACAAATACTTTTTCTTCCCCCTTTTCTTTCTCTTCTTCTGGTATTCCAGTTACACATTTTGATGCACTTAAAGGCAGCCTCTGAGGTTCTCTTTATTTTTCCTCTCTGTTCTTTAGAATGCATAATCTTTATTAGTCTATACTCAAGTTCAAATCCACTCTATAAGTTCAAATCTACTCTTGAGCTCTAGTGATCTTTTAATTTCAGTTATTGTGTTTTCCAAATCTAGAATTTTCATTCGGTTCTTTTTAAAATAATTTCTACATTTGCTGTGACATTGTCATTATATCTCTCTTTAATTCTTCAAACATGGTTTCCCTTCAGTTTTTAAACATATTTCTATAGCTTCTTTAAAGTCTTTGTCTGATAAGTCCAATATTTAGACCCCTTCATAGGTAGTTTCTATTACCTGCTTTTGTTTTTAATATGGGTCACACTTCCCTGTTTTTTTTCACATCTTACAATCTTGTGCCCAAAACTGGAAATTTTTGATAATATGTTTATCCTATAGCCACTCTGAATACTGATTCTCATCCCCCATGTTTGTTGATATTGTTTGGTTGTTTATTTTTTAGTGACTTGACTAATTTGATGAAGTTTATTTTCTCCAGAGTATGTAGTCTCTGACATCACTCTTATTGCAGTGCAACCTGGGGACTACATACAGCCTTCCTGAGCACCAGGAAATGAGTAAGGTTTTAACTTGCTTTCCTTGACTATCTCTTTCCCTGAGCTCCCCATTAAGTTTCTGGTTGGTCTTCCTTTATTGGTATCACATGGCACCCTTAACTTCCCTTAATTGCTATGTAATTATTGTATTTTAAAAATAATTGTTAAATAAAATTTACATGGTCTCACCCAGTTGAAGTTAGGCTCCTTGGCAGGGGCAGGTTGTTGTCAGGAAGTTCATTTTGTAGAAGTATTTCAACTGATAAATGATAGATATAGAATGTTACCACTCTAATGAGTGAGTGGATTTACACAATGAATGTCAAATGTTGCTAAAATCATCAAAACTGTCAACCAGTTAATTTTTATCTCCAAGTTGAAGAATACATCTTTCATCTTTGAAGTATTCTTGTGAAAGTGGGAAAAAAGTCTTATTAAGCTTCTGGATCTAACTATGATGTTTTGGGATATATAAAGAAAAACTTGTTAAATGACACCACAAGAATACATTGAACAAAATCCAAATGTTGGCAGTGCCACAGGATGAATCATTCCCTTTCTTTTTTTTTTCTTTTTTATATTCTTTTTTTAAAATTTTTTTAATTTTTTTAACTTATTTATTTATTTTTTTAATATATGAAATTTACTGTCAAATTGGTTTCCATACAACACCCAGTGCTCATCCCAAAAGGTGCCCTCCTCAATACCCATCACCCACCCTCCCCTCCCTCCCACCCCCCATCAATCCTCAGTTTGTTCTCAGTTTTTAAGGGTCTCTTATGCTTTGGCTGTCTCCCACTCTAACCTCTTTTTTTTTTCTTCCCCTCCCCCATGGGTTTCTGTTACGTTTCTCAGGATCCACATAAGAGTGAAACCATATGGTATCTGTCTTTCTCTGTATGGCTTATTTCACTTAGCATCACACTCTCCAGTTCCATCCACGTTGCTACAAAGGGCCATATTTCATTTTTTCTCATTGCCACGTAGTATTCCATTGTGTATATAAACCACAATTTCTTTATCCATTCATCAGTTGATGGACATTTAGGCTCTTTCCATAATTTGGCTATTGTTGAGAGTGCTGCTATAAACATTGGGGTACAAGTGCCCCTATGCATCAGTACTCCTGTATCCCTTGGATAAATTCCTAGCAGTGCTATTGCTGGGTCATAGGGTAGGTCTATTTTTAATTTTCTGAGGAACCTCCACACTGCTTTCCAGAGCGGCTGCACCAATATGCATTCCCACCAACAGTGCAAGAGGGTTCCCGTTTCTCCACATCCTCTCCAGCATCTATAGTCTCCTGATTTCTTCATTTTGGCCACTGTGACTGGCGTGAGGTGATATCTGAGTGTGGTTTTGATTTGTATTTCCCTGATGAGGAGCGACGTTGAGCATCTTTTCATGTGCCTGTTGGCCATCCGGATGTCTTCTTTAGAGAAGTGTCTATTCATGTTTTCTGCCCATTTCTTCACTGGGTTATTTGTTTTTCGGGTGTGGAGTTTGGTGAGCTCTTTATAGATTTTGGATACTAGCCCTTTGTCCGATATGTCATTTGCAAATATCTTTTCCCATTCCGTTGGCTGCCTTTTAGTTTTGTTGGTTGTTTCCTTTGCTGTGCAGAAGCTTTTTATCTTCATAAGGTCCCAGTAATTCACTTCTGCTTTTAATTCCCTTGCCTTTGGGGATGTGCCGAGTAAGAGACTGTTACGGCTGAGGTCAGAGAGGTCTTTTCCTGCTTTCTCCTCTAAGGTTTTGATGGTTTCCTGTCTCACATTCAGGTCCTTTATCCATTTTGAGTTTATTTTTGTGAATGGTGTGAGAAAGTGGTCTAGTTTCAACCTTCTGCATGTTGCTGTCCAGTTCTCCCAGCACCATTTGTTAAAGAGACTGTCTTTTTTCCATTGGATGTTCTTTCCTGCTTTGTCAAAGATGAGTTGGCCATACGTTTGTGGGTCTAGTTCTAGGGTTTCTATTCTATTCCATTGGTCTATGTGTCTGTTTTTATGCCAATACCATGCTGTCTTGATGATGACAGCTTTGTAGTAGAAGCTAAAGTCTGGAATTGTGATGCCTCCTGCTTTGGTCTTCTTCTTCAAAATTACTTTGGCTATTCGGGGCCTTTTGTGGTTCCATATGAATTTTAGGATTGCTTGTTCTAGTTTCGAGAAGAATGCTGGTGCAATTTTGATTGGGATTGCATTGAATGTGTAGATAGCTTTGGGTAGTATTGACATTTTGACAATATTTATTCTTCCAATCCATGAGCAGGGAGGAATCATTCCCTTTCTTAAAGAATAAATCAAGAAGTAAAAGAAAACAGATGGGGAGAAGATAACCTAGAGATTATTAAAGGCTTAAGAGACCTATATCAATGGATCTTCTATAGATCCTGATTTTAGCAACCTATAAAATAAAGTGAGACAATCAAGGAAATTTTTAACAGTGATAAAATGTATATCATTGTGTAATTATATTTAATTATTTTTAGATATAATAATCTTACAGTGGTCATTCTTTTCAAAAGTATTCTTATGTTTACAGATATACAATGAAATATTTATAGATAAAATAATAAGTTGTTATACATGCACTGCAAAATGATCCAGAGATAGAAAATGTGGAGATTTAATGATGAAACAAAATTGGTAATGAGTTTACAATTGTTGAAACTGGCAAAGGATTGATTCATAGCATCCTTATATTATTATTTTTTTTTTTTTTTTATTTTTTTTTTTTTTTATTTATTTTTGGGACAGAGAGAGACAGAGCATGAACGGGGGAGGGGCAGAGAGAGAGGGAGACACAGAATCGGAAACAGGCTCCAGGCTCCGAGCCATCAGCCCAGAGCCTGACGCGGGGCTCGAACTCACGGACCGCGAGATCGTGACCTGGCTGAAGTCGGACGCTTAACCGACTGCGCCACCCAGGCGCCCCAGCATCCTTATATTATTTTGAAATTTTCCATAATAAAGAGTTAAAAAATAAGCAACACATATTAACCAACTGTGTACTCATCATCATGTTAAGTAATGTTGAACAATAAAATAAGTATACATTATGACTTTGCTTTTTTATCTAATTCAGGTGAGAAGATTAAAGTCATAAAACAATAAAAATCAATGGAATTAAAAGTTAAAATGTTTGGTGCAGACTGTAGGTACCCAGAGAGGAATTAAATTCCTGAGGCCTGGAGAAGTTAGAAGATAAAAGATTCAAGTTGGTATTTTAAAGGATGAAACAGATATGAACAGATAAAAGGAATATAGGAGAGCTTGGGCAATTTACTAGATTCTGTAAAGGTTAATAAATAAAAATCTCTTAGTATTTTGCTTGGGATATACTTCCCAATAATCCACCCCTGGGTTCTCGAAGGCAAACTAAGAAGGTTTAAAAACTTCAGAATTCTTCCTTGAATTAATCTCTGAATATTAAATTATGGAAATTTCATCAAGTACACATAGTCCTTCTGTCATCATATTTTAAAGGTCATCTCTTGTTCTCTTGAAGAAAAACTGTCTCTTCCCAGTAAAAATCAAACTGAAACACCAGTTTCAAATCAAAGTAAAGATGGAAGTCTTTCCCTGCACAACCTGCCACTTTACAAAGGAAGTCATTACACAAGTTATCCAGGAGTTAAATGTATCCTTAACTCTCATAGGTAAGTACAAAAGAAGCATACAAATAGAAGGTATGCTTTGTACAATTCAAAGAGAACTTATGTCCACATAAGTGGACATAACTATTTGTGGCCCCCATTAGACTTCCCATCTGGATTAGAGAAATAGTTCTTCCAATTTTTGGCTTAACCATAATTTATGCACCAAGTCATTTCCTTGCTAGGAAAAGAAAAAAAAACCTATGTTTATCCAAAACCATCTAGTAAAACAGTTTATAAGGTGTGAAACTGAGACCTAAAGAGGCTAAACAACTTATGTAAAGTCAGTTATTGCTTTATGAAGTAAAGCAAGGAATAATACTATGAGTCTAACCAGTAAGGGAATAAGGTTATTATTATTAAATATATAACAAAATGTAAGACACATTTTATATTATGTATATTTTCCCCTCTCAAATTTCATTTTAATTCTTACCTATTTTATCACACATTTTTGCATACATATATGCAAAGGTTTTTTTGTTGTTGTTCACCTGACAGGAACGGTTTCACTTGATAAACTAAGTTCATCTTGAATGTACTACAAAGTCATATAGCACACTGCATTAGTTTTCCACTCATCAATTCTGCCAAACTTCTTACTATTAGAACCACAGGTTTATTCAGGTGGATAGACATATGGTTTCAGAGGGTTTAGTTCCTCTCTAGCACCAATGGATGAAATTTCAATAACTTAAGCAATGGTTCTCCAACTAATGTCAACAGATAATATTCAATGTTATCAAAATAAATATCAAAAACATGACAATATTCTAGAAATAGCAAAGTCATTTTCATAAAAATATGAATGCACTAATTACCTTTTTCACTGTGTTGACATTTGAACTGATGATGCATTGGTGGATAAAACAGCTAGCAATTCAGTGCAAAGCAAGGCAATGGCCCAACTATATTAGAAGTCATTGTATTGTTCACCACCACACAGTCAAGTAAAAAATGAAAAGAAAATGCCTTTTCACTTAAGAATTTCCTTCATGAGGTAATAACAATTGATGTTATTAAATCTTGATTCTTGAATACCTGTCATTTTAACATTCTTTGTGACAAAATAAACCAACTAATATGTAATGGGTTTTTTGCTACACACATAAAGCCCATCTACTACATTCCAAAGTGCAATAATTGGTTCAAGGAAAAGTATTTATGTGATTGAGCTGAGAGCTGAATTAGCCATGTTTTCATGGGACAGCATTTTTATCTGAAAGATGACTCACAAACTAGTGTTATCAGGCTTCAGTGTTGAGTAGAAATTTTCTCAATAATAAACCAACTGGGCCACTGACTTCAAGGAAATCAGTTGTTAACATTTGTGGCCATTACATTTGAACTTTCAAGTGAAAATTCAAATTTTAGAAAGCATATCCCCTCCTGTGAGCACACACAGGTTCCAAAACTTAAGGGCTCTTCTGATGAGATCAGTGATGATACTAAAAATGTGACGATGTCATATTTTGATATTATATAAGAAAATGTGTCAACACTTGGGAGATGTGTATAATCAGAGAACAAATATTTTGTAAATGACCAATTCAAAATATTACCAAATCATACATGGACAAAAGATCCATTCAAAGTGGAGAACAGACCGATAAATTTTAATGTAACAGAGTGAAAAACATTTCTTGAAGTTGCTTCAGATTCCACATTACAACTAACCTCTAATATACTAAAACTTAGCAAGTTTTGTTGTAGTGTCTAGGATGAATTGCTACAATTATCTGGAAGGCTATTAAAATAATCCTCCCTTTCTAACTATGTATCTCTGTAAGGCTGGATTTTCTTCAATATAATTCAATCAACAACATATCACAACAGATAGAATAAAGAAACATGAGGATTTAAAATTTTCTTCTATGCTAAATGTTAGAGACTTACAAAAATGGAAAATATGCCACTGTTCTCATTAAATATTTATGAAAATAGTCTTTTATATAAAAATATGTCATTTATGTTACCATATCATGGGTTTATTGTTATTTTTAAATCAGTTAGTAAACAGACACTTCAAAAATTTACCAGTTTCAATTTCTAATACTGGTAAATTTAAAAAAAAAAATTTTTAATGTTTATTTATTTTTTAGAGAGATAGAATGCAAGTAGGGAAGGGAAAATACCTGGGAGAGATTTTATTTCTCTTTGAAAGGGATATAAGAAAGTGAATTGTCCTTCTGATACTTTATACTATTGTATGAGTATGTGTGCTTGGTGCTGCGGCAGTCATTTAATGACCATGAGAGGACAAGCATGAGGACAAGAGCCAACAGGTAGAAAGTAACAAAACAGAAAGATTGAAGGACACTGGATCTTTGACAACTTAGTTAAGTATCAAACCCAAACCACCTCCTGACTTCTCTTTATGTGAAATAGCAAACCTACTTCTTGTCCATGACTTTTTGAGATTACTCTTTTACTTTTCTTTTACTTGCAAAAAGATCATCCTAAGTAACACAGAATGTTTAGGTGTGTATATTATTTTAGTGTTTCCTTTTGTAATTGCTAGTTGACACTTACATGACGGGAATCTGTTTAATATCTATGTTAACAACTAAAACAATTATGATTTAATGGTGAATAAAATGGTTTACTTAACTGGTATTTATAGCAACATGCATATTAATCATTCACATACTTAATACAATATTTTGTTGGATTCCATACACACAAAGTTGCTTCTAATTATAATTTAGTTCCCCTGCATGGAGAGACTGCACAGTATAACACAAATGATTATCGTGGTTTATATGAAATTGGCATTAGCTCTCTACAGTCCAAAAACTTTAATATGTATTCCAGATGTACCTTTATTTTTTATTTGCATTGTGACCTTGGGTTTAATCTCATATTTAATTTTATGATGATGTAGTTTCAGATTTGTATCTTTATTTAATCTGCTTCAATATTTTGACTTCAATACCAAAGTAGAGCATGCCCATAAAGATAAGTTTATTAGATAAAGCAGTATTATTAAGAGCCGCAGGGCTTAATTTGCCAATTTATGATAATCAGATTTCACATTTTAAGAAACATTATCTAGGGCAGGGATTCTCAATACTGGCACTGTTGATATTTTAGGCCAGATAATTCTCTGTTGCAGGTAGCTGTCCCATGCATTATAGGATGTTTAGCAGGATCCCTGGCATCTACTCACTGGATGGCAGTAGCATGCACTCCCTTTCTCCCACCCAGTGTTGACAATGAAAAATATTTACAAACATTGCCAAATGTACCCTGGGCAGGGGGAGGGTTGTAAAACTGCCTCCTTTCCCATTGAAAACTATTGGTCTATGAGACAATTTTTAAAAAATCCTGATTTGGTCTGCCACTTTTAGCATAACTCAGAAGCATGATTATGTCTATCTTGACTATCATTTTTTTAATTCCTTAGAAACGATTGCTAAGGTTGTTTACCCTTCTCCCTCCTTACTACCCCATCTTGAGGGGGCCAACAGCCTTAGGAAACAGAAGGCATAAGTAGCATGCTCTAGAAAGGAGAGAGAGAGGAGAAAGAAAAAAAAATGATTCCTGCATTTCCTTAATTATGGTACTAAGTATCCATTCTTTAAATACCTTTATCAAATGAGTGGTTATATTTTTTATAATTGTTTAATTCTATTAGTTTTTTAAAATATAATTTATTGCCATTGTATGTATGGCTAACATACAATGTATACAGTGTGCTCTTGGTTTTGGTGGTAGATTCCCGTGATTCATCATTTACATACAACACCCAGTGCTCATCCCAAGTCAGTTATGTTTAATTATAAATGTAAGTTAATGATTCATGATTGCTGGTCTACATATGTTATCATTGTAGTGATCTTATCTAACTTGCTCAAAATTGTGTCCCCAGATTCTAACAGTTTTTCCATTCTTGGTAGACATTCAGTGTATAGTTAATAAGTCAGTAAATGAAGTTCTCATTACCTTACCATGACTAAACAAACCCACCAATTAGTAGAGTGCTTGTTTAAAAGTTCTTCCTGTAAGTGGAGGGCATCTAACAAAAATATTGAATATTGCCATATAAAAACTTCGACATCAGGCACCCTCATTATCATCAAAATATTCAGTCCAAAGAAGATTATAAGCCTCAAACAACTAACTGTAAAATGTAAAGCAAAACATCAACAAATTAATATAAAAATAAATGTGAAGTCCTATGAGAACAGAGAGAGAGAAGAAATGACTTGAAGATTAGGACACTGAAAGAATGAAGTGATAACTGGATTGAGCCTTTGAGGAGAGGACTCTTACAGGCTAAGGGACAGTGTGAAGAAAGACTTTGAATTTTGAAGACACCAAGGAGAGCTTCACTAAGTCTGAAATTAATATGTCAGTTTTCTTTTGCTTAGAGTTTGTATGAAATATATTTTTCAGTCCTTTTACTGAGTTTTGTACTTAAGATGTGCTTTTTATTTAAAAAACGTGTTTCTTATAAACAGCATGTAAGCCTTTTTAAATCCAATCTGATAATCTTAGCCTTTCACTTGTAATATGTGGCCCATTTATATTTAATATTGTTGTTTATAGTGTTGGGCCCATATCTATTATTTTATAACTTGTTTTTTATTTAGCTAATCTATTCTATGGGGTTTTTTTTAATTTCTTGCCATCTCTTAGATAACTTTTTTATTCTCCCATATTGTATTCTTTATTAGTTATACACTGTTTTGCTATTCTTTGTATGTTTGACACTCTGGGATTTTAGGATGTATCCTTGATAATTGTCTAATACAAGATATTACTTTTACCACTTCCACATTAATGTTAGAACCTCAGAAGACTTTAGCTTCATATATCACTGCCTACTTTTTGAGTAATGATTGTCTTCAAATTCAATTCTACATATATTTTAAACTTCCCAAGGCATTACTAGAATCATTTCTGTATAGTCTACATTCATTTATATTTATCCACATATTCATCCTTTCTGATACTCTTAATTCTTTTCTATGTACACTTGTTTCAATTTCCTTCTGCCAAAAAAGTTTCTTTTACATTTCTTTTAAAGCAAGCTTACTGGGAATGAATTCTTCCATTTTTTAGCACAAATATCTCAGTCATGCTCCTTGGTATTTACCCAGAGGGACTAAAAACTTATGTTTACACAAAAAGCTGGATGTGGATGTTTATAGCAGGTTTATTCATAATTGTCAAGCTTGGAAATAACCAAGAGGTTTTTCATTAGAATAAATAAATGGAAAAATAAACTGGTATATCTAGGCAATGGAATATTATTCAGTGCTAAAAAGAAATGAGCTATCAAGCCATGAAAAAAACATGGAGAAAACCTAAATGTATATTACTAAGTGAAAGAAGCCAATCTGAAAATGCTATATACTGTATGATTCCAGTTATATGCCATTCCCCCCAAAAAATCAAACTATGGAGACAGGAAAGAGATCAGTGATTACCTATGGTTGGGAGTGAGCACAGGGGGTAGATGAACAGATGCAACACAGAGGATTTTTAGGACAATGAAAATACTCTGTCCAATAACATGATGATGGATACATGTCAGTATAAATTTGTCCAATCCCATAGAATGTACAATACCAAGAATGGAAATCTCTTTTCTTTCCTTCCCTTCAGTGTTGCTGTGAACCTGATCTTCTCTAAAAATAATTAAGTCTTAATAATAAAAAAATTAAAAAATAGAGTAGAGAACTGATCACTTTCATCTAATTATGAGGGACTAAGCTCTGGGAGTTGGCAGTTGAGATATGATTTTGGTAAGATTCAGTCTACTTACGATTTGTATCTATTCCTGTGGTATGGCCTTCAATAGGCCCTTAATTGAGAATTTAGCATCTTTGTCTTTTTAGTACTAAGAGACTGGCATTTCCACTCTTCAGAGTTATTTGAATTAGGTTTTTAAGTTTTTGCTCTACATATCTTCAGAACATGGCAAAGTCTTGAGATGGGGATTGGCTGTGTGTTTGAGGTGTCTTGGGTCTCTAATTTCGTCACTCTAACCCACATAAGTTCAAAAACTGTGATTGTTTATCTGTGTCTTAGCAGCAGCTCTCTGTCTCCACACTCATATTCTAAGGCTTTTGTTTATACCCAGAATCAGCAAATGTCCTCAGAGAAAAAGGAAACTACAGATCTTCAGTCTAACTCTGAAATTACCTGTTTTTTCTGGATTTTCAGTTCTAAGGCTTTTTACTTCAGCAGCTCTCTGACACCTTAAAAAAAGCATTTTTATAATTTGCCTAGATTTTCTAGTTGCCGTGAATATTTCATCCTGCCCTGAAGCAACAGTCCTAAAAGCCATATTACCTTTATTTAGAGAACTTCTAAGAGTATGCAATTAAATTTTATATCTTTCCTATGCTACAGATTAATTTTTCTAACTGCCTTCAACACAATTTTTTTTTAATTTTAATGTGTTCAAAATAGAACAAATCCTTCTATTTTCCCATTATTATAATAATTGCATCAGATTCCTGATCACCATCATGTTGGGGGTTAGGGATAGTTGCAATATTAAACAAAATTGCAATAATTAATGATATTTAATAAGAATATGTAATAATTATTAATATTGTTTCATAATTAAACAATATTAAGCAATATTAAGCAAATCATCACTGAGAAGATAACCTTTGAAAAAACACCTGACAAAAAGAATAAGCTATGGAAATGTTTGGAAGAAGAGAAGAAGGAATAGCAAATTCAAAGAAACTGATACAAGAGTGTATCTGATGATTTTGTATAATGGCAAGCAGGTTGATATGACTGGGGCCAAGTGAGCAAGCGGAAAGTAACAAAGGTTAAATTCAGACCAGGACTTATTTAAACATTGTCTTTAACTCTTCATTTTTTATCAATACTTTGCATCCAATATTTCTTATGCCCTAGAGGTTTTACCAATTAATTATATTGATATACATGGCTCATTTACAATTCTGTTACCACCACTCCCATTTATCTCCTATTGTCTACAGATAATTACCAATCAGAAACTGATCCTCCCAGTCTTAGAACTCCCCACTCCAAATAAATTTCAAATAAAACATTTTCTTCTGCCACAACCAGTATCATGGTCACAGGACAAGACTTCAAAGATTCCTAAAACTCTGGATTTTTCCAATACTATATTTGAATAGGTCAATTAAAGAGGAGGAAATGTCCATTTTCTACAACAGGTGATTGGGTTGTTTGAATATGAGTGACTACCCTATTTTAATGCTTACCACAATATTAGAAAACAGTGAGAATTGTGGAATCTACTTAGATCTATTCAAAAGTCAAATGGATTTCTGAGTATAAGACTGTGCTAGAAAATGAATGAAATTTTAAACTTCCTGTTGTTGGGAAAAATCTAAGTAAAATAATCATTTGGCCTCATGACTTCTTGGCAGAAATTTCACAAAAAACCACAGTGCTCTGCATCCTAGAGACGCATTTTGGATTTCACATTGTTGTCAGTTATTTTCACATATACATTATACTGATGCATACTGCTTTCACAAAATAACCAAACACGATTATTGGTTTTCTAATGAAAAAGTGATTTTTAAGACATACAAGAATAAGAGTGTCCATATAGCCTCCACTTCCTGATTCTTTCATTAACACAATTAAAAGCTCATTCTGTGAGCTCCCTATATATCCTTTGGGAAAACATCTGTTGTTTTCTGTTACACAAATTAACATCAATATGCCTTTTCAGCCCTGGGCTTGGATTGTCTTCCTCTAATTTGGCACATTTAAGAATCTTATCATCCTTCTGTTTGCAAAATAATGGTTTCAAATACTTAATAAATAATGCAATATTATTTGTAGCAAAAATCAAAGAAACCAAAAGATATGTTTGAAAATAACAGCACAACAAATCTGATTTCTGAGGGAAATGTTAGAAGACTTTAATTTTTTTTTTTTTTTACTTTTTATTTTTGTAAGAGAGAGGCAAAACACTGCTTCCTATGATCAACATTTTAATTTTTCCTGTGGAGCAGGAAAACGAAAGCTGCTATGGCAAGGGAGAAAGAAGAAAGAGATAAAGAAGAATGGTGGGTAAATTTTCACACTATGTATGCTAGATGCTAAGTTCTAAAATATTTGTGATATAATGTAAAGAATGAAACATATTATGAAAGAAGTTAAACAAAAGAAATGGAATATTTAGTAGATTAAACAAATTTCTTCTGATGTTTTAAAAATCCATGGTTGATACAAAGTAAGAAATCTATGCAATAATAAAACACTAACAAAATGTCTGTTTTGACTAGATTAAAAAAATTAACACTTGCATTTTTATATAAAGAAATATGGCCAAAACAATGGTTGCAGCTGTTATTGTAGAAACTATGTATATACATTATATATAGATACATATGCAAAATGTAGAATATAACATTCTAACAGCTATATTTTATGGGTTGCAGGAAAATCATGACTAATTTGTTGATTTGTTTGATTGTTTAGAATCTCAGAAAGCTGTTTTTGAATGTGAAGTAAAAGGAAATTTAGTTTTTGAGATGAACTGTGACTTGTGATTTGAAAGCCTGCTCAAGAGACACTGGTTGGCTCAGTCGGTTGAGCATCCAACTTGGGCTCAGGTCATGATCTCCCGGTCTGTGAGTTAGAGCCTTGTGTCAGGCTCCGTGCTGACAGCTCAGAGCCTGGAGTCTGCTTTGAATTCTTTCTCCCTCTCTCTGCCCCTACCTCACTCTCACTTTTTCTCTCTCTCTCTCTCAAAAATAAATACACATTCATGGGGAATAAGCTTAGGAATTCCCTGAGCACGGATGGGTTAACAAGGCATAAAGAATTAGAAAGCCAAAGGACTTACACACCCAAATTTGGGTAAACAAGATTAGGTAAATAAGATTAGGTAAACCCAGCAAAGGCCCCCAGTATAAGGACAAAGATATAGGAATAGAAAAGCCTCGTGATGAAAGTATCAAAAATGAGGTAAGCAAGACTAGGTATTCAGGGAGAAGTGCCCCCCAACTTAGTACAATAGCAGAAAACTGTTTTCACAGGAAGGAAGGACCAAATTAGGTAAACAGGTAAATAGGGCTATAGACTGCTGCAGGGTGAAGTTGCCCAGAGGGGAGCTAATTAGCAAAAGAAATGTGCCTTGTTGACCCTGAGGTAGCATGCTCTGTCTCTCTTGTCCCCTAGGCTAGTTTAGGTAAACGGAGGTGGCCCCTCTTGTCTGCTGTAAACAACCTTCTGCCCAGCACCAGAATTTTGTTTTGTATTGACCCAAACCTCTAACACCCCATATCTTCAAAACCCCCTTTCCCCCCATGCCCATGAGTTAACATTCACGGTTTCATTATCTCTTTGAAGGAGCTGCTGTATGTAAGTGGAGATACAACATAACTGAGTCCAGGTTGAGACCTAGATGAAAGAGAAAGAACAAAGCAGACTCTAATGGTTTACACTTCATAGATCCTCAGGTGTTGATTTGGGGTGGTTTTATGAAGAAGGTGAGTCATTGGGAGAATTTTCAAAAAGGGCTGAGGCATCATTGGGCAGAGAGGAGTAGAAAAACCATTCTAGAAAAGAGTGGAGAAGAAACAGTGTTATATAAGGAAAATGCAAGGCAATTGTGAGAAGATGAAAAGATCTTGGGAGGTGATAGTTCCTCTTTGCTAAGTTTATTTAATGTTGAATTGAAGAAGCACTTTAAATAAAGAACTTCTCTCTCTTTCTCTCTCTCTCTCTCAAACTACTCCATTTACAAGTACAAATAAACCTTCTTAAAGTTTTCAACACTTAAAAACTTTCCTGAACCCAAATCTCTCATACTATATATCAAGACAAAGACAAGTCTGAAGTCCAAAGCTCTGAAAGCTGAGATCTTATTGGTAACTCATTTGATGGCAAAATCTGATCTGGCATGAACCTACATGAAGCTACGCATAGTCTTTCTTTATCCCACTTGATAAGACAATCCATAGGTTTGACTACAGAATATTAAAGTGCTTGGAGGGGCACCTGGGTGGCTCAGTTGGTTAGGTGGCTGACTTTGGCTCGGGTCATGATCTCGCAGTCAGTGAGTTCAAGCCCCGCGTCGGGCTCTGTGCTGACAGCACAGAGCCTGGAGCCTGCTTCAGATTCTGTGTCTCCCACTCTCTGGCCCTCCCCCATTCATGCTATGTCTCTCTCTGTCTCAAAAAAATAAATATTAAAAAATAAATTAAAAAAATAAAATAAAATAAAATAAAATAAAAATAAATAAAGTGCTTGGAGTCCCACCCCAGACCCTGCTGGACGATGTTGTAGGATAGAGTTGGTTTATGTATTATATTCAATATACAGGTGTTAACTTCTAAAAATCTCAACATTTCTGAAGTCTGAAACATATTTGTTTCTAAGGGCTTCAGATAAAGGACTGTGGTCCTATTAGAATCAGCTCTCATCCTTGCTTCTCCATTTAAATAATACCAATTCTTTTTTTATTTTGTGTTTTAAGGTAATTGCTTTCCCCTTTAAATCATTGCTGTGAATTCCCTATGACTTCTTTTGAACTTTCTTCAAATTCTTTATGTTTCTTTTAAAGTTACTGAATCCAAATTTGGATATAAAACAGAAGTGAACATCTAAGCAGTTCTTATTATATGGTTTATTACCATTTACTCATTTTCATCATCTAGGAGTATTTTTTAAAGGATTGTTTTGCTGTCTATTCAAAGTAGATTAAATGGACAAAGTCCTTCCTCAATGTCAACTCATAAATGATCAGTATCCAGTTGGTGCTTTGCATAGAATAGACTGTCAAAAATGTTTCTTGAATAAATCCAAACATGGCTGATTATTAAAGCTCTATTCTTATTTACACAATGCTATCTCATGCTTTTTAAAATGCAATGCTTTTATACATATGTAACTTATTATGATTCCTCTGTTTTCTTCCTCAATTTGATGTCTTTTTTTTTTTAATCTCAAATTATGTCACAGTAAACCTGTCCATGCTAAGTTTTATTTTTGATGAATCCTCTTTATTAAAGTTGTTTTGAATTCTAAGCATATGTCTAAGATAATATATATTGTTCTTAGCTTAGGATCATCTGCAAATCTAATATATACTCTCAGACACTTGTTTTATTTTCTAAAGGGATTACCAAGAAAGGCATAAGTTGATGTAAAATAGGAAAATGTGAAATATTTAAAAATATTTATTTTATACTTGGTCCTGCTACCTTCATTCTGTCAGGGAACACATTATAAAGATAGATTCTCAAAACTGACAATATTTTCACTTTATAGACATGACATCAATATTTAAACTATGGTCCATTACAGCTGAAAAATAAACATGGCCTCTATCCCCAAGAAACCCATGGTCTATTGAGAAGGTAAACACATGAACAAATAGTTCATTTTCAGTGCAAATTCAAAATGATTTTGAGTGCAATCACACAGGTTTGTTTTAGGAATTGTATTTTGGGAAAGTTTGAAAGGAGAGTACTCCAACAGAACATGATTACACTTCCCAGGATGAAGAGGAAGGAAAGATGTTTTGAAGATATGAAATAACCAGAACAAAGGCACTAGTAACAAAATAAACTATAGGGTACACAAATACACAGAGACATAAGGGGAAATTTTTAAGGAACTCTGAGCCAATCAGTGTGACTAGGTAAAATACAGATATGGGTCAAACCAAAAAAGGACCATCTAAGGCTGTGGTAGGCCTTTGGGCTTTGTCTGAAGACAGTGAAGCACATTGATTCAGAATCTTTGCATTCTAGAAAGAGATATTTCTGGCTGCATTGCTGAGGATAGATGGAAGGTTTGGGGACTGAATTTGGGGTGAAGTGGTTGTCACATTCAATGAGAAACACTAATGGCTGAAGTGAAGTGACCGCAGTAAGCACAAAGCAGACAAGGGACAAGGGATGGTGAAGAGGCTATTTGTCTGTGAATACAGTGTGAAGCATTGGTAGTTCAGAATCAGTCATGGTGGGAATACTTACATCACAGAAATTGGCTCCCCCATCATTCCCCCAAGTCCTTCCAAAAGATTTACCAGCATATCATTGAGAAAATATTTGAAATAGAAACAAATTATATTGCACATTTCTTTGGTTTGTAAAAGCAGTCATATATTACTGGCACGAAGACCAAGTTGGCTATAAGTTATTTTAATTATTTGGAGTCTTTTACAAAAGCCATCCCTTCTCTCTGATGTGCAAAAGGAAAGAGGAAAAGAATGAGTTATGGTGTATTGCATGGCTGGAAAAAAATGCTGAAGAGGCTTCTGCAGGTCTCTGGGGTTTCAGGCAGCTCCTGAATTGCCAGACATGTTTATATTGGCTTAAAAGAAGGTTTACAGTTGGAGGTGCCTACTGAATTTTTGAGTTTTATAATGTGGACAAACAAAATAAGTACATACTAAAGAAAAGAGTTACACTTAAGAATGTTGCCTGAAATAATAGTCTCTGTAATAGAAACCAAAGGTTAATCTTACAATTCAGTTGTATTTATTTTGAGTGTATATATGTTATAATTATTTGGCATATAGGTCTGTAGAAAGCCACTCCTGAATATATATATTTATAATGTGACCTGACCCTTCCATTCTGAACAGGGATAACTAATTGATTTTAGTTTCTATCTCTGGTTGTAAGCGCATTTATAATAGATTAGCTGATGTAACCTAGTTAAAGTTTACACTATAGTCACAAAAATGAGAATCTGACACAGAAAGTAACTTAAACAATATATAAAGGCTTCTCTTTTTCCCTCCATTTTTCATGTTAGAGACACTTAATTTCTGCATGTTATAGTTGCTGTTCCTTTCCTCTCTCTTCCTTTCTTTGCCTCCCTCTTTCCTTCATCCTTCCTTTCTGTCCTTCCTCTTTATTAGATTTTTTTAAATGTTTTACTTCTTTATTTTGACAGAGAGAGAGAGAGAGAGAGAGAGAGAGAGAGATAGCACACATGAACAGGGGAGAGGCAGAGAGTGAGGGGGGGAGAGAGAGAATCCCAAGCAGGCTTGGGTGATGCCAGCACAGAGCCTGCTGCAAACTGTGAGATCATGACCTGAGCCAAAATTAAGATCATGACTTTAACCAATTGAGCCACTCAGGTGCCCATCTTTATTAGATCTCAAATTAAAATTTTGAGTTGGTAATATAATCACGTTTCAAATTTTTCAAAAATAAAACTCAAGTATATAGGGGACAGGAACCCCTCATATTCTATCCTTCCTGTCCCCCCCCCCTTTCTTACTCACAGGTGACAAGTGTGACATGTATTCTCATTGCTGTTTTAACTATGCCAACCATGAAAATTCATTAGCATTTTATGTATTAATTTTCCCCCTTACTTTTTGTAAGGATAAGATGCAGTATAGGAAATTATCTAGAACATGTGCCATGTGTAAGTCACTTCAGAGTGCTATAATAGTCTCTAGACTGGGTGATTTATAAACAACAAATACTTGTTTCTCACAGTTTTGGAGGCTGAGAAGTCCAAGATCAAGGTGCTGGCAGTGTCTGATGAAGACCTGCTTGCTGGTTCATACAGCAAGTCTTTTTGCCATCTCACATGGCAGAAGGGACAAGAGAGCTCTCTAGAGTCTGTTTTATAAGAGCACTAATCCCATTAATGAGGGCTTCATCTTCCCAACCTAATCACTTTCCAAAGGCTCACCTAATATTTACATCACACTGGGGATTGGATTTCTACATATGAATTTAGAAGAACACAAATATTCAGTCTACAGCATCCCACTTATGCCTGCATAATTTACGTATAGGTCTTTGATGACCTATTTTCCAACAGGGCCAACCAGTCAGGGTCAAGAGGCTAGTGGGATTTTACTAGTCCAGTTTTCTTCCCCCCTTTCAGTCTACCTGGTAATTATCAAGGGTAACAGAGCTGAGATTTATCAAAAGTTAGAACAAAAGTAGATGGGATAAAGTAGACTCCAACATAAGGGAGATTGTCAAGGTCAAGCCTTTGTAAGAACTGCTCCTTTTACATGGTCACTGCTTTCCTTCTACGAGGTAGTTCTTCAAAATGAGGAGATGGGGGAGTTTCGTAGTTACAGATGAAAGGCCATAGCTACAAAGAACTAAGAACTCTCAGGACGGAAAAACCTCTGGAATGCTAGACAATCAAGGGCAGGGTACAAAAAAGAATGAAAGCAATTTGATTTGAAAGATATCCAAATACATCATCCATCCATCCCAAAAGTATATTTCACCGTTATTCATTCTAGTAATTCATGGGGTTTTCTCCACTGGTTTTATGTTAATAAACACATGAGCAACATTTTGGGAAAGAATAATTATTTCTTATACCCAGTCTAGTAATATTAATAAAATGTATTTTTCTCTTCTATTTTATAAATAACATTGTTGATATAATGTTTCTAGAATATATTTTGTTTTCTAACTTAATTCTTAAATCTATTTCTTTTCTAACCTCTATTTTTTTTATTTATGCTTTTTTCCCCATATATGTATTCACCTTTGTTACCCACACTAGGTTCTTTGTTTTCAGAGAAAGATGGCATGTGGATACATTATAAAAGAAAATACTTGAAGTAGAGAAGTATTGATGGTAACATTTCACTTGAAACTTTTTCTGGAACAATACGGCTACAAGTAAACAAATTAAACAATTCAAATAGAGAAATGTTAGAACTGACATCCCATCTGGGATAATGGCCACTTGAGTGCCTTGGGGGTTGACTATTTTCATGAAATAGCTATACTATTATTTTGCTTCCTGATCTGCTTGAGTGGGTGTGCATTCTTTCCTCTTCTCATCCTTTCCTTTTTAAAATGTACACTGTTTTTAAATCTCAGATGCACAAACAGATCATGGCTCATAAGTTTTGTTTTGTTTGGTTATGACTCAGAATTACTACCTGTTGGATTGTACTCACCAAACTGTCGAGTTTTCAGGGGGAAATAAAAGTAAACCTCATCATATTTACCAAAATGTAGAAGTGGACATTGTGGATTATAAAAAAGCAGGTTTCAAAACAGTGTGTACAGTATGACATCATTTTGTTAAAGAAATACATATCTTTATAAATATTTTTTTTCCAGATAGTAAGATCTGGAAAGATTTTTACTAAGGTATTAGCTGTGGTGATGTCTGGGCAGTAGAAGTATTTCCTCATTTATCTTCCAAAATTTTTTATAATGTAATTTATCAGTACATGAACGCGAGTGTGTCAGGTATAAACCCTCACTACTCTCTCACATAGGTTATACTTACCTGTAATTGCTAATATTCTTCACCTCCTACTTTTATGTTATCACAGAAATTCATTTCACCAAAATAAAAATGTTAGTAAAATCATTCAACCACTCAGTCAGGTAATATGCCAAAATAGTCCTTGGTGCTGGGATATAGAAGACAAAATACATGTAGATTCTTACAGGATAGTGGGGCAGAAAAATAGAAATATGAGAAGGATTGCATTTACCACAGTATGTAATGATTTTACTTATGTACCTGTCTGTTGTTTGTGTGTCTTCCACAGTAGATAGTAAGACCTCAGCAGGCAAATTTACCTTGGTCTTCCCAGTGCCCACAATAATGTCTGGTATGTGGCAGGCAACCAATAAATGAGTTGAATAACTAAACTGATCAAATACATACGTATTTGATGTAGCTAGAACTACGAAGTAAACAAGTAGGGTGATGATGTAGACAAAAATGGGAGATCAACTTTAACTTGAGTGTTTGGGCTTATATATTAAGCCAAGACCTGACGGAAGAGAAGAAAGAAAAACAAGTAAGTCAAAGAATATTGATGGGTTTTTTTTTCTTCTAATTTTGTTAACCTTATTTCTTTCTCTTATGTTTTGGAAAGGAAGATTTGAGTACTCTGTAGATATACTTCAGGAAAATGTCTTTTTCCTATCCCCTCAGATACCTCCTCAGAAAACATACTGATAATTGTTTGAAAGAAAAATTGATATTTTTTGATATGAGAGGCATACTTGACATACCTTTCTCCTCCTGCTTCTGAAATAATTTCTAGAAAAAAACTTATTTATTCATGATCTTTGAGTCACTCAAGACTATAGATGGTGTTTTGGTTTGGTCTATTAACAAGTTTAAATGAACTGTAGATCGATTACATTTTACCTTTTTTCATAAATATTTTGTTAATAACCAGATAAGCTATTATCAAGAAATAAGTTAGCAAATTTAACACTTTAAAACCAAGGTGTGTGTGTGTGTGTGTGTGTGTGTGTGTGTATCCCAGAGACAGAGAGAATGGAAGAGAGGGAGGGAGGGAGGAAATTAGGAAGTAAGCAAGTGATAAAGAAAAAGAAGAGAGAGAAGATGCTAATCCTGATGACAGTGGCAAAAGAATAGATCCTATGCTGGTCTAGCTTTTCTTATTCATTTCATCCCATGTTATTCTAAGTTCCCTAAAAGCAGGTGCCATAAGTGAGTGAAGCAGCCTTAGGCTTCCATATACCATTGTGCAGATGAGCAATTCTAAGGAACTCTGTTCACGTTTGTAATCTTTGTAGATGAGTATATCTATTAAGACAACTTTCTAGGTGATAGTAGTAAGTTATCTTGAAAAAAGGCAGCCCTTTCTAATTTACATGAAGGAGTCATTTGGACTAGTGGTAGAGCAGGGACTATGGATATTGGGGAGGAAGGTATTGCTCTGTGGGGGCAACTGTTACCCAATAGCAATCAATTGTTTTAGTGCCATTCTATGTCATTATATCAGATGTCATTCTATGATTGAAGAACATGGATTTTTTTTTTCAAAAGAAGCTAGAAATATAGCATTTTATGTGAAATCTAAGTTTTTAAATACTTGCTCAATTAGACACTTAAATTAATCATGCCCACAGGCTAGATGTTGCGCATGAGTTACTGTTTGCAGACCTCTGCCCTTGACCCTCACAAACTTCTCTTTGGCTTGGATGGGTGCCTTTTGCTTCAGGCATCTGTTGGTGAACGTTCATAATGCAACACTTTCTTCTGAGAAACTTTTGTCTAAGTTCCCTGTTAAGGCTGTTTTCTCTATAGAGTTAATGTCTTGTTCATTCACTTCCCTTCTCATTTCACATTTGAAAGCCCTTTTGGAATGGAATAATCTCTTTACTTACCCAGCATGACATCACTTCCTGCAATTCTCATAAAACAGCTCTTTGTCCCCTCCACACTAGCTTTGCAAGTTACAGCTGAAAGACTGCAGGCACAATACTGAGCAAAATTCACTAAAATGGCATGAGTGAGAAAACAGCTGTAATTTTTAAATGTACAGTATACACACACATATATACATTCTGTATATGTAGGTATATATACACATTATATGTAGGTATATATACACATTATACCTGCATTTATAGAATGTATATATGTGTGTGTATACTGTACATTTAAAAATATATACACATTATACCTACATATATAGAATGTATATATGTATGTGTATATATACATTATACCTACATACATAGAATATATGTATACTACATATATAGTATGTATATATACTGTATTCTGTTTTATGTATTATCTATACATTGATATATAAGTATAAATTTATTTATTATATATAATAAAATAGATATTGTATAAAAATTTTATATAAATAGAAAATACATATCTATGTTATAGATATTTATATATAATCTATAAACAGAATCAATAGTATATATAGCAAAAGCTATAAAATATGTATATTCTATTTTCTGTATTACACACACACACACATATAAAGAGGTTTATATAAGGAACTGGTTTGTGTGATTATAGAGGCTAACAAGTCTAAAATTTGCAGAGGGGCGCCTGGGTGGCTCAGTCGGTTGGGTGTCTGACTTCAGCTCAGGTCAGGATCTCGCGGTCTGTAAGTTTGGGCCTTGCATCGGGCTCTGTGCTATCAGTTCGGAGCCTGGAGCCTGCTTCAGATTCTGTGTCTCCCTCTCTCTCTGCCCCTCCCTCTCTCTCTGCCCATCCCTCACTCATGCTCTGTCTCTCTCCATCAAAAAATGAATAAACGTTAAAAAAAATTAAAATTTGCAGTGCCACTGTTCCAGTTTGAGTCCTAAGGCCTGCAGGCTTCTATAGAACCAGCAAAAGGCAATGTCTCAGTTTGAAGACCATTAAACAGGAGAAATCTCTTTTCCTGGGGAAGCCCAGCCTTTTGTTCTATTCATGCCTTTAAACTGATTGGATGAGGCCCACTCATATTATGGAGAGCAATCTGATTTACTTAGCCTATCAATTTAAGTGTTATCTCATCCACAAACAGTCTCACAGAAACACCCAGAATAATGTTTGACCGAAAATCTGGGCACCCCGCCCCGTGGCCCAGTCAAATTCACACTTAAACTAAACATACCATATTCATTATAAAGAAATACTCTTTCTTGTCAAATAATAATATAATCATGCTAGGAATTAGAAAAAGAGAAAGAAAACATAAATTATCAATGATAGGAATGAAAAATGATACTTTACTACAGACCCTAAAGATGTTAAAAAAATAAAAATATGCTTGATGATTTGGATGAAATGGATAAATTACTAAATACATGTTCCTAAAATTGACAAGAAAATAAATAGAAAATTTAAATAATGAAGATCTATTTAAGAAATCGAATTTGTTAAGTTTTTCCTACAAGGAAAATCCTATTTAGGCAACATAATTGATGAATTCTTCCAAACATGAAAAAAATAGTAACAATAGAATTACTCACAATCTTTCAAATAATAGAAACAGAGAGAAAACTTCACAACATGTTCATGAAGCCAATATAGCCTTGATTCCAGAACCAGATATTATAAGCAAAATTATAACCCTGAAGAAGGCAAGGGCTTAGAAGAGTCAGGAATAAAAAGGGAAATCAATAGGGCAGAAACAGAGCAAATAAGTGGAGCAGGGGATAAAATTGGAGAGAAGGAGTGGCCAGCCATGTAGGGCTCTACAGGTCATGGAAGAAGATTCTGAAATGCATTAAAGTCAGTAGTCATAAGTTTACTTACATTCATATATTTAACCTAAATATGAGATTTCATGTCATAAGTAAATTTACAAAGAAGAGTCTTCACTTAATATCACCTCAATGTAATATTAAAGATTATTCTTTATTGAATCCTTTTAAACTTTTAAGAAATTATGCTCATGTCACCTTTGAAACAAATAAAAATATTAAATATTAAATATTTTCATTTGTATATCATATTATGACAAATTTTAATAGTATTTTTTAACAATACAAAGTGGTTACTCTTAAAGGTACATATAAGTTGTATTATGAAAAAGCACATTGTTACCATCTCAAACATCTTATTTTATTGACTAATTTTCCCCTCTTGGCACTGCAAACTAAAAAAAAAAAGAAAGGTGTCCAGTAGAATTTCCTTCCTTCCCTCTCTCATCTGGCACACTCTCTTTTTGTCCTTCCCTATCTTTTTCTTTCCTTTCATGGAATGCATACTTGAGGTCAAAATGTAGCTGAACATGTCAAAGGAAACTCCTTTTACCTATCAAGTATAGTAGAACTAGGATTTTAACAAGTCAAACAAGAAAAAAAGGTTACCATATTAGCACATGAAGATAAAGCGGTTCCAAAATTTCTGAGTCGATATATGATTACAAGAATAATTCTGAAATCTCAAGCTATGTTGACAAAACTCTGTATAACATTTGATTGTATCTGACCACAAAAGTATATTCCCTTTTTTGAAACTGCTTAAAATCAAAATCATGACTACCATCGACGAGATCTCAGTACAGGCTATGTGAAGCTAGCCAAAGGCCGGGGGCGGGGGGTTGGGGGAGGAATCTGTTTTTTAACATGGTAGAAGTTTACCTCCTGCTTTCGCAAAGTGCGCTGGTCAAGAGGATCTACTGATTTACTTTCTGAGATGACTCAAAGTTATCTAGGCTTCTCCTAGTTGTGTCTGTCACCTTTGGCAGTCCTTGCTCCTCACCATGTGGATGAATGAGAATAAGATCATGAGGACCTTCTAGAAGTCAGGCAGAATACATCTTTCCATTTACATTCCATTGATCAGAACTAATCATATAGCCTCATCTAAATGCAAGTGATCTGGGAAATGTTGTCTTCCTGTGTGCCCAAGAGAAAAAGAAAATAGTCTGGTGATCACATAGCACTTTACTGGCACAAGCTGAAAGTGCATATGCAAAAATCATGAGTGAAGGCCTCACAAATAAAATATATGACAATTCTCATTTAAAAAAAATCATATCATAGAATTAGAGGAGATGGAGTGGGGGGGAGTCAAAATAAAGAGACTATGCCTCATTATCATTTATAAATTGACTGTAAGGCTACCTATATCCACAAGTAAACAGAGTAAACAATAACATCATTTGTTTAGCTTCTAGGCTAACCATATATCCAAACTGCAACTCTTTTTTTAAAAAAAAATTTAACATTTATTTATTTTTGATAGAGAGAGAGAGACAGAATGCAAGCAGGGGAGGGGCAGGGAGAGAGGGAGACACAGAATCCAAAGCAGGCTCCAGGCCCTGAGCTGTCAACACAGAGTCCGACGTGGTGCTCAAACTCGGGAACCGTGAGATGACCTGAGCCGAAGTCGGATGCTCAACAACTGAGCCGCCCAGGTGCCCCAAAACTGCAACTCTTAATAGGCTTTTCTCTTCTCTGGGAATATCTCAGACTGCTTTGCAAGATAGACAAACCTTGAACAAAAGTGCACCAAGGTCTGTTATCTTGCTCAAAATAGTGAATCATGGAGGCCTGTGCTTCAAAATAACATTTTCTTCCAACTACATTTAAAAATGCATGTATATACAGACATATACATGTATATGTATGTATTTGTGTGTGTGTGTGTGTGTGTATGTGTGTGTGTGTGTGTGTATTTCTGGGAATTATGGAATACTTGAATCTGTTTTAGTTTGCTAAGAAATGGAAAGTGATCATCTCTATGGCTCAAATAAATAAACATCAACGACCACAAAACTAAGATCCAATGCTTGTCAAAAAATTTAATAGCAGGGAGTTAGCATGTAAAAAAATTAATTATCTTATGAAAAGCCAATTTCTCTCTGCCTTCTGCAAGGGATATCTGGGTTAGTAACTCAAAACACTAATTGCCTGAGTTTAGAAACTCCTGGGATTCATAAGAGTCAGAAGGTCAAGATACTAGGACAGGTAAGTGAAGGCTTGTTGGCATGAACTAGCAATTGGTTGGGTCTGGCATGGCAGGTATTTTCTATTAAATGAAATGATGAGAAGGGAAAATAACCCAAGGGAAAGCTGAGTTAAAAGCTGGTGACAGCAGGAGGGCTTAGAGCAAAGCAATCATTAAAAGCCCTTTGGGGCTGGCTTCTTTAAAAGAGCTTGCTGATGACATGTTTCATGGTCCTACCCAATTTCTTTTTTTTTTTGGTTTTGGTTTTCCTTTGGAGACAGCAGTTCACTGCTGGCCTCACTTGTGTAAACAATATGCACTTTTCCAAGCAACCCTGGTGCGTGTGGAAGGCTCAGGTAGATGAGATCTTGGAGAATACCTTTTCCTTTCTGTGTTTGACCCTTTATACATTTCTCCTGAAACTCAGAGCTTGTTTTCCTACCTGCCCCCTCTCCTCTGTTTTCTTTTTCTTATGTGCTCAATTTCTGAAGACACACTCTCCAGCCAGCCAGGTAGTGCTCTATCCTTCACAGCTTCCACAGCCCCAGGGGGAACAAAGCCAAGTGACTGCCTCCTGAAAAGGCATCTCTATCAGTGTTGAGGTAGAAGGACAGTGTTACTAGGGAGCATCTCTGTCCTAAAACATTGAAAATCAGTGCCTTTAGGATTCAAACTGCATTTTAAATTTATTTCTTGATGTTATTATAAGAGTAATATGCTCATAAAAATAAAAACAAATATAGAACGTAAAACTCTTCTCCTGCATCCTCCCCCAGTCAGAATAGTTTGATATGTAGTCTTTTCCAGAATTACCCTATGTGTATGTAACCATGTATATGTCATACATACATCTGTGTACTCATCTGAGATTTGTAAATTGAGTTATAGTTTACATAAAATAAACTGCACACATTTTAGATGTACAATTTAATGAGTTTTATAAATATATACTCCTGAGTAACCATTACCCCAGGGGAGATATAGGACCTATCCATCATGCCAGAAAGCTCCCCTATGTTCCTTTCTAGCCAATTTCCATAGTTCGAGAGGTAACTCTTACTTAGATTTCAAATATCACAGATTAGTTTTGCCTTTTTTTATACATTGTATGCCTTTAAGCTTTCCTTTGCTCAATGCAATGCTTTTGGGTTTCCATCTTGATGCAACATGTATCAGTAAACTACTGATAGTCCTTTTTTTTTTTTTGGACGAGTAGTATTCTATTTTGTATGAATCCACAGTTTTTTAAAGATCTTCCTATTAATGGAGATGTACACATATATAATTTTCTATACACAAAAAGGGTTGCACTATGCAACAATTTCCATGAATTTCTTTTCATTTTTCCATTCAGAATTATGGAAATGCTGGACATGCTTCCCTAAATGTCCCTGTGACTTAACTGATTCTTTACCAAGACTTCAGTCTTCCTTCATACAGATATACGATGTGATATATATTATATACTTGATCCCCTATCTATAATTATAATTATAATAATTATAATTATAATAATTATAATATAATTTTAATATAGTTTTATAAATTAAAGTTATCCTTGCAAACAGTTGCAAAAGTTTCCATGGTGAAGATGTGTGTCTAAGACACACTACAGAATATCTAAATCAAAATCAAAATTCTTGGGGTGCCTGGGTGGCTCAGTCAGTTAAGCATCTGACTTCAACTCAGGTCATGATCTTGCGATTTGTGAGTTCGAGCCCCATGTTGGACTCTATGTTGAGAGCTCAAAGCCTGGAGACTGCTTCGGATTCTGTGTCTCCCTCTCTCTCTGTCCCTCCCCTGCTCATGCTCTGTCTCTCTGTCTCTCAAAAATAAATAAACATTTAAAAAAATCAAAATTCTCTCACTTTGCAACCCCATTACCAAGATAGGACCACATTTGACATTTTTTGTTTTGTTTTGTTTTCTTAAATAACAAACTAGTAGTTGTGAGACCCTTACTGTAAATAAGAAAACAGATTTCAGTGCTGGTTTTATCAGCTTTAGAAATATCTCTTGGTTCTCCGATATGAAAGATGAGGATTTTAGTATTTTTGTACTACTCTCACCTCTTTTACCTGTCTCTACCTCCACATTTATATTTTGGTTATGTTGTTATTTTTACATTATATTTGCATTCTGTTCTACAACAATAATTAGTTCTATTCAGTCTGTCTAGAATTTGGCTCTTTAAATGTAAACATATATGAGTGTTTCAAATCTATCACGATATAAATGTTTTCACTCAAGAACTAAGTTGTATAAATAGGACAAAAAAAGAAATAAAAAGTAATATTATATCAATAAATCCCTATTGTTCAAAGGTGAATATTTCACGGGTTCGAGAGTGGAGTAATCCATTGTTTCTACTTTAATCAGGTTGTTAGTATCTTATACTTTATAATCAACTAGAATTGGTATTTTTATTTGTTTGTTTGTTTGTTTGTTTTTGGTATCCCTGTTTCATTTTGTGGAAATGTCTCCATACAGATTATTTTTTCTTTTTTTTTTTCTTTTTTTTAAAAATTTTTTTTCAATGTTTTTTATTTATTTTTGGGACAGAGAGACACAGAGCATGAACGGGGGAGGGGCAGAGAGAGAGGGAGACACAGAATTGGAAACAGGCTCCAGGCTCCGAGCTGTCAGCACAGAGCCCGACGCGGGGCTCGAACTCACAGACGCGAGATCGTGACCTGGCTGAAGTCGGCCGCTTAACCGACTGCGCCACCCAGGCGCCCCCAGATTATTTTTTCTTGCATAATTATTAACTTTGAGTCTTTGCATTTTCAAAATATTAATTTGCCACATATTTGAGAGTTGGGAGGGAAGTGCTGAGAGCCAGAGGTCTGATGTCCTCCATCTAGTTCTCTCTCCTTCACAGAGAATCTTCATTTTTCTCTTTGAATGCTTTCAGGGTTTTTTCCCCCTTTATTCATGGTGTTCTAAAATTTCTAGCACCTACCTATGTTGGGGCTTCATTCATTTGTCCTGTCTGCCACTTGGTGGACTATTTTTACCTCCCTCTACTTTCTTTTTCTTTATTTAAAATATTATTTCTTCTTCATTTTCTTTGCAACCAGCCTTTGCATCTCCTTAAAACAGATGGTAGAGCATCTAAATTGATTTCCTTATGTGTGTTAATGTTACCTTTTCAGTCTCTGTTTTGGGTCTACATTCTGAACAACTTTTCCTATTTATCTTCCAGATCCAGTATAAGGCTCTGTCCATTGTTTTATTCAAATCACTGACTCTCTTTTTTAATTTCAGCAATATTTTAAATTTCAATATAGTTGTTACATGGTTATGCTTTTTTATAAAGATATGTTATAATATTTAAAAAGTTATATGGGACTTACTATGTTTCAGGCATATTTTAAACATTCTGTATGTAACAACTCACTTATCCTCACCCTCACCATAACGTTGATTCTTAATTCTATTCCTAACCCCATTTCACAGATTAAGAAACAGAAATACAAAGCTAAAATGTCTTGTCCAAGAACACGGGTGACTTCAGTGACCATGCTTCTAACTACTGTGCTGAACTTCCTTTCGGTTTATTGTTGTAGTATCTTCACAAATATTTCTTAAAATACTAATCCAATGATTTAGTAGGGATTTGTTGTTGCTGTTGCTATTCTAATTACCTTTTTTTCCTTTAAGACTAAAACTCTTATGTTTATATTAGCTTAATCAGTTAATTCAGTTGAATGCATTAATGTAAATATGCCAATGAATATTGATCCTAAAATAAAGTACAGAATTCCCTACCATAACCTGTGGGGTCCTGCAAGGCTGGCCCATATTGCTCTCCAATCTTATCTCCTTTCCCTTTATGCTTGTGAAGCTTCAGTCCTACTGGCCTTCATTTTTCCCATTAACTCTTCTAAACACTTGCCCTCTATACAGAGGTTGTTCTCTCTGCCTGGAATCCTCTTTCCCCAGTTCTTCGTTTGGCTGGCTTTTATCATTCAAGTTTTTCTGCTCAAATGTCCTCTCTTCAGAAAAAATCACCCCAACCCTCCAAACCAAAGTGGACTCCATCTTGACATCCTCTTTCATTGATAAAAAGTAACACAATCCATAAAAAACATGCTATTTTCTTAGTTTACCTGTTTATTTTTTAAACCCTAGCTAGAAAATTAGGGCAGAGACTTTCAGTACATCCCACACACCTAGCACTATGCCTGGAGCACAGCAGGCAGTCTTGACTTGAACTTAAGTTGAACTGAATAAGCATCACTGCTCAAATAACTAGTGTTCCTACCCAAGTAATTGAAACATAACAACCAATCCTCACATCTATTTGAATACATAAGGAGAAGAACAAATGCAGGAGAATGATGGCAAAAGCATTTTTACCACTTTACATTAAAAAACTCACAATGATAAGATCTCTTACCTATAAAATCAAGCAATATATTTTAAATGAAAATACCTTACTTCAGCTGAATATTCATTGAGAATAAACTCTGTTTTTCTTTCCATTTTCCTTAGGTACAGTTGTGTTTTAATTAAGGACAATATCTTACACTAGCAGCCTTTGGGATATATTCCATTGATCAAAGGTGAGAAACTAATAGGTGACATTTATAAGGACTCCAAGGCACGTATGTATTTCATATGAAAGAACACCAATTTAAAGTCTCACAGTGTGGTGTTACTAATGGTCCTCAGCTGGGCAGCCTTCTGAAAAGTTCAATTTTGATTAAAATGCAATTACTTTTCTGTAAGTAATGGAGAAAGGATCGACTCAGAGAATAGAGGAAAGGATACATCAGGGAGGGAGGGAAAAGAGCAGCTACTAAGTGACATGTAGAAATTGGAAATACAAATCTTGAGAAAATTCTTCAGTTAATATACAAAAATATTGCAAAAATGCTGTCTTCAAGGCCATAGTTTGAAGGCATGGCTATTTTAAAGGGCAATTTTGTTAAGGCTAATAAGCCAAATAATTTCATATCTAATATAGCCAATGAACTTCATATATTCTAAAATAGCTTCATAATATTATGGCAATTCCTTTGGTAACTACTCCCAGGCATCTAACAATTAAATAAAAAAGACTCCAAACCTTCTCTTTTACATAGTCACTAATCAGTTCATGAGATAATCTTTTGTTTTTCCAAATTTCTAAAATCTAATTTCTCATCATAATGAATGACTTCAAGAATAGAGCTAATGTCATTTTTTTTTAAATATTGGCCAGACAGTCTCTTTTTAAAGGTTATTAGAAACCCAACTTCAACCAAAGTAGTCAGGCAAGTGTTCTCTCCCCTCACTCTGACGAAGGTAGATTTATTTCTGAGACATACTGAATAGGAGAGGATGTGGATTTGGGCATACCACATCTGGCAGAGGGTGAGGGTGAGGAGCCACACTGAGAATAGGGGGACTAACTGAGTAGTTGCAGGCTGAGTAGTAAGTCCTTCCTCCATCCCCTCCAGTTCCCTTGCTTGGATTAAAGAATATAGATAGCTAAGCCTACTACCAATACATACATACGCACACTCACACACACACATGTGCATGTGCACATGCACACATGGCAGATCACTAGAAGATTAATCTCTAGAGAAACTTCATGGGTCCAGACAAAAGACCTACATATTTGGGGGTGCCTGGGTGGTTCAGTCGGTTGAGCGCCCAACTTTTGGTTTCAGCTCAGGTCATGATCTCATGTTATGTGAGTTCGGGCCCCGTATTGGGCTCTGTGCAGCTCAGAGCCTGTTTGGGATTCTCTCTCTCTTCCTCTCTCTCTCTCTCTCTGCCCCTCCCCTCATTTACACACACTCTCTCTGTCTCTCTAGATAAATGAATAAAATATTTTAAAAAAACTAAAAAAAAAGACCTACATATTTGTATACTATCCAAAGAGAACAAAGTCCAAAAGAGAAACTCAAGAGGAGAGCAACACTTTAGGAACTGACAGAAAAAAATAAAATTTAAGACAAAAAAAGAAGGAAGGGAGGGAGAGGGGGGAGGGAGAGAAAGAGAGAGAGAGAGAGGAAAGAAAGATGGGTGGAAAGCAGGAAGGAAAGAAAATAGGAAAGAAGGAAGGAAGGAAGGAAGGAAGGAAGGAAGGAAGGAAGGAAGGAAGGAGGGAGGAAGCCTGTGAGGCAGTAAAAACACCAGAAAAGTAAGCCATAAGTGCTTACACAAGCCAAGTGTAAGGTGCTGCATAAGCCAAGAAAAGATGACACTGTCCAGTATCAAATGTTGAGTAGAGGTTAAACCAAATGAGAAGGGAAGCATGCCCATGGAATATCACCACTCTTTTGTGTGTGTGTGTGTGTGTGTGTGTGTGTGTGTGTTGTTTTGTTTTGTTATTGTTGTTGTTTTGTAATATTTTCAAGAACATTTTCATTAGAGTACTATGAAGGGAAGTCAGATTGTGGATGGAGGACTGAATGAGAAATGAGAATAATGATAACAGTGCTTTCAATATGTTTAGCTATAAAAGAGAGGAGAGACTTGGAGGAGGGGCTAGAGGGGTTGGAAGGGATGAAGTGTTGGAATGAATGAATGGTTGTTTGTTTGTATTTGCAATGTTGTTTTTAAGGAAGAGGCTTATAGCTACTAAGTCCTCATTGAAAAAAGCAAGGGGCAAAGAAATTGAAAAAGAAAAGAGACTGGGTAAGTAATGAAGTTAGGTTATGGAAAGAGACAGAACAAGAGGCCAGGTGGAAAGAAGAATCCATGCAAGAGGAGGAATTCTCTTCTAATTTCACAGGAGGGGAAGAGAAATGGGAGACTTGCAGTCACAAGTAAGTTTGTAGAACTTGGTAGCAAAAAGGTAAAAGGGATTCTTTCTCAAATTCTGGGGAAGTAAGTGATAAGGTTACACACTGAGAACCAGGAACAGTAAGGAAGAGATTTTAGAGTTGTCGAGATGGAGAAGAAAAGCATGAATTGACAGAGAACTAGCAAAATTGCCAATGTTTGAGTTGAGATTGGAGGCTGGATGTATTGTGTCCTGAATAAGTTTCATGGTCTGACATTTACACAAAGTATCACGAAAAATTAGCAGGTTGGTGAATGTTTCACGAGACAGGTACAATGGGAGGAGAATGAAGTAAAGGGTTTGAGATGTTCATAAGATTGGTAGAAATAATGAACCATTGACCCTAGCTTCATAGGGAAAAATATGAATGCAGGGTAGAACTGATAGGGAAATATTAACAGCCCAGTATATCAGTGGTCAAAATGAGATAGAAGAATTGGCATATTGAGAGTAAACTGAACAGACAATAAGAAACTTAGGAAATGGCACCTCCATACACCTAGAAATAATCCTTGATGCTACCCCTATTACCATATCTAGTTCATAAGCTGTTCTCATTAGCTCCACCACAACTAAAGTATTTCCTGAGTCTATCCATTTTTCACCCATCCTATGCTGACATCTTTGTTTAATGCACAATTAGACCACTGGGACATTCTTCTAACCTCCAGCTCCCAGTTTCTTTCCCTGATCTTTTCATAATGCTGTCTCTCCATAATAGCCAGAGTGACCTGCTCCAAGTTCAGTACTTCCTTAAGTGCTTCCAATCACACTTATGCGTGAATGTATAAACATAGAGATTTATAGGATGGATGTATTAGTGTCTGTTGTTTTTACTTGCTGTGCATCTATCTATTCCCCCCAATTTTGCTTTGGGAAATAACCTAGTCTTTCCTTCCTAAAGTCTCATTTAAATGAGACTCAATTAAAAATGTCAGCCAGGGAGTCCCATCCACTCCTGGCATGTGGCTCAGTCAAGCTCATCATTCTTCTTCAGGGAATTTCAATCTTAACCAGAATGATGTTGAATGAGGAAAACTATTGGAGCTGGTTCATGTTAATGGTTACACACTAAGATTTTCCCTTAATTCCTACATACCTAAATACCTGGGGCAACCTGTTTTCTTTGCTTTTTGAGAGATGGTTCTTCAAATTTTCCTTCCCTATTGTGAGTTACATCATAGGTTTCTAATAAATCCTTTTTTTAAGCATAAGTTGAGAAGAGTCCTTTTGTCTTTCTCTGCAACCAGAGAATGCTTACTAAAAAACTAGAAGCGTAACACAATTAGAAGAAAACATATTTATTTTAATAATTATAGAGTATGCTAGGTGCAAAACAAAATATCAGAAATTCTGAACAAAAAATATATAAATTCTTTCAGAACTAGTTCTTGTCTTCAAGCAACTTAAAGGGAGATAAGGAAAATTATCAAATAACTTTATTTCAAGATAAAATGAGATTAGTGGCAAAAGAAATACAGGTGAAATGCTGAGGGAAATTGTGGAAAGGGATTCCTCCAGTTGGGGCAATTGTGGCAAAACCAACAGTTGGTCTATGCTTAGGATTTGGGCATGCTGACTTAGGAAAGGCATTCAGGATCAGCATAGCAATGCAGAGAGATGGGAAAGCATCAAGTATGTGTGGTGGTCAGTATGTAGATCAATTTGCTACAGCACAGGGTTCATGAAGGAGAATAATGAGTAGTGTATTAGAACTGAAAAGCCAGGCTAGGAGAAGTCTGGGTTGGAGTTTGAAGGCAATAAGGAGCCAAACACTATTCGTGCAGAGTTGTTTAGAAAAGCAAGGTGTGCAAAGTCATGTGTGATGTACTGAAGCAAGTTAAAGAACAAATTAAAGACACAACTTTCAAGGTATTGTGATGGTTCAATTAAGGTATTATTAGTACTAGAACAAAGAAAATTTCAAATACTATTTAACTGATGACTGAAAGGTAAGAATCAAAAAAAGGCAGTGAGGTCTTGAACTGAATAAAATGCTGAACTTGATAAAAAATATTCCACAGCTCTGTACTTCAAGCTCTCGTTTCTCTGTCTTCCCTCTCCCAAGTTTCAGTTGTCCATCTTTAGCTGCCCATGCGTTTTCACTTGGATAGGCCAGTGTTATCATAAACTAACATACCTAAAAACAAATGTCTCCTTTGATCCTCTACCCCATGAATCATCTTCCCCCCCCTCTTTTTTTTTTTACCAAACTTAGAAACAGCTCTGCCTCTTCCTGTCCTTCAACTCCCATTCATCTCTGCATCACAGCAGTTAGGAAAGACCCTTATTCATTCATGCCTGGTTCACTGCAGCCTCTTCCTGATAAATCACACTGTTCCCATTTCTCCCTACTACACAGCAAGACATCAATAAACTCTGCTTAATCTAAAGTTGATAAATTAACCTGACAAGCGCAATGCAGCTTTCATTGCCATATGGACATGCTGAAAACACCTAAAAAATATTACTTCCATGCTCAAAAATTATAACGAATCCTACTTGCTCCAAGCAGGTGGTGGGTGAGAATTACTTTTCCTATTCTTTTGGATTTCTAAGGTCCACTAGGTTATGTGCGTGTGCATGTGTATATTTGTGTAAATGAGGGAGTGTGACTGTGCACACACTAATAGAGCCAAAGGAGATAAGAGATAGAAACCTGGATTCCCCAGGAGGGGGAGGGAAGGCCATATTACTCAAGTAGACATCACCTTTTATCTTCCAACTGTGAGGGCTATGATGGGAAAGAAGGAAAGTGAAAAGGCAGCTGCTCTACTTGTGTCTACTAGGGGGAGCTCCGGCAGGTTAAAAGCCTCTGCTTATCTGTTCATGTATTCAGCTGTTTCATCTTCAGAGGTTTCTGTTGATTCAACCTATCTACATAATGTCCAGCTTTAATCCACATTATTCCAAAAGGACAAACCCTGTGTATCAACAGATGTTTACAAAAAATACTGGCTCGACCGGGTAATGGCAGGCACTGACACCTGGAAATCATCAAAACACTGGAAAAGAACTAGATTCATTCATGTAGAAAAGAAATAGCCAAAGGGTAGTTTAGTATGATTTTAGTATATACTTAGTGCTCACTTAGAGATTGATAACCTAAGAACAAGAAATAATCTCAATGTCTCCAGTTTCAGTTAAATACTCATTGAAAAAAATATTTTTAAAATGTTGTGTAGGGCGCTTGGGTGGATCAGTTGGTTAAGCATTAGAATTCGGCTCAGGTCATGATCTCATGGCTTGTGAGTTCGAGCCCTGCATTGGGCTCTGTACCCTGCAATGGGCTCAGAGCCTGGATCTTCAGATTCTGTGTCTCCCTCTATCTCTGCCCCTCCCCCGCTCATTCTCACTCGCTCTCTCTCGCTCTCTCTCTCTCTCAAAACTAAGCATTAAAATTAAAAAAAATAAGTAAAATTAAAATGTGTAATCATCTTTTATGTCTTTAAGGGAACAAAGGCTTTGTTTGATAGTAGGGCTGAGGTGCCGTCCTGTCTGAAATCAGGCTGAGAGACAGGATGGGAAGAGAATGACAGACTTGTTAACTCAAAGCCCAGCACCCTGACATCTTGTTGCAATTCTCTGTACTCAGGCCAGGGTTAAAATGAAATAGCAATGTTCCCAAGAGTAATAAGTTCAGAATGAGCAGATTTGTGGATATTTCATACTGGTACTGAGTGCAATGGGTACAGGAGAATAGGATGACAGATGTGTTTGTTATAAGATAAACAGTTCATCTGAATGCATGAATTTAATAAAGAGACTCTGAAGTATTCTCTCCCTCTCTCTTTTAAGTATTCTTTTTTGATACTGCTAGTCCATTTAGAGATATATTTTTTACGAAGTCTTACAATAGATTCTGAATAAGCTCAGGTTACAGCCTATGGTTCATTACTCAAATGTCTCCATGTTGGCAGTTTCTGACTTCATCGTTATTAAAAATTTGGCATTGTTCCAAACATCTGGACTCTCTTATGGTAAAAATCAAAGCCACAATGGAAACTGTGACTAAAGCCACTTTAAAATATATATATATATATATATATATATATATATATATATATAGCAAGTTTTTACTAGGGTATATGATTATTTTTCATTCTGCTCTTTGAGTCTTGTTCTTTTCTTATCTAATCTCCAAAACGTAATTCATTAGAACTACAACAATGGACTTCACTGTAATTGCATTTTCTCCTGAGCTAAAAGAAACAGCTCTCTGTGGCTGTAGTAAAGTTGATCTACAGAGCTTTCCCATGTAAATTTGTTTTGTGATAATGAAGCAGCTATATATCCATCCCTCTTTTAGTCAAAATTTCTTAAAGCTAATATTCACTTATTTATTCACTCAGCATGTATTTACTGAGTATCTACTAAATGCCAACATTGTTAATATTCAATGATTAGCATAAATTTGTCCCAGCCCTCAAAATAGCACGTATTATTGAAATCCTTGACTCAGTTATGAGCAAATAGGAAGGTTATTTTATTCTTTTGAATATGTATATTCATAAGAATTCATATATATCTGAATACATAGGAATATAAGACTGGCTTTAGCTACCGGTATCCTTTATATTGATTGCTAGAAACTCTCAAGTGGTAAGGTAAAGGATAAGTGCAGGAGACAGACTTTTGCATATCGCACAAAGGTATTACAATTGTTATGTAGATGAGAAATGACACTTGAGTAGCTGTAAAACCATATAAAAGAAAGGGGGAACAACTTGCCCCAGGAAGTAGTTTTTAAATTAGAAACAGAAGGATAAGTAAGTTTAAAAAGATGGAATGTGGGGCGCCTGGGTGGCTCAGTCGGTTAAGCGTCCGACTTGACTTCGGCACAGGTCATGATCTCACGGTCCGTGAGTTCAAGCCCCGCGTCGGGCTCTGGGCTGATGGCTCGGAGCCTGGAGCCTGCTTCCGATTCTGTGTCTCCCTCTCTCTCAGCCCCTCCCCCGTTCATGCTCTGCCTCTCTCTGTCTCAAAAATAAACGTTAAAAAATAAATAAATAAAATAAAAAATAAAAAGATGGAATGTGGTAAGTTTAAGAAGAAAATTTGAGGCAGCAGGTATAGTATTTACAAAAGTCCTGTGGTAAAAGGGAATGCAGGATCTTCCAGTAACTGCAAGAAATTCACTTCAGCTAGGGACAGAATGAGAAAGAGTGAGGGAGCATTGGGAATCTAAGGCTGGGACTTTTGTTGCTTGCTCATCATTCTCTTCATATGACTCCAAAGTATGGAGTCATCTGACCAAAGGGGAAAGTTCTATAGTGCATTAGCTGAAGTTTGTTGAGTGAGTTCTACAAATGTGTCCCTATCTGACTGAAAACTGAGTAGGACCATATAAAGTGGTGAATGGTACATTGATGATCATCGTTCTCAAACTCTCCCCATTTTCCCTGAGGCAAGGTTGGAGGAGCATGGAGTTTTAAGTTCCTAATGGAAACCAAAGTTAAAGCATGTCTCCAATCACCTGCTGCCCCTGTCATGCCACATCCCCCCACCCCCCTCACACACACTCATACACCAGGTCCTCCAGCATGGTGGAGTAAGAGGAGCAAGCCATACCCCAAGGTTCTTTGAGGTAAGCTGAGCCACCTACCAATAGGCCACAAGGGCAAGCCAGCCCCCAGGATGTCCGCACCACTGGCAGCAGACATCACAGCTCTAAGGTTACCAGTCCTTAGAGTCAGCTACTAGTATGTCTGTGAATGTATATGAATAACTTGGCCCTCTTTTTGACCATAACTGAGTAAAAAAAAATGTCAGGAATACCTGCTACATATAATTGTGATTACAGAAATTACTGGGTGATTATTTAATATCTCTCTTCCCTGCTGGAACACAAATCCCCCTAGAGGAGAGACCATCTTTCCTATTCATCACTGTAGGCCCAGTGGAGTGCCTTGCATGTAGTTATCACCCAAAACTGCTCTATTTTTGTTGATGACATAATGGTGTCATTTCCTTTGATGGGAGACAGTGAAGAAAGAGTATGTGTGAAGGGAAAGACCAGAAACCCAAAGCTCAGATGAGAAACCTAGGTCCTGGCTATCAAATAGGATCACTGAATTAAGGACAGTATTTTGAGACTTGGGACTGAATAAGATTGTAGAGGAAGTAAGGGCAAAGTGAGACAACAACAGACAAAAACGTAGAAATGATACTTTCAATCTAATACAATAAAAAAGAGAATAAAGAAATCTGGGACAACCAAAAGAAGAGGCACTTTACTGAGGGTGTGTAGGACAGGTTAAAGTGATCCAGGAAAGGGAAAGTGTAAAGGGTGTTAGGAACAGAGCAAAGGCTATAAGCTAAAGCGAGGATTGGGAGGATGAAAAGAGTGTGTGTGCTTGTGTGGCACAACATCTGAGAGGCCAAGTGCCAGGCAGAGAATGAGACAGGTAGCAGAACCTAGAGTGCTGAGCCATGTATGTGTTTTAGAAGGATCTCAAGTGAATTATCAGAATGTAATATGGAGGCTAACATATGTAACATATGTAATATGACTTACAGCAAGGAAGAAGCTAGATGGTGATAGACTATGGAAATAAATGGAGGGTAGAGGGAGAGCCAGGATCCAGAATCTTGAGTAGTTCCTATAATAACCCCCTTCAGTGACTTGGGCAAATATTTGTTGAAAGAATGAAGTAAGGAGGAATCAGTTAATCCATGCATCAATGAATTAACACAATTTCAAGGAGGTTTCATAATTAGAAGAAAAAAGATGGAATTGTTATTTTAGAAATGAACCATTTAGATATCTGAAACAACAGGAAAAAGTATTTTTAAATTGTCATACACGCAATGTAAATCATGTAAAAAAAAGGTATTTTTCTTCATTTTTTTTTAACCATAGAGCAAAGAAGTTAGGGAGCACTCTTGTGACTTTACAAAAGTAGATATTCAAAAACTTGAAATAATATAGACCAAATTTTGTTTTTTTTTTGTAACTCTTTTATTTGCATTTGTGATTTTTTTTATCTAATGGCTCTGAGATGATACTTGAGATGAGACTACTCAATTTCATATATAGTCAGATCTCTGAGATTATATTTACTTCACACTTCTAGTTATTATGCTCAATTTCTAAAAAGTATAGTTGACCATAACCTATGCTATCATAAATGCCTGTCATTATGATCTACAAGCAATCCCAAATTCAAGACATATCCCTTGAGTTTGACTGGCTTAGAACTCTTAGTGTATTGAGTGGGTATTTTGTTCTCAGTGCGAATGGGCATTTTGCTCTCATTAAGGTATTTACCTTTATCTCCAATTTATAGTCAGAAAATTCATCCTGCTCTAAGGCCCAGAAAAAGTAAAAGTATAACACAAAGATATGTAGCTAGAGAATAAAAAAACAACAGGGCAAAAACTACTTAGCGTTGTGCTTGTTCTAGAACCAAAGCACTGCCATTGTGCTCATAACATTATAGTTTTGAATAAAATTAGATTAATTGAAAAATAAATACTTAATTAGCACCCCTTCAAAGCTGCTCAGAGATCTGCCCTGATTTCAGACATGAAAATGTTTGTACTTCATTAATATTGCATCACACAAATGAGCATTTATAGCTTTGAAGAGCTTAGCACTTCATAGATTTGCTCTTTTGAAAAATTTTAAACCTCCTTTAAAGTTATTTACTTAAGGCAGATGGCATTTTCTGCCCTTTCTTTTTGGTAAAAGATTATTTGATCCAAGGTAATGAGAAGTATCCCTCTGAGGTTTGAAGCCTCATTTTCCCCCCAGATAGAAGCATACATCAGAGGCACATTTCGAGACTTTAAATTGCTTGGTCAAATAGCTTGTGCATGGTGAATATTTGTTGGTTGGCTGGTTTATTGGATTTACTGATTAACTGAAATATAAATTGAATACATTTACAATTCTAGGTAAGATTAATAAAATGAAATATGGTTGTTAATCAAATAGAAATAAATTGGCAATGAGCAGCCATGGAATCCTGAGTTTTACAACTTTCACTTTAAGAAAGTGAAAACATTTTGAAGTTTTTATTTAAATTGCAGTTAGTTAACATACAGTGTAATATTAGTTTCAGGTGTATAATTTAGTGATTCAATTCTTACACATGAGACCCAGTGCTCATCACAACAAATGCCCTCCTTAATCCCCATCACCCATTTACCCCATCCTCCCACCCCACTCCCCTCTAGCAACCCTCAGTTTGCTCTCTATAGTTGAGAGCATGTTTTATGATTTGCCTGTCTATTTTTCCCTCCATTTCCTTTGTTTCATTTCTTACATTCCACATATGAGTGGAATCATATGGTATTTGTCTTTCTCTAATCGATTTATTTTTCTTAGCATAATACTCTCTAGCTCCATTGATGTTATTACAAATGACAATATTTTGTCCTTTTTTATGGTTGAGTTATATTCAACTGTATATGTATGCTACATCTTCTTTATCCATTCATCAGTTGATGGACATTTGGGTTCTTTTCATAATTTGGCTATTGTAGGTAATTCTACAGGGTGCACATATCCTTTTGAATTAGTATTTTTGTTCATTTGAGTAAATTCCTTGTAGTGCAATTTTTGGATCAGAGGGTAATGTTATTTTTAACTTTCTGAGGAATCTCCATACTGTTTTCCAGAGTGGCTGCATCAGTTCTCATTCCCACCAACAATGCAAGAGAGTTTCCCTTTTTCCTTGCCAATGCCTGTTATTTCTTGTGTTGTTAATTTTAGCCATTCTGACAAGTGTGAGGTGATATCTAACTGTAGTTCTGATTTGTATTTCCCTGATGATGGGTGATGTTATTAGAAGTCCTAGCCACAGAAATCAGACAACAACAACAACAACAACAACAACAACAAAATAAAAGGCATCCAAATCAGCAAGGAAAAAGTAAAACTTTCGCTATTTGCAGATGACATGATACTCTATATAGAAAACCTGAAAGATTCAACCAAAAAGTTGATAGAACGGATACATGGATTAGTAAGTCATAGGATACAAAATGAACATACAGAAATCTGTTGTATTTCTATACACAAATAATGAATCAGCAGAAAGAGAAATCAAGGAATCAATCCCATTTATAATTGCACCAAAACCCAGAAGATACATAGGAATAAACTCGACTAAAGAACTGTACTCCAAAAACTATAAAACACTGATGAAAGAAATTGAAGATGACAGAAAGAAATGGAAAAACATTCCATGTTCATGTATTGGATGAACAAACATTGTTAAAATGTCTATACTACCCAAAGCTATCTATACATTTAATACAAACCCTATCAAAATACCACCAGCATTTTTCACAGAGCTAGAGCAAACAATTTGTATGGAATTGTTTGAACTTTGTATGGAGCCACAAAAGATCCCAAATAGCCAAAGCAACCTTGAAAAAGAAAAGCAAAGCTGGAGGCATCACAATTCTAGATTTTAAGCTATATTAAAAAGCTATAGTCAACAAGAAGTATGGTTTTGACACAAAAACACAGATCAATAGAACAAAACAGAAAACCCAGAAATGAAGCCACAACTACATGGTCAATTAATCTTTTACAAAGCGGGAAAGAATATCCAATGGAAAAAAGAGTCTCTTCAAAAAATGGTGTTGGTTATCCCCAAAGGCAAGGGAATTAAAAGCAAAAATGAACTACTGGGACCTTATGAAGATAAAAAGCTTCTGCACAGCAAAGGAAACAACCAACAAAACTAAAAGGCAACCAACGGAATGGGAAAAGATATTTGCAAAGGACATATCAGACAAAGGGCTAGTATCCAAAATCTATAAAGAGCTCACCAAACTCCACACCCGAAAAACAAATAATCCAGTGAAGAAATGGGCAGAAAACACAAATAGATGCTTCTCTAAAGAAGACATCCAGATGCCCAACAGGCACATGAAAAGATGCTCAACGTCGCTCCTCATCAGCGAAATACAAATCAAAACCACACTCAGATACCACCTCACGCCAGTCACAGTGGCTAAAATGAACAAATCAGGAGACTAGAGATGCTGGCGAGGATGTGGAGAAACGGGAACCCTCTTGCACTGTTGGTGGGATTGCAAACTGGTGCAGCCGCTCTGGAAGACAGTGTGGAGGTTCCTCAGAAAATTAAAAATAGACCTACCCTATGACCCAGCAATAGCACTGCTAGGAATCTATCCAAGGGATACAGGAGTGCTGATGCATAGGGGCACTTGTACCCCAATGTTTATAGCAGCACTCTCAACAATAGCCAAATTATGGAAAGAGCCTAAATGTCCATCAACTGATGAATGGATAAAGAAATTGTGGTTTATATACACAATGGAATACTACGTGGCAATGAGAAAGAATGAAATATGGCCTTTTGTAGCAACATGGATGGAATTGGAGAGTGTGATGCTAAGTGAAATAAGCCATACAGAGAAAGACAGATACCATATGTGTTCACTCTTATGTGGATCCTGAGAAACTTAACAGAAACCCATGGGGGAGGGGAAGGGGAAAAAAAAGAGGTTAGAGTGGGAGACAGCCAAAGCATAAGAGACTCTTAAAAACTGAGAACAAACTGAGGGTTGATAGGGGGTGGGAGGGAGGGGAGGGTGGGTGATGGGTATTGAGGAGGGCACCTTTTGGGATGAGCACTGGGTGTTGTATGGAAACCAATATGACAATAAATTTCATATATTGAAAAAAAAAAGGTGTTGGGAAAACTGGACAACGACATGCAAAAGAATCAAACTAGACCACTTTTTTACACCATACACAAAAATAAATTCAAAATTCCTAAATGTGAAACAGGAAACCATTAAATCCTAGAGGAGAACCCAGGCAGTAACCACTTTGACATTGGTCACAGCAACTTCTTACTAGATATGTCTCCTGAGGCAGGGGAAGTAAAAGAAAGAAAAAAAAAGTATTGGGACTTCATTAAAATAAAAAGCTTCTGCACAGTGAAGGAAGCAATCAATAAAACTAAAAGGCAACCTACAGAATGGGAGAAGATATTTTCAAATGATATACTGATAAAGGGTTAATACCCAAAATATATAAAGAGCTTATAAAACTCAACACTCAAAAAAACAATAATACAATTAAAAAATGGGTCAGAAGACATGAATAGACACTTTTCCACAGAAGACACACAGATGGCCAACAGAAGAAAGTGAAATCTTCTTTAAACTTTAATTTGAATTCATAATGTGGAATAATGTTGTTATTAGTCTAGAAAGATAGTCTAAGAAGCTTTATTTTTAGTTTAAAAATATAGGTTTTAAAGACCTGAAAATAATTTGTCCAAAGTTAGAATTCTCATACTAGAACCAAGGTCTTCTGAACTGTTGATACAAACAAATGAGTTGTGAACATGTACTGGAAAGCAGCCAAGACCAAGAAGCCTAGTTCTGATCTTGGGTTCTAGCCTCATTTTTGCCATCAGATAATGAATTTCTTTGAAATATTTTTTAAGTAGTGTAGTCCAAGGGGTGCCTTGCACCAGGGGGTGCAAGCATCTGACTTCGGCTCAGCTCATGATCTCACAGTTTGTGGGTTCAAGCCTCATGTCGGGCTCTGTGCTGAGAGCTCAGAGCTTAGAACCTGCTTCAGATTCTGTGTCTTCCTCTATCTCTTCCCTTCCTCTGCTCACACTTTGTCTCTTTCTGTCTCTCAAAAATAAAGGTTAAAAAAATTAAATAATGTAGTCCAATGTCTTACATACTTCCTGGCACACGCTAGACACACAATAAACGTGCGAAGAATGAATAAATGAATGACTGAATATGCTTCTTATTTATGCCTCCATGGGAAATTCCCTCAAACCTTCTAAGATTCAATGTCTCCAAAGGAGATTAGATGATTTCAAAGCTCAGTAGATATGTAATTGGACCATCATTGCGGTCACTTCCTCCTCTAAAGTTCAGTGGCTCATCTTGAATATTACTATGATGTTAAAGCTACTTTCTAAATTCAAATATAAAAGCAACCTTGTTTTTCACAAGGTTGAATATGTCTTCTAAATTTAGGATCCTGTATTTTTGTAATTATCATTAAACGTTTAATGACTTGATTTGTATGTTCGTAACTATTCTTGTAATTGAATAGAATTGAATATACTCATGTGTGTGGTAAGGGAATGTTTTTCTTTAACTATTCATTTCAGTGATGTTCTAAGAGAGTTTTATTGAAGATCACTAAGATATGTTTTAAATAAATGTAGTATAAAAACTATACTTATTTTCAATATTTGGGAACTCCAGTTTCAATTTCTGGTCAATCAGAATCAAGACAATCTGACTGAGTGATAGATTCATATCATACTTTTTAATATCCTTCATTCTGGGAGCAAGATATTCAATATCCTTTATAGATGACTCTTTCAAAATATATTTTGACAGTAAGATACAAACCTAATCTTGGAATGTTCTCTTCTTCAAATTTAAAGTTTTATGACGCTCTGCTTATCTAACTAAGCTATGAAGATTTAAAATGATTAATATTAATAGCAATTTTATTCATCTTTAGTCTACATACAAAAAAAGATTAAATCAAAGTCTTTATAAAAGCTATAGTAATATCTTACTGATCTTAAAGTCATATAATGGTAACCTCAAGTGTTCAGAACCTGAAAATCCATTTAAAAAGCCCCTTAACAGATGAAATATTCCTTAAAAATATTATATCCCTCTGTCTCTTTCTTATAAGGACACTCATAATTGCATTTAGGGCCCACTTGGATAATCCAGAATAATCCTCCCATGTCAACATTTTAAATGTAATTACATTTTCAAACTTCCTTTTTCTTTTTAAGATAACATTTGCAGGTCCCAAGGATTAAAACCTGGTATCTGTAGTTGCCATCATTCAGCCTACTATGATAGGGTAGATGAAAATTAAGTGCACAAAAATTCTTGGTGAAGTTGCCAGCACGCAGTAAAAAGCTATTCACTGAACATTTTAAAAGTTGAGTGCCTATCATGCATGAGCCTCTATAGATATATAAGTGAAAAAAAAAAGATGAAGCTCTTCCTTTCAAGGAGTTCTCATTTTAGTGTGGGAAACATATAACCAACAATGAATAGATAGATAGATAGATAGATAGATAGATAGATAGATAGATACATAGGACAAACAGGCAGATAGGTAGATAGAGATAGGGAGATAGAAAAATAGGTGAAATTATGGGGAAAATAAAGCAGAGCAAAGAGGCTAAGATACACTGCAGTTTAGAGGAGTGACTAAAGCCATACTTATAAGATTGTGCAATTAAGTGGATATATGCTTATGGGAAAAAAATCCATCAAAGATAGCCATTATCATTATTAGCATTTATCACAGTTTATTATTCTATATTTATCTATATCATGATTTAACATTTGGTTCCCTAACTAAATTTCCATAAAGGCAGGACTGGGTCTATCTGAGAAACTGCTGCACTTTTGGTGTCTGGCAGAATCTTATACATAGGAGACACTGAACAAATATTTGTAGAATAACTGAATAAAAATAACCAGAGTAGCAAATATTTTTATCTAAACAAGATGACATTATTAGAATGTTTTTAATCTCAGACTTACACTTCTGGCTTTGATTAGAGTAGCTTGAAACAGACAAATGCTTCAATTATACAGTTCGATATAAAACAAACAGTAAAAACCCACATCTGTTTGAAACCAGAAAGCTCTGAAGAGAACTGGTATGTGGGAGGCCAAGATCAGAGAGAGAAGAGAATCTCAAGAAAAGTGAACTGATGTTTTTTGAGTCACTTTTTCCCTTAAGGCATTTGCCAGTTGTAAGCATAGGACAAGAGAAGCTAAGCAGAGGAATGATAGCCAAGAGCCAGAGATTTCAGTCTATATTTGGATAATACCAAAGAAATAAAGAGATATTACAGGAGTTTTCCTACTGATAGTGACCAGTACTCTGTTGTCTGACACCAACTGGTGTCCAACAATTCCATTCAGTTCTGACACTAGCTATCTGGAGTTAGCTCAGACCCCACAGATTAAGGGCTCAGTTCCACAAGACTGCTTCCACTTTAGGAAATAATACTCTTATTAATAATAAGATAATTATAATAAAATATATAATATTTAATAATTATATACAATAAGATAATAAGAATGCATACTCTTATTTCTGCCCAGCTGGCTATAAATTCTGGGGTACTCATGACTCCACTTCAGGGTCAGTAATTCACTAGAATGACTCACAGAACTCAGGAAAACAATTACCTTACTTTTACTGACTTATAAAAGTTACAACTCAGGAACAATCAAATGGAAGAGATGCGTGGGGTGAGGTATGGGGGAGGGGCACAGAGCTTCCATGCCTTCTTCAGGTACACCACTCTCTCAGTACCTCAAAGTATTCACTAACCCAAAAACTCTCCAAACTTCATCACTTAGGGTTTTTTTATGGAGGTTTCATTACATAGGTATAATGGATTATTAACTTAATCTTCAGTTCCTCTTCTCTCCCCAGAAGGTTAGGACAGGGGGCTGAAATATCCATGTTTCTACTCAAATCTTGGTCTTTCTGGCAACAAGCCCCCATTCTGAAGCTATCTAGGTGCTCACCAAGAGTCATCTCATTAGAACAAAAGACGCTCCTATCACTCCTATCATTCAGGAAATGTTAAGAGTTTTAAGAGCTCTATGCCAACAGGGACAATGACCTGTATCTTTCTATGACACCACAGATATAAAAATTCAATTTAGGGCCTAATTGCCACTTCCAGGAAGATCAAGTAGATAGAATTTATCCTATTTCATCCACTAAAAGCTCTGGACATTATATATAAAACAAATTTAAAAGACTCATATGACCATATGACCCACATACTCAGCCATTTTATTCGTAGGTATTTACCCAGGGGAAATGAAAGCATGAGCCCATACAGACTTTACACAAATGTCTATGGCAGCTTTTTCATAATAGCCAAAGTTGAAAACAATCCAAATGTCCATTAATATGTAAATGGATAAATAAATCGTGGTATAGCTATCTAGTGGAAGAGTACTGTGCAATAAAAATGAACACAAAAACAGGAATGAATCTCAAATTAATTTTGTTCAGTGAAGGAGGCCAGAGGAAAAGCTACTACCCATTGTATGATTCCATTTATATGAAATTTTAGGAAATTTGAACATAATGATAGAAAATAAGAACACAGTGGTTGTTTGGGGGTTTGGGGATAGGAAATGGTGGGAGAGAACAATTAACAAAGTGCTAGTAGGAAATTTGTATGGTTTCATAGATAAATTAATGTATCAAAATTTATCAAATCATATATACTCTAAATATGTGAAGTTTATAAGACATTAATTAGACTTCAAGAAAGGTATTAAAAATTAATTCCATATTTGTCTATGTGAACATGCAAACTGTAGTAAAGGCTCCAGAAGCTTATATATCAGAGTGATATGCATGATTCTAGCTCTCGGAAAAAGGTTGGAATTGGGGTTGATAATCAAAGTGGAGTTTTTCATTATCTGTGGTATTTTAATCCACAAAAGAAGAACACAGTTATTTTAAATATTTTTAAATTATAAAACAATGTGACAAATTTTATTATACTGGGAACCCAAATTAAAGAGGCAGAGATGGCAGAGGAAAACGACTTTCAGAAAAAACTTTGCAGAAGAAACAATACTTGGTCTCAATCTTAAAGACTAAATAGGATTCTCTGAGGGGGGACAATCTAAAGATAATAAGCAGTATAAGAGAACATCGACTGAGGGATCAGCGCTGCGTAGTGCTAGGGTGTGCTGGAGCTTAAGGTGGGAGGGGTAGAGGTCTGTGCCAGGCAGAGAGGATCTTGCAAGCGATGGTCAAAGTGTAATGGAGCCTAGAAAGAATGGGCAGCCGTTAAGAGTTTGAAGTGGAAACATAACAACATAAAATTTGTGTTTTTTTAAAAAAACAATCACTCTGATGGCACTGTAAAAAAAGATCATGATGATTTGTACAGAAGAAGAGTTCCCAACCTCAGGCATTAGAATGAAGGGGGAAAAAAAGATGAACTTAAAAGACTATTGAAGTGTAAAAGGGTTTCATGTGTTTTAGGGAAATACAGTAGTTTAGAGATTAGGTGATTGGGGAAATTATGGCACAAATAACACAGAGACAAAGAATCTCTTTGTTGTGTTATTTTGTTTTATTTTGCTTTGTTTGTGATTTAGGTTTACAGAGGTGGGAATGGTTGGTTCTAGGCAGAGATTTTTGAGATTTTTGCAACATTTATGGATGAATATAAAAGCCCAGCAACTAGGAGAGAGGTTGGGTTATTAGCCAACAACATGAATGTATTAGCTGATACCAAGAGACTGGCCAGAATCACCCAAAGAAAACATGCAGAAAGAGAATAGAAATTAGCTAAGGGTAGAATCCTATAGAACAAAAACGGTTAAGGTATTTTTAAAAAAGAAAAAGGAGTTGAACAAGAGGTGAGGTTGTGGTAGCTAAGAATGCAGAACATATAAAGAGCATGGAGAGGTCAAGTGTTTCAGCAAAGAGAGAGGGGGGCCACGAGTGTGAAGAGTAAGAGGGGTTATTAGAATTGGCCATTGAAAGCCGTGGATGGTGACCCTGTGCAGGGTCTTTTTGACAGTGTGAGAGTGGAAGCCAGGTTAGAATTCGTGTGAGGGAATTGATTCAGTGACTATAGATTAGGCATTCAAATCATCTGGAGAAGAGAATGAGAGAATTAGAGTGGCAGCCTGAGAGGAAGACTGAGCCAAAGAAAGGAGACGCAGCCCACAGAAGCAAGAATAGAGACAAGAGAATGGAGGACTTACTTGAGCGAAGTCCTAGGAGACAGGAGAGGATGAAATCAAGGGCACTAGCTCCTGCAATTGAGAAGGAAGTAGTGATCAAGAGGTTACTGGTAAGTGAGGGAAATTGAGGAATTTCACTCTATGTTTCTTCATTCCCTTCCTTTTTCCTTCCTTCCTTCCTTCCTTCCTTCCTCCCTTCCTTTCTTCCTTCCTTCCTTCCTTCCTTCCTTCCTTCCTTCCTTCCTTCCTTCCTTCCCTCCTTCCTTCCTTCCTTCCCTCTTTCCTTCCTTTTTTTGGGCAGGGGGAGAAGAGGGTTAAGATCATCTGCTAGGAGTGAAGACATTAAGGGTGAAATAATATGATGAAGACTTAGAAAGGTTTAATGCAGGCCTTCATGATACATGTGAGGAGTTAAATAAGACTGCTAAAAGTTGTGCAAAAACTTGCATGGTCCAGCTGAGTTGGAGATGTGTGTTTATAATGGCACGCATCAGGCCCTTTAATGATTCTAACCCAATTAGGCCTTATTAGTAAGCAGTGGTTCTCAGCCATAGCTACATGATGAAATCACATGGGGAACTTTAGAAAGCATTTCCACTTGGGTCATATTCCCAAATATTCTGATTGAATAGGTCTGGGATGTGACCTGGGTATTAAGAATTTTAAAAGCTCATTAGATGATTCTAATGTGTAGCCAAGTTGAGAAACATAGCACTAAACACTCACATCTTTCATTACTTAAACTCAGAACTGAATTCAAAGTATGGAATATAGTTGGATTTAAACTAAAAAGTGAAACATGGATGTCAAAGATAATAATAAATAACTATCCATGGAAGAACTTCAGAGATCGTAACATCTTCATGCTGCGCACATTCACATTTTAGAAGTTTATATTTTCAGCACCCAGGCCTGCAGCTGTTGTATACCCATATCAGTAGGACTGTCATAAAATCTCAGGATATTTTTAAGATTTAGCAACTACCTGACAAATAGTGAGGGTGAATGATGCCAGGTCTATAATGTCCATCTTTCAACGACTGATTCAGCATATATATTCAGCAAAAGTATCATCTTGGTTGTTCTGAGCTTTTTTTTTCTCTCTTGCTTCTCATACTGATTTTTAATCTAAAACAAATGCCATATATACTAATATAATGAGTAACACAAGAGGAAATTTCAGCCTGGACTGTACAGTCCTGTCACTCAGTTTTGTAGATTAACCTTTGATTTTATAAGCCTGGCAAGTTGAGTCATTCTTCATAATTTCAGGAAAGAAGAACATTATGACACAAAATAATAGTTTATTAAATTACAATAAGGAATGTGATTTCCATCTGGGACACATTCTTGTTGGTCAATCAACCCATTATTCTCTTTTCATCAGAGAAAGTAACACTTCATTTATATGGAGGTCACATGATTCTATCTTTAGTGTCTGGAATAAAACCAGATTTTAAAAAGTCCTCTGGGCAGTCGGAACAGATTTTACAAGGCCCATACACTAAAACTTGGGTAATTTTGTCATTGGATTAACCCCTGATCCTTCACTCGCACTTATGTTTTCAGATTCAGAATACTCATTCTAATTGGGAAAACCGAGTTTGAATCAAGTCACAGGTGACTAGAAAGAGCAAACTAAAAGCAAAGGGGACTGTTAGAAGGAGTCGCCAACACCAGACGCAAGAAACCGCAGCTGACACTGAGAGAGGAGAACAAAAACCTACCTCCTGCTCCAAAAAGAAGCAGACAAAAAATCTCAAAAAACAGGAGTCATTTCAATTAAATACAAATGGCCTTACATACCTCAAGATTCTCTGGGGCCTAATAGAGACTTTGAAACAAGGAAAATTTTATGTTTATTTATTTATTTTGAAATAAATAACTAAACACACTGTGTCTATGCGCATACACTTATATGTGTGTTATTTGAGGGTTTAAAATTACTCTTTTTAATTTAGAGAATTAATATATTTGGCTATATCCATCTTTGAAAATCATAAATAAATGAGGAACTGGTTTATGTTAATCATGTTATGGCAGACTGAAATCCTTGTCTCTGATAAAAGCAGATATGATGTCAACCTGTTAGAGTGCCCTTTCTTCTGTAGTCTGCCAAGAAAACCCACTCTGCTCTCAATTTTTTGGATCCATGAATGAATCACAGCATCATCCCTCTTCAACCTGAGAGACTTTTATTTACCTGTTATTGTGAGTTTATATTAATCTTAGTTCATTTTGTGGGATGAAAATTTATCCTCTTCCAGTCTACATCAAGTCAGCATCATTTATATCCTTTTAGTGAGTTAATTCCATATCAAAATGAAAGAGGAGTTACTGCTCGGAGACTTCCTTGCATTCAGTTAATATTATCCATGGTAAATAGCATCAACTGACTTTTCTTCTCCATAGATTTGGAGATGCAACTTTTTTGGCAGGAGCCTGGAAATTTTTACCCACCAAACTTATCAGTGTTCATATAGTAATAGCATCAGCATGCATGTGATGCCTATGAGCAAACATACAATCAACCCAATGTGAATAAAGTAACACATGGCTACAAAAGATATTAAGTATTTATTAAGGTGCACTACCATCCAAAATGCACATAAAAGTTAAATATAAATATATAAATGGATATGTGAACTTAGGAAGATCACAAGGAACAATTCATCTCCAAAACTGAGATCCTTAGTAGCATTCAGAAAGTTGTTTGTTTGTTTGTTTGTTTTTCCAGTATCTGAGTATCTTAAATTACAAATAAGAAGATAGGGTCCAAATATAAAAGAGTAAAGCACACTAAGGCATTTATTTATGAAATAAAAAGCATCAATATCCATTTCCAGAAATATAATAGCAAAGGTAAATGCCCTGGATAAAACCTAATAAACATCCTTTTAAATATATAGGTAAGCCCACAAAAAAGAAAAATTCCAGGGGTCAAAGGAAAACACCTCCCTGGAGAATTAGCCATCACAGGCTTAGGTTCAAATTTACAGCACTGATATGGTCAGCAAAGTTTAACTATCAGAGGGTCTGATACAAAATATATTTGAAGACCAATGACACTCCTAGGATTTCAGGCAGGAAAAAAATGCAACCTATTTCAGGAATGACAATCCCTTCACCCAGGTGAAAAGGATCACTACTTATAAAAGTCTGCTGAAAATGAGTTTATCCTCAACCTCCAACAAGAAATCTAATGCAAGCATCACCTTTGAAGCAATGTGCCACACTAAGTTACTGTTTTTTCGCTTATTTTCTCCATGGCCACCCTAAGTTGGTTTTGTTCATGTTACTTTCAATTCTAAATTCTACTCACTGTTCAGACATAATCTTTCCATAAATTGATTTATATATTATCATATCCTCAAGTCTTATCATGCTTCTGAAGTAGAAGGAAAGAAGCATGAAAGGACATAGAAACACAGTCTTTTAAAATCCAGGCTTTTTCAATAATCTGTCAACTAGGAATGTAATTCAGTTAATAGGGCAAAAGTTAAGCAGTTACATACATATTTCTAGAGGAAAAATAGTAAACAGCTACGGACAATTATTTTTTTGAAACAACTTTTTTACAGTTATATCATAGAATTATTCCAGATTTGATGTAACTTCCTATACTTTCTTCCTGTGTATATAAGTAAAATATGGAATTTTTTTCCTCATATAACTCAGGAATCTAAAATTTTTTCTCAGTCTTCAGAGGAGTGAATTGCTTGCCATATATAGTTTAAGTTCAAAGTATATTTTATGTATTCAATTTGCTCAAACATCAGAAATTCCCACAAGGGAATTCTATTTACCAAAATACATTATTTTCCGACTCTGACAAACTGGCATTCTTGTATACAGATAATTTTAGTGACTGAAATTTTTCTTAAGGAAGAGGCAAAACCTCTGGGTGGTCAGCTCATCTTACAAATAACAAAGATAAATTCCTGAGAACAGCAGCCCTGAAAGTTACCTGAAGCAAGAAAACTGCCTGTCAGAAGTGAGGACTGAGGTGGAGTCCCCTCTTTGCCCTATGGGTGGGTGTTCTTCACCTCATGATTCTAAAAGTCGCTCCCCAAAGACATTCCAGAGTATTCCAAAGTTCAGGAAAAGTTCTGTCACCTTTAGCAACTTCCATGGAGAGAATCAATCTGTTTACAGAACAGCCAGCCACCTTCAGAGGTATGTGGGACAAAAGTCTGAGATTTTAAACCAATCCTGTGAACACCTCTTTTATTTAGCTTTTACTTTGTAGGACACTTAAAAAAATTGAAGACTTCATACATTAATAACAGATTTCTACACTTCAAACTGCATGAGAGGAAAGGATCAGATATAGTTCATGAGTAAAAGGACAGGTATTTGGATTTCCTGACACAGATGTCAAAACTTACTTTATGTATTTCTGTATTTATTTAGCAAACACTTATATCTTACTATTTGCCACACAGTGCTGGGCACTGAGGAGATCAAAAGTGAAGAAGCATTGTCAGTGCTCTCAGGGAACTAACAGATTAAGTTAAGGAGAACATTGTGAACCATCACTTAGAATAATTGTGATTGATTTTTCTTTTGGCTTCTCTCCAGTTTCTGCAAGAAAAGTGTTGCTTGGAATAATAGCCACACTGTATGTTCCATACCTTGGCAGTAGCTTGGGGCAAAAAGTGCTTCTACAGAGTGCTGCTATTGAATGAAAAGTGGTCAGGACAACTTGTGCTCCATATTTTCAAGTCACAGGAAAGTGACAAACGATAAGAATGAAAACTTCAGCAGTAATTACCTGATGCTAAAAAAACTATTTGATTTGGTACCAAAAATGAAAAATATCATTCAGCAGTCAGTTCACCCCTAGGCTGGGAGGTTGGAAGGTGGTAGGAATAATACCAAGCCACTTATTACTCATTACAGCACTTATATAACCTCATCTATTTTTACTACATCCAAGGGTAGCCATATTTTTTTATTCTCAACAGATTGAATCTCTGAAATACACTTCTTGCATTCCACAGACTTCTCATACCTCAAGCCATAGTTCCAGAATCATGTCCTCATGACTCCTTATCAAACCAAGTCCATAATGGTGCCACCCTTTCTGTATTATAATACAGAATACCCTCCTGCAGTATTCAGAGTCTGGCCACCCACTCTGAGACTCTAGTATGTTTGTGCTATGGAGCTCTCTAGCCATGGTAACCTCCATGACATTAGGAATCATGTCTTTATAATTCTTCTGCACCTAGCATTGCTCTGAGAAAAAGTAGGCTCTCATTAATGTCAATTCAATTTGATTCTTCAACAGAGTTTCTAAATTATAAATAGTAAGGAGAAAAACCTTAAATCCTATCAGAAAAATAGTTCTCCCAGGTTATGCAATAACTTTATAAGCAAGGACCTCTGATCCTAACCACCCAGCATGAGGCTGGACAGTAGAAATGCAACGAAAATTAATTTGCTGGCTCATGGATACACAATAAGTAACAAAATAATATGCCACTAAAGATGTGAATGAGTATATATCTAAAAGCATCTATATTTTCAAAGCAAGAAGAATGATTGGTCAGCATCTACCATGCAAGAGTAAGTAATTAGAACTTCCATTTAATTAGCACATTAATATCTTAAACATTATCATAATAGCTAAACATAATGGACAGTAACATACAGAATCAATAAGCCACAGTCTCTAGGATTACACTAGAGAAATTGAAATCTGTTCAAGAGACTAGGCTTTTTTGACATATGGTAAATGAATATTTCAACACCAAATACTAGTAGTATTTATTCTCAAAATTAAAAAGAAAGGATAAGGGTGAGGTTGAACAGGAAAAAGCAATTCTGATTTTGTTGGAAGTCTTTCATATTGTTTCAGTCTCACCCATGAAGTAAGCAAGGGTTGTATTTACAGCTTCCAACAATTCACTCTTTACTGACTTAACTTGAATCTCCTTTTTTTTTATATTGTGACACTGACATCGTAAAGGCCACAGAAGATGAACCGGTGCCTCAAACAGGCATTTAATTTTGCACTTCAATATGTTCTTATTTCATGAAAATGTTCTTATAAAATCAATTTCAAAGTGTCCATTAACATTTTTTGGCTTCCCTGATGGAACTTACCTAGTCTCTAAAGAGAGTATACACAGCTTGTTCTTCCATCAGAAAAATCAAAGAAAATATGATAATTTATTTGACTTGGTATATTATTAGCATGTCTTAGGACATCAAAAAAATCTTTATTTCAAACCTTTTAACCCAGTATCTTCTCTTTTCCTGGAAGATATTATTCTTTGTAAGGATGTTAGTGTAATATGAAATAATTCAAGGAGGCATGGCTCATTGACACTTTAATACTTAAATGTTAGCCCTTTAAGTAAGATTTGCTTATCTTTAAGTAACGTCTAAAATGATGATCCTTGCTCTAATGCCTCCCTAATTGAATTCCCACCCAGCTCCAGCATTCAGATTTTTCAGCCTATAGATTTCCCACTCTTTAATGCATCTAATATTAGCCAGAGACATTGTTTAAAATTGAGTCAGATCATGTCACTACTCTGCTCAAAATATCAGTAGCTTCCTATCTCATTCAGAATAAAGGCCAAAGTCTATAAAATCACCTGCCAAGACCATGGAGTCTTGTCCATGACCCCTTTTGGACCTCATCCCTTGTCTATTTCCCTCCAGCAGCTTGTTCCTTAAATATGCCTAACCCACTCTCATCACAGGGTCTTTGCACTCACCACTGTCTCTGCCTGGAACGCTCTTTGCCCAGATATTTGCAAAGTTTCTCCCTCGTTTCCTTCAGGCTTCTGCTCAAATGACATCTCACGAAGGTCTTCCATGGCTATCATATAAACGAGCAATACTCCCTTGCCAGTATTTAGTCCCCTTTCCCTGCTTTATTTTTCTCCATAGCACTTATTACTAAGTGATCCCATAATATATTTACCTGTCTGTCATTTATTATCTTCCTCCTCCATTAACATATAAGCTCCCGCAAAGTAAGGACTTTTGGTCTTTTTTGTTCACTGCTGTGCCTGCAGTTCCTGTATGAGTGCCCGGACACAGTTGCAACTCAATAAATATTTGTTGGATTAATGGATTCATTGTTGTAAATAGAAACACGTATTAATACTTATGAAACTCCAGCATGCAAATGTAGCATGACATTTCTCTCTGAAATCAGTTCCCTGCAAATTATATCTACATTAAATATAACTCAGTTATCTGTCATTAAAGAATTAAACCATTCTAACACAATAGAAGAGTACAAATGGAGGCCAACTTGTCATATGTCTAAATATTTAAGAATTATTGAACAAGCTAAAAATGTTAATATATAACATGTCTTTCTACCTTGATAAATATGCCTTATTAAGGCAAAATCTTCAAGCCAGATTTTTTAGAAATTATTTTGAAATAAATGAAAATTCAGTTCTATGCCTTTTCACTTTTGTTTAGTTTTGGGGTGTGTGTGGGGAGAGAGAGAGAGAGAGAGAGAGAGAGAGAGAGAGAATGAGAGAAAAAGAGAGAGATCGTATGTTTTGTTTATTTTTGCCAAGAATTGACAGTCTTCAAAGTGAGAATTTGAGGTGCAGACTTTTTGAAAATATTCTGATAATCTCATACATAAAAGCAGTAGCCAACCTGGTCCTAACAGAACCAAGTTTGGGGTAACTTTTCATGTTGGCCCAATAGCCCTAGCTATTATTCATTGTACAAGGAAACTGAACTGGGAACTGATACTAAAAATCTTTTCAGTATAATCCAATAGCTTTTGATGCCCTTCTTTCAAAATAAACACTACAAGATGATTAAGAGAAACAAATATGTAAATGAAAAAGAATGAAAGAGAGGTTTAATTCATGTGAGAGTGAATTATTAGTGCCTTTGGGAAATAATAAAATGTGGACAACATGAGCTAACCCCAAAGGACTAGATAATCCAGATGTAAAAACATGACACAGAGGTACAAATAATTCACCCAACAATATGATTTCAGGAAAACTTCTAAATAAGGCATAGCAGTGTAGCATAGTTGTATTTATAAATCTTGAAATAAATGTTAAAAGTAGAACTCAAAGATTAGCTTTCACAAGAAAGACAACAACAATAATAATAGAAATAATTTTATATCATTTATTTTGTGTCAGGCATTGTTTAAGTGCTTTTCATATATGCATTCATTTAACTCTAAAAATGATCACTTTGAAAAAGGCACTACTATTATCCTCAACTTAAAGACAAGGGAAATGAGCCACTTAACATTCAAGTCACTTGCCCAAGGTGGTATAGTTGAAGTTTGAATTTAGTCCTGTAGTTCTTGAGTTCATACTCTTAACTACTACTACTACTCTACATTGTCTTTAGCCTAAACAATATAAACATAATTAAAATAATAACTGTACCTTAGTTGTATACAGTGATTTATGATGCACAAAATGTCACTCTACATTCATTACCTTATCAGAGACTTACAAATACTCTATGTTACATGTAATCATGTTATTCCTGTGTTACATGTAACGATCTTTAAAGGCTTTGCTTTTTGGATAAGCAAGGCAAGAAAAAATACTCCACTTGTGAAGGAAAAATTAAGGTTGCACAGGATTAGTAAAGCAATGGGGTTTCCAGTCCTAATCTCCTTAGGGCAGCACTTAGAGCATATACATGGCTTCCAACCAAAAGACGTGACTGCAAAGATTGCAAAGTTAAATTCAGTTAGTCCAAGAGCCCGAAGTGAGGAAAATAATTCTTCACTTGTATTGCCATTGGTCTCAACATTCATTCCCTTTCTTTATCAAATAGAAAACTAACTTTTGCTTTGAGAAAACTGTTCTTCTGTCCATTACAATCTTATGGTATGTGATTTTGTGCTAGACCAGTCATGCATTTGAAAACACTGGAGTTGATTCATGCCCTGACCCCCAAAAAACTATGTGTTTCTGCTGTAGTTACTCTAGTTCCTATCCTTTTAAAGCTTGGTTCTTCGCCTCTCTTTCTGCTGCTTAAACTCTGAAAAAAATTTTTCTTAGGAAGAACAATTGATTTGAACCAGCTTAAGTCTAGTTAATTCTGTTGAATTCCATTAAATTCTATTAAATAAGTTTAATTCTAGCTGATTCCGATGAAGTAGAATCAATTTCTGTTGCTTACAACCAAGAATCTTAACAGATCATTTTTATTGATTGATTGATTGATTGATTGATTGATTTAGAAAAAGAGAGACAATGAGAGAGAGTGGGCACAAGCCGGGGCGGGGGTGGGGGGAGAGATGGAGGGATAGAGAGAGAGAGAGAAGAATCTCAAGCAGGCTCCCTGCTCAGTGCAGAGCCTGACATGGGGCTCAATCTCACGACCCTGGGATCATGACCTGAAAAGTCAAGAGTTGGATGCTCAACCGAATGAGCCACCCAGGCACCCCTATTTATTTATTATAATCACCATTTTTAAGGTTTTTTTTTAAATTCCAGTTAACAATGAGTGTAATATTAGTTTCAGGTGTACAAATAGTGATTCAACAATTCCATACAACACCCAGAGCTCATCACAGCAACTATACTCCTTAATCCCCATTACCTATTTAGCCCATCCACCCACCCATCTCCTCTCTGGTAACTATCAGTTTGTTCTTATAGTTAAGAGTCTGGTTCTTGTTTACCTCCCAATCTCTTTTTTTTCCTCTTTGTTCACTTGTTTTGTTTCTTAAATTCCACATATGAGTGAAATCATACGGTATTTGTCATTCTCTAACTGAATTATTTTGTTTAGCATGATACTCTCTAGCACCATCCAGGTTGTTCCACTATGTATATATATGCCACATCTTCTTTTTTTTAAATATGGAATGCTTGATGAATTTACATGTCATCCTTGCATAGGGGCCATGCTAATCTTCTCTGTATTGTTCCAATTTTAGTAAATGTGTGGCCAAAATGAGCACTGTTACATTTTCTTTATCCATTCATCAGTCAATGGACACTTGGGTTGTTTCCATAATTTGGCTGTTGTACATAATGCTGCTATGAACATTAGGGTGCATGTATTCCTTTAAATTAGTATTTTTGTGTCCTTTGGGTAAATACCCAATTTTGTGCTCTTCAGGTCAAAAATATTTTTTGGAGAGGTGAAAATTTTAAATTAGGAAACCACTGAAAATAGAAACATAATTTTCAGTTCAACCAACCCCTCCAAAACCTTCTTTCAGACAAACTATGGAACCACCTAAAGGAGAAAAACTTAGAGTTCACTCCAAAGGCTATTTAATAACATTCTAAATCCTAAATAATTTAGCAGTGGAAACAAAAAAAATATATTGAATTAAATTAGATTCATTGAGTTTCCTTTCTGGTCTCTTTATTCTTCTAGGGCATGATTCTTTGATTCGATAATGAAATGCACTTTAGCAATCATTTCAATAGGGTCGTCACCAAAAATTTCAAGTTCTTCATCTTATTTAATTAGTTTTAAACATAGTGTTATCCTTACACAAGCCTAAATTCCTATTTTAGAAAAAAATTCATATGCAAATAATGGTTCTGATGGAATGAAACAGTGAGGAATGAATGACTACTATCTGAATAGACTCTAAATATGATAAATGTGAAATGCAATGACAAAGGCAGCCAAAGAATAGATTTCTTCAGAGACTATCACTGTTGAGCATTGACCATAATTCCAAGCAAGATCTTGACTAAAATTCTAAGTAAAAATACTTGCAAAAATATCATATTTTATCAACTTTAAAAACTTGCACTGTCTAACAAATATACAGAATGTATATTTGTAATCATAATAGTCACAGAATGTTTAGATCTTAAATAGCATGAATAGCCAGTAGGAGAAAAGAAATTGTGTAGAAGGATTCCAAATCCCAATATGTTTTTGTATATATTTCTATGTGATTACTTATTGACTAAATACATGTAAGCTATACATCAAAGACTTAGATACATCAAGCTTTAGAATTGAAAAAGATTTGTGTGCCCTTTTGGTCTGATTTTATCATTTCCTTATTTTAAGAATAATGTATGTGAAAACTCTCTTTGGAAGCTCTGTTTTGCTCTTATTTCCAAATATGAGAATTCTTCGGTCTGGAAGAGTTAAGAAGTTGCTACGTCACATGGCTAGTTAGTGGCAAGCCTAAACTGGCCCCCAAAGAAGGTTCCCCTAAAGAAGATAGTAAACAAGCAAACAACAACAATAAAAGTCAGTAATCTAAGTAATAATAAATACTGTCAAAATGCTAAAGGGGGAAAATGGTAAACAGTACCACAGTGGAAATGGGATATTAAATTAGGTATTCAAGGAAGCTATCTCTAGAAATCATGGCTGGGATATGAATCATGAAGAGGAATCAGCTGTGATAAACTATGTTGTGAATGAGGAAAATGTCAAAGGCAAAGCCATGGATCTCTTTCAACTGTGATAAAGTATAAAATAACATCCTACATGACCTTTTTTAAACCCCTATTTAATCCTAAAAGTCAAGTTCCTTCCATTATACCACCATGTTTACATGTAGCTTAGTTTCTCATGAAATCTCCCCAAAAGGGAGAGATCACACATACATTTAACATATGTGCAGATACATAACAGAATTTTAGTTTTGTAAAATACTTTCAAACACATTATTTCATTTGATGTTTACAAATAATTCTATACAGTAGGCAAGGTAGATGTTACTGGGAATGAAATGAACATCAGTTTTTTTCAAAACCTGGTCTTACCACTAAAACAACTTTAATCCTTGGGCATACAACTTTTAAACTCTCTGTAACTAGATTTCTTCAATGGTCAGGGTGTACCTTTTTTATAGGGTTGTTGTAATAATAATGTAAAGATATTCTTCAAAATGTATTTGATCAAGGTACGTAGGAATTTTAAATAATGATTCTCAATAAATGCAATTTTTAGTTAAGGAATGAGAACTGGAACACTCAAAACTTTCAGTGGTATATTAAAGTCATACTACAGAAATGTGTTAGAAATTTAAATCTTTTACATTTGGAATCTCTACTCTTCCTATCCTTTTAGCCATTGCCTAATTACATATAAACTCTATTACATAAGGAGTCTTTATGCTATTGAAACGCAGCAATGTTAACAATCTAAATTACTTCTAAACAGCTGTTAGTTATGGCTTGGACCTGGCTTTTTGTTGCAGTAGGTTGTGGTATTGGTAGTAGTTTTTTGTTGCTGTTGTTATTTACCTTGGGGGTTAGCTTGTTTTTTGTTTTGTTTTTCTTTGTTTTATTTTAGGGTTGTATGACATTTGAACACACAGGAAGAATGGATGAAGTGTGACATTAATGAACCAGCAGTGTTGGTTGCTTGGATTTTGTGCTCATCTAATCTTAGAGGATTCTTTATGAAGCAAGGGAAAGCTAACATGTTACAAGTAAACTAGAAAACAAATGTATGAAAGTATTCTCTCCCCATATTTTAATTTAAGCTTTTATATATTCATCCAAATAGTCCAACAACCTTTCCCATCACACTGCTATCTGGGGGAAGAAAATTATTCTGTTGTTAAGATTTAGTCAGAGCTTTGAATACCTTGAACCCAGAAATAACCCAGCTGCTCCTTGGAAACTTCCCTCAAGTGAACTCAGATTTATGCAAGAATAACCCCACAGAGGCAAAAGAAATAGAGTTTTCAAAGATAGAACTGCATTAAATACTGCATATTTGGCCACACTTACACATCAAAGTTTACAATCTTCCACTGACAATTACATTATAGTGTAACTATTATCTGTCCTTGATCTTGGCATCAGAAAGTCAATGTTAATCCTTTGCAAGCCAAATTAGATGTAGAACAGAAGAAGATCAAGATGAAGTTCTAATTTTATGGAAAATCACACAAAGATGTTCCATAACCTTCACAGTCATTTCCTATAGAATGTTACATTCATGCTATCTACAATGAGAAAATTGAGATTCATAAAAGATAAGCTGTTTATCAAAGGCCACACAAAAAGTGACAGAATCAGGATTTGATCTCCAGTCTCTGTAGAGAGGATCTTTCTACTATATAGGGTCTCTCCAGTTTAGAGCATCTTAAAGATTTCATAGCAATGTTGCATACTTTAGCTTATCTCCAACCTAAATTGAGCTTATTTAATTAGCAATGATGAAAACAGAAGGTCAAGCGCTAAATAGAATCAATTCAGTCAACCCTCCCTATTCACCATTTTCTGTTTATACTGCAATTACTTTTTAATAATTTCAGAATACAATCTCATTTGTTAGTGGGGGAAAAAAGGAGTTGGGAAGGATTTATAAGCAGTGATTAATTTTTTAAATATATAGCTGGAAAAGACAAATTGCTTTCCTGCTTCCTTATTATGCTAGCTAATGCTTATCATTTCATACACATGTCAAACGCTAATTGATTAAACTTTGAAAGAGGAAGGGAAAGAACAGCATCTCACTTTGAAATATCTTTGAGAACTTCAAATTAAAATGAACAGAAGATAATCGGGGGTGGAGGGAAACTCACACTCTCTTCATTTCAAACCAAGAGCTCACAAAAGATACCAATTCAAACCTCCCACCTGCTTGGCAATTTGAGAAAAAAAGACCAACTTATTAATATGCTCTTTTAGTTAATTCTAACATCTTGATGGTAAGTGGGCATCTGTATACTTGTTTTCATTCAGTAATCTTCTGTTTGCATCATTTTCCACATGATAAGACCACAACTCAAAGCAAGTTTGATGTGTACCCTGATAAAGCTAATCTGGCAGCAGGCAGTTTGGAAGGCTTTTCTGCATAGCAAATTAGCAGTTAGGTAATTTCTCCAAGGAAGAGTGGGAGGAGCCCTGGGTCTTTTAAAATGCCAAATAGATCGTTATTGTCATCAAGTCTTTTTTCCTTAACAAAGTTAACTTCTTTAAGTGTCACTGAGAGAGAGCTAGGGTCCTTTAGAAAATGAATATGGATTCCCTGGTAGTGAGCTCAGGATCATAGGTCGATGGCCAGAAACTAAACTATATTTCTGACCAACTACTTGGCAAATACGAGTCGTAACATGTAAAGGAGAATTGCCCAAAGTGTGAAGCCCTCATATCACACAACACACAAAAGTCAATTCCATATCCCCACTGCTTTGATTGCTCAGTGAAAGCAACACACTCACTTAATGGGGAGAAAGCACCAAATTTCTATGAATACCGAACACTTACAGCAGTCACTAGGCCCTCCAGACCACTACAGGGCTTAGTTCCTAGTCTATTGTTTCCATTTCTCTTTTTTAAGATCTCCTAAATGTTGCAGTGAAAAAATGGTACTCCAGTTGCCTGAAATAATTAATGTGTTTCTAATGTGTCTTTCCAACAGAACATGATTTAGCTATTAGCTTGACTAAAGGCTCTTATTAGTGTCTTCCATCAGGAACCAAAGATTCTTAGAATGTCAGAGGTTTATAAAGACTACATGTTGCAACATTCCATTTAATACCTATATGTATATGATTTCTCTTAACATTACTGCAATTGTTCTTTAATGCAGAACTAGTTGCAAAAGCTAGTCCAAAATCAGTCCAAATCTGAAGAATTCACCAATTTAAAGGAAATGTAATTTTATTACTTTAGTAACATATAATTACAACAACAAAAAATAATCAAAATCTTAGGTGGTGGTTTTCAGCTAGAAATCAGCTTTTCATTTACTCTCTGTATAGATTCAGCAAAAATTGACTGAAAATAGTTTTCTTAAAGAGGTTATACGTTCTTTTCTCTTATTCCAACTTGTTGGAACTCTTATTCCAACTTGTTGGAACTTGGCAACTAGTTGCCAAAAAAAAAAAAAACACCACAATGTGTTAATAGAAAATGTAAAGATAAATCTCAAATGAATCTAAGAAGAGTTACCACAAATTCTGAATTAGTAAAAACTTAGATTTTACTAATAAAAACTAGGTTAAATCATCTTTTTATCATTTATTGAACATTTAACATGTATGCAAGCTCCTTCTGTAAATGTATTTGATACATTAGTGAATAAAATAATCTGGGACTGAGGGAGAGAGATAAACAATAAAAATGTTGGATAGTTCTAAGTGCCATGCAAATTAAAAAAAATAATAATAAGGATAGGATAGGGGAATGGGGAGTGCTTGAAAGTACAAGTTGTAATTTAAGATGTCCTGGCCTGGTTAGGCCTCATACAGTAGGTATTATGTGATCAAGGTAAAGTAAGTAAGGAGGGAATCATGCTGGGTCATGAGTTTTCTGGCAAAGGGAAGCTAAGTGTGAGGTCCTCAAAGTGTAAATATGCTGATAGGTTTGAACATCATCAAAGCATTAATGTGCCTACAGCAGACTCAGCAAAGGAGAACACAGGAAAAGAAAAGGACAAAAATCTGTGGTGGGGGTAGGAGGCCACAATCAGGAAGGATTTGGAAGGACTCACTTTCACTCAGTGAAACAGGGAGCCACTGGGGGGGTTTGAGCAAAGGGAGGACATACTGAACACATTTCTGAAACTATCATCTGGCTGCTGTGTTGAGAATAGATTACAGGAAGGCAGGGATTGAAACAGGGGAGCAGTTGTAGGCTATTCTGCCGATCAAGGTAAGAGGTGATGGTAGCTTGAACCGGAAAAGAAGTAGAAGGTACAAGCGGCTTCAATGACACCCACCTTTGATCTCTTTGCCTCAAGTACTTTGTTCTCCTTATATAACAGGATTTACTGTGCTATATTGTCATATATATTTTTGTAATATTTCTCTCTAAATAGACTGTGAATACCTCAAAGACAGGGACTATATCTTACTCATTCTGTACTGTCAAAGTTTAGCACTCTGCCAATCATTTGAAGGTGCTCTCTATACACATTTGTTGAATAAAGTTAAAATTAATCACAATAAACAATATTGGATTTTTCATTTCAGAATAATTTTTTAAATGTAATTGAGAGGTAAAAAAAACTGAGAGGTTGAATATAGAAAAGTTTGAATATAGAATTACTAAGCTGTGAGATAGCAAAAATATAATGTATTTTGTGCCTTACCGCACTGTGAAGTAATTCACATTTAATGGTGATCTGTGGCTCTTTAATAGTATCATATATTTTCTACAAAAGCATAACAAATTTTACATTCTTTAAATTTGGCTATTGAAGAAAGGATACCAAACTCTTCAAAATCTTAACTGTAAGAAAGATGACCATGTTTTCAGAAGTACTCAGGAGAGAAACGGTTCTTTAAGAAACCACAGATTAAATAGAATGGAGTTACATTAGAGAATTACAGATAATACACAATATAAAAGTGTAGAATTACATTTGTACTCAGGATGCCTTTAGGAAAAGCTATATTAACATAGAATCGTTGGGTCTAATTTGAAAAATGTTTCATGGGACATAAAGAGTATAAAAATGCCAAAACCTTCCACCAAAACTGACTATGAGGATGAATTGGAAAATAATGGTTTTTAACCCTTATTTATGTCTTTAACAGGAGTATAGAAAATATGGATTTCTCTTCTAGAATAACTCATTTTTTCTGATCATAAAAATAAATCACATAATTTTTTGCCAACAAAACATTTTCGTGGGCTGCCTGGGTGGCTCAGTAGGTTAAGCATCTGATTTTGGTTCAGGTCATGATCTCGCAATTGGTGGGTTTGAGCCCCGTGTCAGGCTATGCGCTGACAGTCTGGAGCCTGCTTGGGATTCTCTCTCTCCCTCTGTCTCTCTGCCCCTCCCCACTTGCGCTTTTTCTCTCTCTCTCAAAAATAAATAAATAAACTTTGAAACATTTTCTCTATTAATATTTTGGTATATTTCCAATCTTTTTTCAGTGTAAAAATGTATATTTTCTTATTTTACAAAATTAAAATCACACTATATGTATCCCATAGCATGTATATTTTCCTTATATATCTGACCATTTTCCCACGTCATTAGGTATTTTTGAAGATATGTTTTACTGCATTTGTGTTACCAATTTACTATTTTTTCAGTTGATCAAATATATACTGGGTACCTATATATATCTATGCACTAGATAACACATTAAGCACTAGAGACTGACTTGTGGAGTTCTTGCTCTTGCCTAGCTTACATTCAACAAAAAATGCCAATAAAATATGAAGATGCTATAGGATGCTATGAAAACACAGTGGATCACCTAACCTAGTCTAGGGAAATCAGTCTCCAGTTAAGCTGAGACACACAGGATAAGTAGGAGAATAAACAGTATGTGTTGAAGGATGTCTGGATTATTTTCCAAACAAAGGAAAATAGAAAAACCATAACTTGTTCAAGGTATTGAAAGAAGTTTATCATGGCAAGAAGGAAGAAAAGAGGGGCTAGAAAAAGGATGTGGAGCTTGAGGACCTATGATATTACCAAATGACAACTTCCACTATACAGCTTAATATATAGGTTTGGTGTTCAACAGAGGTCACTATTTTTTCCTCTTTGAATCCTTATTTCTAGTGACTTAAGCTCTTACTTAGTGATAGTAATAAGTGAAAACTACCTAGAGGGGCTTTAGTTTTCTGCTCTCACATTTGGAATCCCATAATAATTTCTTCAACTGTTCTAAATTAAAGCAAATATTAACTTCATATAGGCTAGTATTTATGTTTCATTTTTTCTACTTAATATTTTAATGTAAATGTCTTGTAAAGACATAATGAGTTCTGTCAAATCCTGGAACATTTCCTTTGGCCCCAAATTATTAGGTTCCTAAGTGGCTTGGGCTGTAAAATGCTTGTAATTTTCATATATTCTGAGACTGGGGAATTGTGAAACTCTGGTGGGGGTTAGGAAGGAGCACTGATCCTCACTTCTGTCTCTAGAATTACAGTGGCACTTATAGTCCTCAGTTTTCTCATCTGTAAATCTAGAGGACTGAACTAGGTGATCTCTATGGCTCATTCCAGTTTTATTAGTCTTTGATTGTAATGGAAATCCCTTTTAGATGGCGTTTAACAGAAAATGTAACAAGAAGAAAAGTTAAATTCATAGAACAGATATTTGTTCAACATGTCTATTTTGTGGCGAGAGCTTCATTAAATAGCCCATTAGAACCTCTTTTATGAAAGCACTTGTACTACATTTAAGGTTGCCAAATTGAGCAAATAAAAATACAGAACACACAGTTAAGTTTGAATTCCAGATAACGATAAATAACCTTTTAGTATAAGTATGCCCCATGCAATGTCTTAAATCTAGTTGAAGAGTCCTATATCTTATCAGTTACCCTAATTACATTTTCAACCTAAAGTTTATTATAATCATTAGAAAATAAATTTTTTACTCCTGCAAGGTAGTCTTTTGTCATTTTTTGCCAGTGAATTGGCAAAATACTTTCATAGACATTATTTAAAAACACCTAAATTCTTCTTGCTTTGTGCTCCTGAAATATGCAGTTAGGAATGAGTGCAACACATAGTAAACTTCTGTAATTTAAAATACTGCTTCAATATACTCCTGCCTATTCAAGATAGTAAGGGTATAGAGTGTTCTGATTAATTTGCTATTCTTTAGTGTTTACCTGTGTCTCACATGGATATTTTTTAATATGAAATTTATTGTCAAATTGGTTTCCATACAACACCCAGTGCTCATCCCAATAGGTGCCCTCTTCAATACCCCTCACCCACCCTCCCCTCCCTCCCAGCCCCCATCTACCCTCAGTTTGTTCTCAGTTTGGCTCCCTCTTATGTTTTGGCTCCCTCCCTCTCTAACCTTTTTTTTTTCTTTCCCCTCCCCCATGGTCTTCTGTTAAGTTTCTCAGGATCCACATAAGAGTGAAAACATATGGTATCTGTCTTTCTCTATATGACTTATTTCACTCTCCATAACACTCTCTAGTTCCATCCACATTGCTACAAAAAGCCATATTTCATTCTTTCTCATTGCCAAGCAGTATTCCATTGTGTATATAAACCACAATTTCTTTATCCATTCATTAGTTGATGGACATTTAGGGTTTTTCCATAATTTGGCTATAGCTGAAAGTGCTGCTATAAACATTGGGGTACAAGTGCCCCTATGCATCAGTACTCCTGTATCCCTTGGGTAAATTCCTAGCAGTGCTATTGCTGGCTCATAGGGGAGATCTATTTTTAATTTTTTGAGGAATTTCCACACTGTTTTCCAGAGCAGCTGCACAAGTTTGCATTCCCACCAACAGTGCAAGAGGGTTCCTGTTTCTCCACATCCTCTCCGGCATCTATAGTCTCCTGATTTGTTCATTTTAGCCACTCTGACTGGCATGAGGTGGTATCTCAGTGTGGTTTTGATTTGTATTTCCCTGATAAGGAGCGACGTTGAACATCTTTTCATGTGTCTGTTGGCCATCCGGATGTCTTCTTTAGAGAAGTGTCTATTCATGTTTTCTGCCCATTTCTTCACTGGATTGTTTTTCGGGTATGGAGTTTGGTCAGTTCTTTATAGATTTTGGATACTAGCCCTTTGTCTGATATGTCATTTGCAAATATCTTTTCCCATTCCATTGGTTGTCTTTTAGTTTTCTTGATTGTTTCCTTTTCAGTGCAGAAGCTTTTTATCTTCATGAGGTCCCAATACTTCATTTTTGCTTTTAATTCCCTTGCCTTTGGGGATGTGTCAAGTAAGAAATTGCTGCGGCTGAGGTCAGAGAGGTTTTTTTCCTGCTTTCTCCTCTAGGGTTTTGATGGTTTCCTGTCCCACAGTCAGGTCCTTTATCCATTTTGAGTTTGTTTTTGTGAATGGTGTAAGAAAGTGGTCTAGTTTCATTCTTCTGCATGTTGCTGTCCAGTTCTCCCAGCACCATTTAAGTAGACTGTCTGTTTTCCTTTGGATATTCTTTCCTGTTTTGTCAAAGATCAGTTGGCCATACTTTTGTGGGTCTAATTCTGGGGTTTCTATTCTATTCATTGGTCTATGTGTCTGTGTTTGTGCCAATACCATGCTGTCTTGATGATGACAGCTTTGTAGTATAGGCTAAAGTCTGGGATTGTGATGCCTCCTGCTTTGGTCTTCTTCTTCAAAATTACTTTGGCTATTCAGGGTCTTTTGTGGTTCTATACAAATGTTAGGATTGCTTGTTCTAGCTTCGAGAAGAATGCTGGTGCAATTTTGATTGGGGTTGCATTGAATGTGCAGATAGCTTTGGGTAGTATTGACATTTTAACAATATTTATTCTTCCAATCCATGAGCACGGAATGTTTTTCCATCTCTTTATATCTTCAATTTCCTTCATAAGCTTTCTATAGTTTTCAGCATACAGATCTTTTACATCTTTGGTTAGGTTTATTACTAGGTATTTTATGATTCTTGGTGCAATTGTGAATGGGATCAGTTTATTTGTCTTTCTGTTGCTTCATTGTTAGCGTATAAGAATGCAACTGATTTCTGTACATTGATTTTGTGTCCTGCAACTTTGCTGAATTCATGTATCAGTTCTAGCAGACTTCTGGTGGAGTCTATCGGATTTTCCATGTATAATATCATGTCATCTGCAAAAAGCAAAAGCTTGACTTCATCTTTGCCAATTTTGATGCCTTTGATTTCCTTTTTTTGTCTGATTGCTGATGCTAGCACTTCCAACACTATGTTAAACAACAGCGGTGAGAGTGGACATCCCTGTCGTGTTCCTGATCTCAGGAGGAAAGCTCTCAGTTTTTCCCCATTGAGGATGATATTAGCTGTGGGCTTTTCATAAATGGCTTTTATGATGTGTAAGTATGTTCCTTCTATCCCAACTTTCTCAAGGGTTTTTATTAAGAAAGGATGCTGAATTTTGTCAAATGTTTTTCTGGATCGATTAGACAGGATCATATGGTTCTTATCTTTTCTTTTATTAATGTGATGTATCACATTGATGGATTTGTGAATGTTGAACCAGCCCTGCAGCCCAGGAATGAATCCCACTTGATCATGGTGAATAATTCTTTTTATATGCCGTTGAATTCGATTTGCTACTACCTTATTGAGAATTTTTGCATCCATATTCATCAGGGATATTGGCCTGTAGTTCTCTTTTTTTTGCTGAGTCTCTGTCTGGTTTAGGAATCAAAGTAATGCTGGCTTCATAGAATGAGTCTGGAAGTTTTCCTTCCCTTTCTATTTTTTGGAATAGCTTGAGAAGGATAGGTATTATCTCTGCTTTAAATGTCTGGTAGAATTCCCCAGGGAAGCCATCTGGTCCTGGACTCTTATTTGTTGGGAGATTTTTGATAACCGATTCAATTTCTTCGCTGGTTATGGGTCTGTTCAAGTTTACTATTTCTTCCTGTTTGAGTTTTGGAAGTGGGTGGGTGCTTAGGAATTTGTCCATTTCTTCCAGGTTGTCCAGTTCGTTAGCATATAATTTTTCATAGTATTCCCTGATAATTGCATGTATTACTGCGGGATTGGTTGTAATAATTCCATTTTCATTCATGATTTTATCTATTTGGGTCATTTCCCTTTTCTTTTTGAGAAGCCTGGCTAGAGGTTTGTCAATTTTGTTTATTTTTTCAAAAAACCAACTCTTGGTTTCATTGATCTGCTCTACAGTGTTTTTTTTTTTATTCTATAGTGTTTATTTCTGCTCTGATCTTTATTATTTCTCTTCTTCTGCTGGGTTTGGGGTGTCTTTGCTGTTCTGCTTCTATTTCCTTTAGGTGTGCTGTTAGATTTTTATTTGGGATTTTTCTTGTTTCTTTAAATAGGCCTGGATTGCAATGTATTTTCCTCTCAGGACTGCCTTCACTGCATCCCAAAGCATTTGGATGGTTGTATTTTCATTTTAATTTGTTTCTGTATATTTTTTAATTTCTTCTCTAATTGCCTGGTTGACCCATTCATTCTTTAGTAGGGTGTTCTTTTACCTCCATGCTTTTGGAGGTTTTCCAGACTTTTTCCTGTGGTTGATTTCAAGTTTTATAGCATTGTGGTCTGAAAGTGTGCATGGTATGGTCTCAATTCTTTTATATTTATTAACGGATGTTTTATGACCAAGTATGTGATCTATCTTAGAGAATGTTCCATGTGCACTCAAGAAGAAAGTATATTCTGTTGCTTTGGGATGCAGAGTTTTAAATACATCTGTCAAGTCCATCTGATCCAATGTATCATTCAGGGCCCTTGTTTCTTTATTGATCCTGTGTCTAGATGATCTATCCATTGTTGTAAGTGGAGTATTAAAGTCCCCTGCAATTACCACATTCTTATCAATAAGGTTGCTTATGTTTGTGATTATTTTATATATTTGGGGGCTCCCGTATTCGGCGCATAGACATTTATAATTGTTAGCTCTTCCTGATGGATAGACCCTGTAATTATTATGTAATGCCCTTCTTCATCTCTTGTTACAGGTTTTAATTTAAAGTCTAGTTTGTCTGATATAAGTATGGCTACTCCACCTTACTTTTGACTTCCAGAAGCATGATAGATAGTTCTCCATCCTCTCACTTTCAATCTGAAGTTGTCGTCAGGTCTAAAATGAGTCTCTTGTAGACAGCAAATAGATGGGTCTTGTTTGTTTATCCATTCTGATATCCTATGTCTTTTGGTTGGAGCATTTAGTCCATTTACATTCAGTGTTATTATAGAAAGATATGGGTTTAGAGTCATTGTGATGTCTGTAGGTTTCATGCTTGTAGTGATGTCTCTGGTACTTTGTGGTCCTTGCAACATTTCACTCACAGAATCCCCCTCAGGATCTCTTGTAGGGCTGGTTTAGTGGTGATGAATTCCTTCAGTTTTTGTTTGTTTGGGAAGACCTTTATCTCTCCTTCTATTCTGAATGACAGACTTGCTGGATAAAGGATTCTTGGCTGCATATTTTTTCTGTTCATCACATTGGAGATTTCCTACCATTCCTTTCTGGCCTGCCAAGTTTCAGTAGGTAGGTCTGCCACTAGTCTTATGGGTCTCCCTTTATAAGTTACAGCATGTTTATCCCTAGGTGCTTTCAGAATTTTCTCTTTATCCTTGTATTTTGCCAGTTTCACTATGATATGTCATGCAGAAGATCGATTCAAGTTACGTCTGAAGGGAGTTCTCTGTGCCTCTTGGATTTCAATGCCTTTTTCCTTCCCCAGATCAGGAGAGTTCTCAACTATGATCTGTTCAAGTACACCTTCAGCCCCTTTCTCTCTCTCTTCCTCTTCTGGAATTCCTATTATACCGATATTGTTCCTTGTGATTGCATCACTTACTTCTCTAATTCTCCCCTCATACTCCTGATTTTTTTATGTCTCTTTTTCTCAGCTTCCTCTTTTTCCATAATTTTATCTTCTAATTCAGCTATTCTCTCCTCTGCCTCTTCAATCCGAGCTGTGGTCGCCTCCATTTTATTTTGCACCTCTTTTATAGCAATTTTTAGCTCTTCATGACTATTTCTTAGTCCCTTGATCTCTGTAGCAATACATTCTCTGCTGTCCTCTATACTTTTTCAAGCCCAGAGATTAATTTTATGACTATTATTCTAAATTCTTGTTCTGTTTTATTGCTTAACTCGTTTTTGATCATTTTGTTAGCTGTCGCTACTTCCTGGAATTTCTTTTGAGGAGAATTCTTCCGTTTCTTCATTTTGGGTAGTCCCTGGGGTGGCTCAGAACTGCAGGGCAATTCCCCTGTGCTGTCTGGAGTAACCTGTGTTGGTGGGCAGGGCCGCAGTCAGACCTGATGTCTGCCCCCAGCCCACCACTGGGGCCACAGTCAGACTGGTGTGTACCTTATCTTCCCCTCTCCCAGGGGCAGGACTCACTGTGGAGTGGTGTGGCCCCTGTCTGGGCTACTTGCACACTGCCAGGCTTCTGGTACTGCTTCGATAGGATCTGGCATATTAGCCAGGGTGGATCTGCAAGGTACACAGGGGTGGGAGGGGCAGGATTAGCTTGCTTTGCCATCCGTGGTCCCCCATGGGAGGGGCCCTGCAGCACCAGGTGAGGGATGGATCCACAGAAGCACAGCGTTGGGTGTTTGCACGGTGCAAGCAAGTTCCGTGATGGGAACTGGTTCCCTTTGGGACTTTGGCTGGGGGATGGAAGAGGGAGATGGCGCTTGCCAGTGCCTTTGTTCCCTGACTAGTTGAGCTCTGTCTTCCTGGGCTCAATACTACTCCCTCCGGTGTCCTCTCACCCTCCGCTCTCGGAGCAGAGCTGTTGAGTTATAACATTCCAGATGTTAAGTCCCGCTGGCTGTCAGAACTCACGGAATCTGGCCCCTCCGCTTTTGCAAGCCAGACTTGGGGGCTCTGCCTTGCTGGGCGGGGTGCCCCTCCACTGCCCCGGCTCCCTCCCGCCAGTCTGTGTAGCATGCACCACCTCTCCACCCTTCCTACCCTCTTCCATGGGCCTCTTGTCTACACTTGGCTCCTGAGAGTCTGTTCTGCTTGTCTTCTGGCAGTTTTCTGGGTTATTTAGGCAGGTGTGGGTGGAATCTAAGTGGTCAGCAGGATGAGGTGAGCCCAGTGTCCTCCTATGCCGCCATCTTCCCCTGTATCTCTCACATGGATTTTTCAATTTTCCAGAAAATTGTAAAGAATTTATACACTTAACATGAAAAACTGCTTCATGATACCAAAAACACAATACATAAAAGGAAAAATTGATAGTTCGCACCTCATCAAAATGAAAAACTTTTGCTCTGTGAAAGGCTATGTGAAGAGAATGAAAAAACAAGCTGCAGGCTGAAGAAAATATTTGCAAGCCATATATCTAACAAAGGCCTTGTACTGAGAATGTATAATGAACTTCTAAAACTCCACTTAGAAATGGAAAGGAAAACCATGAAGAGGATACATGGATGATAAATAACATTAGTCATTAGGGAAACACAACGTAATGTGCTCTTTTATTATTTTGTTTTGTTTTGAAAGGGAGGTGAAACGCATACAACATGCAAGTAACCATTTTAAAGCGTGCAGTTCAGTGGTATTTAGTGCATTCACAATGTTGTACAGCTACTACCTCTCTGTAGTTTCAAAACTTATTCATCACTCCATGTGATGGTTAATTTTATGCGTCAGCTTGGGTGGGCCATGATTCCCAGATATTTGGTCATATATTATTCTGTATGTTTCTATAAAAGTATTTTGGGGTAAGATTAACATTTAAATCAGTACTTTGAGTAAGGGAGATTGCTTTCCATTATGTGGGACAGCCCACATCCAATCAGTTGTTGTCCTGAACAGAACAAAAGATTGACCTCCCTGAGCAAGAGGGAATTCTGGCAGCAGACAGCCTTCACACTTAAATTACAACACTGATACATCCCTGAGTTTTCAGCCTGCTGACCCACTTTGCAGATTTTGTACTTGCCAGCCTCTGTAATCATCTGAGTTAGTTTCTTAAAATAAATATCTTTCTGTTTGTATACACACATTAGTCCTTCTGTTTCTCTGCAGTGCTCTGACTAATACACCCCTGAAGAATATCTCATACTGTAAGTGATCATTTCCTATTCCTCCTACTCCCCCATCCCCTGGCAACCACTAATCTCCTTTCTGTCTCTATGAATTTGTCTCTTCTGGATATAAGAGATATAAAACGAATCACACAATATGTACCCTTTTGTGTCTGCTTTCTTTCACTTAACATAATGTTTTTGAGGTTCATCCAAGCTGTAGTATGTATCAGTTCTTCATTCTTTTTTACATTGGAATAATATTCCATTACATGCATATACAGCATTGTTTATCCATTCATCTATGGGTAGACATATGAATTGTTTCTATCTTTTGGCTTTTGTGAATAATGCTGCCATAAACGTTTATGTATCAGTTTCTGTGTGGACATACATTGTCATTTCTCTCAGGTACATGCCTAAGAGTGGAATTGCTGTGTCATATGGTAACACTTAACATTTCAGGAACCACCAAACTGTTTTTCACAGTGGCTGCACTATTTTACATCCTCATCAGTAGTATCCAAGAGCTCCTATTTCTCTATAACCTCATTAACACTTGTTATTGTCTGATTTTTAAAAAAATTATTATGGTTTAAAAAATTATTGTGGGTTTGATTTCCTTAATAACCAATGAAATTAAACAGATTCATGTATTTGTCAGACATTTGTATATCTTTGGAGAAATGTCAAAACCAGTGTTCATTTGTTAAATGGGCTATCTTTTTGCTGGTGAATTACAGGAGTTGTTTATATATTCTGGATACTAAACCCTTATCAGAGATATGATTTGCAATGCAGATTATCTTAAAATTTTCTTGATAGTGTTATTTGAGGAACAAAAGCTTTTAAAATTTATGAAGTTCCATTTGTATATTTTCTTTTGTTGTCCATACTTTTGATACCAAAAAATCTATTACCAAATCTGAGGTCATGAGAATTTATTCCTACATTTTATCATAATAGTTTTATAGTTATAGCTCTTACATTAGGTTGTAACATTTATATATGGAGTGAAGTGGGAGTCCACCCTCATTCTTTTCTATGTGGTTATTCAGTTGTCTATCCAGCACCATTTGTTGAAGAAACTATTCCTTTCCCACTGAATGGTGTTGTCACCTTTGTTGAAAATCAATTGACCAGAGATGTTTGGGTTTATATCTGGACTCTCAATTCTACTCCTTGATCCACATGTCTATCCTTATGCCAGTACATTACTGTTTTGATTACTATAGCTCTTTAATTAAGTTTTGAAATTAGGAAGCACGAGTCCTCTAACTTTGTTTTTATTTTTCAATATCATTTTGGCTATTTTGGACCCCCTGAAATTTAATATAGATCTGAGGATCAGTTTCTCCATTTCTGCTAAAAAGATCATTGGAATTTTGGTAAAGAATGCGTTGAATCTGTATATCATTTGGCAAGGTATTGTTATATTAACAACATTGTCTTCCAATCCATGAACTTGAGATGTCTTTCAATTTAATTAGGTCTTTTTAAGTTCTTTCAGAAATATTTTGTAGTTTTCAATATATAAGACTTTCACCTCCTTGGTTTTAATTTATTCTTAGGTATTTTATTTTCTCTTATTATATATGAAATTGTTTTCTTAATTTTCTTTAGAATGTTTTTTTTTCCTGGTGCATAAAACACAAAGGAGTTTTGTACATTTATCTTGTGCCCTTCTACTTTTTGAACCTGCCTACTAGCATTAATAATTTTTTTGGTTGATTCTTTGGGATGTCCTATATATAGAATCATGCTCTCTGTGAATAGACATAATTTTACTTCTTCCATTTCAATTTAGATATACATAATTTCTTTTTCTTGCCTAACTTCTCTGGCTATGACTTCCAGGATGATGTTTGAATAGCAGTAGCAAATATGAGCACCCTTGTTTTGTTCCTGATATATGAGAGTAAGCTTTTAGTTTTTCACTATTGAATGTTAGCTGTGAGTTTTTCATATTTTCATCAATGTCTTTATCTTGTTGAGGAAATTCCCTTCTTTTCCAACTTTTTAGAGTTTTTGTCATGAAAGGGTGTTAGATTTTGTCAAATACTTTTTTCTGTATCTATTGAGATTATTGTTTTTTTTAAATTTAAGCTAGTTTAAGTAAGCTTTTCTTTTACTAACAATTGTATCTTCTATTATTTTGCTTTAACCTTTTTTTTTGTTCTCTTCTCACAGAAAATGATTTAGCAAGTGGGAAGTTTTATTTGATGAGTAATAATTGACCATTGGGTGGCAAGGAAGTCCAGAGAAATGGCCCTGCTAGATGACTGATTTTACTGGCCTTAATGTCACTATTATATGGGTCTTGATTTATATCAAGCTGTGAAAGGTTGTGGCCTTAAACAATGAGAAATAAAACAAAATAAAACAAAAAAATCCTTATTTATAGTTTTGTCTTAGTATGTAGGAACAACACTGATATGAATAGAACTGAGAAGATGCATCATATCTCTTGGCATAACATACTTCTTTTGTCCCCAGAAATGATTTCAAGAAACAATACTTATTTGGGGTGAATTGTCCCTTGAAGTCCCTATTGGTTTCCAGCAAATCTTGTCCAAAGTCTGAGGCCATCTGTTCCACAATAATTATTTTTCTTGGAAAAGATTTATTGAATGGGAAGGTGAAATGTTTAATGCATCATAAAATAATAGTGGTTATGAAGATTATAATCAGAGAGTCTTTAGCTTTCTTTTTGCTTTCCCATTTGGAAGCTCCAGAACTTTCATTTCTTACTCATTTCGAGAAAAGATTTAGAAGTTGTAGGATGCAAAGTGTGCAAATTCAGAACAAGATCAAGAATGGGACCAGTTCTGTCCAGTCAGTGCTTTCAGGATCTCATAGTTCTCCAATCTTCAAATATTTTTAAAGCACAAGGGAAATAATCATCCAAACACAATAGACTGAATGTTAACGTGACAGATAAGTATCAGATCACCTAAGTTGTCATTTCCTTAAGTTTTCTTTCTTTCAATTTCTTTTTCATTTCTTAAAACTATTGAAAAGCATTTATTTCATTCTCAATGTTATTTATTCTTTAAATGAGAACAGAGCATGACATAAAGATCTAAATGGGTAAGATTATTCCAAGTGTCATTGAAAAAGACAGGATATTTGGAAATGATCACTTGATTAAGGAACCAGAATAAAGAGAAATGAAATGTAAAACAGAGAAGAGGAAAATTACTGCATACACATTCATGTGGTTGAACTGGACAAATACTCAGGGATATTTTGGAGGAGAGGAAATAAAGTGAAAGCGTTTCCTTCCAACCTTCACTCTATAAAATATCTTTAAAGTTACATGTTCACCATTTTGGTAATTCTGACTAATAGATTTATAATATTTTTGTAAGAAGAAGAATTGTGATGATTAAAAGAGATGTCATTCGGTCTGTTTATAACAAAGTCCATTCCCATCACTACCAGAGCTTTGGGAACAAAATAAGAGCATTACAGTGTTTTCTTCCAGTTGCCAATATAAGACCCAAGAGGCTCTTGTTTCCACAGGGGATAAGGGAAATTATACTATTGTTCACCGCCCTCCAAAAAAAAATCCCAAGTAATTTCCGCTAACAGACTTAAAACCTATTTTCCCTCATTAGTCATTAAATATGATAAACTCAAAGACTTTCAGAACAAGAATGTACCAGAAGCCCTAATTGTTAAAACTGGATTTTTAGCAAAGCTTTTACATTTTTTTCCAAGTGCTCAATAAGATTAAATATTCATCAGCTGCAACCAAGAAATGCCTGTAAACCCAGTGTGCTGTGTACTTACTTCAGGGCTCCCAGAACATTTACACTGATAACAAGCTACTTACTGTATAAATGTCGGTGGGATTTAAAGTGGCTGATACTCAGCAGCCATTAATAAGAGCTCTAGCAGCATGCTTGAAGGCTGGGAGCCCGGTCCTATATTTTGGATTAAGCAAGATCATAAAAAGAAATAGACTAGTTCCATTGACTCCTCGTGCTATCCAACCTATGCTGCTGCCTACCTGTCATTTCCAGCAGAATCAGAGAAAGCAGCAAAGCTCAGACTTGAGACCAGTAGAAGAAGCGTGAGCTAAAAACTATTAATAAATAAGTAGATGCAACATGTAGCAGGATCCTCAAGACTGGCATTAACAATGAATGGAATAGGGGTGCCTTGGTGGCTCAGTTGGTTGAGTGCCTGACTTTAGCTGAAGTCATGATCTCATGGTTTGTGAGTTCAAGCCCTGCTTTGGGTCTGTGCTGAAGCTCAGAACTCAGAGCCTGGAGCCTGCTTCAGAATCTGTCTCCTTCTCTTTCTGCCCCTCCCCACCTGTGCCCTGTCTCTCTATCTCTCATAAATAAATAAATGTTAAAAAAAAAAAACCCAGTGAATGGAGTAAACCAACAACATACATGAAAAGTAATAGGATATACTGCTATCCTGTGAGATTTTTATTGTTATCCTCCATAAAACCTTACTATAAAATACCCACTTTTTCATAATCACTTAATTTAAATTTTAAAATATTTATGTGTGTATATACAAAATAGGGGGTTTTTTTGCATTATAGATTTATTTTTTTATTTCAAGTTTTTATTTAAAGTCTAGTTAGTTAACATATAGTGTAATATTAGTTGCAGGAGTAGAATTTATGATTTGTCATTTACATATAACACCCAGTTCTCATCACAACAAGTACCCTCCTTAATATCCATCATCCATTTAGCCTATCCCCACTCCCCACTTCCCCTCCAGCAACACTCAGTTTGTTCTCTATATTTAAGAGTATATTTTATGGTTTTCCTCTCTCTCTCTTTTTTTTCCCCTTCCCCCATGTTCATCTATTTTGTTTCTTAAATTCCACCTTAAGTGAAATCATATGGTATTTGTCTTTCTCTAACTGACTTGCTTCACTTAGTAAAGTTCATTCTATCTCCATCCACATTGTTGCAAATGGCAAGATCTCATTCTTTTGGTTGAGTAATATTTCATTGTGTGTGTGTGTGTGTGTGTGTGTGTGTGTGTGTGTGTGTATACACACCACATCTTCTGTATTTCTGTATTCATTCATCAGTTGACGGACATTTGGGCTCCTTCCATAATTTGGCTATTGTTGATAATGCTGCTATATACATCACGGTGCAGGTGTCGTGATGTATATATTTTAATCGATACTTTTGTATTCTTTGGGTGAATACCTAGTAGTGCAATTGCTGGATCATTTTAACTTTTAGAGGAACCTCCATACTGTTCTCCAGAGTGGCCAAAATAGTTTCTATCTAACAAATGGCTCATGTACTAAATGTTAATTAATAAACAACATTCTAAATCAAGGCTGAAATTGCAAGCCAGGTTACAAATAAATTCACACTTCCTAGAAATTTAATAGTAGTTTTCTAAAATAACCACCATATTTCCTTCCATAATTGACTACGAATGAACCCTTTAATTAATGGTGGAGCTTTATATCACAACTGTTTAATGGTTTTTTAAATCTTTTTTAAAAGAAGTAATTCAAATGTAGAATGTATTCTTTTTAAACATTTTTTTTCAACATTTTTTATTTATTTTTGGGACAGAGAGAGACAGAGCATGAACGGGGGAGGGGCAGAGAGAGAGGGAGACACAGAATCGGAAACAGGCTCCAGGCTCCGAGCCATCAGCCCAGAGCCTGACGCGGGGCTCGAACTCACGGACCGCGAGATCGTGACCTGGCTGAAGTCGGACGCTTAACCGACTGCGCCACCCAGGCGCCCCTGTAGAATGTATTCTTAAAATATTTGCTATGATTACTCTTTTTATGACTTTGAGCTATTATTATAAGCATTCTCTTTGTAATATGCTGATAATTTTTCATATGGCATGGGGCATGGGTTTACATAGGTACTGCTTACTCTTCTTTCTTGCTCAATTACCATATTTTTTGAAATTATAGTAAGACAAAGGTAGCTACAAAACATACAGCATAATCACATGAGGCCTTTTTAACAAAATTATTTAGTAACTTAAAGCAATAACTCCTCTTCAAAGTGATAGTTTTACCCTCTAAAATGCATTTCTCTTTGTTTTCAGTGACCTTTGCCTTCACAACATTCTCCTAAAATATAACTGGATTCTAAATGGTTGGAAAAATTAACTGACACTCAGAAATTCATTAAAGAGAGATTAATAAGTTCTCTTTAAATACAGTAGTGGCCTTGACTTTGTGTTGACTGAGCTATTTACAAGTCTGTAGAGAAAGAGGCTAACTTGTAGACTTTTGTCCAGTAGAGATGGAGATATATAGTATAATGTCCTCTGCCAATGATGGCCACATCCTAATCTCTGGAAACTGCAGATATATTATGTTACATAGTAAAAGGGGCTTTGAAGATGTGATTAAGTTAAGCATCTTATAATGGGAAGATTAGCCTGGTTTATTCAGATGGGCCTAATGCTCAGGATCCATGATACCATATCTTGATTTTCTGGACACTTCATAAAATGTGAGATTGAACAAAACCAAGCATACAAAATACTGATGTGTATATTTAATATTTTAACATGTACTTTGAGTCCATGTAAAGTATATTTCAGATGTTTCAAGTTTTAATTTTTAATGAACATTTTATATTTATGTTTCATATTTATATTCAGTGCTTCACAGGGTTTGGGAACAAGACTGTGTGTGGTGGGGAGTTGAAGCCAGAGAAGCAGTGGTTATATAATTTTCTTGCCAATGAATAGATGCCTTATTATTCACTTGACATTAGTGCAGTACATTCATATTCTTAAAAGAAATCCAGTTGTAGGTGACGTTCTGTGTTTGACCTTATATTTTTTCTTATAGTCTCCTACAACAAGGGTATATTTACAAAGGGCCTCAATTATTTCAGCTGTAAAGTAGGAAAACTGAAATAATCCCCAAGGTCATTTTTAGCTCTAAGTTTCCATACATCATTTTTATTTGGTCCTAGCAACAAGAAAGTAGTGAGAGAGTTTAATACTGTCATTCACCAATAAATTCATTTAACAAACATTTATAATTTAGTGTCTGCAATGTGCCAGGCACTGTTTTAGGCACAGAGAATATCGCAGTAAGCAGCAAGTTCTATCATAGGGTTTAAATGCAAGTGGGGTAGGAAGACAACAAAAAATATGCAAATTAATATAATTTTAATGTCAGATTGTATAACTTCTACTGAAAATATTTAGCAGGGTAAGGAGGAAGACTATATGCCAATATATCTCAAGCATCTCTTTTTTAGAATCAGCTATTCTCACTTTGTATTGTTTCTATAGTCTGTCAAATTTTTCATTTGTTATAGCCTGAAATTTTTAATTATTCTTTATGTTATACCAGTTCCTTGGTTTCTCGACTATTTTTAAATGGAGTTGTCACTTAAACTATTCTGAAGTGTAATTAGTTCAGCACCTTCAGAAAACTAAGTATTTCTAAGTGCTAAGTCAATTGCTAAGAAGCTTGAATGCAAAAAATTCCACCATTTATTAGTGTTGTTGGCAAAAGCAGATGAAAAGGAAAAGGCTAGTGGCATAGTGGCATAGTAAAAAAAAAATTGAAAAGCATGCATTTAGCAACACAAACACTATTTCTAAACTAGCATTTCCTATTGTTCTTTGTCCTTTGAGGGCGGTACATTGTTAACCTACAAGGATTCTTCTTTTCTGAAAATGGTCTGTAGAAAACAGGGACAGAGTTCCAATAGCTCGGACTTTTACTACATCACCCCACATCCTTACTTTAGCTAACTGGTCCAGCAGTGGACACCTGGTGTGAGCTGGGCCAATCAGATTCTTTTTTTTTTTCTTTATCAGGACCATGGTATTTATAATAAAGGAACCTAGAAGCAAAACATTATAAAAGCTAAGTCATTTTATTTATTTATTTATTCATTTTATTTATTTTGAGAGAGAGAGAGAGAGAGAGAGAGAGAGAGAATCTCAAGCAGGCTCCAGGCTCAGCACAGAGACCAACGTGGGGCATGACCTGAGTCAAAATCAAAAGTTGGCTACTTAATCCACTGACACACCCTGGTGCCCTAAAATCTAAGTTATTTTAAATTACAATTGTCTAGATAGGGTCTGTGGGGTAATATAGTTATTGATTCTTCATTATTCACCTCCTTTTTTTGTTCCATGAGATAGCTTAACATTATTTTTAAAACTTCACTTTTTTTTACCTTTATTTGTTCGAGAGAGAGAGAGAGAGAGAGCACAAGCAGGGGAGGGGCAGAGAGAGAGAAAATGGGAGAGAGAGAGAGAGAGAGAGAGAGAGAGAGAATCCCAAGCAGACTGCACACTCAGCGTGGAGCCTGACATGGGGCTTGATCCCATGACTGTGAGATCATGACCTAAGCCGAAATCAAGAGTTGGACACTTATCCAACTGAGCCACCCAGGTACCCCTAAAACTTCACCTTCTAATTTAATCTAATGAGAATCCTTTACATTGCTTGCTTTTGCAACAATTGCACCAGACTGACTTTTACAATTAGAATGCCATTGCAAATTTGGGTCTCATGTGTTTGAGCCCCCTGAATGATTTAGATATGCAAAGCACATTCTTTTGATCAATATCATTATTGTTTAATTAATCACAAGCCTGATAAGCTTCTGTCAGACAAAAGCTGAAGGGGTGAGAAGGAAATAAAATAGATAGTGTAAATCTCCATGTCCTCCATAATCAGAAAATATCTGTTGTGAGTTCATGCATGAAAAAAATTTAAAAAAAAAACTCTGAGGCCCAAAACATATTCAGTAAATAAAATAAAATAAAATAAAATAAAATAAAATAAAGCAAAGTTTGCTTCAAAACATTAAGGACTTCTAGCCTTGTGCTGTCCAATATGGTTGCCATTAGCCACATGCAGGTATTGAGCGCTTGAAACGTGGCTAATTCAAATTAATTTTTAAAATATTTTTAAATGTTTTATTTATTTTTGAAAGAGAGAGAGAGAGAGAGAGAGAGAGAGCAGGGGAGGGGAAGAGAGAGGGGGAGACAAAGAATCCGAAGCAGGCTCCAGGCTGTCAGCACAGAGTCTTATATGGGGTTTGAACTCACAAACCATGATATCATGACCTGGGCTGAAGTTGGACACTCAATTGACCGAGACACGCAGGCGCCCCTAAATGCAGCTAATTCAAATTGAGATGTGCTACTAGTATAAAATACATACCAAGTTTCAAAGATGTATGAAAAAAAATCCCAATAATTTTATATTGATTTCATACTGAAATGATAATATTTTGGCTATGTTGGGTTACATGAAGTATGTTATTAAAATTAATTTTACCTTTTCTTCCTTTTTAAATGTGGCTACTAGAAAATTTTTAATTAAATATAAGGCTCACATTATATTTCTATTGAATAGCACTGCTTCTGGAGTCTGTGGAGGATATAATACTATTCATTAAAGGGAAAATGGACAACTTTGAGTCCACTGAGTCCATACTGAGTCCTATGGCTTCCTCAGGATAGCTATTAAATGATTACAAATATAAACAAAATATAGCCAGGCTGAATATGCATATTGGATTTAGAACTCTCTATTCAGCTGCCCTTCATCCTGAAGTAGTCAATAGGGACAATTGTCCTTCTTGTCTCATACCTTCTGCCCTCGAAGGTGCATTTAGCTTTAATCCTTGGGCTACTAGGAATAAAAATGACATAAAACTGTGTGTAATTTATACAGTTTTCATGAACAATTTGAGAGCTTTTCCAAAACAAAAAGAAAAAATTTAACTCCTCTTATGTTATGTTTAGGTCAGAAAGTATAGCAGTGAGGTATCTAAAAAGTCTGAGACTAAATACCTTAGAATGCACCTTATATAATGGAGAGCATTTAAGCTTAACTCTAGAAAGAAAAAAGACTAATAAAATGAGACTAGATTAAGGAAACTCAGCAACTCCATTAAGCATAAGAACATTCACATTATAGAGATCCCAGAAAGAAAAGAGAAAGAAAATGACGCGGAAAATTATTTTTTGGAATAACTAATACCTGAAAACTTTCCTAATCTGAAGAAAGAAACAGAAATCCAGATCCAAGAAAGCCCCAGTAAAATCAACTCAAGGAAGTCCATATTTAGGCGCATAGCAATTAAAATGCCAAAACCAAAGTCTGATAAAAAGATAATTTTAAAAGCAACAAGAGAAAAGGAGACAGTTACATACAAGGGAAATCTCATAAGGCTATCTGTGATTTTCAGCAGGTGCTTTGCAGACCAGAAAAGAGTGGCATGATATATTCAAAATGCTGAAAGAAAACAAACAAACAAACAAAAACCTACAACCTAGAATATTCAACAAGGCTATCATTCAGGATAGAAGGAGAGATAGTTTTCCAGACAAACAAAAGTAAAAAGAAATAATTACCACTAAACTAGTCCTATAAGAAATATTAAAGAAGACTCTGAATAGAAAGGAAAGACCATAAGCAGGAATAAGAAAAGGAGGAAGCACAAAAGCAGTAAAATTAAGTACATATATAAAAATCAGTCAAGGGATTTACAAAATAAAGGGATATAAATTATGATATTATATACCTAAAACATGGAGGGGAGCAGATTAAAAATTTTGTGCTTTTAGAATGGGTTCAAACTTAAGCTACCATCAATTCAGTATAGACTGCTGTAAGCATAAGATGTTAAATAAAAACTTAATGGTAACCACAAATCAAAAACTGGTAATAGATAATCAAAAATTAAAAAGGAATCCAAGTGTATTACTAAGAAAGCCAGCAAGCCATGAGAGAAGAGCAAAAGAAACAGGGAACTACAAAAACAACCATAAAACAAGTAACAAAATGGCAATAAGTACATACCTATCAATAACTGCTTTGAATGTAAATGGACTAAAAGTTCCAATCAAAAGACATAGAGTGACACTGAGTAAAAAAACAACAACATATCTATATGCTGCCTACAGGAGACTCATTTCAGCCTGAAAGAAACCTGCAAATTGAAAGTGAGGGGATGGAGAAACACTTACCATGCAAATGAATGCCAAAAGAAAGCTGAGGTAGCACTACCTATATCAGACAAAATAGACTTTAAAACAAAGACTATAACAAGAGACAAAGTAGGACACTATATCTAATAAAGGGGACAATGCAACATGCACCCAAAAATGGGAGCAAACAAATACATAAAACAGCAATCACAAACATAAAGGAAGAAATCGATAGTAATACAATAACAGTAAAGGACTTTAACATCCCACTTACATCAGTGCATAGATCATCCAAACACAAGGAAACAGTGGCTTCGAATGACACATTGGACCAGATGAATCTGATAGATATATTCAGAATATTCCATCTTAAAACAGAGGAATACATATTCTTTTCAAATGCACATGAATATTCTCCAGAAGAGATCAATGTTCGGTCACAAAACAAGTCCCAACAAATTCAAAAAGACTGAAGTGATACCATGAGTCTTTTCTGACAGCAATGTTATGAAACTAGAAATCAACCACAAGAAAAAATCTGGAAAGAACACCAATACATGGAGGTTAAATAACATGCTACTAAATAATGAATGAGTCAACCAAGAAATCAAAAAGGAAATAAAAATAGACATGGAGACAAATGAAAATGAAACACAATGGTCCAAAATCTTTGGGATGCAGCAAACACTGTTCCATGCAGGAAGTTTATAGCAAGAGAGGTCTACCTCAAGGAGCAAGAAAAATCTCAAATAAGCAACCTAACCTTACACACCTAAAGAGATAGAAAAAGAAGAACAAAGAAAACCAAAAACTAGTAGAAGGGGGAAAAAAAAGATTTGAGCAGAAATAAAATGAAATAAAAGCAAAACAAAAAACTAATAAAATGGATCAATGAAACCAGGAGCTGATTCTTTGGAAAAAAATCAACAAAATTGATAAAACTTTAGCTATACTCATAACAAAAAGAGGACTCAAATAAACAAAATCAGAAATGGACGAGAAGAAATAATAATGGATACCAGAGAAATACAAAGGATTGTAAAAGAATACTATGAAAAAGTATATGCCAACAAATTGGACAACCTAGAAGAAATGGATAAATTCGTAGAAACATATAACCTCCCAAAAATCAATCAGGAAGAAATAGAAAATTTGAAGAGACTGATTACCATCAATGAAATTGAATGAGTAATTAAAAACTCTGAACAAACAAAAGTCCAGGACCAGCTGGCTTCACAGGGGAATTTTACCAAACATTTAATGAAGAGTTAATATCTATACTTCTCCAAATTCATTCTATGAGGCCAGTATTATTACCCTGATACTAAAACCAAATAAAGACATTATAACAAAAGAGAACCACAGGCCAATATCTCTGATGAACAAGAATGCAAAAACCCTCGACCAAATATCAGTAAATCAAATCCAACAATACAATTAAAAAAATCAGTCCCCACCATTAAGTGAGATTTATTCCTTGGATGCAAGGGTGGTTTGATATTTGCAAGTCAACCAACATGATATAGCACATCAATAAGAGAAAGGATATAAAACATCATTATTTCAATAGATGCAGAAAAAGCATTTGACCAAGTGTAATATCCATTCATGATAAAAACCTTCAACAAAGTAGGTTTAGAGGGAACATACCTCAACATAATAAAGGCCATATATGAAACACCATAAATATCCTAGAAGAGAGCACAGGCAATAATTTCTCTGATATCAGCTGTAGCAACATTTTTCTAGATACATCTACTGAAGCATGGAAACAAAAACAAAAACAAAAAACTATTGGGACATCAAAATCAAAATCTTCTGCACAGCAAAGGACATAATTAACAAAACAAAAGGACAACTTACAGAATGGGAGAAAATATTTGCAAATGATATATCTGATAAGGGGTTAGTATCCAAAATGTATAAAGATTTATACAACTCAACATCAAGAAAACAAATAATCCAATTAAAAATGGGCAGGAGGCATGAACAGACATTTTTCCACAAAAGATATACAGATCAGATGGCCAACAGACACATGAAAAGACACTAAACATCACTCATCATCAGGGAAATGCAAATCAAAACCACAATGAGATATCACCTCACATCTGTCAGAGTGGCTAAAATCAAAAACATAAGGACAAACAAGTGTTGGTAAGGATGTGGAGAAAAAGGAACTTTCATGCACTGTTCGTGGAAATGCAAGCTGGTGCAGCCACTGTGGAAAACAGTATTGAGATTTCTCAAAATATTAAAAATTGAATCATTCTATGCTCCAGCAATTCAACTACTGGTATTTATCCAAAGGACACAAAACACTAATTCAAAAAGATATATGCAGCATTTTATACATGCTGTGTTTATTGCAGCATTATTTACAATAGCCAAGATATGGAAGAAAACTGAGTGTTCGTTGATAGATGAATAGATAAAGAAGAGGTGATGTATACACATTGCATATATAATGGAATATATAATGAAGTATTACTTAGCCATAAAAAATGAAATCTTGCCATTTGCAACATGGATGGATCTAGAGGGTATAATGCTGCTAAGTGAAAGAAGTCAATCAGAGAAAGACAAATATCATATGATCTCACTCAGACGTGGGATTTAAGGAACAAACCAAATGAACAAAGAAAAAAAGAGACAAAAACAAACAAACAAACAAACAAAAAAACAAAAAGAAAAAAAACAGACTCTTAACTATAGAGAACAAACTGATGGTACCAGAGGGGAGGTGGGTGAGGATATGAGTAAAACAGGTGAAGGGGATTAAGGGTACACTTATCGTGATGAGCACTGAGAAATGTACAGACTTGTTGAATCTCTATATTGTATACCTGAAATTAATATAACACTGTACATTAATTATAATGGAATTAAAAAAAGGAATGCACACTATAAGGTGTCCCATTTTTATACAGATGCCAATATACAGTGCCACTGTCCAAATGATACCCCTTCAACATATGTAGATTAAAATACTTAAGAGAATTTTAAATGGTCTTTGACGTTCCATTGGGAATTATGTCAACTCCATTCCAAATAACTCCCCTTTTACTCTTTATCTCAGAACCTAGCTTATTTTTCATCGTAACACCCATAACTATCTGACAGTACAACCAATATTTACTTATTTCTTTATTGTCAAAATCCGTTTCCAGAATGTAAGCTTACTGAGGGCAGGGACTTTGTTTTATTCACTGCTATAATATGCCTCCATAAATAACACTATATGATGCATATTTATTTCTCTCTCTCTCTCTCTCTCTCTATATATATATATATATATACATATATATATATACATACATATATATATATATAAAGAATGATATATATATCATTCATCATCAATGAATGAACAAATATTAATTTTATGGAAATAAATTATTATGTTTCTTCTTTTTAGGTTTATTTATTTATTTTGAGAGAGACAGAGACAGCATGAGCAGGGGAGGGGAAGAGAGCGAGGGAGAGAATCCCAAGCAGGCTCCTCACTGTCAGCACAGAGCCTGATGTGGGGTTTGAACTCAAGAAACCATGAGATCATGACCTGAGCCAAAACCTAGAGTTGGACACTCAACCAACTGAGCTACCCAGGTGCCCCAAATCATTATGTTTCTTTACTCCAAATTCACTACTCTACTATGGTGGTTTACTGGTCTAAGCATTCTAAAATCCACCATACTTATAAAGATTTAGAGACCAAATTAATAATCTATCTCCTATTGCTTTTTGGAGCATTCTCTGTGGTATAAAAATAAAACTCTCAGTATATAAAAATCAAATTATCTCTGGGCATCTCACACAAAGAAAAGGAGTATGTAAAATAACAGGAAAAATAAAAATCTACTTAACTGGTTAAGAAATTTTATGGATGAAAAATTTGTTTTTAAATAAAGATCAGTTTTGATATTTTCTTTCCTCTTACCTTTGTCCTGATCCTGCTTTTCAATAAACTCTTAAAATGATCCAGGTATACCATTTTAGAGTTTATGTTGTCTTCTTGGGCCTTCTCCATGCATAATGTTAAGTGTCTAGAAATGTCTACATTTATTGTTTAATACATTCTCTTAAACCATCGGCCATGGGGAGCCTGGTGGCTCAGTTAGTTAAGTGTCCAACTCTTGATTTCAGCTCAGGTCACAATCTCATGATTTGTGAGACTGACCCCACATCAGGCTCTGTGCTGACAGCGTGGAGTCTGCTTGGGACTCTCTCTGTCAGGATTCTCTCTCTCTCACTCTCTGCCCCTTCCCCACCTGTGCATGCACATTCTCTCTCTCTCAAAATAAATAAATAAACATTTTTTTAAAAAATCAGCCATTAGCAGTCATCAAAAGACTATTGTGTGTATTATCACAGATATTGGCTTGCAGCAAGGTAGTTTGGACCAGAAGCTCCTCACCATCCTGCAATGGCTAGATAAAGAGGACATAATTTGGCTGCCTCCCATCATAACTCCTTGTCTTAGAAACTCTAAGATGATGCTAGAAATTTGGGGTGAGATATGTAATTACTTTGACAGAACTTCTCTGATGTTCTTCCTTTCTTCCTCTGGCCTTAAGACAACCATTTGTATCCCCTTATCTAGATCCCCTTCCATATTACACCCTCATGTAATAGTTATGTATTTCTTTAAGATTACTGTGAGAAAGTAACCTTCTACCCATGATAGATGGTATTAAGTACACAAAAAGAATAAATATTAAAATTATTTTTGTTTGGTCTCATCTATAAATTTTTATAGAACAGTTACTTTTTTTTTAATTTGAGAGAGAGAGAGAGAGAGCATGAGTAGGGGAGAGGAGCAGAGAGAGAAAGACAGGAGCAGAGAACAGAGTCTTAAGCAGACTCCATGCTCAGTGTGGGGCTGGACGTGGCGCTCAGTCCCACAACTCTGGGATCATTACCTGAGCTGAAATCAAGAGTCAGATGCTCAAGTGACTGAGATACCCAGCCCTATAGAAGAGTCTAAAGAGAATTGAGATTTCAACTCGGTTAAAATGTATTAGCTCCTATTTTCTAGCACTTTTTGCTTTTCAAAAAAAAAAAAACACCTTCATTCACTCATTAACTCAATAAATATTTTTTATGAATAATGTGTAGATTCTGGAGGTATAAAATGCATAAGATGGATGGCTTGGAAGAAGTTAAGCTGACAGCCTGAAGACCGGTAAGAACAATAATAAGTAGTCTGTGAAAGAAACTCTAAGAGCCTGAGCTAAGGCAGAAATAGAACAAGGAGAATTTAAGCAGAAAAGTGACTTACACTGAGTTGGATAGGTGATAGAGAGGATATAATTGAGCATGACTCCATGGTTTCCAGCTGGGTAAGTGGGTAAATGGTGGTTCTGTTCACTAAGATGAAAAGGGGAATGCAACAGAAGGTGTTCTATCCCTTTTCATTCCACAGACATCCTGGGATAGCTATCTACAACCATAGCTTCACTTACCAACAACATGCTATTGGTTTCAAAACCTTCAGCTCTTGCCCACATTTGTACTTAAGGCTTTTAACACAAATGAGACTACTAATGGGACAGCTCCACTTAGATGTTCCACAGGAGTCTCAAACACAACCTTTACAAATAAACCCACCATCTTCTCCCAAAGCCACTCTTGCATCCTGATCTTAGGGAATTCATTTACCATTTAATAAAGAACTAAAAGTCTATTATTTCTTCTTCCCACTCATGTTCCACTTTCGCTTCATCATCAAATCATGTTAATATCTATTATATCTTTTCAATACTTTTAATTTTTCTCCATACTTTTTTTTTTACCTTAGTTTCCATAAATTATGTTCTTATTCTAGTATTGCCCTATTTCATTTTGACATGCTATCCGGTCTTGCCAAGTTCATTCAGAATTATGTTCTTAAAATATGACTTTTCTTACATAAACCTTTTATACAACTCTCAATTGCCTTCAGGATAAATTTGATCCCCTCAACACGGCCGACTAATTTCTATAAGAAGTGGCTCTAGTTTACCTCTTCAGTCTTGTCTCTCAGCCTTGCTCTTTTCCCGACTAAGCACTGCCACTCATGCATTGCCATTATAACCCTCTGCATGGCAAACACAATGAGTCAATTACCTTTAACATCCAATATATTTTAAATGTTAAGTTAGAGAAGAACTAAAAATTTTCTATGAATTTGTCAATTTATATTACCAAGAGCAATTATAGACAATTAATGGAGGCAGAAAGCAAAATACAGCGGCTCCAGGAATCATGCATCAAGAGTAATAAGGAAATGATAGCAGAAAAGGTAGAAAAAACTCATCAAGTTAACAAATATTGACTGAATTGACCAGGTACCAGTTACCAGCACATGACACAATAAATGGGTGTAGGACGCCAAACCGATCCTTGAAATTTAGGTAAGAGTTAAACTACCTAGAAGAAACTGTTAAGGGTATCCCAATCCAAGTCTAGCCAAATAGTATCACAAAAACAAAAAGTTGGAAGAAAGACTTCTGTCGACAAAGGAAGATGATTTCAAGCAATCTTGCAATACCAGAGCATGAAATAGGAGGACAGAAAATAATGAGAGGAGGAGACACATAAATAGAAAAGAATCAGTCCATAGAGGGTTTTATCATGTCATGTCCTTAGATCTGATTTTTTTTAGCAGATAAAATGTCATGGGAAAAGAAATTTCATTCCATTCATTGTTTAGTAGCATGTTATTTAGCCACAGATTTGAGGAAACCGAGGAAACCCAACAACTAAATGCAATGTAGGATGCAGGACTGGATTATGAAACAGAAAAGGGATGCTGAGGAGAGGGAAACCGATGCATAACTAAAGTCTGGAGTTTACTTAATTGTAATCAGCAATATTAACTTACCGGTTTCAAGCAATGTGCTATGGTCATGTGACATGTTAACATGGGTAAGGAAATAAAGGAGGTTTAAAGTTATTTCAAACTGAGAATAAACTGAGGGTTGATGGGGGTGGGAGGGAGGGGAAAGTGGGTGATAGGCATTGAGGAGGGCACCTGTTGGGATGAGCACTGGGTGTTGTATGGAAACCAACTTGACAATAAATTTCATATTAAAATAAATAAATAAATAAATAAAACACAAAAAAATAAAAATAAAAAATAAAGTTATTTCAAAGCTAAAATATTTTTAAAAAGTGATGGCACAAATATATTTTTCAAAAAACTTCCAGACAACACTGAACTGTATTCAATAAACATAAATCATTTTTTAAAAAATTCATCAATATTGGGGCACCTGGTCAGCTCAGTCAGTTAAGCGTCTGACTTCGGCTCAGGTCATGATCTCACAGCTTGTGAATTTGAGCCCCGTGTCAGACTCTGTGCTGACAGCTCAGAGCCTGGAACATGCTTCGGATTCTGTGCCTCCTCTCTCTGCCCCTCCCCCACCCACACTCTGTTTCTCTCTCTCTCTCAAAAATAAATAAATAAATAAATAAATAAATAAATAAATAAATAAATAAATAAAAATAAACAAACATTTGAAAAAAGTTAATTCATCAATATATATTAGTTTCTGTATTTGTTTTTTTCTGTTCATCTTCCTCTGCCCTGGAGCCCAAATTCATCTAAATAAGAGGTGGCCTCATGGCTAACACATCATTTAAATTAGCTTTGTGAAGCTGTAAGGATTCTGAGAAGGTATACAGGAGCCCCTAGAATGGAGACAGCAGCTTTTACAGATTAGGCTTCTTTATAGGCAGGGATGTGGACTCAAAAGACAAACAAGTAAATTTTACCTTATTATTAATTTAATTTAAAAAATGTGTATTTATTTTGAGAGAGAGTGAGTGTGTGTGCACATACAAGAGCAGGGGAGGGGCAGAGAGAGAGGGAGAGACAGAAACCCAAGCAGCCTCCACGTTGTCAGTGCAGACTCAGGGCTCGATCTCATGAATCATGAGATCATGACCTGAGCCAATCAAGAGTCAGATGCTTAATTGACTGAGTCACCCAGGAGCCCTAAACACGTCCACTAAAGCCACTGAAAAAGTCAAATGACCAAAGACCAGAGCATTTGAAAGTCTATATTTGAATATGTGTTCTTCCACTTGTAAATGTGCAAATGTGTAAATGTGAACCACTTGGGACCTCTGTTACCTTATCTGGTAACTGGAGATACCACAAATACTGACTTCTGAGGATTGTTGTAATAATTTTGTTTCTATTTACTGTAAAATCACCATCTGTAAAAAATCACCATTTACTGCAAAATCATCATCTATTAGATGTTACTGATAAAAGATGTAAAGATCATATTTAAAATGCTCTTTGAAATACAGATCTGAAGAAAATGTAGTTTTTTTTTTAATTTTGTTATTGTTGTTGTTTTTCCTGCAGTTAAACGAACATTTGAGAAAGCAGAAGTGTTGCTGGCATTTCTGACTTGCACAGAGCACATGGTCATATTTCTATTTGGCAGCTAAGGAAAACAACTGCTGGGATTTAAGCAGTTACTCCTACTTAAAAGGACTATGATAGATTGTTAAAACTGAATTTTAATGTTATTAATAAGTGTCTGAAGATAACTGTAAGGTGGTAATTAATTATAGAGAGTCTCTGGAACTATTACATGCTCACATTTGTCATCACCACATCTCTGAAATACCAGGACAATGCTGATAGATTAGCCTCATTACCCACACAAACTCCAAGACATCTCTTGGAGCCTCCCATTAAGGAGGTTTGCTCCAATTCCCTTTCCCAAAATTACTATCAACCTATTGACAATTGACCAAGTAATAGTGACAACTTAGTGAATGCTATGTCCTTGCTTTGTTTTAAAAAGAAAACCACTACTTTATTTTCACCTAACACAAACACAAAAACACTTTTCTCCCCAGGCACATAAGTAATGCATTGTAACATTTAGTTTTGGGCTCCCCTTCCAAGAAATCTCCTGGTTGGTTATACTCCCACCTCTTTGGCCACTCATTCTAGTCTTTGTTGTGGGTTCTCTCTCTTCAACCCATCTCTTAAACATTATTTTCCAAAGAATTTTAGATTCTCTTCCCCTCAACTACTACAGATTGTCTGATAAGTAAACCTGTCTATAAACTGCCTCTACTTACTGTGGACACCATCATCTTTGCTTTAATTATTATAACAGCTTCCTATATAGTTGCTGTCCTTGCAGTTTCTCTGCAGTCCATTCTCTGCATGACAGCCAAAAGTGATCTTTCTATAATACTAATATAATCATGTTAATCCCCTGATTAAGCCCTAAGAGTTTCCCACTGCCCTCAAGACGAAGCACAAACTCTTAGTTGTCACCTTCATGATCTAACTCCTCTTAATCTATTAAGCTTTCCAGTTCCAGATCTTAACCACTCCATCTGCTACCAATACATTCTACAATCATATGTATTTTTCTTTTCTATGTCTCCTGAATTGGAAATTTCCATTCATTTATGGTGACTAACACTGTTCTAGGCACGTAAGTGTTCAATAAATAATTGTTAAATGAATGAATGAGTGAAAATGGCAATCTTTACAAACAAGGCAAGTCGATGCAAAAATTAACAACTTATATCAAAATACACAAAAATCACTAATTGGAAAACATAATTTTTAACAATAATAAAGAAAGGGAAATAAGCATTAACATGATCAACCTAGGGGTGCCTGGCTGGCTCAGTGGGTAGAGAATGCAACTCTTGATCTCAGGGTTGTGAGTTAAAGCCCCATACTGGGCTTAGAACCTACCTAAAAAAAAAAAAAAAAAAAAAACAAAAAAAACAACCTAAAACAAATAAATAAGATGATCATCCTAATGTCATATTTTAAAATAAGTTTAAAAATATAAAAAAATAGCAATATATTCTTATTATCAATCTATTACTAAGAGAATGTACAATTTTATTCTCTGTAAAACAAGCTTAAGTAGTGGAAGACTTAACTTATTTTGGCACCTAAAATATAAAATGTGTACTACTGACATTTATATAATAGTGTAGTTGAAGAAACCCTGTTCAGTTTTGTAGAGGAAAAAATTTTTGCGTGCTTCATAAGAAATTTGCAGAAGCTACTGGCTCAAGAGATGAAAAACAGCCTCTTGATGGAATACTAAGTACTGCCTGCTCTATTATGCAGCATTTCTACAGAAACAGGAGCAGATCCCAGCAGCATTTTATGAATCTGTATGGACATGTGAGAGTCTTCATTTGTTTCCCAGGAAAGTTTCTTATTACAAAAAGGTTACTGCCTAAGTTAACTGCCCTCTATTTTCATCTTTAGAGACAGGCAGCAGGCATCCATATTCTTATCCAACAACCCTCTGATTTTAACTCATTCTAAACCTATGACTTTCAAAATTTACTTTTGACATGATAACAGGAGGAAAAAAAGGTAAGAAAATTTGAGCAGTTCAAGATGTAGTGGCAGCCCTAGTAGGAATATGGAATGGAAAATTGTGTTCCTATTACAAATGCCCATTATTTATTTATTGATAAGCATTCATATCTAGGTCATGAAGATAAATCACATTCATAATTTCTCAATCATTATCATTTTATATTTTAATAGGTAAACACATGGACTCCTATTCTCCCTGTGTGAATTATTCAAATGCAAAGGCTACAACCTCAAACAATATGATGTTATATCAATAGGCATAGAACATAGACAGGAAACAGTTAACGATAAAGAATAAATTGAATTGACAAGTCCCCTTCAGTAACAGTCCTAGTCTCTATGTACGTATTTGAAGATTTAGAAGCTAGCTCTGTTACAAAAAGTTCTATAGTCTAATCACCTCCCTGGTATTATGACTTCCCGTCTTGAATTCTTTTCCTAGGCAAACTCCTGACACAATATGAAGTATAATTAGGCAGCATTTCTTCATGTAGCAGCCAATCTTGCTACTATATTTGAATTTAATTTAATTTAATTACTGAAACATAATTAATTTCAATGAAAAATTGCTTGTATGTGAACAAGGAACAGTTGGCTCATCACCACAGCTACACTAGTTAGACGATATATCTATCCTGTTCTGTTTATTCTAGGCAAAGCACTTACAAAGAGATTAACAAATACAGAAGTCTCAGCAAAGTGATAAAGAGTATACACATTTGTAATATAAGGAATTACTACTTGAATGTAAGCTCCATGAGGTCAGAGTATTTATTTTTCACTGTAATGTATTCAACATCTAAAACATTCCTTGGCACATAATAAGTGTTCAGTAAATATATGTTGAAAAAAATTAACAAATGAATATGAATAAAGAACTGAAAAAGATATACTTAACAAAACTACAAAAGCTATCTTCAAAGATTTAAAAGCTATGGAGTGACAAAGAAAATATTAGACATATCTTGCAGAACTTCAGATAGCAAAACTAGAAGCAACAGATAAGAATTACAAAATAATTTCTAATAAATAAAGTTAGAATGAGCTACCAAGAAAACCAGAAGTTTCCTTTCTGACTGAGAGTTTAGATTATGTGAACTTTACTGTCCTTTCCAAATTTGACTCCATAAATACAAAAAAATAAATTTGTTTTCTAGTATTTTTTCAGGTGATTGCTAAACCTGCTGTTATAATTTTGTAAAGATGGCAATACGTGTGTAATTTTTATCTGTCATTTACAGATAAATGTGTATATTTGTTATGAGAGAAGTCCATCTAATAATATATAGTATTCAAAATATTTGACCATTTTACCCAAATAATAATTCCAATAATAATACAAATCACATATCAAGGGCTTCATGATAAGTTTTCTGCAAATTAAAAAATATATATTACAGACTCACTGCAATTCTTATCAAAATTCCAATGACATTTTTCACAGAAATAGAACAAAGAACCCTAAAATTTGTATGAACCACAAAAAACACCAAACAGCCAAAGCAATCTTGAACAAGAACAAAGTTGGAGGCATCAGACTTCCTGATTTCAAACTATATTAGTAAGCTATAATTGCACGGTATTGGCATAAAAACAGACACATAGATCAGTGAAACATAACTGAGAGTCCAGATATAAACTCACACATATATGGTTAATTAATTTACAGAGTATGTAAGAATGCACAGTGGGAAAATGACAGTCTCTTCAATAAATTGTGTGGGGAAACTGGATAGCCACTTGCAACGGAACAAAATTATATTCTGATCTTCCATCATACACAAAACTCAACTCAAAATGGATTAAAGACTTGAACATAGGACCTGAAACCATAAAACTACAGGAAGAAAATATAGAAGGTAAGCTTCCAGGCATGAGTCTTGGCAATGATATTTTTGGATTTGATACCAAAAAACAAAGGCAACAAAAGCAAAAATCAATAGGTAGGACTATATCAAACTAAGAAGCTTCTGTGCAGCAAAGGAAACCATCAACAAAATGAAAAGTCAACCTACTAAATGGTAGAAAATATTTACAAATAATATAACTGATAATCAGGGCAAAATACATAAAGAATTCATACCACTCAGCAGCAGAAGACAAAAAAAAAGAAAAAAAGCAGGTCATCTGATCAAAAAATGGGCAAAGTACCTGAATAGACACTTTTTGAAGGAAGACATACAAATAGCCAACAGGTATGAAAAGGTTCTCAACATCATTAACCATCGGGAAAATGCAAATAAAAACCACAATGAGATATCACTTCACACCTGTCAGAATGGCTATTATCAAAAAGACAAGAAGCAATGAGTGTTGTCAAGGATGTGTAAAAGGGGGACCCTTGTGCACTGTTGGTAGGAATGTAAATTAGTGCAGCCACTATGGAAAACAGTATGAAGCTTCCTCAAAAAACTAAGAATAGAATTACTACATGATACAGCATTTCCACTTCTGGGTATATACTCAAAGGAAATGAAATCACTACCACTTTGCGCATGTCCATGTTGACTGCATCTTATTTACAATAGGCAAAATTACCTCAAAGATACAGAGAACAGATTGGTGATCGCCAGAGGTAGGGGGTAGAAAATGGTCCAAATGGGTGAAGGAGGTCAAAATGCATAAACTTCCAGTTACAAGATAAATAAGTTCTGGGGACATAATGTACAGCATTACCACCACTGTATTGTAGATTTGAAAAGTTGCTAAGAGAGTAGATCTTAAAGTTCTCATCATATGAAAACAATTGTAACTATGTGAGGTGATGGATGTTAACTAATTGTGGCAATCGTTTTGCAATATTTACACGTATCAAATCATTATACCCTTCAAACTAATGCAATGTTACTTGTCAATTATATCTCAAGCAAATTGGGGGTGGGGTAGAAAAGATATAAAAAGTTCTCGATTTTTGATTGGGAAAGGCACATTATCAAGGCTGGAACTTACAAAGTCAAATAATGTGAAAATTTTAATTACAAAAAATAAAACTGCATGGCAAAAAATACATAAAATTAAAAAAACAACACATAAAACACATATTGCAAAGTTTTGATATCCTTAATTTATAATGCATTCCTACAAAGCAGTATAGAAGGGACAATCTAACAGAAAATTGGCAAATACAAATAGGCAAATTATGGACGACATATGAACAACCAGTGAAAACTCCAAAAGATACTCAGTCTCTAATAAGAAAGAAGTACAAATCAAAACAAATGGCAACTTTTTATGCTCACAGCAGCAATTACATGAGCGATGTATGGGGTTTGATCAAAATAAGCAAAACCTCTATGAGAGTTGTAAGGAATTTGTTACAAGGGATTGGATTTGCTGTAGTTGCACAAGGTGGTTGAACAGGTTGAGTCAGCTGTCCCTGAATCTGTTGCTGGGTCTTCAGTTAGCAGGGCTGGAGGTCAGAAGGAAGGAAAGATAGGACAGTAAGAAAGAACCTGAATCTGTGAGGACTAGTAGGAACCCATGGCTCTCTCTAGAACTGCAGAACCTCTACAGGTCTCTCAGTGCTTCCAAGCCTCCAACTTCAATGATGGAGTGACAGGAGAAGCCTTAGTGCATTTCTTGAAGAAGCTAAATGTGCCCCTGGCACTTGGCCCAGGAGTCAGAGAAACAGAAGCTGGAGGGGTAATGGGCAGGACAGGTGCTCAACAAGGTGAGGCAGAGAGCCCTAGCAATGGGCAGGCACAGCAACGGCCTCTGTCTCAACAAGGGCTTCTGCTTATTCTCCTCTTTCAAACAGCAAGTAGATTTCTCTTGTGGTCAAAAGAACCCACACTATGCAGGAATGAGGTTCTGGAAATTGTTATTTCCAGCTCAGCTGACATATTGCAAAGCCACCACAAATAACAATAATCATGATAATGATAAACATGTATTGAGTGCTTACTATGTAACAAGAATGGGTCTAATTCTTGACAGCAGTTTTTTGAGGTAATTGTGATATTATTCTGGAAAAGTCCAGATACAGAAAGTGAAGCACAGAAAGATTAAACAACATCTGAACCAAGGCAGTCTGATTTCAGAGCTGTACTATTAATAACTACTCTTATTATTAGCCAGGTTTGATGAGGGTGTGGTCAAAGAAGAACTTTCATACTGTAGAAGGAGGCTTTGGGTTACATTGGCATTTAAATTTGCCAGGGTACTATTTATTTTGAGCAGGCACAAGGTGACAATTAGACCTGGGACCCATCTGAGATTTTCTCAGCATCAAAGCAAAAACAAAAATGAAATAAACAACAACAACAACAACAACAAACACCTACACAATTTATACTGTGATGGATCACAGTTTAATTCTTTTACATTTGAGGAAATCTTCAAATGAGGAAAGGCTTGCAGATTTTAGGGACAATTTAGGATGAAAGAAATGTGGAAGCACTTACAGTGAAGAAAGTAAATGGATGGGGAAGATGAAGAAAATTCTAAAATATTACTTCTGTCTCGGGTACCTGGGTGTCTCAGTTGGTTGAGCATCCAACTTCGGCTCAGGTCATGATCTCATGGTCTGTGAGTTCGAGCCCTGCACTGGGCTCTGTGCTGACAGCTCAGAGCCTGGAGCCTGCTTTGGATTATGTGTCTCCCTCTCTCTCTGCCCCTCTCCTCTCACTCTCTGTCTCTCTATCTCTCTCAAAATTCAATAAACATTAAATTTTTTTTTAAATATTACTGCTGTCTATGTATGTCTTCATGGTATTTGGTAATGCAAATAAAGTATTTGTTATATTAAGATTAAAAAAATTTTAATTCATTTGCTACAACAAATTTATATTATAAATATTTTAAAAGAGCACTACTATAATATTTTATAAGCTTTGGGCATTCCTATCCTGTGTGATTAGAAATCTGCATTCCTGGATGATTAGGAAATTAAAAAAAAACAACTTTGTAGTTAAGCACTGAATATCCCACGATGAGATAACCAATACCAGAATGAATCTGCTCTATAAACATAGTGAGAGACATATCTTGTATTAATTTAAATTTAATAAGGTCTTTCCCTTTCCTGCTTTGTCTTGGAACAATGTTTTTCACCCAGTTCCCTTGACCTAGGAGGCATTTGGTTATGTATAGAGGTGTGTTTCTTTGTCACAGTGTCACTGCAGAGCACTTAATAGTCAGGGGCTAGATTGATAAACTCCTAAAGGGTACAGACTAGTCCCACAACACAAAAGAGTCCTGTCCAAAATGCCAATAGCACACTCATGAGAAACATCTAACCATTTCCTACCAGTGTAGCTAAGAAGGACAATTTCAACTACTCTACATTAAATCCACATGTTTCCATACAAAATCCATTTTAACTTATAATGTTTCAACCAAGATCAGTCTGTGAAATTATTTCTACTTCTACAATACATGGTTAAGCAAACCAAATTTTATATGAACTTTATGGAGAAAAAACTTCTCTGTATTCTCAAGGTATTCTACATACCTTTTGATGTATCAATTTCATATGTATAAATTTACCATTAGGAAAAATTAAACAAGGTGTACAAAAAATGAAGCTGCAAGAATCCATTGTAACACTGTTCAATGTAACATTGTTTAAGAAGGCAAGTAGGTGGACACCTTTATATCCATTAACAAAGTATTAGTTAAATCGATGGCATATGCATGCAATGGAATACAAAGCAGCCATTAAGAGGGATAGATAATTGAACACATATGCACATGGTACAATAGCCAAGATATATTATTATTTTTAAAAAGCAGTTTGCAAAATAGTATATATTTATATGTAGTTACATATGTATATAATTATAAATGGAGCCTAGACTTCACCAAGAAAATTATACTAGAAATTAAAGGTCTTTGTATATGCTATTTCCAAAATATAAACACTACATGATTTACTAAATGCTGTGGTATAGATGATATTTACTTTTAACAATACTTAATTGATTTTTATATTTTTAGGTTGAACCCAATTGCACTTGTAAACAAAGTACATATTAATGTTCAAATGTATATTATAAACATTTAAGGTAAAACATAAACAGTGATATGCACTTCCTTTCATATGGAAGTCATGAAAATAAATATCAATTCTGCAGATGTACATAAGTTTTATCCATTTTTCTATGTCAGCAGCAAGTTGGTAAGGTACCTGACAATGTAAATAAAGGCCAGGATAGAATTGGGGATGGTTCAGTATAGATGTATCTAAATTTAGAGACCATGTTTACATATTTTCTCTCAAGCAGTTTTTTTTTCACTGCTATTACCCCAAATGTTTACCCACTTTCACTTTTCTCCTAATCTCTTCAAGTGTCTCAAATACTATATTTCATTAAATACAAGATGGCACCGATTGTGAGAAATCACTATTTCATGTAGCACTAAGAAAGAAACAAAATTTATCCCCTACAATTTTTATTCAAAGAATATGTTTAAATTCATTTAGGCATAAATTTCTGTCATATATATAGCACCCCTGTGCATACTTAAAAATGAGAAGAAAGTGAAGTAAACAGGCTACAGTATTCTTTCAATTAACTTCATGATTTTCTGAATCACTTTCAACTCAGCTGATAGATGCCCCTGGTTTTCCATCCAATATATCCTCTGTGCCACCGTAAGCATGGGTGATGCAGCATGTCATAGAGGAGTGCCCTTCTCCTGTCTTAATAAATTTCTTCCTAGACACCAACGCCCATTTTACAAGATTTGATGTTGGTGTTTTTTTGACCTTACAAGATGCCAATAAAAGGTTTCAGACAACAACCAGGACATGTGTATTTTCCCTGTTTGATCCTTAAGTTGTTTGTTGCTTGAATTACTAATGGCTTGTAGTTTTCCAATAATGACAGCAGGAACCAAGTTTGTGCACAGGCAGACAGTTAACTGTGTCACAAAAGCTGGTTGGTTCACTGCAATGACAAGATGCCATCAATTGTTAACACACATCTCTAGTTCAGGGATGTTAAAATGTAAACAAATGTGCTACTTGTAATCAATGAAATGTAGCACTGGTACCATCATTTTATGGATTGGAAAGTAGGATGCTGAACTCTCTTATTGCCCATAAAATCACACTGCCAGCAAGTCAATAAGCCAGGGCTTAACCATAGGTCTCAAAAAATACTGTGTTTCAGATCTCACATCTTATCAGTAGATATGACATTAGGCTTTAACTCCTTTCAATCTCAAGGATTCTTACAAAGTAGATTTGTGCTTTCTATTAGGCTCTTAAGGAGATTTTCTTTTAGTTTCCTCTTCACCTCTAGCTATTTTATAGATGCCTGCAGATGCCAAATATACATCCTACACATAACTACAATAATCTACAGCAATCTTCTCTTTTTTTAGTTTCCAATTTTCATAGATATCACACGGTCACATAATTCCCTGCTAATTATTTAGTCTGTGCTATAAAATTTTTCATCTCTTGAACCATAAAAGGCTTACTGGTAACAAATACTATTGCTATGTTATAAGGGGTACTTAATAATTTTAACCAGATAAGTTATCTATAATTTACAAACTTTAAAAAAAACAGAGAATTATTAGTATCAGGTTACTTCCATAATTATCCAAGTAACCAAAAGAGAATATCATATATTGTAGTAATTTTTAATCACTTGGCTTTCAATTTATTGCACATTTTCTCTTAGGTTTACTCTGTGTGTGTGTGTGTGTGTGTGTGTGTGTGTGTGTGTGTGTCCCACTACTAATGAATGTTCCCATTTCCCTTTCCCCTGGAGTTGCTTAACAAGCTATAACAAAGCTTGTCACAATAGAACTCCAGGGTAAAGAAAGCTACCAGGGTTTTTATTTATTTTGAAAAGGAATATTATAAAGAAAAAGATGAAGCAGATATTTATCTCAAATCCAGGTTTGGCCTTATCTGTCTTATGTAGCAGAGAGATCTTTTCTATTTTTTCAGTGTAGTCCTGCTGAAATGGCATTTCTGCATTCATTTGCTAGATATCTTCAGTTATTCAGATGGTTCCCCATTCTTTTTTTTTCTTTTTAATGTTTATTTTTGACAGAGACAGAGCATGAGTAGGGGAGGGGCAGGGAGAGAGGGAGACACAGAATCTGACGCAGCCTCCAGGCTCTCAGCTGTCAGCACAGAGCCCAACGCAGTGCCCCAAACCCACAAACTGCAGGATTCGAGCCGAAGTCAGATGCTTAACCAAGTGATCCACCCAGGTGCCCAGATGGTTCCCCATTCTTAAATTGTTTATTGGTTGCTTTCCTGTATTCTTGTAGGTTATTTTCATCAATCCGAATGCATGTTTGATTATTGTTGAGTCTCATGTAGGTTTTGTTCTTCCTCTCTCAGTGAAATGCTAATATGTGGGGAAAGCTGTGCCTGCTGCTAAATCCCAGAATCTCATGTTTTGACAAAAGCCCCAGAGCCTTATAATTTATAAATAGTGACTCCTCTTATACATACCACAGATATTTGACATGCTCGCCCTGACATTTATGTGCTAACAGATGGGGCTTCCCATTTAACAGTAAGGCAGAAAAACCCCAAGTCACATTGAACAGTCTGCTTCTCTGGGTAAAACACAAGAGTAAAGAACACACTTTAATCATTCAGCAAGCACACCGTGGATCTTTTATTCTGTCAACTCTATTCGTGTCCTTGATACACGAAGAGCACGTCCTCATTACCTTCTGGGAATTCGTGCATTTACCAAAGGCTGCATGTAAAATTAAAGAACAGCCTTCCTGTCTAAGGCATAGATCTGGAACCCAACTAATGTGATTTCATCCTAGCCTAGCCTAACTTGAGGGGAGGGGCATTTATTCCAATATTGGGTTACTGTTTTCTGTTTCTTTTTAGTTAGTATTTAAAACATCAATGCCCTCAACTTCTTTACAGTCATCTTTGGGCGTATGTCACAAATCCCCTACCACATTTCTTTACTCCTAACCTTGGAGGATGAGAATTATTATTTTTTTAATCTTTTAAATCCATAGCTTGGTAACGTTACCAATTTGAGATCTTCAGGCTGCAGGGAACCTTTAATACTGCATAGATATCTTGAAGAAATTGTTCATTATGAGTTGTTTCTTCTACATCACCTCTGAAGTTCAATCTATTCAGTATCCAGTCCCCACTATTCCACTGAAATTGTTCTTACCAACCTGGCCATTACCTCCAATATATCCAATTCAATGGATAAATTGCAGTTCTCAGCTTTTAATTCTTTTTTTTTAATTTTTTTTAATGTTTATTTATTTCTGAGACAGAGAGACAGAGCATGAGTGGGGGAGGGGCAGAGAGAAGGCGACACAGAATCCAAAGCAGGCTCCAGGCTCTGAGCTGTCAGCACAGAGCTCAACATGGGGCTTGAACTCACGAGCTGTGAGATCATGACCTGAGCTGAAGTCAGTCACTCAACTGACCGAGCCATCCAGGCGCCCCTCTCAGCTTTTAATTCTATGAAATAAATTTCTCATAATAGTCTTCCTATCTTTTTAGTGACTCCTTTACAGCCTGCTTTGTAAACTTCTATTCCTTTACTCAACTCCTTAATTACTGGCATCATCTGAGCTTCCTTCTCAGCACTCTTTCTTCATTCTCTACTTTCTCTTCCTTGGTCATTTCATCCCCCTTTATGGTCTCAATTACCACCAAAATATTTATCACAATGTCACCTATACCTTCAAAATATAATCTTTTATCTCAAATTTTCTTTAACTGTAAAATCCATGTTCCCAACTTCCTACAAAACACCTCCACTGAACATATCACTGGTGTCTCAAACTCAGCATGTTCAGTCTGAACTTGTCATCATCCCTATTAATGTGCTCTATTTCTTTGTTCCCTATTTCAGAATATAGTTAATCATTTATCCAGTTACCCAAGCAAGAAATCTGAACTTCATCCTTGTCTCTGTTTTTGCCATGATCCCTTACAACCAACTAGTCACTGCATCCTAACTTTACCATTTCCTTAATACTTCCCAAACCTGCTCTCAAACTTCCATTTCTACAGCTCAGCATGTGAGTTCAGCCATTGTCAGCTTTGGACTGAATCTGTACACAATGTCCTAGCTCCCTGTCCATCAATCTATTACACCTCTACAAAGTGACATCCAAATGCACAAACTGGATCACATCATTCCACCGTTTAGCATCTTTAATGGCTACCATTCAACTTGAGGAGGAAAGAAATATAACATTATACAAGACCTTGCAGGAATGAAATCTTGTACAGTTTTATCACTATAAATACCCTCAATACTACATACACTTTTTGTGGCCCAGCTTATACCCTGAGCCCTGATGCTGAATTATATACTCCCCTTGGCTGCAATCATATCTTAGGCAAATTTCTATAGAGGAGTCATCATATGTTATCATAATTATTTTTCTCCCTTAAAAGGAAGAAATTTTATTTCATTTCTGGGCTCCCCAATACCTGGCACATAATAAGAATTCAACAAGTCTTTGTTGAGTGTATGTCTAGTTATAATTGTGAAAATATAAAAATTTTGTCTCTTCTTAGTATATTCACTACCTGTTCTTTACTGAAAATATGGCTTAAGGAAACAACTTCTGTTGCAAATTCAACTGAACTCAGAAGTTTCAATAATCACAACTGAAGAATAATAAAATGATCAAAGTGAAAATAAAGAGAAAGATCCAATGATACCATAAAACAAAATTATGGATTACATAGTATTTGAGAATAATTTTCTTTCATTCTAAAGATGCTTTTAAATAAGTTTAATTGGCCAATTCCTAGAGGTGATATTTGATTTTATATACCTGAATCTAAAAAAGAATATAAGATCTGGGGGTGCCTGGGTGGCTCAGTCAAACGTCTAACTTTGGCTCAGGTCATGAGCTCACCGTCTGGTCTGGTCTGTGAGTTTGAGCCCCGTGTCAAGGCTCTGTGCTGACCGCTCAGAGCCTGGAGCCGCTTTGGATTCTGTGTCCCCCTCTCTCTCTGCTCCTCCTCTGCTCGCTCTCTGTCTCTCAAAAATGAATAAATGTTAAAAAAAAAATTTTAAGTTTATTAAAAAAATGGGGAAAAAAAGAATATAAGATCTGGTATGCTCAAAGCAAGAACAAGGACAAATGTAACCCAGTCCATCCAGCAACAATTTCACAGCCTTCTAGATCTGCAAAACTCAGTGTGGATTTTCAGACTTATATGTAACAAAATTTGTCTCCACATTTTAGATGGTCCAGTCAGACAAATTAAGAGCAAGAAATTCAATATATCTGAATTTCAACAGCATTAGTAATTTATAGTTCACCTTCCACAGGCATCAACAAATAGAAAGGTCTGAAACTGACTCCCAGCTAAGGTCATATATCATCTAAGTTGTACTTAAAAGAACCTTGAGGGATGCCATAAAACTTTTTAAAAAATTGAAACTAGAAATTCACTTTCATGTTAAAAATAAATATCACCTTTTAGATTTTATGTTGAGGATTGCCAAATCCAACAGTGATTTGGGGATACGACAGACAGGAAACCTAGAGACTCCCACTGAAAATACTAAATGAAGTAATAAGACCTATTTGTAAATGAGAGGAATTTCATTGTTTGATTTTCTTATAAATTACACTGTATATTGACTTTAATGTTTTAGATGAGATCTGAATAGCCAAACAGTCACAAAATTTAAAATTATGAATATACTTGTGACAGACAGCTATTAATATAAATACTTGGATCATATAGTATAGCTCAAAGCTATTTCCATAGAGAAAGAGATCAATGTAGCATTGAAGAGTAAATTATACACTTCATCTTTCTTAAATATGTGGATAAGTAATAAGATTCCTAATTAAATTATTCCTTGTATATTAGAAAATAAAAACCAATGTATTAAATGTTTTAGTATGTTAGAAGAAATTCAAGATGCACTAAGTAATTATCATGGAAGAATCATGCACCTAAAAATGTATAATGGAAAATTAGTGAAATGGTTAAAGTCTCTTAAGTAGGTTTGGACATGGAAGACAGAAAATTAACTAACTATATAAATAGAGTGACAGATAAATAGAAAAGGAAACTACTTTTAGTTATTATGAATTAAGGAATCAAATAAGAAAAAAATGCTATTTGAAGTCATGAAAAGTTTCTGAAGAGTAACTGAAATATATATTGCCTTACAAAGTATATGCCTTTGAACACAGAAATTCACATCTAAAACTTGAACCTAGTTAAATTTTGGGTAAAATAGGCAAATGTGTTTGAAGAAGGATATTTACCATGTATAATGATGGAAACTGAAACCATAGTTCCAAGGTTAGATGGTTTATGCAATAAACTATAGCATATACACATGATTCTACCATTAAAAGTTACTCCAAAGTGTATATTTATTTATTCAAAGTACATTTTCTACAATCAATATGACTTATTCTTTATGCAGAAATAATCATCTTTTAATTTTTTTAATTTTTAACATTTATTTATTTTTGAGAGAGTGAGAGAGACAGAGTGCAAGCAGGGGAGGGAAAAAGAGAAAGAGGGAGACACAGAATATGAGGCAGGCTCCAGCTGTAGTAGAAAAAGAAACTACTTTTAGTTACCATGAATTAAGGAATCAAATAGGAAATTATTCCTTGTAGCTGTCAGCACAGAGCCCGATGCGGGGCTAGAACCCAGGGACGGCGAGACGATGACCCAAGCTGAAGTCTGTCGCTTAACTGATGGAGCCGCCTTCGTGCCCCAAGAAATAATCAACTTTTAAAAAATATACCATGAAAGAAATAGGCCAAAGTTAAATTGGATTAACTAAATAGGTAGAATCACATGAAATAAAAGTGAATAACAGATCTAGAGTTCAATAGCATCTTAGATGTGATTAATGAATATAAGCAACATAAGCTGTACTGTACTAGTAGAAGTAGGTATAGCCTACAAACTGGTGAGTGATAATGGCATGATTTGAACCTAGGCAGCTTCTGGAGACTATATTGAACTGCTTCCTATACATACTGCTTCTCTGTATATAAATATTCAATCGGTTTGGAAAGAAATGAAACCATGCCCCTAAAATCATACAACTAGGCAAGACTTGAAAACTATCAAATATCAAGAGAAAAAATAGCTGCTACTTGACTATACAGATGAACATATAGGAAGTAGGCTCAGAAATTAAAGTAATAGTAGACAGGTTGAAAGCAACGTTAGTGATTTATGAAAGCATAGAAACTATGGGTGATACAGGCTATATAGAATATAGTGGTAAACAAATAAACAAAACAAAACAAGAAAAGCAAAAAGAACAACAACATCAAAAAACCTCACAAACCCATGCAGGGATCTCTTCCCTAAGAATATTTGCAGCCAGCCAGCCTCTTCTCCTGTGTATTTTTTTGGTGAGTCAGTTCCATTTCACACATGGAACTATAAATTCTAGCTATAAAGTTCTAATCTTTAGAAGTTCCTTCAACTGAACAAAACCCCCTTTTCCAACTTTTACACATTAAACCCAGATGTGTGCTAAAATGAAACAAATGTACTATCTATTCAATATAAGGGTACACAGTCATTGAAAATAACTACCTTGGGTATTTTGCTTTAGATTTTTCCTCACACAAAATATCTTTAAAGTTCTTTCATAAATACAACACCTGTTTAGTGAGTCTATTGTGTGTTGCAGGCACTAAAGAAACAAAAACAAATAAAGAAGTTACTGTTCCTCAGTAACCTATGCTCCTGAGTAGGGAAACATTGCATAAAAGAGTGACTAAAGAAATTCTTTGTAGCTAGGTCAGAACAGAGTGTCGTGGGAGTACAAAAGGTAGAATAACCCTGACTCAGAGGGAAACAAAAAAGTTTCACAGTGAAGGTGAAATTTTAGCTGATGCTTAATTAATGAGGTTTCTAAAAGATATGACACCAACCACCAAGACTCCACAGTGGAAAAGATTTTGATTTGTTCCTAGGACATAAAACTACTCTCTTAGGGAATCAACAGCAAGAAGAATGGTTCAAGACTAGGTTGAAGTGATGGAAAAAGCCAGATCATCGGGTCCTTCTCATCGGGTCCTTCGGGCTGGAGCAAGGAATTTGCATCTTAGTATAGGAAGGATATGAGTAGGAAAAGGTGGTTCTCTGATGAACATTTTTAAATGAATACTTTGGTAGCTATGTAGAACATAGACTGCAAAGGAATGAATGGAAGTAGGGAGATCAGTTAGAGGCTAACGCAGTCATGCAGGTGGAAAGGATGGCAGCTTGGCCTAGGTTGGGAGCAAATGAAGCCTAAGAGAAGTAGCTTAATTCAAAATCTGTTCTAGAGGTAGAATTGACAGGATTTGCCAATGGATAAGGAAAGAAAGTGAAAAATCAAGATTCTTAAGAATTCAGTTTGAGCAATTGTTGTATCTTTTACTGAGATGAGAAAACTGAGGGCGGTACAAGGTTAGAGAATAAAATCAAGACTTTGGTATTGAATGTGCCTTTTTTGCGTGCAATGTCTAGCAGCCATCCAAGCGTGAATGGCAGGCATTAGAATTCTCAGGGAAAAGTTGTTGGATCAAGATATAAATTCGAGTAATTAAAGCATCAATCCAGAAAATATCACCTAGGGAAGGGAAGAAGACCAAAGACCAAGCTCTGCTTCCAACAGTCTCTATAAATAAATTAGAGAGGAGGCATTGGCCAAAGGGCATGAGAAGAAATGGATAGTTAAGTATGAAGAAAACTGAAAATATGAAGTGTCAAAAAAGACAAGAAAGAAGAGTGCTTTATGAAGGTGGAAATGGTCAGTTATGTCCAATACCAAGAAGAAATAGAGAAATGGCTATTGGTCTGGTAGGATGGGAGTTACTGGTAATGTGGACTGACTGGGATAGAGTCAGGAAGTGAGGCAGACTCATGCCCATTTAAAATAGGTGGAACAGACCATGGAGCTGACAAGATGGAGGCAGTGTGGATACCTCTGTTGGGAAAATCTATAAATTCTTTTCTGAAACAAGAATCTATTCTCTTTATGATCCTTTAATCTACGGCATTATATATGCTATCTAGAAGGGGAAAAAAAGATGCTAATGTTAATATATTGCCTAACACATACTTACGCTAGACATTCTTTGCCTTTTTAGACCAATTCTGCAGCCTTCTCTATTCTCCTCTGTGTTCTAACTTCAGCCAGGGTCTATTACATTCTGATTTCTAGTTGGGTTTAGTCTATGGGAGTCACCAGTAGAAGAGAGGGCAGAAGGAAGCAGAGAGGTCAAGGTTATTTATTCTCTGCATTTTGCCTGCTGGTCCAAGGTCTGGCAGTAGTCTCCTCTTGTACCTAAGGCCTCAGCTCTTACTGAGACCCTATACATATAGTCACCCACTGGCAGTAATAGCTACCTTTTCTTGTCCTTTCTTGTCCTATCCTCAAAGGAGGATAATGGTTTCCTACTATTGCTACCCCAGTCCTTGGGTATTTCACTATTCTTGATTGATTGCTGCAGTTCTACCCATACTTTGTAACCAGTCCCTTCCCTCAAATTTTTTCAATTGCCCTTTGGAGTGTGCTATTTCTTTCCCACTGGGACCCTAACTGATACAAGTCTCAAAAAGGGTTTGTTGAAAGACTGCGGACTCTATTTTTCTTAGAGAACACATGCTTTATGATTATTGTCAAATATTTCAGTCTGCTCTGGAATAAGGCAGGGCTGTCAGGAATAATGGGAAACACAGAGAAGAAAGAAAGGAAAGAGAGGGAAATCAGTTACTTTCCTAGCCATTGGAATTTTTCACCCTGTCTTCAATTGAGTGAGCTGTCTCAATTTTCTCCAAGTCAATCCTCTTATGGCACAAAAGCCAGCCTTTCAGAACCCAATCTCCAACATGTTAAATATATCTCTTTTTTCTGGGATTTTGGATACCTTTATTTTAAATAGCCATAGATACATTATGGTGTGTTATATTCAGATAACACATCAAAGAATAAGATTTCCTCAGGTCTCTAGGTTGATAATATAATATCTCAGCCCACTCAGCCAGATGTATAATGCCTGGTATTTGTTTCCTGAGAAGAGGTTTTATAACAAGACAAGTTCTAAAAAGTTTCCCTGACTGATTTAAATTCTCTTGCTATAGCCACCAATCTCAGTAACAAAGATTAGGGGAACATAATTTTTTCCTCACGTTGTTGAATTAATACAAAGGATAAATGGGCTCTCTTAAGGAGTGGGAAAAAACCACTCCTTTCAGTGAGAAACCGTGCTTTGTGCATTAAAAATGGTTAAATTTTGTCAGGGGAAGTGCATATTTTCTTTTGCACTTTATTTATCTTTCATGTTGAGCTGTAAAGTTTAATCTAAGTTTCTAGGGGGAAAATCTACAGGGAAAAAGCCTAAAATGTATTAAAGTTCTATAGTGGAAATGTCACTTTGCCAGTCATATCTAGTTCCCCCTTTCAGGTTAACCTATGTTTCTCTTTTCCAACTTCAACATAAAAGAAATTTAGTTTAACAACACTAGATATTTTTCCCAAAAAAAATCTTTACGTGAACAACCCTTTAAAAGCACTATCCTAATTACCATAAAACATCACAAAGTTTTTGTGTCCACAGCCTAGGAAACTAATTTTTAAAAGAGACTTTGGATGAATGGGTTGGGAAATAATTTCATCTATCATCTAGCTAGATATTGTTATCTAGCACTCAATAAATACGATGTTCCTTTGGAGTGAGCTTTCATCAGAGATGTTCTCAGCCAGTACCAGAAATAGAACATTTTCATTTGGAGGCCCCAAAATTGGATATAGTACTTCAGAAATAGACATAGATAGATGCATTCGCCAGCACACTGGTTTTCCAAATAATTTGTGAGGAAGCTTTCAGGCCTAGTACCTCATTAACCAATTTTAATTTAGACTTTGGTGGATATTTGAGCGAGCAGCAGCAAAGTGGGGGTTAAAAACAAGAGAAGCATGGGAATTTTGTTTTGGTTAGGATTAAGCTGCCAGCACTCCGGCCATGGGTACAATGAATTGCCAAAGAGAATGAACAGGAAAACAAAACAAAACAAAACAAAACAAAACAAAACAAAACAAAAAGATAAGTTGGTTTTACCAGGAAGAGTTTTTCTTCTGGAGCTCCAGAAATAAGTGACTATATGGGCATATCTAATTTTTCCTACAAAGTGTTTCATAAATGCCTCATATTTGTCTTTTCAATAAAAAGAAAACTACAAATGAGTAACATTTTTCATCACCTCCCCCATCCCAGTTGCTTCCAGAATTAATGATTACTGGTTGTCTTTGTTTATTCAGGCTGTTGTAACAAAACGCCATGGACTGGGCGGCTGAGAAACAACAGAAATTTATTTCTCACAGTTCTGGATTCTGGAAGTCCAAAATCAAAGTGCCAGCATAGGTACCTCTTTTGGGTTGTAGAGTGCCAACCTTTCTCTGTAAAATCATGCAGTGGGAGCGACCAGGGAGTTCTGTGAGGAAATCTATTATAAGAGCACTAATCCCATTTGTAAGTATCCACCTTCAGGACCTATGCACCTCCCAAAGACCCCACCCACTAATACCATCTCCTTTACAGGTTAGGGTTTCAACATACGAATTTGGTGGTGGCGGTGGTGGTAGAATAGGGAGGACATACACATTCAGGCCGACCATAGCACTAGTTATGCCATGACAGTGGGGTGGAAAGTGTATGCTGAACACACAGGGAAAGGAATGAGAGACAAAGAAGGGGGATAAAAATGAAGAGTTTTCAATTAATAGTAGTTAAATCACCATACAAGTATTTATATAGCTTTCTCTTCCACAGCCTCTCCTTCAAATGGTTGCCATGTAAACTGTGAGTTTTAGAAGACTGAAGCCCTTGAGATTCACAGTGTTTATTGGTTAAGACTGTGCATTTTAGTCATTTGATTAAGGATAGTGCGAAACTCATTCAAATAGCAGCTGGCAACTGTCCTTGGAGTCACTGTCCTTGGAGTCATGGTTAGACAAGCTTGCAAAAGCAAGCCCTGAAAAATTAATAGAAGTAGACAATTTCTCAGTGACTATGGTATAATAGTTACAACACTTTTTTTCCAGAAATTGAATGAATCATAATAAATCAAGGATAGAATATGAGTTTTTCCCAGAATTATTAAAATATGTATGTGTGTTTATGTGTGTGTGCATATATATAAAAACACGAAAAAAAATCATTTCAGAAGTTTGGAATCGAAAGGAAGAGTTTTAATGGGACATCACCAGGAGATTAAAATAAATTCTATTTTTTAATGTCTTGCCAAATGAGGCTCTGGGCCTTATTTTAATCGTTAAATGAGATTTAAGATGTGAATTTTCTTTAATTCTATGAATATACTACTTTACCAAGGGTCAAATTCCTAAATTATGTTCTACTTCTTTTCCTCCTTTACTTTGTATAGACAGCCTCTGAGTTCTACTATTTCTTCAGACAGTGCATTCTCCCAATCTACCAACCTTCCCTGCACAACTCACTGAGTTGAAACTTTTACAACAGAATCAAGTGTTCTTAGAATCTCAAGGACATGTAGTGGCATCTAAATCCGCCCAGGGTAGAAATTCCGTCTAGACTAGAGCATCCCTGACTGACAGCAACTTAGTCTTTAGCAGAAACAATTGTAACTGAGGAGTGAAAGAGCAAGATCTAGTTCATACATCACCTACTAACTGGACAACAATGAAATAAATGACAACAAATGATTACTTGTCAGTGGAATACAAAACAATGCCCATTTACATAGACCTTTATGTAAAAACTCTTTACAACCTCTAACATTTTGTAAGATGTACTATTGTAACTTAATTATTTCATATTTCACCTGTCAACCTATTTATATTTATCTCTGGTTATTATAAGTTTTTTTTCTCCTCCCTTAAAAAGGGCCCAGCCTGTTTGCATAAGGCTCAACCTTGAAGAACACAGAATGGTCTACTGGTATTGTTGCCCCTGAATGTCATGAGGGATACATGGATGGTCATGTCAGCAAGGTCAGGCATAGCTATAACATCAGTAAGGAACAGTGTCTATTAGATATAAGCTGTTAAATTATTTCAAAATCTTGATGGAACATTACAGATTGTACCAATAACTATCTCTTAGTTTCTGCGTTCTTCCAGCCAAGGTCTACATCTTTAAGATTAAATATACACATGTGAGGTGTGGAATAATAACACTTCTGCTTTAAAAGGAGCCCATGGAGTGAAATCTTGGACTACCGCTGAGAGCTGCTCAAGCTCCATAATACTCCATTTTTTGTAATATTAGGACCCACATATGGTAGACACTTTTTTCTAATCTCACATTGCTTATTGGCTTCAACAAACCAGTTTGGTGGACTTTTACCAGCAGATTAGTGGTGATTTTCTTACATCAAACTCCGAATCCTGCCACTCCAATTAGCTGCACATATACACACCTTCCTCCATAAGGCCTTCCCCATTCTATGTCTCTATGTTCACCTCTCCCTGCACTCCGACACTAAAATTCTCAACTCTGTGACAGCACAGACATTCTGTTTTACACTGTGTAATCCATTTTCTTGCCTATCTTTCCTAAAGAGTCATAAGTTCCTTAGATGCCTGATAATGTGATAAGTGAATGAGGTAAAGAATGAGGAAATCATTTTAATAAATGGCCATAGAAAGAATACTCTGTTTTCCCCTCTGTTGTGTAATATTTTTAATACTTTGTGTTCTCCAAATAGGATAATATTTCTGATCCTGATTGATCAATCACTGGGTGTTGTATGGAAACCAATTTGACAATAAATTTCATATATTAAAAAGAAAGAAATATAAATTTATTATCATTTAAATTTCATTTTAATAGAATATTTCAGAACAAATTCAAGCTCCTAGATGTGTCATGTGGGGAAGCACTCAAAATGCTCAAAGTTGAAAAGTGGCCTTTGTTTCCAGAAATGGCCTATATTGTTGAAGAGATATATCTTAGTGCCACATTTATCAGTCAGAGGTTATAAAAATCCATAGGGTAAATAAAATGAATATTCCTGTACTATCTAATTTAATTAAAGATTTAGAGAAAAAAATCATGTTTATAATCAAATAAATACAGAGATATTATATATTTATATGTAATATATATTACATGTTTATGTCTAGTTTATAATAAAATAAACATGGATAATAGGAAATTTCACATTTTAAAAAAATGAAACGTAAGAATATAACAACTATGACAATGCCTTCAGACTAAGCTTCTCTAGCCCCTGGGGATCTTTGTTCATTCTGTGCTTTTAGGGAAACTTGGGTAGAAACCTGTAGCCTACAGAGGGAATAAAAATAGTTCTAAGAGCAAATACAAATGGATGACAATGGGTACATATAAGTAAGCTGATACACTGTGTAGTTACACAAAAGGTTATCTTACTCGCCTCTCTTACTGTTGTCTCTCCTAAATTTACACCTAGATTAATTTATTCCACAGACAAGTTTCCCTCACTATGATACAGGTACTGCCCAGGCAGTGAAAGGACAAAGACAGATGTGACATGACTGCTTGCCTGAAGGAGCGTTCTGATGAGTCAGTGGTAATGGACGTGCATCCAGAGATGCAGGGGGGAGGGTGCAGTGACCCCCAAGAAAGACAGCAGTCAGAACAGTCTTCCTGAAGCAAATATCTATGTATTATAATCAGAATTTTAAAATTGAGCAAATTAAAGAAAATATGAATTCCAAGGTAAGCCCCAGAGAAATCTTTTCCAAGTTCCTAACATTGTCTGTGTATAAATATTCAATAGTTAATCTGTCACAGATAGGATTTTGTAAATAAATTCAGACATGACCTTCATTTGCTTTGTGCTGTAGCAAAAGTAACAAAGTTCCTATAGCCACGCAGAGCCCCTGGTTCCATTACAGCAACCACACTGGCTTAGAAAAGCCACAGACAACTGAGAAGGGAATACTTTGAATACTTTAATACTTCTTTTAAAGCCATGGCAACCATAAAACAGTTGTAGAAATAAAGAGTTTTGAATTTTTGACATATTTTTTTTTAAATTTCAAGTGTTCTGGATTTGCACATACTTAATATTATACTTAAGACATTATGAATCTGAAGTGGCCTAAGGCTCCTTTGTCAAGGATTCACTGAATAATTTTAAGTTATAGAGGAATTTTTAAATGCTTTGTCATTTTGGAAGCATTTATAATACTTTGCAGAAACTCATTAACCATTCAGACATTGAGTAAGGCCATGGGTTTTTGTAGATTTTATTCCATACCTTAATATGAGCCATAGTAAGACAAATCACTACATTAATGAATAGATTTTTACTTCACTGAAAATGATATCTGGATTTTTCAGCTTTTAATTTTTATAGATCATGGCCAATGGCCTCAAAACAGCTCCGTGGGTTACTGAAAAACATTTTTGAGGATTCACTAATCTACTTAGAAGCATTGGTATTATGCTTTCATACTTAAAACTAAAAAATGAAATAAATTTCTTTTTTGTATAACTTTTCTCTAGGATTTAATACCATAGTGTCTAATCTTAGTTCAGTGACCTTTCTTGTCATATTTATTCACATCTGAAGGAGGAAGAGAGTGAATTCTTAAATAGAATAAAAAGACAGAATTTGTTTATCTTTTTAAAAAGAAAATAAAAACACAAATTTGTCTTTATTTTTCCTTATCGTAGAACAACCAAAATGTGTGCATGTCATTTAGCTCCATAATGAAATTATGTATTGCTCAGAGCACTCTGTACAGGATTTTATTATTAATGATTTTGACATCACAAAGATTAATGTATTATTACTGAAAAATCAATTGCTTAAAATAAGTTTAGAAAGTGATTCAGTTGAAAGATAATTGAGGCTGCATCTAAACAAAATGTTTCAGCGCAGTGAAGCATGAATCATAAATTTAAGTTTACATTTTTCACACACTCTCCAATATCAGCATTAGAAATGAATGAGTGCAAGTTTCACTTCTACACCTCATACTGTCAAATACAGAGACATTTAGGTTTTGATACCATCATGTTCATAGGAACTTCGCAAATCTCAACCACAGAGTCACTGTCAAATCTGGGTGTCTGCATCTGCTGATTTTCTTGGAAGCACCATCCATGAGGGGCATTGTTTTCAATAGCCTGGTCAAACCATATCCACATGTATGTTGTTGGTCGTGAACTAAATCTATCACAAAGCTTGAAAAAATAACCAATTCAAAATGGATGCCCTCCTGAGTAGAGTCTCCTAGATCGTGTAATCCTGGCAAGGAGGATCAACGCTGCCTTCTTTGTCGAACCCTCAGAGCCTGGCACACAGTTTTGGTGAATAGATGTCTGTGGAATAAAACTTCACGTAACCATTGGTTAGTCATACCATCATGAAATATGAAGAATATCCCGTTTTAAACTTAAGGTTACTGTTGCCAGTTGTCTGCCCTTCCTCTGAATTTCTACAGCACTTGTCTAGAACGCACATATGGAACCGTACTGCTTTATATGAGGTATTTTTTTCTTTCTCTTCTTGCCTTGCCTCTCTTTTTAACTTTGCTACATGCCATGTCTTTAAACAAGCTGTAAACACCTAGAGAACAAGAACACTGTCATATGTTCCTTTATGGTTCCAAACAATCTTATAAAGCAAAAAGTTCAAGAAAATTTCAGATAAAAAATAATGTTCTATTTTCTTCCTGAAGTATACTTATTCTTTTATAATCTTCATGGTTTTATCCATCTACTTGACAATTTACAATGAGGGCAATCTATTAAATGTACAGAACCCACATGTATATTAAGATGAGATAAACCAGGTTCTGATAATTTTAAAGATATTTGGGATAGTAAGAGCATTTTCCAGAGAAAATCCTTGTAGCATAGTCCTAAAGAGAGTTCCTTCCCTTTTCCCATCCATCTTCAACTTTAAGCTATTTCTCTTTCCTGGCCAAATTCCTCCTGGAATCGACAGGTTTATAGACTTTGAACTCATTCTCGCATAAGGAACTAGTGTGGAACTCTATCCAAGCGTCAGACCAAGGACAAAGGATGGAAAGCAACAGGAACTGGGATGAGCTTGCCACTTTGAATTCCCAAAGCAACTGCCATCAGTCTTTTATGAATGTGGAGAGTGCTCCTGATGCTGCAAAGACCAGTAAAGAATGAATGGGAGGACAAAATTTTTCCCCCAGTTAAGATTTGGAGAGGACAAGAACTGAACAGTCAAAGAGGATTTGCCAGACGCCTCAGCAGGCAACTGACAGCCTGCCTGCCTCTACAACAGAAGCCCCTCCTCCACATCCCACCACCTCTGAAACTCCCAGTCTGAGATACCCCTACAGCCAAACCTGAGCTGTACTGAGCCAACAAGGAAAAATCACATCTAAAGGAGGTCATCAGCCAAAAGAAACACAAAATAAATTTCCAATGAGACAGAATGGCTGTAGGAGAAAATGTAAAAAATTATTTTAAAATAATAAAAAGAACAACACCAAAAGAGATTCCAAAATCTGACGACTTCTCACTATCGCCACCACAGCTACTATATCCTATGCCATCATCCTCTCATGCCAGTGTTATTGCAATGCTTCCTCTTCTAATTCCTAATATTCCTAATATTGCTCTCCTTATTGTCTTTTGACACAGAAGTCAGATTTTTCTACTGAAAAAGCAAGTCAGAGGAGGCACTGTGAAAGATTTTGGCAGCAAGCGCTTGGTTTATGAATCCCCCAAGACATTTCATAAAAACAGAGACACTAGAAGAGCAAAACCAAACAGCCATGGAAAACATTGATAACAAAACTAGGTGACAAGACTCCCCCACAAATAAGGAGGTGGTAAAAGCCTCTAAAATCCATGTAATATCAGCATTTGTATGAGAGGAAATGGAGAGGAGGCACTTAGGCTTTAGTTAGCCCTGGAGCACGGTAGAGCCCTACAATCAAGAATAAGTACCCTCTGGAAAGTTCAGTGGACCAATCTAAGAGTCACAAAGAAACTTTCAATTCACAGTGAGTGAGGAAGACTATCATGGACTATATACTATAATGGTACTAGAGTAGTCTGGGTCTTATAAACTCCTGACACTAACAAACCAAACCTTGTTTTCAAGTCAAAGACCCACACTGTAGAAAAATTACTTTTAGTAGGATGTAAATTGAACGAGACAGGGAAATGTGGACAAAGAGATGATCCATATAATAACATTGGAGGAAGGAAATAAAGGAAATTATATTGCAACTTTATCAATCCAGCAAAAAAAAAAAAAAGGAAAAAGAGAATAAAAGGTTAACAAAAATTATAAATTACAAACATAAAGGCAGAAGGAATAAGCCAAGCAAATCAGGTATTACACTAAATGTGAAACATTGAAATCTATCAATAATCAGACTGGATTAAAACAATAACAAAAAACCTATAAAGAGACAAGATCCTAAGACTTCTCATCACTAGGAGAATTTTTTTTTCTTTTCTTATTGTATCTATATGAGATAATGGATATTAACTAAACTCTAAACTTGCTGTGGTAATCATTTCATAATATATGTAAATTAAACCATCATGTGATACATCTTAAACTTATACAGTGATGTATGTCAAGTATTTCTCAATGGAAAATAAACAGGATATTTGTTGCTTCAAAAAAAATACACTTATCATTAAGTTATAAAGAATGGTTGAAAATAACAAGGTAGGAAAGGAAAAGAAAAAAATACCAGGCAAAGGCAAAGAGAAACTAAGTGGGAATAGAACCAACAGGGTGAAATATAAAGTTAAAAGCAATAAATAGTTTACAAATAGATACTACATCAGAAGATATAATATATAAAGCAAAAGCATTCAAAACGGAACAAGAATTTGATACGTATACTATTAAAATAAAAGCCTACAATAGTTTTTTTTTCAGAATGAGATAGATCTGGTCAACACAAAAAATGCAGCATATATTTACCAAATTGATGATTTGTCTGGCTATAAAGAAAACCCTCTTGTCAGAATAAAATCCAATTAAGTTGGAAACAAAGTTTTTAATAAACACCTTGGGGTGCCTGGGTGGTTCAGTCAGTTAAGTGTTCAACTCTTGATTTAGGCTCAGGTTTGTGAGATCCAGCCCCAAGTTGGGCTCTGTGCTGACAGCATGCAGCCTGCTTGGGATTCTCTCTCTCCCTCTCTCTCTCTCTGCTTCTCCCTTGCTCACACACACGTGCATGTGTTCACTCTCTTTCAAAATAAATAAACAACTAAAAACTTAAAAAAGAAAAATATCAAGTACTCAGATATTAGGAAACACTCTCTCCTCAAGAGCACTTGTATCAAAGAAGATATAAACGTGAAACAATAAGCTACATAGGAAGCAACAAAAAGAAAACACTTTGCAGCAGATAAAGTAGTGTGCAAATTTTACTAGAATATCAGTGTCTTTGTGGCAAGATTTTGTGTTTATGTGTTCCTAAATCAGAGAACACAGTAAATATTCAATAAATATTTATTTACTGAATACATACCAAAACCAATGGGGCACAACAAAAACATTCAGATGAAAACAAAATATTTGGTACTTACCATCAAAAATTACAAAAAGCATAACAAATCAAAAAAAAATTAGAAAGATGAAATTAATACAATGGCTCCAAAGATTAATTTTTAATAAAAAAAATCCAAAGGTTTTCATACTTTGAAAGTATGAAGATTATTAATTAATCTGGTCAAGAAAAACAAAAGAGGGGAACACAAATGAATTTAGGCATGAGAATGGAACCACAGACAAAGGAAAGTGAAAATAATTACCAGAAAATATCATATGTAATTCTATGGCTTTAAATTTATAAATCTCTTAGGGTCATCCAGGTGCCCCTAAGGCATCAGTTAAGCATCCAACTTCAGCTCAGGTCATTATCTCATGGTCCGTGAGTTCGAGCCCAGCAGTGGGTCTGTGCTGACAGCTCGGAGCCTGGAGCCTGCTTCAGATTCTGTGTCTCCCTCTCTCTCTGCCCCTCCCTGACCCACACTCTGTCTCTCTGTCTCTCAAAAATGAATAAATGTTTTTTAAAAAGTTAAATTTATAAACCTCTTAAAAAGGATTATTTCCTAGCAAAAGACCAAACTATTAAATTTGACCTCAGGAAGAAATTGAAAATTTGAAAAACTGTAAAGGTGAAAAGGAAAAACACTATATAATTTAAAATACAATGCCATGAGGTGACTCAAAAAAGCAGAGTTGTAAGCATCGATCTGAAAAATACATATAACATTGTTATGTTTGTATCTATTTCAGTTGGCATCCCTCCATAAAATAGTTAAAATTGCCAGGAAGAGAAACTTTCCCAGTGTCTAGAAAAGGGGCCAATGGGCATACACTACTACCTAGCAACTCCTTAGAGAGGCTTTCCCACACAAGTATAAGCAGCCATAATCACAAATATTCACTTGTAATGGTGAAGATTTGAAAATAATCTAAGTGGGAAAATAATCTCCATGGGAGGGGAGTGAACAAACACATTGTGATGCATTCAACCAAATGATTTTATGTGGCAGTTAAAAGGGATACAGCTCAAAAATGTGTTGAGTGAAAAAAGCAAGTTGTAGAAAAATATTTGTATATGAAGCCAGTTATGTAAAGTTTTAAGATAAACAAGACAATGACTCTACATTTGTTTCAGACGGGTATGCATGTAACGGAGGATAAGAATATGGACCAGATACACAGTTACATCACAGGAATTGCCTGCAGAGAGAAGCAGCAGCAAGTACCCTAGAAAGAGACAGAAACCTCAACTTTAAATTTTGCCATTTAAAAAGAGATCTAGAATAAATATGACAAACTGCCAATATGTTTTAAAATTCTGGGAATATGCAAAATTCTGTAAAACTCTTAGTCACAGTCCTAAATTTATATTGCCTTCCAAAAGCTCTTTTCTACATTCCTTTCCTCCCGTTAAGTTCCCAGTTTCCTGAGAGGCACCCAGTACTGTCTCCTTCCCTATACCAACTCTCCAAAAGCAGTCTGATATTGGTTGGTATTTAGAGTAATTTTAAGCAGCTTATTACTCTCAGAAATATCTAATTATCTAATTGTTGAATCTGGATCTGTAGATGTACTTCCCAAACATTAAAATAGCCGGGAAGATAGCTGCATCTTTGTAATTGTAGTGCTCTCTTTCTGGGGAACTGCTTTTCCCCAGGCTCCTGGAACCACATCTGCTGGGCAACGTTTTATATCCCTGTGTGTAATTCAAGTCCAGCTCAATAGAAAGCAATTAACTTGAGTATTGTTTTATTATTAAATTAACGCAAGAGACTTGCATAGGGACATTCTAGTAGTCATGATACTGCATATAATTGCATAAGCACATGTGTCAGTTTCCTAGATGGATAGGGTGACCAAACACATGACAAATCTTAGTTTTCCTTAGACAATAGTTTGCTGGTTGACTATGTGTTTAGAGAAATACAGGTAGGGGGATGGTTGAGTTTGGAATTAGGCACTTGATACTCTCAAGGCTGCTTCTTCCTCAAAGGGACCAGGAAGCTACTTCTCCAAAATGTGCAAGCTGTGGAGCAGGATACAACTTTTTGGCTGTGCACACATGGGCAGATTGCCACTGACTGGAACAGAAAGCTTAATAACTTCTCCATTAGCAAGGATTTAGACTTTACCTCAGCTGGTTTTAAATAAGTTTTAACATAATTCAAGATTCCCTCAATGAGTACAAACAACATGTACTTTCTAGTAGGTCTGGTAAATGTTCTTAGATTTCTGTACCCCTTAAAATCAGGTAGTAAACAATTTATAATATTAAATAACTAAAAGCTTGGTTGACTATAGTTTCATTAGTGTTTTTTTTTCTTAATTGGCTCATTAAACTCATTTATACGATCTGAAAATTTCTTACGAAAATTAGAAACTTCTGCTTCTATTATAAGGAAGTCAGATAAATGACTCATGAAAATGTTAGCATCAGGGGCGCCCGTGTGGCTCAGCTGGTTAAGCATCCGACTTCAGCACAGGTCATGATCTCAGGATTCCTGAGTTCAAACCCCATACAGAGCTCTCTGCTTTCGGCACAAAGCCTGCTTTGGATCCTCTGTTCCCCTTCTCTCTCTGCCCCTCCCCTGCTCATGATCTCACTCTCTAAAATAAATAAACTTTGGGGTGCCTCGGTGGCTTAGTCAGTTAGGCAGTTAAGCATCTGACTTCACCTCAGGTCATGATCTTGTGGTTCATGAGTTCAAGCCCTACATCCAGCTCTGTGCTTGACAGCTCATAGCCTGGAGCCTGCTTCAGATTCTGTGTCTCCCTCTCTCTCTGCCCCTCCCCAACCCATGCGCTCTCTCTCTCTCTCTCTCTCTCTCTCTCTCTCTCTCACACACACACACACACACAAACTAAACATTAAAAAAAATTAAATAAACATAAAAAAGAAAATGTTAGAATCATACTGATAATTTAAGTATATAATTACAAGTTATATGTTCAATTACCTAAATTTAAATGATTGCTTTTGGTAATAATGCATTAAATGTATAATATGCCCATGCATTATTGCTTCTTAAATATCAATATCCATGTTTCATAGTAGAAAAATTGCTTAAATAGTTTAGGAATAAAATTATATACTCAGGGTCACTTGTGTTAATTTATGTGACTTCTTGGTTTGGAAATATATTCATATAGGTTCCAGTTTCAAAACTATTTTATATTCTGCGTTTGATATCAAGAAGTTTTAATCTTATAATATGTTAACACAAAATACTTGATAGCTCTGTGAAAACTGTTGTAATACAGAGAAATTATACTGGCATTACAGTTAAGAAAAGTTCAACTAGATATATTTGTTCCTATAATCAGTTACTACAGAATCATTTTTATTTGATATATATTAGAAATAAAATGTGAGCTATTCCCCTGAAGGAAAAAGTATACAATCACATTTCCATAAGACTGAGGCAAAATAAAGCAAGCATTTACCTCTAAACTCTCCATAATTTGCAAACTGTAAATTATCGATAAATCTAAAATGGAATACTTATAAAATACATTTGTCTGAATATCAAATATACCCCCCTCAAATGTAACTCTTACTTAGACTAAAGCTCTGATGAAATTAAGTAATGGCATTTCTGTAGTTATTCAGAAAGATGATTGACTCCTAAACAAAACATTAATAATAATGGGCACTTTGGCTCTGAACAAATGTGGTAATCCCCTTTCCCTTAAAAAAATGGAATTCTTGAAAAGCACAGTATGTCAGGGCTCACTCAGCAATATGTACTAAATTTGAAACAATACAGATAAGATTAGCATGGTCCCTATGCAAGGATGACACACAAATTCCTGAAAAATTATCTTTCTTAAGATATAGAAGCAACCCAAGTGTCCATCGATAGAGGAATGGATAAAAAAGATGAGATATATATGTATACAATACGTATATATTTTTTCCATGAATATTATATATATAAGAATATTACTCAGCCACAAAAAAGGATAAGGTCTTGCTATCCGCAACAACATGGATGAACCTAGAGGATATTATGGTAAGTGAAATAAGTCACAGTTGAAAGAAAAATACCATATGATTTCCTTTATATGTGGAATCTAAGAAACCAAATGAATATACAAACAACAAATAAGCCAGAACCAGACCTATCAGTGCAGAGAGCAAATTGATGGTTGTTGGAGGGGAGTGGGGCTGGGGGGTGGGCAGGACAAATAAGGAGGAATGGAAGATGTAGGCTTCCAGCTGTGGAATGAATGGGTCAGCAAAATGAGAGTAGAGAATAAGGAACGTGGTCTGTGGCACTGTGATGGGATCGTACGCTGACCAATGGTGACTCACACTTGTGGCGAGCATAGCACAATGCATAGTGATGTTGAATCACGACGTTATACACCAGGAACCAGTGTAGCATTGTGTGTCAAGCACACTCAGAGGAAAAAAAAAAAAAAAAAAAGGCAAGCACAGTGTATCATCCAGATTGAGGTATGCTATAGGTAAAAAGTTGCCTTGTGGCCATAAAGATTTTTAAATAAATGTTTCTAAAATTCTTTAGAATAAATGTTTTAAAAGACTGAGCTCTAGACCTTGCTGGAAAGAACATGATTGTGTTTCAATGAGTGGCAGAAAAGTCACTGCCATATTGTGTCAGCAAAACCTTCCAGAAATCTGCTGTGCAGGGTGTCAGAGAAAGCTATTCACAGGGAGACATCTGCCCAGAGGCACTCTGCTAAAACCACCAGGGGAAGCTGCTGGCAGCTGAGTCCTGCTCACCACCAGGCACTTCAGGAGGCAGAAGATGGAGAAGCTCTAAGTGCCACAGGAGCCTGCCTAGTGAGGGTACTCTGGCACCAGGAAGCAGGAGGGTACTCTGGCACCAGGAAGTCCTTTGGTCCTTCAGTGTCTCTCCATCATCCACTTGCAAAGCCTCGACACTTTGGTGGCCACAGAAAAATATTTACGGGCCCAAATTTGTTCTCACAGAGTAATATAAAAGAGTGAATTTGGAAGTGGAAGGCTCTAAATCAATAAAAATTACATGTGGTCAGGTCACATCCACATGGCTGTCCTGATTTGTGGGCAGTGTTCCTCTAACTGGTGATCTGGAGGCCCTGGCTTTTTCTTCTGTGTGATTTTTCTATCTTCTGCATGCAGTGTTCAGTGTCACAGCACTTGGTTGTATCAAATCAGTCAAAGGAAAAAGATCATGAAGAATGTCATGAGAAAGTTTCTAAGGGCAAGGTCCAGAAGTGGCATGTATCACTTCTCCTCACACGTCATCGGCAAGAACCCAGTCATATGCTCACACCCAATTGCTAAGATAGACTAGGAAATGTAGTCAAGCTGGTGCCCAGGAGGGAGAAATGGTTTTGGTGACTAGTTAGTCTCTGTCACAGATAATTTCTCTTAACTTATTATTTTATTATTCCTGGAAGCAATGCATTTTAACTACTAGCCAGTTACCCCTGGCCTGGGTGATAGTAATATATGTGTGTAATATCCCCAGATGTCAGCTGGGGCCCCTCCAGCCCATTAAAACCTGATGATAATGGTAATACATGTACATATATATTGAGATGTCAGCTAAGAATCCTCTGCCCACTGAGTTCCAGATAAAATTTGCCCAGATCCCTAGTTTCATGTCCCAGAGAGGTCTGCAAATTCCCAGAGTTCTCATATTCTCATAGTCTTCTCCATGTCTAACTTCTGCTTTCACACATACTGTTGCGATTCCTCACTGCTCTGATCCAGATATGAAATCCAAATCTTTCATCGATTTCCACCCAAAAATAATCATTTAAACACACACGCACAGGTATGGAAGACTTTCCTGAAGATTTGCGAATGCCAGAGGAGGTTTAAATTATAGCAGGAGGAATAATTTCAAACTATATACTAAGCAACCTCTTGTCCTTTGGTACCAACTAAAATTTCTGAGGCTCTTCTCATCATTTGGTTTCCTTCTTCACATCATGTCGCCATCCCTTTCTCCCCAGAGTCTCTTTACCTCTCAAGAGGAAAATCAATCCCCTTTACTTTATCATGCCAGAACAACTTAACCATTTTTATTAGTTGTTTCTTAAGTTCCTACTGACACCAGTGCTCTGGGAGTCTTATTTGCCATCCCCAGGGACTCTAAATGTACTCTAAGAGAAATCCATGTGCTGGTTGTTAAAGCTAAAATTTTTACATTATTTCATATAAAGTCAAAATTGACTTGATTACTGACTCTACTAAGAGTTCTACCAGATCAGCTTTCCCAGCGTGTGTTCTATAGTGCACCTGTCCTATGAGATAATCTGCAGAGTAAATGCATACATAAATAAGCGAGATCTACAATCAAGTAATTTTAAGAAACTTTGCATACTATACTCCCCTTCTTGGAAATTCATAATGCACATTCAACATATTGACAGCTGGGAAAAGTCATGTAACTGTTTAGCTGTGATAGTAGCTAACTTACTTGATGACATAACCTTTTTTTGCACAAAATGCCTTCTACTGTACAGAATATACAGAATGTAGAAAGTCCTTTCTAGCTACAATGTTCTGAAACACTGTAATTCTTACACACCTATATGACTAATGACAAAACAACCATAAAAAAAAAAAATGAGCCCAACAGCCTGGCCAGATGGGAACTGTCACACACTTTTTTTTACTGCAGGAGCCCTCTCCCTCTCCGGTGACCACTATGTCCACCCAGAGTTTAAGTCATCTGGTTATTCTAAGAGAGTGAGGCAGAGACTTTCAGACACTAGTCAGAAATCACCAGGAAAAAAGAAAGCAAATTTCCCAGCTGGTGCTAAAAGTTCCCTATCTCTCCACTTTGATCTTCACCAAGGCTACTTGAGGCAGGGCTTTGACTGACTAACAAATGTCCCCTCCCTCTTTCCTATTTGTATTTCCTGTGTTCTCTAGAGACAAGCTGCTTCTGCTCCCTGACTCCTCCCCAATATTTAACTTTTCACCAATCCTGGACTTCTGATCCTTTTGGTTAAAAATACGCTTGTTTGTAATGTAATCAAATTTTATAGCAAGTCAGCAGTCTAGACAGTAGGTGACTTTTATTGGCCCTTCTAACCTTGACACTATGAAGTAGTTTGACTTTTCCTCTAGTAGAACATATTGACTAGCAAACTTAAAAATTCATCTTAAGTGAGAAATACTATTGGGTAGCACAATTCACTTCAATGTTGTCACCAAGTCACAGGCCCATGTTTTTATCGCTTTGAAAGTGTCTTGAAAAACACAAAGTGTGGGGCGCCTGGGTGGCGCAGTCGGTTAAGCGTCCGACTTCAGCCAGGTCACGATCTCGCGGTCCGTGAGTTCGAGCCCCGCGTCGGGCTCTGGGCTGATGGCTCGGAGCCTGGAGCCTGTTTCCGATTCTGTGTCTCCCTCTCTCTCTGCCCCTCCCCCGTTCATGCTCTGTCTCTCTCTGTCCCAAAAATAAATTAAAAACGTTGAAAAAAAAAAAATTTAAAAAAAAAAAAAAAGAAAAACACAAAGTGTGATATAAATACAGTAAATCATTAGTATTTCCTGTCACTTTCTTTGGGAAAATATTTATTTCTGCTTCGGGTACTTTAGACTCTGAAATAAATGTATTGAAGTCTTCTTTCAGATAAATTAATTACCTTTTTTAAAACAAGGTAGAAGTCTTTATATTAACGGACTGTAAGTTCTTTGCCTGATACATGTGTTGCGATTGTTATTACCCATTCTAATGGCTTGCCCTTCATTTTCTTAAGGGTGTCTTTCAAATAGCAGAATTAAAAATTTTTTAAGTTTGATTTATCCATTTTCCTCCAGAATATTTATAGTTTTAGTTTTTATGTTTAAGTCTGTAATCCACGAATGTTTGCGAATGATATGAGCTAGAGATCAAGATTAATTATTTTTCATATAGTTATCTGGATGTTACAGCACCATTTGTTTAAAAAATTTCCTTTCTCCATTGGAACTCTTAGTGCCTTCATTAAAAATCTATTGACCATGAATGGTGGATCTGTTTCTGAGCTCTATTCTGTCCCATTGGTTTATTTTATTTTTCTATCCTTATTCTAATATCAGAGACTTAATTACTGTAAATGTAGAGTAAGTCTTGAAATCAAGTAGTGTAAGTCCTCCAATCTTGTTCTTTTTCAAGATTGTTTTGTTTATTCTAGGGTCTTTTATACCAAAATTAATTTTAGAATCACTTGATTTATATTTAAAAATACATACATAAATACAGGCCTATTGCTGTTTTAAGTGGGATTGCATTAAATTTCTGTCGATTTAAGAAATTCATATCTTAAAAATATTAGATAATGTCATCCATGAAAATGGTATAATCCTCCACTTGTTTAGGTTTTTAAAATTTCTCTTTGAAACATTTATCATTTACTGTATAGAAATTATGCACACTTTAAATTTATTCATAAATATAAAATGTGTTTTTTCGAGAGACAGAATGAGTAGGGGAGGGGCAGAGAGAAAGGGAGACAAAATCTCAAGCAGGCTCCAATGTGGAGCCTGACGTGGGCTCCATCTCACAACCTTGAGATCATGACCCTGAGATCACAACCTGAGCAGAAACCAAGAGTCCGATGCTTCACCGACTGCACCACCCAGGAGTCTCTCTAAAATGTTTTTAATGCTGTTATAAAGCATGCTATTTTAAAGTTCCCTTTTCCAAATGTTTGTTCCTAATAAATGGAAACACTAATATCTCCACTGTCCCAGATTTACCACATGAAAACAATTCTTTAATTAAAAAGTAAATCAGTAAGTTAAACTATGAGAATTATAAACCAAGTGCAGTTTACTTACTGATAAGACTGACTGTTCAGAATTTATTTCCCAATAATATCTTCATAAATTGATTGGCTCTTTATCCATGATAAAACTATTAAGGAGAATGTGAGAGATGGCACCAGAAATAAAAACTTTTAAAGAATTTAATTAAATGCCTCAGTTTCTATGTTCTCTGCCCTTGGCCCATGAACAAAGTTTTAATGTAGTAAGCTTTAACTTAAACTAATCTTTTAATCAGGCTCTGTGCTGACACTCAGAGCCTGGAGCCTGCTTCGGATTCTGTGTCTCCCTCTCTCTCTGCCCCTCCCCTGCTCATGCTCTTTCTCTCTCTGTCTCAAAAATAAATATAAAACATTAAAAAAAAACTAGTAGTTAATCCATGCTCAAATTCAATTAGAATTTTATAAAAATCATTTTAAGCCAGTCTAGAAAATATATTTGTAAGGTGCAAAACCTGATTAATAAATCCAGTATCTATGTTATAAAATGTATACATTGCCACCTCCAAATCTTTTAAATCCTGTAACTATCTTCTCTTCCTTACCAAATCCCTAAAGTCCTTATTCTCATACCTTTTCTTTTTTCTCCCTAATCTTTATTATTCTTAATGTCTTACCTTACAGTGATTATCTTACTTCTATTTTCTTTCTCCAAAATTTTGTTTAAATTCAAGTTAGTTAACATAGTGTTGTATTGGTTTCAGGACTAGAATTTAGTGATTCACCACTTACATATAACACCCAGCACTCATCCCAAAAAGTGCCCTCCTTAAGGCCCATCACCCATTTAGCCCACCCCTCACCCACCTCCCCTCCAGCAACCCTCAGTTTATTCTCTATTGTTAGGAGTCTCTTATGGTTTGCCTCTCTGTTATATCTTATTTAATTTTTCCTTCCCTTTACCTATGTTCATGTTTTGTTTCTTAAATTCCACATATGAGTGAAATCATATGGTATTGGTCTTTCTCTGACTGACTTATTTCACTTAGCATAATACACTCCAGCTACATCCACATCATTGCAGATGGCGAGATTTCAATTCTTCTTGATGGCTGAGAAATATTCCATTATATATATCTCACATCTTCTTTATCCATTCATCAGTCGATGGACATTTGGGCTCTTTCCATTGTGCTGCTATAAACATTCGGGTGCATGTGCCCCTTCAAAACAGCATTCCTGTATCCTTTGGATAAATACCTAGTAGTGCAATTGCTGGGTCAGAGGGTAGTTCTATCTTTAATTTTATGAGGAACCTCCACACTATTTTCCAGAGTGGCTGCACCAGTTTGCATTCCCACCAGCAGTGTATGAGGGTTCCCCTTTCTCTACATCCTCACCAATATCTTTTGTTTCCTAAGTTGTTAATTTTAGTCATTCTGAGAGGTATAAGGTGATATCTCATTGTGGTTTTGATTTGTATTTCCCTGGTGATGAATGAAGTTGAACATTTTTTCATGTGTCTGTTAGCCATCTGGATGTCTTCTTTGGAGAAGTGTCTCTTCATGTCTTCTGACCATTTCTTAACTGGATTATTCATTGTTTGGGTCTTGAGTTTGATCAATTCTTTATAGATTTTTTGGATACTAGCCCTTTACTCAATACGTCATTTGCAAATATCTTTTCCCATTCCATAAGTTGCCTTTTACTTTTGTTGATTGCTTCCTTTCCTGTGCAGAAAGAAGCTTTTTATATTGATAAAGTCCCAATAGTTAATTCTTATTTTTATTTACCTTGCTTCCAGTGACATGTCTAGTAAGAAGTTGTTGTGGCCTAAGTCAGGTAGGTTGCTGCCTGTTTTCTCCTTTAGGATTTTGATGGTTTCCAGTCTCACATTTACATCTTTCATGCATTTTTAATTTATTTTTGTGTATTTTCATTCTTCTGCATATTGCTGTCCAGTTTTCCCAACACCATTTGCTGAAGAGACTGTCGTCTTTCCATTGGCTACTCTTTCCTGTTTTGCTGATTAATTGACCATACAATTGTGGGTCCATTTCTGGGTCCTCTATTCTGTTCCATTGATCCATGTGTTTGTTTTTGTGCCAGCAGAATACTGTCTTGATAATTACAGCTTTGTAATACAACTTGAAGTCTAGAATTATGATGCCTCCTGCTTTACTTTTCTCTTTCAACATTACCTTGGCTATTTTGGGTCTTTTAGGGTTCCATACAAATTTTAGAATTGTTTATTCTGTTAAAAATGCTGGCGTTACTTTGATTGGGATTGCATTGACTATATAGATTCCTTTGGGTAGTATGGACATTTTAACAATGTTTGTTATTCCAGTCCATGAGATGGAATACTTTTCCATTTCTTTATGTCTTCTTCAATTTCCTTCATAAGTGTTCTATAGTTTTCAGAATACAGATCTTTTACCTCTTTGGATAGGTTTATTCCTATGGATCTTACGGATTTTGGTGCAATTGTAAATGAGATTAATTCCTTGATTTCTCTCTCTGATGCTTCTTTATTGGTGTACAGAAATGCAATAGATTTCAGTACATTGATTTTATATCCTGCAACTTTGCTGAATTCACATATCAGTTCTAATAATTTTTTGGTGGAGTCTTTTGGGGTTTCCACATAGAATATCATATCATTTGCAAAGAGTGGAAGTTTGACTTCCTCCTTGCTGATTTGGATGCCTTTTATATCTTTTTGTTCTCTTATTGTTGAAGCTAGGACTTCCAATACTATGTTGAACAACAGTAGTAAGAGTGGACATGACTGTCATGTTCCTGACCTTATGGGAAAATCTCTCAGTTTTTCCCCATTGAGGATGTATTAGCTGTGGGTCTTTCACATACAGCCTTTATGATATTGAGGTATGTTCCTTCTATCCATACTTTCTTGAGGGTTTTTATCAAGAAAGGATGTTATATTTTTGTCAAATGCTTTTTCTGTGTCTATTGAGAGAATCATAAGGTTTTTATCCTTTCTTTTATTAATGCAGCATATCGCGTTGATTGATTTGTGGATATCGAACCACCTCTGCAGCTCAGGAATCAATCCCACTTGATTGTGGTGAATAATTCTTTTAATGTACTGCAGGATTAGATTTGCTAGTATCTTGTTGAGTTTTGTGCATCCATGTCCATCAGGAATATTGTTCTTTAATTCTCCTTTTTAGTGGGGTCTTTCTCTGGTTTTGGAAGCAAAGTAATGCTGGCTTCAAAAAATGAGTTTGGAAGGATTCCTTCCACTTCTATTTTTTGGAACAGTTTCAGAAGAATAGGTATTAATTCATCTCTAAGTGTTTGGTATAATTTACCTGGGAAGCCATCTGGCCCTGAACTCTTGTTTGTTGGGAGATTTTTGATTACTGATTCAATTTCTTTACTGGTTATAGGTCTGTTCAAAATTTCTATTTCTTCCTTTTCAGTTTTGGTAGTCTATATGCTTCTAGGAATTTATCCTTTTCTTCCATGTTGCCCAATGTGTTGGCATATTATTGCTCATAATATTCTCTTATAATTGTTTGTTATTTCTGCAGTGTTGGTTGTGATCTCTCCTCTTTCATTTGTGATTTTATTTATTTATTTATTTATTTATTTATTTATTTATTTAGATAAGTCTGGCTAGTGGTTTATCAATTTTGCTAATTCTTTCAAAAAACCAGTTCCTAGTTTCATTTATCTGTTCTACTGTTTTTCTTATTTCTATATAATTTATTCCTGTGCTAACTTTTATTATTTCCCTTTTTCTGCTGGTTTGGGGCTTTATCTGCTGTTCTTTTTCCAGCCCTTCTATGTGTAAGGTTAGGTTGTATATTTAAGACTTTTTTCCTTCTGGAGAAAGGCCTGAATTGTTATATACTTCCCTCTTATGACTGTCTTTGTTGCATCCCAAAGGTTTTGGACTTTTATGTTTTCATTTTCATTGGCTTCCCTGTAGGTTTTTAGTTTTTCTTTAAATTCCTCGTTAACCCATTCATTCTTTAACAAGATGTTCTTTAACCTCCATGTATTGGTGATCTTTCAAATTTTTTTCTTGTGGTTGACTTCAAGTTTCAGAGCGTTGTGGTTGGAAAATATGCACGGCATGATCTCAATCTTTTTGTACTGGTAGAAGCCTGAATTGTGACCCAGTATGTGATATTTCCTAGAGAATGTTCCATGTGCACTCAAAAGAATGTATATTCTGCTGCTTTAGGATGAAATGCTCTGAAAAAAAAAAAAAAAAATATATATATATATATATATATATATATATATATATATATATATATATATCTGTTAAGTCTATCTGGTCTAAGTGTCATTCAAAGCCATTGTGTCCTTGTTTATCTTATGCTTAGATGATCTGTCCATTGCTATAAGTGGGGTGTTAAAGTCTCCTCCTATTATTGTATTATTATCAATGAGTTTCTTTATATCTGAACTTCTATTTTATTTTTTTTAATATTTGAAATTTATTGTTAAATTGGTTTCCATACAATACCCAGTGCTCATCCCAAAAGGTGCCCTCCTCAATACCCATCACCCACCCTCCCCTCCCTCCCACCCCCCATCAACCCTCAGTTTTGAACTTCTATTTTAAAGGTAACTAGATTTTTCTTTTCTTGAATAAATCTTCATAAAAGAGGCCTGTCTGGCTCCCATCATGTTTTTCTCTTGAATATCCCCCTGTCTTCATCAGGTACTCACTAAACAAACTTCCCATGTCAGCACATGCCCAGAACATAAAAGGGATTTGGGTAAATATTTTAAATATGTAAATGAGTAAACCAATAGAAGTATAAATTAAATGAATCTGGATTATATTATCAACTTTCCCTAAATTCTCTAACATTAGTAATTCAATAATGATTTTCCAATCCTAACCCCTGCTGAACATTTTTGTTGCACTTGGTACCACTGACACCTTCCTCCTTCATAACCTTGTCTTGTGTTTGCTTTAATTTCTTCTTTCTTATAACATTATGTTTCTATCACATTATTTTGTTCCTTATCTTCCTCCCACTCACTTCTATTGACCTTCTAGTTCTTTTCCTCTACATGTGTTTCTTAAGAGTTCATCCAATTTCCAGTTTAAATTGATTTTATGGATCAGATATGCTACCACCTCATAGAGTGCCCCTATGAATGCAAAAAAAGGCAGACTTTCTGGGAAGACACAGCTCTGTAGATGCACAGATTGTGAATATAAGCCACTTTTGTACAAATCTGAAAAATACGCATCTTCCTTGGACTCAGCCAGATACACCATAAAAGAAGTCCTGTGAATGGTTCCCAAATCTAAATTTCTAGACAAACTGTCAAACCTGCATTACCTGTAAAGGGTTCATAGGAATACTCTTAGGTAATATGGGATTAGGTCAAAAAATCAAAATTAGTTCCTTTCATCTAAATGTACTATTGTTTCCAAATCCAAGATTGCATTACTTTATCAATGATCAAGCCATTCTGATGTGTACTTAACTTTTTTCCCCCAGTTTTGCTAAGAAATAGTTGACATCGGGGCACCTGGGTGGCTCAGTCGGTTAAGCATCTGACTTCTGACTGCAGCTCAGGTCATGATCTCTCAGCCAGTGAGTTCAGGTCCCGCATTAGGCTCTGTGCTGACAGCTCAGAGCCTGGAGCCTGCTTCAGATTCTGCGTCTCCCTCTCTCTCTGCTCCTCCCCCACTCATGCTCCCTCTCTCTCTCTGTCTCTCAAAGATGAATAAATGTTTAAAAAAATTAAAAAAAAAAGAAATAGTTGACATAGATTATAAATTTAAGGTGTTACTGCATAATGGTTCGATTTACATATATTGTCAAATGATTACCACAATAGGTTCAGCTAACATCCATCTTGTCATATAGATAAAATAAAAAGAAAGAGAAAAAAAGAAAAAAAAATTCTCCTTGTGATCAGAACTCAGAGGATTTACTTGTCTTAACAACTTTCCTATATATCATACAGCATCATTAGCTTTAGACATCATATTGTACATTACATCCCTAGTACTTATTTATCTTATACCTGGAAGTTTGCACCTTTTGACCACAATTTTCCCTCCCCCTACCTTCCATGTAACCACAAGTGTGATCTCTTTTTCTAGGAGGTTTTGTTGTTGTTGTTGTTGCTGTTGTTTTCTGTGTGTATTTTTTTTTAATCATACAGTACTTGTCTTTCTCCATTAGACTTATTTCCCTTAGAATAGTGCCTTCAAGGTCTATCCACGTTGTAACAAATGGTAGGAGATCCTCATTTTTTACAGCTGAATAACATTCAAGTGTGTGTATGTGTGTGTGTGTGTGTGTGTGTGTGTGTGTGTGTGTGTGTATCACAACTTCTTTAACCATTCATCCACCAACAAACACTTAGGTTGTTTCCATGTCTCGGTTACTATAAATAATGCTGTTACAAAGTGGGGTGCAGATATCTTCTTGGGGTAGTGTTTTCACTTCCTTTGAAACATAAAGTGGAATATTATTAAGCCATAAAAAAGAATGAGATCTTGCCATTTGTGACAACACTGATGGACCTAGAGGAGTTTATGCTAAGTGAAATAGGTCATTCATAGAAAGATAAATACCACATGATTTCACTTATACAAGGAATCTAAAACAGCAAAGAAAAACAAACAAAAAACAAAAGAGACTCATAAATACAGAGAACAAACTGGTGGTTGTCAGAAGGAGAGGGTGGGACCATGGGCAAAATAGGTGAGGGAATTAAGAGGTACAAATTTTCCAGTTATAAAATAAGTGATGGAGATGAAAAGTGCAGCATAAGGAATATAGTCAATAATATTACAATAACATTGTATGGTGACAGATGGTAACTACAGTTGTGGTGAGCATTGTGTAGAATTGTCCAATCACTATGTTGTGCATCTGAAACTAATATAACATTGTATATCAACTATACCTAAATAATAAAAAAAATTAAAGAATAAAACCAAAACAATAAAGAGAACAAAATATACATGTTCTTACTTTCTTACCTTAATCTTTGAAAGAGACTTATGGCAATTATTAAGTAATCACTCATCAACCAATTCTCTTCAAATTAAATACAGCTAAATTCTTACATAATTTTAATTTAAAAGAACACAAATATATACTCTAAAAAATGTTTTCTTCTGGACTTCCAAATCTCTTTATAGCCCGCTTCTTAATTTACATAAAGTAAGACATATATATAATTTAGAGTCAAATAGTTTTATAAGGCCTGTGGGTGGGGGAGTGGGATTATCTTTCTTCTACCCCATTTATTGCCTCATATAAGTAGGTATTTTTAACTCTCCATGATGATTCTACTGCTATATATCAAGCATATTTTTGTCTTTCTATTTTAGGTATTTTTCTGTTGATTTATAAATAATCAATTGACAATTGTACAACTCTGAAGAAAGGTTTTACCTAACATAGTAACTAGAATGTAAGTTTTCTATTAGAAATTTTCACAAATGTTTCCATTGTACAATTGAGTGATATGGTGTAATTTAATAATTTTATATCCATTGGATATTTATTTCCAGCTCAGAGTAGAGATGGAACTATATAAAGTAGGAATTAAAATATAATCAATATAATCCAAATTTAGGAAGCCAGGCAGAAAGAGGGCATTAACTCTCTCACAGAAGCATTTTCAACCCTGGAGTGATAATTCCTTTTGGGGTCTTGCAACATGGACATTTGCTTCAACAACAGGGTTCCATAGAGCTGGAATATTTACTAATGTGTCCTTAAGAACTAATACCCAGAGTGCCAGCTGACTGGGAAATGTGACTCCTGGTGTCTTGCTGGGAAACAAAGCAAAAATAACTAAAAATATAATCTATTGTTTTTAATATATCCGATTCAAAATGCTTATGAAATTTAAGGTTTGGGGGTGCCCGGGTGGATTAGTTGGTTAAGTGTCCAACTTCTGCTCAGGTCATGATCTCATGGTTCGTGGGTTTGAGCCCCACATCAGGTTCTATGCTGACAGATCAGAGCCTGCTTCAGATTCTCTCTCTCTCTCTCTCTCTCTCTCTGTCTCTCTCTGTCCCTACCCCGCTCATGCCCTGTCTCTCTCTCTCTCAATAACAAATAAATAGGCATTTAAAAAAAAGAAATTTAAGGTTTGTATCAGAAGGAAGACTGTAGAAGGTGATGAGTCATTTCAAAGATGACAATTCCTCTTCATTGAGAACAGAATGAAAGCCATCCTAACATAGCCAGGCAGCTACCCTGCCTTGACATCCAAAACATGAATGGCTTGCAGGAGAAAGAGATGCTATGATGAAGATAACAAACACTGACATCACAAGGCTTGTTAAAGGTCAGAAAAGCCAGCCATTAGGTGGCAGATTCTGAATTCAATCATTTTTAAAGTTTAAAAAAATTTTTTAGTGACAAGGATGTTTTGTTTCTCAAATTTTTAAAAAATAGAAATTTTTAAGAAATATAACTCCTATCACTATTGCTATCTAAAACCATTTTTCACCTTATTAATTAGAAGTTAAAACACATGGGGCACGTGGGTGGCTCAGTTGGTTAAGCATCCGACATTGGCTCAAGTCATGATCTCAAGGTACATGAGTTCAAGAAGCCTCCTTCAGACCCTTTACCCCTGCTCTCTCTGCCCCTGTCCCATTCATTCTCATTCTCTCTCTCTCAAAAATAAAAATGAATAACTTTTTAACAAAAGTTAAAATACACAAATGTCATAAGTGATAACAGTAGTGGCATTAAACAAGGACCATGAAAATACTTTTCCCAGAGTAAATACATGAGTCATTGTAAACCTCTGTGCTTTGCATATTCAGTTTTGTCTACCTAGAGCCCTCTTCCTACCCCCACATCTCCCTACTTTGTCAGTGGCCAGTGAAGTGCTTACCATTTAAGAACTAGGCCCCAATAGTCTCCTCCCTCATGGGTTTGCTAGCAGCTAATTCTCTGCTCAGCTGGCACAATCTGTTCTACACCTCCTTCAGGCCAGGTAGTGTGCATGCTGCCCATGCACTTGCCTGTGCGTCCTTTCCCCAGCTGTTCTTGCTCACCCTTGTCCCAAGATCATTGTCCTAATCTTAACAAGTTCTTCCTACATCTCTGTGAATTTCTCTGAGAACCTCTTGACTTGTAGCCAGAGAGGATGTAACCCAGAGACCTGATACAGCAGACTCAGTGGGATATTCCTGTTATACTCTGAGCTCAGAGAACTACCAAAGGTGATGTCATCCACCTCACTGCAAGAACTACTTAGAAGTGTCTAGTTCAAAGGCTATGTCCTAACACTGACCAGGACTCTACCCTCAGCACAAGACTTTTTAAGGAGAAAAAGATTATTCCCATTACCTAACCTCCACCACCCCCACGTTAGTAGAAATGGAGCGGGGCTCCTTCCCCATTCTCTTCCTAAAGCAAAGGAAGAGGAGTCCAAGAGCATCACTAATAATATTAACTAGAAATAGAGGGTAAATTTTTATTTTCTTAATTTGAGTTCTCCTAGAAAGAAAACCTTGAGATAAGAACACATACGCAGAAGTCATTTATTTGAGAAGTGCAAGAAGTATTGGTAAGGGAGAAGGGAAGAAAGAAAAGGAAGGAACGGTAACAGGAGGTTAATCCTTCTAGGGAAATTTGGAGTCAGAGTCAAACACATGCCTGAGAATTTTCCCTGAGGGGGAAGGGAGCTGGGGTATGTATACACCAACTCCAGTCAGGAATTTGTTGAAGGCTACTTTGGGAAGGGGTGGTGGTGTTATTATACTGACATTGTAATCCTTCCTCGGGACACACAGAAATGGCAAAGTGGACTCCATAGCAAGAGAGAAGGCCTTTGGGTGGTTGACTAGAGGCTTACTAAGGGTGTTACCCAGTAACTTAACAGGAGTCCAAGTCTCCTATATTCTAGCAGTGCTTCAACTGCACCAATTAAGCACTTTAACTTTTCAATATCCATAGATTTATTTGACTTCACCTCCTTCTACATATGGAGTAACATTTTAGTCAGACAGGAAACTGAACCATATACTCATGAGTTTTTGAAGGAGTCAGAGGTAGTGGCAGCTTAACTCAATATCCAAGACTCCTGACTCCCAAATCAGTTCTCTTTACAACTGTAAACCTCCCGGACTCTTCCTTGACTTTTAAACTTTAAAACTGTTCAGAGCCCCTGTTCGGACAGCTCAGAGCCTGGAGCCTGCTTTGGATTCTGTGTCTCCCTCTCTCTCTGTCCCTCCCCCCACATTATTCCCATTACCTAACCTCCACCATCCCACATTAGTAGAAATGGAGCGGGGGCTCCTTCCCCATTCTCTTCCTGTCTCTCTCCCTCTCTCAAAAATAAACAAACATCAAAAACAAATTTTTAAACTGTTCACAGCCCATGGGCATTCCAACAACATTAGTATCAATATATTGCTATTGCCTTGAATATGATGATATTGATTCTTTTGTCAAACTGATGTCCACTTGATAGCTCTACTGAAACAATATACCCGTATAATCTCAGACATGTTAGGATTAACTGGAGGGTCCACCTACTTAGATGAGTTGTGTATTAAGTTTCTTCAAAGAATGCAGTACTGACAAGTTACATTACACTTTCAGAGTGGTTTTTAGAGCTCTCTTTGGAAATATAAAAGGTAATAAACTTTTTATTTTCTATATTCTCAGATATTCCAATAGTGGGAAGAAATACCATCGTGAAATAGGTGGAAAAACACTTAAGCACACCAGATGAGCTTCCTCCTGATCAGACATTTTCCTATCTTCCTGAAAGGGGGAATTTAGGGATGTGGAAAATGGAGGGAGAGGCCCAGAACAACATAACCCTGCTATAGTCAGTAAAAATTTTCTTATGAGTAAGTTGTTGTTGTTGGTGGTGGTGGTGGTAGTGTTTTCAAAAGAGCCAGCATAGAAGCTTTGAATGAATGGTTTCTCATTTCTTCCCCCTCTAGTGTCTTGAGTTTTATTTTTTTTACTTTTGCCTTTTTGGAGTTTTTTCACCTGTGAGTACCAAGGGCTCACATTGGCTTTTTGCCAGTAAACATCTGATTTATTTTTGGTATTCCACTTAAACCAATATAATTATGATTGATAGTTTTTAGTAAGAATAGGACTTAAGAGAATGACTGATGGACAGCTATGTATTTTCAAGAGCTTCAGTCATTATGCATATGAAGGAAAGACAACAATACCACAGAGAGCTATCAGGCACATATATTAATGCATAAAGATTTTGCTTAATATCTAGAAAGGTAATAAAACAAATTTGGGGGGAGATGGTTATTACAACTATCAAATATTTTCTTTTTTTTTTTTTTTCAACGTTTTTTATTTATTTATTTTTGGGACAGAGAGAGACAGAGCATGAACGGGGGAGGGGCAGAGAGAGAGGGAGACACAGAATCGGAAACAGGCTCCAGGCTCCGAGCCATCAGCCCAGAGCCTGACGCGGGGCTCGAACTCACGGACCGCGAGATCGTGACCTGGCTGAAGTCGGACGCTTAACCGACTGCGCCACCCAGGCTCCCCTCAAATATTTTCTTAAAACATTAAAACATAATTTGAACCTCTACATAACAATGGGAAGAATGTGAGTGTTCCTATCCTTCAAAGTTGAAGCTGTTTTTTGTGGTTTGACTCAGAATAGTCTCCTAACCAAAACTGCCTGGATAGCTCACCATTATGGCTATAGAGCATGAGTTTTTTGGGAACAGCATGTTAAACCATTCATCCAACAAATATTGTTGAGAGGCACGAGATATAAAAGTAAAAATTTCATAGTCTTTGTTCTCCTGGAGCTGAGTTCACATGTGGAAAGCAGTTAACTGAATAGGCAAAAATAATGAAAAATAAGTACAAATTAGGGTACTGTAGGAATATAGGAGGCACAGTCAACCCAGTCTTTGGGATTCAGGGAAGCTAGCAGTTGGTGTTGGAAGACATGGAGAAGCTAAAAGTATACTCCAGGCAAAAACACTGCTGTGGAGGCGAAGGAAAGTAGAGCACCCTTGGGAGACCCTGGCTAGTTCTGGTGAACTGCACAGTAATAAGCAAGGACTATAAACTGGTGACAAATGGGGCTGGAAAGGCAAAGGCCTTAGAAGTCATGTTAAAGACTTGGAAATTTATCTAAATATAATAATAATTAATTAAGAAGGCTCAAAGAAGAAAGTATCATAGTTTTGTATACTTTGGAACAATTGCTCTGGCTGTACCGTGGAGACTCTTCTTAGAAAATGTAAGACCTGTAAGACAGGAAAAGTCCTAAGGATTCTCTAACAGTAATTCAGACAAAGGCAGTGGTAGCCTGAATGATAATAGTGATGATAAGTATAGTGAGAAATAAATAGATTTGAGAGATATTTAAGAAGAAGACCGTGTAGGCCCTGGTGATTGTTTAGATCCCAGTAAGAAAGGACAAAAAATAATCACAACTTCTGGCCTGGACAACTGAACAGGTGCTGTGCCACTTCCCAAAGACTAAAAACTGAAGAAGAGATGCAGTTTTTATGTGCATAAGGCACTCCCTGGAAATTGGGATTTTCCTAATAACATTTATAATTGTTTCAAATTACCTCAAGGTCTTTTACTGTGCCACAGATCACAATACAATATACATTTTACAGGGGAAAAATTCCAGGTTTAAAGAAATTACATGGCTTGCCCATGATCACACAGATGATAAATGGCAACACCAGGATTGGAGCACGATCTTAAGGTTTCTAACACCATTGCTTGTTGCACTCTGCCTCTATTCCCTGGAAGCTGCATTAGCTCTTAAGAACCACAGGGATAATATCTTTTGCAGTATTATCAGTGATTACTTAATGATGTTCTGATGACCTGAAAGAGATGATATTGCCTTCCAAGCTATTCAATCCACTCATCCAGCAAGGCTATTTCAGTCCCCCAGAGCTTGGTGTCTTTACAGGGATCTTATTTTTAAAAAGAACTTTGAAATAGTTTTTCTACCTTTCCCTTAAAAGTGTTCCACGACGACATTAAAAATAGCTATTTGTTTCAAAATGAGTAAACATTCAGAAGTAGGTCTTCATCAGATAATAAAATCATCATATTCTTATGATTTTTGCATGACAAAAATATCATGGAGTCTATTTTCTGACTATAGGTCGATTATTTACCATGTCAGTTTTAATGTGTTATTTTATTTTCTACCACTATTTTCCCTGTATTACGATCTTAGCTTCCTAGAGGTTTCTGAGACCAGTATCCACTATCAACAGCTGCTCTGCTGATACAAATAAAGTATAATCCAATTTTCTGAAGTTTTAAAAGTACTACTCCTATTAAGTAATGAAGACAATCTTCTCAATCTTCTTCCATACATGTTTATTAAAATTTGGTACCTACTACAAATTATCAAAATCTAGTGTAAGAGGAGTCTGGAAAGATAGGGACAGCAACAAGCCTTGAATCCCAACATAAAAACAGACAGAAAAACCACAGTAACTAAGCCATGGAAAACATGAGGTGACAGATTACCCTCATGAACCTCAAAATACAAAGCAGATGAAGACAAACTATAGCCCCAAGACTTGATGGCATTAGCACTTGAGCAAGAGAAAGCAGAGGAAAGAAGTAGGGAATCTGATGGATCTAAGAATAAATAAAAACCCAAAAGAGCCAACAGCTAATCACTGGAAAGTACATCAAGCTGATTAGGAAACAGGAGTTAAAATCAGAAGTTCTGCCCAATTCAGTATTGGATGAATAAGAGGATTGCATGAGGGGAGCTAAAAGGATTGAGAAGTTTAGCCCTTAGAGCCTGTGTACTCTTAAAACCAACTTGCCATAGCCTTTTTTTTTTTTTTTTTTTTTTTTTTTTTGGCTAGAGCCCACACTGAGGAGAAATTGCTGGAAGTAGAATCAAAATCAAGCAGGGTATGTAACAGAGATGAAGGAAATAGAAGGCCTAGATAAAAGTAGGGAAGGGGAAGAGAGCCAGGGAATCTCAGAAAGTAAGTTGCTATCTTCTCAGAAAGTAAGTTGCCATGTTTTGGAACACGATGCTAAAACAAGAGATAAGAGAGTACTGTGAAAGGAAAAAAGCTATTTGAGCAAAGCCCCTTTCAAAAACAAATTTCACACAAAAATGTGAATGATGAACCTAGAAAGCTTATCCAATCATACAGTGAAGAAGCTATCAAAAACTTCAAAGGTCATGACAAAAGGATTCAGGACCCCACTTGATCACTGAGCATCTTCTAACATCACAAAAAAGATACAAGCAGACATTACATGCCTTCTGATGAAGGAATACACCAGGCCCTAGAGTCTTGCCAAAGGGATACAATCTGAGTTCAATCAATGGATTAAACTCCAGGTACCAGGGGCGCCTGGGTGGCTCAGTCAGTTAAGTGGCGAACTTCAGCTCAGGTCATGATCTCATGGTTCGTGGGTTCCAGCCCCGCATCCGGCTCTGTGCTGACAGCTCAGAGCCTGGAGTCTGCTTCGGATTCTATGTCTTCCTTCCTCTCTGCCCCTCCCCCCCCCAATAAAAAATAAATAAATATAAAAAGTTTTAAAAATAAAAAATAAAAAAATAAACTCCAGGTACCAGTTACCAATTTACAAGGACAGAGGTACATGATGATGTTGACCATGAAAATGCATTTAACCAAATCTAGACAGTGGGAAATTTACTAGTCAAGTGTCCTGAGTCTTTCACCACAAACAATGTAAGTGGGAGCTGGGGGGGTACATAAAATTAAAAAAAAAAAACTACCAATTAAAAGAGACTTTAAAAATATTTCAAACAAAATTTTTAAAGAGGCAAGACTAAACTATACTTTGTAGGAATTCACACTTGGGTAAGAAAACTTTAAAGAAAAGAAGAGAGTGATTACTTTAGGAATTGGCATAAATTTTTTTTAACATTTATTTATTTTTGAGAGATAGAGCACAAGCTGGGGAGGAGCAGAGAAAGAGGGAGACACAGAATCCGAAGCAGGTTCCAGGCTCTGAGCTGTCAGCACAGAGACTGACTTGAACTCCCGAACTGCAAAACCATGACCTGAGTCAAAGTCAGACTCTTAACCAACTGAGCCACCCCGGCATCCCTGGAATAAATGTTTTTAAAGTATTTTTTTAATTTGCAGTTTTTTCACTACATATTCCACTCTCCCCACCCACCCACACACACACACACACCAACTCCCACTTATGTTGTAATATACTGAAAGAAAGACTCAGGACTTTTAACAGGAAAGTTATGTTAACTTTCATGGAGGGATTCTGGGGAAGCTGACAAAGTTCTATTTCTTGATTACATAGTGCTCGCCTCAAATACATCAATAAACTATCCATCTGTTTGTGAAGAGTTTCTGTATCTGTGTTTTACTTTGAAATAAAATGGTTTTGTAAAAATCCAGTATAACGGGTTACTGATATAGGAGAAAATGCCATATTTTGTTATTTTAAATACTTAAATAACTTTTATAACAAAACCATGATTCATATGACTCACAGAGACCTCTGTGATTCTATTTTTGAGATAATTCATTATCTGACATTTGAGAATCACTTTAATGAGCAAGAACTTTCCCTATTGGTAATATCCTGCTTCATGTTGATGCTCCTACAGTCTGGTGTATAGTAAATACTCAATAATATTCACTGAAATAATAATGGCTGCTTTTCAAATAGCATGTTTGGTCTTGAATTTTAAATCATCTTGAAATACACACTTGTTCATTTGCCAGCCTCCATAAGAAAACACAAATATGACTTCAGAAACCCACCTCATTCTTTGTAATCTCACATTAATCTGGGGAGAATTCTATCATTTGAAAAATAAATATTAATATTATTTTTACATGAAAATTTTCACAGAAAAACAACATTAATTTATTTGAAGATTTTAATGTCTTTAAAAATATAAATAAGTAAGTAAAGGAATAGTAGGTAACATTGTATAAATACAATGCCCATGATACTAGACATTTTTTTAATGTTTTTTTAGTTGGAGAATAGGGAGTAAAATAGGAGCAATCTTCCATTTATCACCAGAAAAAATGCACATCAAGATTTTACAAAGTAGAAAAATGATAACCAATATGGAGCTTGCAGGAAAAATGATGTGTACTTATGATTATTTAGTTTGATATTAAAACCTTAAAATCTATTTCAGGTATAGATTCATTTTTAATTATGACCTGAGATCATCCTAGGAACTTTCATCATGGTTATTAAACTGTTTTCTATACTTTTCTTCTCTACTTTGTTCTTTCTCTTAAGAACTCTGATTTCATTTTTAAAAGTGCAAAATCCATCTCTACTTCCTGAAGATGACAATTACATTTAAATCTTTTTTAAAGGAGAGCTACTTTGAGCTGTTGCATTTACTTTTCAAAATCATTACTTTTGTCATGGACAGAGTAACTTCAGAATAGCCAAAGTCTCTAAAAAGTAATTATCCTTGATTTTTTTTTTTTCCTTGAGAGTTCAAAGCCATTTTTATCCTATGCCCTAGATAGTGTCTCCTGATCAATTCTATTTTGCTCTTTATGGCATTATTTGTTTCCTAGATTTGACAAATTTATACCATCCCTCCTAGAAATAGCTTGGCAAATTCCAAAACTAAAAAGGTATTTTAAAGTTTAAGTTTGTAATCACAAGATTTTCTCGTCCTGAGTGCTAATTTTGCCAGGCAAGACCATTTTTTTGTATCTCTATATTTGTGACCACAGAATATCATCCCAGGAGAACTCAGTAAATAGTGGTCAATTCTGAATAGGCAATAAACTTACTAAATTTGTAATTATTAGCATTATAATTAAAGTTATTAATTGTACTCAACCATGAAAACTTTAGGTAATTCTGGAACTTAGAAACACACAAATGGCATATATAGATAATATATTTACTTTGTTTTAATACTTGGTATCATATAAACACAGGTGATGGAAGAGAGTCAATTCTGTACAGCATTAGAACATATCCAATGTAAAAAATAACTCAGAAGTCCTACTTTCCCAATACAAATGTATACAGTGGTCAGAGGGTCAGAAGCTTGTAGCCAATATTCACTTAGGAGAGCATTTAGTACAATGGTGCTGCTAACAATGACAGAGAGAGAGCATTTTAAAGATCCCAAGACCCATTGCTGCTTTTTGGGGTGCTGCACAAACATCTGATCAAAGAGGTAAAGCTAAAATCCATCCCATGCTCTACTTGCCAAGCCCCACACCCTAGGGGGAGGGGTGCCAAGTGGCAGCATTCACAGAGGGGTGTCTTTTCCTGTCATCACAAAGGTAATGTACCTCCGCCCTAGAACTGCTGAATTAAAATATATAGGAGTGGGTCCCCAACAATTTTTATTTTTAAAATCTCTTAACGATTCCTAAGGACTTCCCATAGCTAAGAGTAACTTTAGAAACAGCACTACTTCTCATACCATATCCTTTCAATACACTGGAATAGTGGAGGGGGGTTACATGAATGAATGAAGGAATGAATGAATGAATGAATGAATGAATATGTTCAGCTGCACCAGAAGTCTTATATTAAACTGTTTTATCATCATAACACATGAGTTAAATCTAGGCAGCACAAAATCATCCCAATGACAGTTTAAAAATCTGGTCACTCTACAACATGCTAGATATACGTAGTATTAAACAAATAATTTGATTTTCCCTCCATGGATTACAACTCCATGGATTATTCCCTCCATGGATAACAAATTGGCCATTCTGACATTGTGTAGGAACAATCTGAATCACAATTTACAGAAATTATAACACTGAGAATAATGTAATGTAAAAGGGAAAAGGGAAGACACATAAATTTTGAATACTTTTAAGTAGAGGGACTTGGGGGAACATTTTATTTACATAGTCTCAAAACAGATCGCTGGCTCAAGGAAGATAGACAAGAAAGAAAAGGAAAGGAAAGGAAAATTAAGGGTCACTAATTTAAAAAACTATGGCAAAATTAAGATTCATGTTTCAGTATTATTTAAGAACATGAATAAACTTCTCCAGGGAACGATCAGCAGTGACCATAGTTAGGCTTGGGTATAAGTCTATCCTACAAATGGTGGTGAAGTAAGAGTCCTGAACAAGGTAACAGCATTAGAAAATCAAGGGTTTACAGTCAGATACTTTTTTAAATTCCAGTTCCATCAGGTATACCTGTGTTACATTAATCTTGTTAATTTCCTTCTTCAAGCTTCAGCTTATTCAACTATATTGTTATAGGATTATGTGTGAGAGACACACAAAAAGTACCTAATGGTACAGAGTACACAGTAAATGCAAAGGATATATTCTCAGCCACTGTTTTACTAATTTGCAAGATTGCTACTCCATAACAGCATGAGTCTAAGGAATACTGAGAGGGAAGCCAACTTCCTCTCTTCAGGAAAAAAAAAAAAATCAGAGGCAGAGAAGATAATGCCAGTGTGCCTTGAGGGTTAGGCATGGAAACTTCAGAAAGGGAGAGTCAAGAAAAGAGGGATTGATTTCAATGTCAAAATTACAGTTGTAAGCTTATAAACCTCCCTAAAATATTCACTTGCTTCTCACTCCCTTAAACCGTAATTTCTATTAGTGTATTTAAGAACATTCTTTCCATTCTCTCTCTCTAATCTATCTCTTCTCTCTCCAGTTTATTTATTGCAGTGTTCCTTACTCTACAGATTCATCCACCTCATGGAAACCTCCTATCTACTGATCTTACCACTGACCACAACTCCTTTGTGTTCTCACTTCCCTCTTTACCCAGCTGGGTATTGGGAATTCATCTCTGGTATCACTTTTATGTAGATCATTAATTTCCTTGTTCATCTCTCCCTTAACCTTTCTCTTTTGAAAAAATCCTAATTCTGTTTAGTTCGACTCTTTACTCACTTTGCAGTGCTGGGAGAGAGTCTTTCTCCTGCTCCATGCAGTTGAACAGAGCAGGAGAAAGACACGTAATTCTCTCCCTTTAAATTCGAAAATACGAGTGGGCATTCAGCACTGCCCTGCATTCTCCTAAGAAATTAACTTTCTTCTTCTGTGGAAAACTAATTCACACCTTCTTTCCTATACTCAAATTTCCATTATCTCCTCCCTCCTTTCCCACTCTCTCCTGATGACCTTGACATCTGTAGCACTCAGAAAATTAGAAGCAACAGCAAAAAAACTCCAGTACCAACTCTGCTCAACTCCCTGCTTCTGTATCCATATACTCTGCCTTCCCTTCTGTTGCAATAGCATTCTTAACTTTGTGTGTGTGTGTGTGTGTGTGTGTGTGTGTGTGTGTACCATGAGACCCTTTAGAAGTCTGGTGAAACCTATGGATTCTTTTCAGAGTAATGTTCTCAAATGCATAAAACAATGCTTAGGAATACAAAGGAAACCAATTATATTAAAAATCAGCTATCAAAATGTTTAAAAACTTATAGTATAGTAATACATGTGTTTCCTTTTTTAATGTTTATTTATTTTTGAAAGAGAGAGAGAGAGAGAGAGAGAGAGAGCACAGGAGAGGGGCAGAGAGAGAGAGGGAGACAGAGGATCTGAAGCAGGCACCACATTATCAGTGCAGAGTCAGAAGCAGGGCTCGAACTCATCAACCATGAGACTATGACTGAGCTATAGTCCGACGCTAAACTGACTGAGCCACCCAGCTGCCTCCATGTGTTTCTTTATCAATGCATTATACAATGATCTAGCAGGTATTCTAGTAACTAACACATTTTAATATAGTAAGGAGAAACAACATTTATGATATTTCCAATAGTTGCTATGTGATTTGAAAATATCTATGTTGGTAGCCAATTCTGATTTATTGATTCATTATTGAAGAAAACATTAAATTTCACTTAGAGATCGATAAAAATAAAGATGTAGTTTTTTGCCCATTCAAGTTCACAAACTTCCTGAATTCTTATCTGTGGGCTTCTTGGAGGTCAATGGATATCAGATTTTAAATCCCAGATAAAGCCAACTACTGCACTCACACAAAAGTTGAACATATACTGGGTGTAAAAGCAAATTTCAAGGGATTAAAATCTGATCTTATTGAAGCTAAACCATAGAAATCAATAATAGAAAGACAACTAGCAAATATCTCTATATTTGGAAATTAAGAAATATAAATAACCTGTGTGTCAAATAATGAATTAAAGTAAAAATTAGGAAAGTTTTTAATCTAAATTATAACAAAATAACAAATGATTAAGTATCCAAATTTTTGTGATATATATGAAGAAGTGTTAAAGGATATTTATAGCCTTTAAAATTAAATACATAAATCAGAAAGCAAGGGTTGAAAATTGAGCCAAGCATGTATCTCAGGAAGAAAAAGAAAAGCAAAATAAACTCAAAGAAAATGATAAGAGCATTCATGGAAGAATGATAAGAGCAGAAACTAATGAAATAAACAAACACATTAGTGGGAATCAACAAAGCCACAGGCTGATTCTTTGAAAAGACTAGTATGTTGATAAAATTCTTGGAAGAATAATCAAAAAAAAACAAGAGACAACACATATCAACCAAAGAACATCACTATAGATCCTACAGACATTGAAAATATATATGAGCATGTAATAAGCAACTTCATACCAATAAAATACAGAAAATTTAAGTGGTATGGACACAATTCTAATAAAGAACATATACCAATATGAACTAAGAAGATAGAAAAATGTGAATAGTCCTGTGATTATTATAGAAATTAAAACCATAATGAAAAACTTCTTAAAGAAAACTGCAGGCCAAGATGGCTTCCCTAGTGAACTTTTCCAAGCATTTAAGAAACAGTTGTCCTCAAACTTACAAAAACCCCTAGAATATAAAGGGGGAAGTGAAAATTATTTAACTTGTTCTGTGAAGCTACCATAATTTTCATATCAAAATCTGACAAGGAAACCACAAGGAAAGAAAATTAAGCTCAATACCACCCATGTACATAGACCCCAAAACCCTAAACAAGATGTTAGTTAATCATATTCAAAAAATATAAAATAAATAAAATATAATAAAGATGATAATAATCAAAGTTGTTTTAACACTTAAAAATTAGCATAATTCACCACATTAACAAAATGAAGATTTAAAAAAATGTGATTTCAGCAGATGCAGAAATAAAGTTACATAAGATTTAACATTTTCATAATTTAAAATAGCAAAATAGAAGCTTCCTTAATATGATTTTTAAATGATAACAAAAATATTTACAAAATATAAAATTTATCTACGTTAATGAACAGAAGATACACATACAATAACTTTTTTTCAGAATACCAGCAGCAACAATTTGGAAAATAACCCTTATAAAATTGTATCACTCAAAATAACATAAAAAAATATCAAATAGGCATTTTGTTCCCATTTCCTGGGTGAGGGGAAGCCTAGGCACCCAAGGAGAAATGAGTAGGAGCAGACAGAGGTGGAGGAGAGGTGGCCTTTAAGGCGGTGGTGCAAGGAAGGTTGGAGCTGTTTGACAAGAGAGTGCCACAGACTGTCTAACCCAACATGCAAATAGCAGGTGCTACAAAGATGGTGGCAGCTATGGCAGTGCTTCTACTGAAATTTTATGTTATATTTCCAGCACTTGAAATAAAAATGAATCCAAGTTTAGGAAGTCACTTTTCAGGATCAGAAGTATACACAGCTGTATGTTCTACAGAATCTCCCAGATCAAAAGAAGCAGTTTTCAAAATAAGTGTCAGGTTTATTGAGCTACAACATAGATACAATAGAATTAATTCCTTCTTTTGTATATGAGTTTTGACAAACATATTCAGCCATGTGTCCAGGATAGAGACTATGGCCGCATCCCCAAAAGTACTCTTGTGCCATTTTGTGGTCAATATTCTCCCCTCCTCCCTAGCCTTTGCCAAGGATTATTGATATGTTTCATGTTCTTGTAGTTTTGTCTTTTACAGAGTGTCCCATGCCTCCTTGCTTCCAGAAATATCTTTTAAAAGGATATAGGTATTTCTAAAACACTTTGAAATTTCCTCACTACAATAGAATTTTACTATAGGACTTTCTGATAACTTCATATTTTAAGTGAAATTCTAAGTAAAAATCCAATGCACAGTATAATAATGTGTATTGAAAAGAACAAAATATTAAATACAGATGAAAATACAGTAGTCCCCCCTTATCTGTAGAGAATATGTTCCAAGAACCCCAGTGGATACCTGAAATTGCAGATAGTACCAACCCTATATACTGTGTTTTTTTCCTATGCACACATGCCTATGATAAGGTTTAACTTATGAATTAGGCATAGTGGGAGAATAATAACTAATGATAAAATAGAACAGAAATAACAACACGGTATAATAAACATTATGTGAATATGCTCTCTTTCTCTCTCTCTCTCTCTCTCTCTCTCAGAATATCTCATTGTATTGTACTCACCCTTCTTGTGATGATGTGAGATGACAAAATGCCCATGAAACGAGATGAAGTGGGGCGAATGATGCAGGCAGCGTGACGTAGCGTTAGGCTGCTACTGACCTGCTGACCATTTGTCAGAAGGAGGATCATCTGTTTCCAGACTGTGGTTGATCACAGATAACTGAAACTGTGGAAAGCAAAACCGCAGTTAAGTGGGACTACTATACATGAAAATAAGTTTAAGAGCATTTACATAGTCTTTTCTACGTGCCAGCTACATTTCATCCCCAACTATTATGAGTAATTTTACACATAATAACTCATTTAATCTTACAACACTGTAAGGAAGCTATTATAGTCCAAGTTTTATGGATGAGGAAATTGAAGCTCAGACAAAGACGTTTGCCCAAGGTCACATGGATGGTAGGCGACAGAACCACTTGGCAAACAAGCTGGTTCTGTATCTATTCTTTAAAGAAGAAGAAGGAAAAGGAAGGGAAGAGGAAGAAGGAGAAAGAGGAGAGGGAGGGGGAGGGAGGGGGGAGGAGAAGAAGGTAAGAGAATATAAAGTTCAACCAAAATAGATTGGATCATAGCACCCTGGAGATTAAGGATGACCTAGCCATGCATCTATGTATATACACTAGCAAATTAGATTAATCAAATCAGCACACTGTATATGGAAAGGAACTTGCTTTCCTTCCCTTTATCACGGGGGAAACTAAGGTCCAGAAAAACAAAAATTTGCGCAGTATTACTAGGCTAATTTACGGATTACTTGGCAGTGAAATAAAGGCATTCTCTTCAATACTGTTTCAAAATATCCTTAATCACTTTGAAGTAGATACTGCAGGCAAGTTGCCTGTCATATACAGAGCCCTATTCTGAAAAGCCTCAAATGTCTTGATTCTCACAGACCCTTTCCGAACAGATAGATGAGATGTGTTACATATAGGTGATTATGCCTTATTTCATATGACTTTGCTAGTCCAGGATCATTGTGTGACCAAAGGGTATGTATTTCAAGAGCTGTGCCCTACAGGGTTGCTATCTACTGAGGAGTGACTGAAATATCTCAGGGGGACTTTAAAGGAAAGAGACATAGTTGACAGGTACAAATGCAGAGGGAAACAGAAAAAGCAAAAGCAGAAGTCTTGAGGCACTAGATTCTCTTGAGTAAGCCAAGGACTTGAGATAAAAATAAGGATTGGTGTCAGAATAAAATGAAACAGGAATACGGAGGCAAAGTTAAAGGAACAAGTCACTAGTCCTAGACTGCCCTAAGGTCAACATAGTGGCTTTAATATTACTAGGTTAGGGTACTTAAAATGCAGACCTGCTCTAGCAACATCAGAAACACTTGGGAAATGGTTAGGAGTGCAAATTCTCAGGGCCCGTGCAGATTTACTCAATCTAAAATGGGGTGGGGTGGGGGCCAGCAGACTGTGTTTTCAATAAGCACCCCAGATGATTCTGATGTGTTATAAAGTTCAAGAACCACAGCACTAGGTCAGTGCTGTATCCTGAATCACAGTCTGAATGACATTCCATTTCCTTACTTTCTTACTCACTCTCCCTAAATCCTTTAAAATAAAATCCTGCATCCTGGAGTAACCCGACAGTTTCTGTTCCTTGGAGCAATCTAATTAACACTCAGCTTCAAGTGTTGGAGAACTGTACATAATCAATTTTAATGAATTGTTTGAGCTTTAATTATTCAACTGATACTACTCTTTTGCATATTAAATTGTTCATTCATTAATTCAGTAAATATTTATTAATTGCTTGCCATGTGCTGGACAGTACATAGCAGTGAACTTGCAAAAAGTTCTGCTTTCATAGGACTAGATTATGGTAAGAAGAAACAGAAAATAAACAAATAAATAAAGCAGATATATCGGATAAGGGCTATGGGAAAAAATGAAGCAGCAGGGAAGGTGATAGGGTGTGTAGAGCAGTTTTTGTGATTTTAAAAAGGGTAGACAGGAAGGCATCTCTAAGGTGACATTTGAGCAAATTACCTGAAGGCTATTTGAGGCAAGGCTTGGTGATACTTGGGGGAAGGGAGCTTGTAGAGGCTTGTAGGAACAGCAAGGAGGCCAGCCTGGCTGGAGCTAAAGGAGTGAGGAGAGGCGCGGTAGGCAAAAATCCAGAGACACTAACAAGAGGCTAGATGGTTTAAGAGTTTACAAGGAATTGTAAAGACTTTGGGGTTCGTTTGTTATTTTTGTAAGGCGTGGGCATTTTATTTCCCCAGTAACATAAACCTCTGGGTTCTTTATTTAATAGGAATAAACTGCCTAGCTTGTTAACCAACATGCACAGTGTATTTGTGCCATTTGGGAATGCCAGATTGACCTAGCAGCTTTACAATCATAATTCCTGGCTGGCCCTGAAGAGAGTGATACCAGAAGAGGGGTCTAAGCTGTTCTAAAAGGGAGAATCAAAAAATAGATCTCTTCTGTCTGGAGATAGATGAATTCTGTTCAGCATTTTGAATAGTGACCTTTTCTGAGGTGAAAGTGACTCCACAGAGAAAACAATTCTCTTTGGGATAGTTTCTCATTAGGTTGGGAGGATGCATGTGTTGCTTTCTGAAACCATTTATTGCCAACTACACAGAAAGTTATATGAAAATGTTCGTTTGACTCAGATCTAAGACCTAAATCCATTTGAACAGATGTATCTAGACAGGAGTGACTGTAAATAGCACATTCCCTCATTGTACACTGTTCCACACATTTGCGGGTCAGCAACGAACATAGAACACAGCAGTCCCAGCCACGTGGAACTCACACTACAGAACAGGGAGGCAAAACACACACACACACACACACACACACACACACACACACACACACATAAACAACAAGTAGGCAAAGAGACAAGAGTGGTATGAAAAGGGAAGTAGACAAAGAGCGGCTTGTAGAAGTTGTGAATTTCTACTTTAGATTAACTGGTCATCTCTCTGAAGAGATGACATTTAAGTTAGAACCTAAAGGATGAGAAGCCAGCCTTGCAAAGATCTGGGGGCCAACAACAGTTTGAATAGTTCATGATCCACGATAATCCTTAACACCGATATTGTAATCTGTGGCTTTCACTTCGGTTTCACCTACATTGATTTGATTTTTGTTATCCTCACAATAATACTGTAGAGGATGTACAGTTGGTGTTATTTGGCCTATTTTGCAGGTGAGAAACTAGGCTTAAGAGAGGTCTAAGAGCTTGCCAAAGACAGGTTTTAGTAGATGGGCCTTGGCAATCATTTCTTCCTGACCCAGTTTGTTGCTACTGTGATTCCAAAGAAAATGAATATTCTCAAGTCAAGTAACACCAATGTCATGGAGAGGACAGAAAACAGGAACAAAATTACCTTTAGGTTTCAGTTATTTGTAAAAGATAAAGACAAATAATTCACCTGTAATTTTTTGACTATAGTTTTTCATTTAAAAGTTTTATTTTTGGTCATCTAGATTTGAGGGGTGATAATGCTCTTTTAAACTGCCTTTAAAATTTGCATTTTCCTTCTAATTTAAACAATAGACACTTAAATATTATTTACTGGATGCTGAAAGATTTAATAAGACTTTTTTTAAAGAGACGAAACCTACACAAATTTCTGCTACATTTTGACCTTACATATTCCTCATATGCATTGATTTTCAAAACAAATCCATGCATAATTTCTAAATCTAGGGCTACCAGGACAAGAATATATTTGATCAGAGATATCATTAAAGTTAAAAAAAAATTACAACTACAAATACAAATACAAACTATTATACTCTATTGATATTAGTATTAATATCTGTGCAATGGCAAGTTTCTCTTCAATTCCTAGAGGCCTGTATTATAGGAAAGACTATAGTTTTCCAAGGATTCTTTTGTTCCTTGGCCTTCTAACATCAACAGTATAAATAATAAGAAGATTTTTTTTCCTAGCTTTTCTAGAAATGTGCAGCTCTCTTTTTCATTTAACAATGATATGTTTCAGGGAACAAATTTAAGAAATATTCCTGTTATCTTTTCATGGGATGAGAAACTCTTTCTTTGTCTCATTGATTTTAGAGGACCACAATTTTAAGTTCAGCTGCCACACATGATGAGAAATATTTCTAAAACTTACAGAAACATAATCTTTTGAAATTATAGGATACAATGTTATCTTGTTTAACATTAAAGCTGATTTTACCACAGTGATCTATATTTAGTACATAATCTAGTACATAATAATAGACTGTTTGAAAGTCATCACACATAGCAGGAAAACAGAGGGATAATGACAAACATTGGTAGTGCTAAAATCAACAGTAGATGCAAGTTGTGATAATAACAGTATTACAGTAAAAGACAGTCTGTGCCTTCAGTTACAGCATACCAGGTACCAGGCTAAGCACTCTGCTTACATTATCTTATTTAATCCTAAAATCAATTCTATAACATAGGGACTTACAGTATTATTGTATCAATTTTACATGTGCAGAAACTGACTTGCAAAAGATTAAGCAACTTGCCCAAGGTCACATTTTTACGGAGTAGTAGAGCCAGCATACCATTCTGGCTCTGAAGCTGCCCTCTGTTGCAACTGTATAGTAATTCTGTTAAGGATATATGGCATCTTTATATACTAGTGCAGCAGCGTTCAAATGGTATCCCACAAAATACTAGTGAAGGTATATGGTATTTCATATCAAAAAGATTCCATGATCAAATAATCTTAAGAAACCTGGCATGTTAAAAATCTCTTCTTGCAGATTCACAATGCACATTATATGTGGAGGCCCAAAGAATTCCTGCAGTAAAGAATTCTAACCAGCATGTTCCAAATGTGTGTGAGTGAGTGTGTGTGTGTGTGTGTGTGTGTGTGTGTGTTATAACACTTCATGAATTACTAATGCAACATAGTTTGGGAAACACAACACTCAGATTTTTTGCCAATATCCCAGTATCTCTGATAGATGCAGAATAAATATTAAAATCCAATTAAAAACTTGCCACTAAAAAAAAACAACTATAGGGGCACCTGGGTGGTTCAGGTGGTTAAGCACCCAGCTTTGGCTCAGGTTGTGATCTCATGGTTCATGGGTTTGAGCCCCACATTGGGCTCGGTGCTGATAGCTCAGAGCCTGGAGCCTGCTTCGGATTCTGTGTCTCCCTCCCTCTGCCCCTCCTCCACTCACGTTCTGTTTCTCTCTCTGTGTCTCTCAAAAAATGAATAAATGTTTAAAAAATTTTAAAAAACACAGAAAATTTCCAACTGTTTTTCAGCTATAGCTATTGTCCCTACATCACCCATTTCCCACTTAGCAGCATGCCAGACAATGAATGCATAATATTCTATAGGACGTCTGCAAAATTAGGAAACATAGGACAAACTTAGTTTTGAACAATGTTAGTTTGATTTTCAAATGTCATGCTTATTATATTTTCAGATGGCATACTTCTGAAATTAAAGATATGAGAATAACTGTTCTTCTAATATTTCTAGACTTTTGGATGCCCTGTTACTATCGTGTATCAGATTACTCTAACCTGAGAATTACTGCTAATTAAGAAAACACGAAAAAACAAATAGCTTTACCAAAGCAAACCTCCCTCCAGTATGTAAAATGAGTTGCTGTTTATATTAGAGAGCTACCCACTGGAGGAAGTAGTCAAAAAAATGTTGACCCTCCTTATTAGGCATGATATACATATATATGTTCTTCATCACCCCATACCTAACTTCAGAGCACACCTTTGTGCCTCATTCCCTTTCTCTCCAAAGCATGCACTCTACATCTGCCAAAAGGGTCTTCATAGAATATCATTTCAATTATAGACTTTCAGGCTATATGTTACCAAATCAACATCTCCCAAAGTGAACTCCATAGAGTATAAGCTCCTCAAAATGCACATCCTAATTCAACAAAGAAAAATACTCCAGTCAAGAAAGTTAGAATTATCCTGGATTAAACAAAGTGAAACTGGTTTCTTTACTGTAAAATCTGTGTATTAAGAATCTATAAAAGGAGGACATATTGTTCTGAGGTTCTGAAAATATTCTGACCATGAAGACCTGTTTTCAAAGAGCATTTCATAGTCTCAGAATTTCTTAGAAGTCATTTGGAGAATTGCTGACCTGAAATAAGAAAAGCAAGTTCTTGTGTCTGGTTTCAAGGTCACCCTTGTTGTGCTGCATCCTATTATGTTTAACCTTATTTCCACCACTCTTGTTTCACAACCTTATTTCCCAATAACCACTCAGATGTTATTGAACATCTATTATATACTGTGCACTATGAAACACAATCCCTGCCTTCCAATGAGATAGACAGACCAAGAGGCAGGAATTGTACATAAAGATGAGTGCTCTGACAGAGAGGAATACTGAGTCCAATGGTAAGCATAGGCAAAAATCTAGCCCAGCCTTGAGAAAGCTTCTCAGAAGACGTATCATAAGGAATGAAGAAAGATGAGTGAGTCAGCAATGCGAGGATAACTAATGTTATCCTGAAATGTTATCCTGAAATTTCAGGCAAAAGGTATATGCAGAGAAATGAAATAGACCATGTAGGTTTGGGTACCATCAAATTGATCATATGGCAGTAATCTACTCTAAAGGGGCAGAGTGCAGAGCAATAGGTTGGACAGTTATACTGAAGGCAAATTTTGTTGGTCCTAGCATACATTCCTAAAGAATTTAGGGGTGCCTGGGTGGCTCAGGTGGTTGAGTGTCCGACTTCAGCTCCGGTCATGATCTCATGGTTGATGATTTCTAGCCCCACATCAGGCTCTGTGCTGACACTCAGAGCCTGGAGCCTGCTTCAGATTCTGTATGTCCCTCTCTCTCTCTGCCCCTCCCCTGCTCATATTCTGTCTCTCTCTGTCTCAAAAAATAAATATAAACATTATATTTAAATGTTTAATTTTAAAAAATGTTTATTTTTATTTAAAAATACTATTAAATGTTTATTAAATGTTTAAATATTTAAAAAAATAATTTAGATTTTATCCTATTGTATACTCAAGAGATTGGCAAAACCTTTTCTGTAAAGTATAAGAGTAAAAATTTTAGGCTTTGTGGGCCATATGGTCTCTGCCACAACTATTTCATGCCACCACTGTTGTGTAAAAGCAGTCATAGACAATAGGCAAACGAATCAATGTACCTGTGTTCCAATAAAACTTTATCAAAAAACAAGTGGTAGGCTAGACTTGGTCTGTGAGCTGTAGTTTGCCCTACCACCAACCCCAGTATAGAATGTTGTTTCTCAAAGTTTCATTTGGAGTCCAGCAGTGGCAGCAGAAAACTTGTTAGAAATGCAGAATCTCAGGCTGCCTTGCAGACCCACTGAATCTGAATTGTTTAATTGTATGTGCACATTCAAGTTCAAGAAGCACAACTGGTAAACACTCGATGGTTTCAAGCATAAAAATTATGTAATCAGCTTTCTTGCAGCTGCAACGTGAATCTTTCCAAATATTCCCCATCCAATATTTACCATATCTGCAAACCCTCAATACTGTTCAAGCCCCAGCTTTATCCAGCCATATCCCACCCATTTGCCCCCAACCTGAAATGATCACTTCCTTCTCTGATATCTTAGAGCACATGTTTCTTCACTTTTCTGTGAATTTTCATGGGTCATGAGATGCTCAAGAATAAGAGCTATATCCATACATTTGTAATTCCCACAAAGCCTACCAATGAAATACATGGAAGAAAAAATGTATTCCAAAAAAATGTGCCAGTTTAGTAACTGGTGTTGATAATTTAGACTGGGGCTACAGAGCTATTAACTATGGTACTGGTACTGCCTTAGGGGACATGGTTTCATATTCCACAGAAGACATCTATCCTTGGGCTGGGAAGTTCTCTAAAAAGTGTACCTCTAAGCTAGATGCAAGAGGGCTGGGTCAGAGGAAATGTATGATACAGAACAGACTCACTAAAAAAATTTTTTGGGGTGAGGGGGCATCATCTCTAGATATTTCCTTAACTCTTAAAAGTCTGATCTTCAGAAATACCCACCAAACTTTGTTTCACCATATCAAGAGGTCTGTGTAGTTCCAAATCAAAGCCCTAAAATATGGTTTGATTCACTTGAGGCATTTATGGAATTTGTTATAATCTTGCTACCATCAATCAAAGGTATCCAGTATTCCAGGGTAATCTCATTTTCTCCTGGTTGGTAAAGGAGGTTGGTAGCTAAAGTTGACCCTGAAGGCCTCATTCACACAACCATGGGCCACTCTACATAAGTTATTCAAGACAATATGTATGCTGGAATACTCAAGACTTAGGATGCTTGCTAACTCTCTCTCTGGGCAGGCAAGAATACCCTCTGGGATAATTTACCAAAACCAAGTTTCTGGGGACCAGGGCTAGGAATGGAGAACAATGGTGGTCCATGGGCTGTAGAATGTAACACCTAAGAGGAAGAACTGAAAGAGAGACTATCTAAGGGTAAAACCAGAATCAGAATGCCTCTCTTGTCCAGTACAAAAAATCTGCATAGTTATAGAAGAACCTGGAACAATATAGCAGAGCAATCACATGACTAAGGGAAAGTGGAAGGCAGAGCCAGGAGTATTTCCCAGAGGTATGGGAATATAACTACAGGACTTTACGGGGTGCCAGAAACCTTTCCTATGGAAGAGAAACTGTTACAAATATGCATAATTTTGGAACAACAGGAGTTGGTCTAAGTTGAATATAATTCACTTAGTTCCATAGAGCAGAAGATGAAGAGGATAAATGTCAGTCTTTACCCCACAGTTTCCTCTATATAATGAACATCACGATATTTTTAAAAACTTTTGCATGAATGGTTTTGGGGAGATTTATATCCATTAATTTTTAAAAGGAAACAGTTTTAAAGTCCCTTCTCTGGCCAGCTAAACCCTTCCTCATGCTCATCTAGAATGAGGATTGGCACTAAAGCATAGAGAAATCCCAACAGAATTGTGATCTGGCAGCCACAGTTCAATTTAATGACTAAATATTATCAGGTTTTCTTCAAAGAAATGCCATTAGGGAGGCATTAGAAAAGCAATGGTTTAGCATTTCAGAAACTGTCTATGAAGATGGTACCATAAATCACAGTAATGGAATAAAAGTTAACTTTGAGCACTTACAATATACTAACCCTCAGCATTCTATAAAGATGATCTCATTGTTTTCTCACAAAACCCTTTTAAGTGACAATGTACTCCCCATTTTGTAACTGAGGAAACTTAAATACCAAGCAGCAGGTTCACACAGAGCCATTCTGACCCTCTGCTTTTAGCCAACACAGAATGGCGCCCCACCATGCTGTGTGCCCAACAGCCAACAGAATCCTGTCTTCTTAAGTGATCACTTGTCTAATATAACACAACATCATCAACAGTACAAAAGATTGTTTGAGAAATTCCCATTTTATGAACAGTTTCACTGAAATAAAATACTTTTAACTAAATTTACAAACTTCCAAATATCAATGAGATTTTTTTCTCACAAAACCAGCCTTAGTGCTCTGACTTATAAGCTGGTTTGTTTTCGTGTTTATAATGGAGATAGGCCTAAATGTTTCTCTAAATATAACATATTTCCATCAATTATCTTTAGATTTCTTCCTGTAAAAAAGGAACTAAAAGATTCCAATAATACTGAATTTAATTAGCATGCAATAATTTATTGAACATTTCAGCATTTTAGCCCACAGTTTCGATGTGAACGTTTAAGACTAGAATATAACAAACCTCAATGAAAAATAAAGATGAATTTACTGAAAATATAGCAACTAATTGATGTAAACATGGTAAATATTAACTATTAACTAAAGAAGCTCATTTTTAACAGAATTTATTTATTTATTTATTTATTTATTTATTTATTTATTTATTTTTTGAGAGAGAGAGAGAGTGCACACGAGTGCAACTGAGGGAGAGAATCTTAAGCAGGCCCCACACTGAGCACAGAGCCCAATGTGGGGCTCGATCTCACAACCGTGAAATCATGACCAATGAATGAGCCACCCACACACCCCAGAATGAAAATTTTTTATTCCCTATAAAAATCCACAGGGAAAATTGTTGAGAAATGTTATTTATTAAACAAAAGTGACTATTTTTAACAATAGATGTATATTTACTTAAGTATATTTACTTAAGTTATCCTTAAGAAACATAGAAACTACAAAATTCTGTGTACCTATACTGATTTACAAATCTTGCTTGCTTTTAAAAAAAAACTACTTTAAAACAGCTGTCTTATTCCTTTCAAATCAAACTCTCCTTAATTGTATAGTCCATCTTTTATAAGTTATTTTATTTCTATAAGCTCTGAATGTAAGAGAAATATGGATCATATAATAAAGATGTTTACTGTTAAGTATGTGTACAAAGTCCTTGGGATATTTTAATGAGCTTTCAAGATGAATAAACTAAGTTACTGAGTATAAATTATGTCACTTGTATTTGTTCTTTTACATACATTACCAAAGAAACTGTATGATACATATTGTTATGTCCATTTTATAGAGAGAAAGCTAAGTGACCTACTTACCTAAAGTCACACAGCTAGTAAATAAAACTCAAATTACCATTTGGTCATTTTGCTTCATATTGCAAATATTTCTGCATTCTTACTGACCTCAAGAAGAAATTTCTATATCAAATAGGTCTACAAGAATCTAGAGTAAAATGACAATGAAGTCAGAAGAAATGATAATGATGTTGATGCTATTTAAAAGCTTATTATGTGCCAGTCATTATGTTAAGCATTTTATATGCATCATTTCATTTAATCTTAAGACTATCATACGAAATAAGTAGTTTGACTATCTCCATCTTATAAATAACAGACAAAAAAGTTAAAAAACTGTCTCACTTCAAAATTAAATATCTTAATCTCCCCAGAATGAGACATGAAAGTGTACCAGGGAGATTTGTCAAATTAATTTTATATTGTACATTATAAACCCATTAAATTTATGGTTATGAAGCCTACATAATAATGGGAAATACTTGTGATAAGGTAAAGTTCAAAGTAGGGTATACATATCTAAATGTGCTACATTTTTACAACTATATAAAAACAGGCTTAATGAAAACCTAGAAGAAACATATATGGTTGGAAGAACTCCAGAATGGTCTTTAATGACCTATGCCCTTGATGAAACTATGAATAGGACAGAATTTCACTCCTATGATTATATGACAAAAGGGTTTTTATAAATGTAATTAAGGTTTCTAATCAGTTGAGTTCATCAAAAGGAAGACTATTGAAATTCATTATAATCAGATAAGCTGAGTCTAGAGACAGAAGATATTCTCCTGATGGCCCAGTAGAAAGCAAACATCTGTGTTGTGAACTATCTGTGGAAACCATGTGGCAGGGAACTGTGGGCACCCTCCAGTAGCTGAGAATGGTTGTTGGATGACAGCTAGTAAGAAAATGGGACTCTTCATCATATAGCCACAGAGAACTGAATTCTGACAACAACCTTAAAGAGCTTGGAAGAGGACCTTGAACTCAAGATTAGAACTGTAGCCTGGGACAAAACCTTGATTATAGCCTTCTGAGACATGAACAGAGGGGCAGTTAAGCTGTGTCCAGGCCCAAAACTAACTTCAGTTTTTTTCATCTGTAAATGGGGTTTAAAAGAGTGTCTACCTCATAAGGTTGTAAGGATTAATTAATTGATTCATGTGAATTGCCTGAAACAATGGGTTTGAATTATATATTGTTAAGGAGGAAAACACTCCAAAATTTAGTAGCTTAAAGCAACAACTATTGGTCATCTCATACTTTCTAGGTGAGGAATCCATATGTAGTTATCTAGGTCCTTTAGTTTAGGGTCACTTCTAAGGCTGCAATCAGGATGTTGGCCAGAGACATTCAGTAAAGGCTTGACTGGGGAAGAATCAGCTGCCAAATTCACTCATGTGGTTGTTGGCAAGATTCAGTTCCTCTCAGAGTGATGAACTGAGAAATTCACTGGCTTTTGGCTACAGGCCACCCTTAGCTCCCTGTCACGTGAGACTTTCACAGAGCAGCTAACGAATGACATCTTGCTTCATCAAGGAGATCAAACAACAGAATGTGAACACAATGGAACTCATGTTCTCTTTGTAACCTAATCTCAGAAGCGAGAGCTAGACACATTTGCTATATTCTATTCATTAGAAGCACAGTACAAAGTCCAACCCATAGTTAAAGCGGGGCATTATACATGGACATGAATACCAGCAGGCAGGAATCGTTAAAAGGCATCTTAAAAGCCTGATGCCTGAAACAGTAGTTCTCAGTAAGTGTTAGTTATTATTGGTATTATTAAGTGCTTGTAAGAATAAGCTAAGCACAGGGGTGCCTGGGTGGCTCAGTTGGTTAAGCATTCAACTTTAGCTCAGGTCATGATATCACAATTAATGAGTTCAAGCCCCACATCAGGCTCTCTGCTGTCAGCACAGAGCCTGATTTGAATCCTCTATCTTCCTCTCTCTGCCCCTTGCACTCACTCTTTCTTTCTCAAAAATAAATAAATGTTTAAAAAAAAGAATAAGCTAAGCACAACAAAATAATTGCAAGATGGCCTTAATGAATGTTTATTGAGTACTGTGTGCTAGATACTATTTTAAAAAGTAAGCTCCAAAGATGTATGGGGCATGGATACTTATCTTTCAGGGAGTTCATAGCCTTAATGAAGCAGAAAAACTCCTATTTGATGTGATGGAATAGGTATAAGATTCAGTGGGGTTACAAAGAAAAGAGTAAATGGTCACCTTAAGGAATGAGGTGATGCTTGACCTAATTCATGAGCAATAAGCAGTGTTAGCAAAATTTGGAAAGAGCAATCCAGGCAAGATAAAGGTATGGATAAAGATAAGAAGGGGCAAAAAAACCCATGACACATTTGGGGAACTAATGCTTGGCCAATATGATTGGAGAGTAACAATAAATAAGTCTATAAGGAAAGCATAGATTTCCAAATGACAATTCTTTCCGGATCAAATAATTATAGTTTAGCTTTGAATGTGAAATATGAAGATTTAGAGGTGATAAGTCTAGGTGTAGAAGCTGAGGGGCAGTCACAGGTATCTAGCTGAGGGGGAATACATCTGAGCTGGAGAGGTAGATTTCAGCATCATCAGAAATCAGATGTTAATTGGAATCCTGGGAATAGATTAAGTCATCTGGAGAAAGTATAGAGAATAATTAAAGAGTAAGCCTGTCCTAGGAAACTTAGGAAAACAAAATTTAAAATGCAGGATAAAAGCACAAAAAAGAAAAAAGAATAACCAGAGGGATAGAGAACAATCAGGAAAGCGTGATGTCTTAGACGTTAAGAAAGTCAGGATGCTCAAGAAACAGAAAGTGGTCAATGATGTCAAATGACACAGAGAGATCAGGAGTAAAATGTGGATGGTCAAAAGAAATCCATTTACCACACAAGAAAAAGGTCAATTATCAATTCATACCAAAATTCTTATATCCATCAACTCTCTGTAATCACTATTAATCATTCTTCATTTCCAAATGCACACACTGAACTAGGTAACACAGCTAGTGGGTGGTGGAGCCAATACTTGATTCCACAGTTTTCAGATCCCAAAGCCCAGTTGTGAACTCTAAACATAAAGTTTGGGTAAAGTTATTACAGTAGGTTAAATGGTTCCTCCCCAAATATGTCCACATCCTCACCTCTGGGACCTATAATTATTACCTTATTTAGAAAAAGCATCTTTGCAGATGTAATTAAGAATCTCAAAATGAGAATATCCTGAATTATCCAGGTTGGTATCAAATCCAATGGCAACTGTCCTTAAAAGAAACACAAAGAGGAGAGACACACAGAGAGAAGAGGCGACCATGTGAAGACAAAGAAGTTGGAGTGATGCAGTGACAAGCCAAGGAATGCCTGGGGACACCAGCATCTGGAAGAGGCAAGGAAAAATTCTCTCCCAGAAATTTTAGCAGGGAGCATGGCCCAGCCCACATTTTGATTTCATATTTCTAGCCTCCAGAATTATGAGAATAAATTTCTGTTGTTTTAAACCACCAAGCTTATGGAAATTTGCTATGGCAGCCTTGGGAAATTAATGTACTTGGTATCTTAGCTTGGGGTGCTATTAAAAACATCATAGCTAGGGGCGCCCAGGTGGCTCAGTTGGTTAAGCATCCGACTTCGGCTCAGGTCATGGTCTTGCAGTTTGTTGGGCTCTGTGCTGACAGCTCAGAGCCTGGAGCCTGCTTCTGATTCTGTGTCTCCCTCTCTGTCTGCCCCTCCCCTGTTCACGCTCTGTCTCTTAATAATAAATAAACGTTAAAAAAAATTTTTTTTAAATACCATAAACTAGATGGCTTATCAACAACAGAAACTGATTTTCTCACAGTTCTGAAGGACAGAAGTCTAAGAACCTGGTATCATCATGATCAGGTTCTGGTGAGAGCCCTTTTTGAGGCTGTAGACAGCTAAGGTCACCTTCTATCCTCACATAGAAACAGTGAAGAGCTCTTTGAGGACTGTTTTTGCAGGGGCACAAGGGGCCCCTGGGGGGCGCAGTCAGTTAAGCCTCCGACTCTTGATCTCAGCTCAGGTCATGATCTCGCAGTTCCTGAGTTTGAGCGCCCCATTGTGCTCTATGCCACCTTGGGATTCTGTCTCTCCTTCTCTCTGACCCATCCCAGCTTGTGTGCATGTGTGCTCTCTAAGTAAATAAATAAACTTAAAAAAAAATTTTTTAACAAAAAAACAAAACAAAACAAAACAAAACAAGGGCACTAATCCCATTCATCCAGCCTCTAACCTCATGACCTTATCACTTCCCAAAGGCCCTACCTCCTAATACTATCACACTTGGCAGTAAGTGTTCAACATACGTATTTTGTGAAGACACGTTCAGTTCAAAACAATTGGTAATGGTGTTTTTTGTTTGTTTTTTGTATTTGTTTTATTTGGGGGGGGGCATATTTTAGAAGAATCATTCTAAGGAAAAAGGAATTTGATTAATCAAGTGAACCATTTTAAAATAAAAATTTCTTGATTATTTCTATTTAAAGGGCCATTGCCATGCACATTTTTTAGAGGAGCAAGGTGGTCTTACCATTAGAACTTAATGTCTATCACTGGTGTAGCAAAACCTCATAATAAGCCATCAAAACAATGGCTTTCAATTAAAGCTTTTGATTATAATAAATAACAAATGCTTCCAGAAAAGCAGAATATTTTTTAAAAATATTTCAGTACTTTACAGGAATAATCAGCTGCGTCCTTTTAAATCAGATTTAACCAAAATGTTTCCAAAAAAATTATTTTATCCAACAATATTGAGATGTTCTAGCATTATGCAAAACTGACTTAGTTTGACTATTAGAAAGTATGTTGGTGATCCAAGCTAAGAAGTAGTTAAGTGGTGATCACCAACCAAAATTTTCCCAATGTCTCAAACTCAAGAGTTCTAGCATTTAATTTTTCAAGTTTATCATAACTTCTTTTTCCTGTGTCAATGTGTTTTCAGTGATGGGACACCAAAGATAATATATTATCTTCTCCAAAGGTATTTTAGAGACCTCATTAGTACTCTTTTCACCAGATTCATAAAAGATAAATGATTCTGCATTGTATATGTGGCTTCATTCCCTTTTACTATTTGACATTATGACAGATCTGGATTTTAAGCATCATAACTCACTCAACCTAATTATGCCCTATTTTATAGTTTGCTACATTATATTTGAAAAGCACATTACTCATTGTAGTCTGAAAACTTTCATGGGATAAATGTGAATGTATTAATTTAGTTAATAATGCTTCAAGCAAAGTAAAGATTAAAATTGACATTTTCTCTGACTGCTAGAACACACATTATGGCAAACAAATGAAATTACTTATTTTGAAGTCATGTTATACTAATTTTATTAGTATATTAATATACTATAGTATATTAGTATACATTTTTATTCATATATATACTAATTTTATTTAGTAATTTCTTCCGAATATCCAACAAGTAGTTAGATAAATATCAGAAATTATATTTTGTTTTAATGCAACATAAAGTAAAAAGGAATATGAGATGGGATAGATGCATGAAAAATAAATACATTTTTACCCTCTTAAGGCAATTTCAAGACAGTGTAGTGTTAATAGAAAGACTATGAACCTTTTATTCAGGCAAATATGATTTTCAATCTCCGCTCCACCACTAACTAGCTGAGTGATACATCATATAGCAATTAACCTCTCTCAGACTTTATTCTCATCTGCAAAATGAAAGAGTACCTACTACCTTCTGGGCCACTCTGAAAATTAAATGCAGTAAGTGAGTAAGGTATTAATAGCGACTGACAGATAGTAAACAATCACTACCTGATTGATATTGTTATTGTTGTTGTTGAATCTACCTTTATCATGTGAAGTGTTAAAAGGGCAACCACATGATTTGTGAATCTTCCTAGATAGGATATCATTCCTTTTCTTATCTCTTCTCAGATTCTGCTACCATTTCTTTCTATATTCATTTCATTACTTATATGTTCTATTACAAAGAATTAATCACAACTTTGAGATGTCTGGTAAAACTGACTGTGTAATTATCATGTGTCTTCTTAATGTTTTTAGGCAATCAAGCTCACTTAGGAAATATGGAGTCCATAATGAATGAAGAATGACAAACTTAGGAAATGCTTCCTCAGACATTTTCCTTTTGTCTGATGTGAGGCAATGATCAATTTTTTGTCCCTCTTCATGTACAATTAAGTATGCAAATACAATTCAAAGTCTCAACTGCAGATTTAGTCAGATTATGTTTTTAAAAGCAGTCTTTATTTTTGAGAGTTACATACTGAAATATTTATAGTGTCTTGCAAATCAGAGTTGCCCAATAAATAGTGGTTATTATAATTATATGTTTGACCAGGGAAACATCTCAAATTAGTACTGCTGAAAAGACAAAGTAGAATCTTCTTGGAAATGTGGTAAATTAAGATTATACCAGAAGCATCATTGCTGCACACAACAGAGAAATAATTCCCCAAAAGGAAAATTGGGGTGTTTCACCACAGGTAAGAGAATGAATGCTGGGTAGCAAAAAAACAAATATCTACCATATTAAGAAAATAGGAAACTTTTTTTTTAGTTTATTGAGAGAGAGAGAGAGCGTGTGCATGCACATGAATGTAAGAAGCACACAGAGAGAGGGAGAGACAGAATCCCAAGCAGGCTCCATGCTGTCAGCACAGAACCCAACACAGGGCTTGATCCCACAAACCATGAGATCATGGCCTGAGCTGAAATCAACAGTTGGACACTCAACCAACTGAGCCACCCAGGCACCCCAGAAACTTTTGTTTTAAACCTTGTGTGTAGTTTTATATAAACTAAGGATATATATAAAAAGATAGAGTAATGTTGCCTTTTAAAAATCTCAGTTACATCCTAAATCAAAACTATATTTCTACCCATGCCTTACTCTTCTGCATGGCAGAGCAAAGCATTAAACAGACACTATGAGTGTTCATACTTTGCCTGTCCATCCATCCCCTGTATGCATATGCATGTGATTGGGCTAAGAGTGTAAAATTTACCCCAAAAAGAACATTGAATCAAGTAGTATCTTTGGGCTTTTACACTAAGCTTGGGCATAAGAATTAGTTATATACTGACAGAAAGGAACATATTGAGACAACATTTTGACCAAAATATGATCCATGTATTTAAGAAGACAGAAATGTATCACTGCATCACAAATTAACTTAAATATTAGTTTATTTAATGATCCTGAAGTATAGGAACCTAGATTTAGACTGACTCTGTGGCAGCTTAATAGCAAAAAAAAAAAAACAAAAAAAAAAAAAACAAAAACAATGGATAATGGCCACCATTTTGTTCTTGGCTTATTTTCTTGAGATTATTATAGTCAAAAGTGTCACTTGGATTCAGATCTTGACAAAGGGCCTTCTTCACTCTCATTCTCCTTGAAATACAATTCAGAAGACCAATAACCTATCTTTCTGGATGGTTATTATTATTATTGAGCAGTACAGAGGATGCAACAAAGATCTAGTAAATAGTCACCTCTCACTTTTTTTTTAATGTTTATTTATTTTTGAGAGAGAGAGAGAGAGAGAGAGAGAGAGAGAGAGCTCGAGTGGGGGAGGAGCAGAGAGAGAGGGAGACAGAATTCGAAGCAGGCTTCAGGACCTGAGCTGTCAGCACAGAGCCCGACACGGGGCTTGAACTCATGAACCTAAAGATCATGACCTGAGCTGAAGTTGGACACTCAACCGACTGAGCCACCCAGGCGCCCCGTTACCTCTCTCTTAAGTGTTGAATAAGTCCCTTTTAGGGGTAGTTGAAAAGTTTATAATAAGAAAACAAAACAGCTTTATGATTTTTTTTTATGTGTCAGAATCACTTTGAGAACTTGTTATAAATATAGATGCCTGTGCTCCTTCTCCAAGAGATTCTGATATGTTGTGTTTGGTGTGGGGCAGCTTGTGAATTATTATAAAGGTCTCTAGTTGATTTTGATACACATAAAGTTGGAAAATCACTTGAATAAAATATAAATCAACATGCAAAAAAACCCTTAAATTTCTACTCAAAGATTTAGATTATATGTAATTGTGGTTAACTCTAGTCAGAGCTCACAACAATTTAGAGTTTTAAGTTGAGATTTAAAAAATACACATCATTGGGGTACCTGCATGGCTCAGTTGGTTAAGCATCCAACTCTTGATCTTGGCTCAGGTCATGATCTCATGAGTTTGTGAGTTTGAGCCCTGCTATGCACTGTCAGTGCAGAGCCTTCCTGGGATTTTCTCTCTCCCTCTCTCTCTGTCCCTTCCCTGATTGTGGTCTCTGTCTCTCTCTCAGAATAAATAAATTAAATTTTAAAAAATTTTCATAAAAATATACACATCATTAGCTTCTTCCTCATGTCAATTTGAGAATGTGTCAATTTCTCACAATTTATACACAATTTATATAAAATTTCACTGCCAAAGTTAGAGGATGTTTTAAATGGTATGCTTTTTTTTAAGTTTATTTATCTGATAGAGACAGAGTGAAAAGAGGAGGGGCAGAGATGGAGGGAAATTGAATCCCAAACAGGCTCCTTCTGCACTGATAGCACAGAGCCCAACGTGGGGTTTGAACTCACAAAACTGTGAGATCATGACCTGAACTAAAATGGAGAGTTGGACGCTTAACCAACTGAGCCACCCAGGCACCCCTGAATGGTATGCTTAGTATCATAAATACATCCCATTACTGAAAGACCACAATTCACTCCACTATGCACATATAAAGTGTATCTGACTATAATGAAAAGAATCAAAACCTAAATATTTTAAATTATGTTCATATAGTGACTTACAACATCCAGTTCTGGAAAACATGTCAACTTTTTTAGATGTTAAGATTTAAAAAGCTCTTAATTTCTTTCAGAAGGCAGTTTGTATCCAAAAATCACTACAGGGGCACCTGGCTGGCTGAGTAGGAGGAGCGTGCAGCTCTTGATCTTGAGGTGGTGAGTTGGAGCCCCATATTGGGTGTAGAGATTACTAAAAATAAATAAACTTTAAAAAAAAAATCACTACAGTGATAATTACATTAGCAATGATGATGTGTAAGTTTCTGTTTGCTGAAATCCTCACTAAAGAATTGTTCAATGGGGCACCTGGGTGGCTAGGTCGGTTAAGCGTCCGACTTCGGCTCAGGTCATGATCTCACGGTTTGTGGGTTCGAGCCCCGCGTCGGCTATGTGCTAACAGCTCAGAGCCCGGAGCCTGCTTCAGATTCTGTCTCCCTCTCTCTCTGCCCCTCCCCTGCTCACACTCTGTCTCTCTCAAGAATAAGTAAACATTAAATGCCTGCTTGGCATTCTCTCATTCTCTCTCTCTCTCTTTGACCACCCCCCAAAATAAGTAAATAAGCTTTAAGAAAAGGAGGGAGGTGATAGAGTATGGAAAAGTGGTTAAGCCAGTGGTTCCTTTTTTAAAAATTTTTTTGGATGTTTATTTATTTTTGAGATGGGGGAGGGGCAGAGAGAGGGAGACAGAATCCAAAGCAGGCTCTAGGCTCTGAGCTGTCAGCACAGAGCCGGACATGGGACTCGAACTCACGTACCACAAGATCATGTCCTGAGCCAAAGTCGGACACACAATGGATTGAGCCACCCAGGTGCTCCAAGCCAGGGGTTCTTAAAGCAGAGTACCCAGGAAGAAAGCATAAGCATCTCCTGGGAACTTTGTAGAAATATAAATTCTCTGACCTCACTCCAGACCTTCTAAATCAGAACTCTGGATATAGGGCCCAACAATCTATGTTTAATAAGCCCTCTAGGGGATTCTGATGCATGCTAAAATTTGAAAAGCACTTAAAGCTATTGGTTCCCAAACACAGCTGCACATTGAAATTGCCCGGGAAGCTTAGAAAAAGAAAATTCCCACCCCAAAGATTCTGGTTTAATTGGGCCAGACTCTGACCCAAATACCAGAATTTTTAAAAGTTCCCCTCAGGTGATATCAATGAGTGTCCAATTATGATAGACTGTTGGTTCTGGTTGGGGAGACTCAGTGGATAGTGATGATACTTATCAAAGAAAAGGGGAAGCTTTAAAAGAAAATCTGCTGCCATTTTCCTGGCCTGTTTTCTGTTGAATCCCAAAATAAGCACACCAGATTTTATCTAAAAATCTTTCTATAGTTTACTATAGGCAAACAGACAAAAAAATAACATAAATATCAAAATATGGACACATTACAATTGCATCAAATCTTTAAAAGTTCTCATAGCACCCTTTTCATTCTCTGAATCATTTCTTAAACTAATTTCCAGAAGCTCTAATGTCCTTCTGTTCTCTTCCCCTTTTTATTACTAAACACGGAATTCATCAGTGCTCCCTCTTCATTTAGTCCACATCCTTAACATAGTAGCTAGGCACACAGGTTACCTGGGTGCAAATCCTAAATTTCACTACTTAGTAGCTCTGTGGGCTTAGGCAATTTACTTAACTTCTCTGTGCCTGTTTCTTCATCTTTAAATGGGAATAACAATAGAACCTACCTCTTAGGGTTGACTGAAGATGGAATGAATTACCAATTGTAAAGTTCTTAGAATAGTGCCTGGCACATGGTTAAGTGTTGTGTATTTGTTAAATAAAAATTTTAAAACTTGGTTTGGAACATCTGATGTGAATCATAAGGCATTCAAGGGCTTCCTAGTATGAGGGAGGTGATTTGCATCAAGTAAGCCTCACCTGTGCTCCAGGAAACACAACATTATTATAACTCCTGTAACTAGACTGCCAAGTCTTTGAAGACATGTGCTATGGATTATCCATTTTTGTATCTCCACTTCCTAGCACGATGTCAGGCCCACAGGAATTGCTCAATAAATATTTGTTAAATAAATGAACTAATGATGGATTATTCATTTCATTCATTGATTTTTACTCTTTATAGAAAATAAGATTTCAAATGATATCTTCTAAGAGGAAATAAACAGTTTTGAGATGGTGGTTTAAGCCAAAGTGTCCCTAGCTGGAGGCAAAAGACAAACAGGACTACATTACACATCCTCCCTCATTCATATCTAGCCATAAATCAGGTGGGTCTGGACCTGCAGAAAAATCTATCAGAGATATGCTGGGAGGGAGAGAGGCAGGGAAATGAGGCTGGACAGACCTCATCTTCTTCTTCCTGGAAGAAGAGGAAGAAAAAAAAGGCTTAGAGCACCAGAAAGTCATGTCTGAAGCAGTTTCCACAGGCCTAGCAGAATCAGGAAAGTTCATATTCTTAAAATTGCTGCCAAAGAAATTAAAGCATTATTTAATTCTTGATGGACTTGGAATCAGGGCCAGCTCTCCATTAGCTCGCTCCTGACCTTAAGTGAGTCACTTAGCCTCTCTGAGACTCAGTTTCCAACTCTCCAAAATAAGGCGTTGACTAATGATCCAAAAGGTCCTTTACAGCTGTGCAGTCCTTTGATTCTAACAGCAGATTGAGACTTTAAGCTCTTCCAAGGAAAAATAAAAATACTTTCCTTTAAAATTCATGGGGCTATTTCAGGGACCCTGTATCTTTTGTCTGCGTTTAATAATACTGACTACTCTTAAAATTCATCCTGTGTTTTAAACTTTTATTTATAATGACATGGACTGACACTCAGTTTAGGATAATTACCAAAAAAACAGAGCTTAATGCACTAGACCACATTTATTTTTAACTTTGAGTCACCCATCACAACTAGGTAATAGCAAAATGCTATGAAATTCCTAACAGTCTGTAAAGAGTCTTTGTAAAAACTAGCTTGAAAATATCACAATACTGATTTAGTTCTTAAACAATTTATTAGTAAAATTTAAAAAGCTGTACTCATCATCTGGATTATAGTTGCTCTCTAGACTTACAAAAAAAAAATCAATCACTAACTCTGGAGTAGGTAGGTAAGAAGAATGAGTCATGATTCTGTGACTTCTATGCTTAGATGCAAATTGCACATAACACATATAGGGATTTGTGTCAAACTCAGATTTAAATGGTGGAAACTGATTTATCTATTTACTTGAATTACAAAGTCTCAGTGCCTGTAGGCAATCAATCTTACTCTTTGCAGAAAGACATCAGATATTTGAGATTTTTACCACAAAGCCTACTATGCCCTCAATGTGCTAGCTCTGATTATTCTTACATGAAATCTCAGTTGGGAAAAGTTCACCATACTAGCCATCTTGATAGCTTCAGAGAAACACTTCATTAGATTCTAAAACACTCAAGCCATTCCTCCAAAGCACAGACAAACCTCCAGAGTCTCCTTCAAAAATTACTCACAACCCAACTACTACTGGGGCCATAAAATGCACAGCCTCAGAACCACAGAGTTAAGGCAGAAACAAGTTCTTTATTCTGCTAATTCCATAAGGAATATTTTTCCATGTTATCAAAGTCTCTAAAGCCCCATAAAATATTATGTTCCTGTCAACACTGACTTCAGATAAACACTCCAAACATGAAAGCAGTTCCCAGAAACTGAAAGTTCTTTCTTTGACACATAGCTGGGGCTTGTCATTCCCAATCCAACATTCATCCATTCATCATGTTGAGTATTTCTAAGCATCTAAAAAGTTCATGCCATGTATTAATTTATCACTAGTTTTGCCAATTTGTGCATGACAAGTCTTTTGTGTAAGAGTGAGACATTTAGCTGGTGAGTAAATCTAGCATCTCAAACTCTACAAATTTTGTTGCAATCTATTTGTAATCACAGAAACATTGTTCTTTATTTAAAGTGTTCTCTGAAACAGAGTCAAATGTTCATGATGGTGACTAAAATGCAGAGAATTAGGAGCTTCCCAAAAAGAGATAGTTCTTGACCAGAAAAAAAAATTTCTATGAGGGAAATTATATGCCATTGTAATTCCTTGTACACACTGAAATAGTCTGAAATGTTGTAAATGTTAAAGGTCTGTTATCATATGCAAAAGGCAAGTGACAATGAATGCTGGCAAATATTTGTGAATTCAACTATACTTTATTGAGAGTAAAGATGATCACAACATGGGTGAAATTTCTTAGTTAACTGTAAGTCACTTTACAAATAAAAATATTAAAAGTAATATAGAAAAAAAGTACTGATGCATCCTCATTTTAAGGATGCTGGAGTGTAATAAAGGATAAAGAGTCCATTTCTGTAATTCTTCTGAGAACACAAAAAGTTCTAATTATATTTTGCCTCCATACCATTTCTGTTTCCACAAGTTCCTAAAAGAAAATTCTGTGTCTGGAAGAACTACGTAAGAAACAAGAAGAGAGACACACAAACAGGGACTGAGAGAAGGGGAGGGAAGGAGAGAGGGAAAAATCTGAAATCACTAAAGAACTAGATTTATATATTACATGTATTTAATGGTAGGTAAGTGGCACTACCAAAAGAATATTTTATAGTCTCATAGCACGCTTGTCATCTTCAATACAGTGATGGGAGTTGTATGTTGGTTATCGGCTAGGTTAACAGTAAAAACTCTCTTATAGGGCTATGTTTTAGAGAGATGAGTGTATTTTATTGGTTTTATTAATCAAATACAAACTGGCCTGCAACTTACTACTTTAATGTCTGTCCTAAAATATTGTAGGACAAGTTTAAATTTACTGATAACTTCCACATCTCAATACTGAAAGCCTGCATTTTTGTTTCTAAAAATGATTACTTTCTTTAAAAAGATCCAAGAAATGGATCCTAGAATCATGGATTTTTCAGAATGGAGAGAGGCTTTCAATGTCACTCAGCCTAACTGCCAATTGGAATTATGAATTATCTTGGAAACGTCCCGGGCCAGTGAGAACCTGCATGTTCTTTGGACACTTCCCATGATAGGGAATCTCACTACTCTGGGAGATCTTCATTTCCACTTCAAAGAGCCCTGGTGGTTTAAAATTTACCTATTCACTTTAAATCTGTCTCTTTCTAATTTGCACAGTATGGTCCTAATTTCTTCAGATGGAGAATCAAAGAACATATCTAATCTCACTTCCATGTGAAAACCCCATAAATGTTCAGCAGTGGCTGTACAGAAAGCATTTGGAAGAGACCCTTGCATGTAATGACCACTCAATAAATGCAAGCTATTATTACTTTTACCATCAAAACCCTAAAAACGCTTTTTCCTCAGACTTTTCCATACCTAGTTTCTTCAAGAGCCCCTTATTTAGAATGCTTTAAAAACTCCTCTCAGTCTCAACATGGTCAAGACACCCAAATTTTTTTCAGAGATTGAGAACCTGACTTAAAATGATAGGATGCTATGATTCTAGCTACATCTTTATTTCTTCACCATTTTCTTGTTTGTTTGTTTACAAAGACAGTTTAGTTCAACTCAATAAGACAAATATTGGGTGCTCGTGTGACACAATACAATCTGAAATCTTCCTAGCAGGGGACTCTGAAAGAAGAGAAAATCATTATGTAGGTTTTCCTTTGCTCTTTCATAATTATTATTTATCTAACTATTTACCCACTACTGATATATATTAAGATCTTTTCTTATCCTTAGTCTTAATCAGTTCTGTTACCAACTGGTAGTGTTCATTGGCTTTGTTTAAGAAAGTTGACTATAAGATTTATATTAATATTATATTATAAATATTTATAAAATGCAAATTTTAGGTTTTTTAATTGGCTGAATCCCATTATAACCGAACTCTATTAATATATATATACATATATATATAATTATTATTATTATAATATATACATCAGGTTTTGTTCTAACAATCCCCTAAGATTCTAAGAATCTGAGAATCTTCAGTACAATAAAATGTCAGTATAAAGAGAGAACTGGAGGAGTCCTGGGAAGTATTTTAAAGGATGTTTACTGTCAAACATGAGTACAGCATAGGCTCTCTGCTTTCACTTGAAGCAAATGAATTCTTGAGCTCTAGATATTTAACTTGGGCTTCATTATCATTATCATTATTATTTTCAAACTGTATTTATTAGGGTGATTTCCAATGAAAGATAATAGTGAAAAGGTTTTTCTATTCAACTGTCCTCTATAAAACTAACTACTCCTGGGTACCTGGGTGACTCTATCCGTTGAGTGGCCCACTTGGGCTGGGTCATGATCTCACTGTTTGTGAGTTTGAGCCTTCAGATCCTCTGCCCCCCACCTCTCTCTGCCCCTCCCCCACTCTCTCTCTCTCTCTCAAAAATAAACAAACACGAAAAAAACAAAAACTAACCACTCCTGCCCTAAAACAGAACAATGAAAAACAGAGAATAAAACTCCACCTTTAATGAAGCTGTCCAAACAAGTAAATTTTGTACTGAAGGTGGTGAGAGGATGACAAGAACAATCCTATGTCTCCATTGCTAACTTAAACGAGGAGGCCATTAGATGGAGGTGACTCTAATGCCATGGTGGCAAATGCCTCCAAGTTTGGAAATGGAAACGTAAGGACAACCAACTGCAAAACAGCCAACTAGGTTTTAAGCTATAGTCAATCAGTCATTTCCTTTCTTTGCTTCCACACCTTCTCACTATAAGTAGTTCTGCTAGCTCCTCTCAGAGAAGCACTTCTAACTACTTCTGGTTCGGGCCGCCCAATTCAAATAAATTTTTGCTAAAATAAATTATTATAAGTTTTAATATGCCTCAGTTTATCTTTTAACACTGTAGTCCAGAGTAGAGTTGTATGAAAGTCTGTGAAATGCTGTACCTTGAAATAGAGAATATAGCTTCTTTTTAAATACCTATGGATTTTCAAAAAAATGAATTAAATCTTATATGACCACAAAAACCTAAATTCATTCCAAAATTTATTTTTTTCAATATATGAAGTTTATTGTCATATTGGTTTCCATACAACACCCAGTGCTCATCCCAAAAGGTGCCCTCCTCAATACCCATCACCCACCTGCTCCTCCCTCCCACCCCCCATCAGCCCTCAGTTTGTTCTCAGTTTTTAAGAGTCTCTTATGCTTTGGCTCTCTTCCACTCTGACCTCTTTTTTTTTTTTTCCTTCCCCTCTCCCATGGGTTTCTGTTAAGTTTCTCAGGAGCCACATAAGAGTGAAAACATATGGTATCTGTCTTTCTCTGTATGGCTTATTTCACTTAGCATCACACTCTCCAGTTCCATCCACGTTGCTACAAAGGCCATATTTCATTCTTTCTCATTGCCACGTAGTATTCCATTATGTATATAAACCACAATTTCTTTATCCATTCATCAGTTGATGGACATTTAGGCTCTTTCCATAATTTGGCTATTGTTGAGAGTGCTGCTATAAACATTGGGGTACAAGTGCCCCTATGCATCAGTACTCCTGTATCCCTTGGGTAAAGTCCTAGCAGTCATTCCAAAATTTATAAATAGTGTGGGTCATTTTCTCTCATTCAATATAATACTACTAGTAGTATGGAGAAAATATTTTTTTTAATCCTCCCACCTGGCAATTAAAATAAAAACCTTTCAAATAACTTTGGATATAAATGAAAAACAGCCAAATTGCATATAAATTTTTAAATGATGATAATGAAAGTAATATGAACCCTTACATTCTCCCTCATCTCCCCTCCTGTGTTGCTCATACCATGTAAATCTGCCAGTTCTTTGAGGAGGCATCAAAGAAGACTCTAGTATCCACCATAGCCAGGGAACACCCAAGGAAACAAAACCCAAAACTGAAAGTTATTCATTTCCAAGCAACAGATAAATCCTATTGCGATTAGTAGGGTTTGCCAGTGAAATTGGAATGAGAGTTTAATGTGATGGTCATTCAATGAAATAAACATATCTAAACAGTTGGAAATGAAGAAACAAGATTAATTTGAGCTCAAAAGAGAAGATGCTACTTTACTCCAGAATTATTCTCCATACACAGCAGTATATTCACAATGGGAAAATACCATCTGGTTCCAGCACATAACAGACTAATACTTCTGTTCTCACTTCAAATCAGAATCTATGCGATTTAGCTATTTAGCTGTAACAAAGTATAGATTTTAAAAAATAATTGTATATATTAATATATATATTGTATATATATTTTCAAGCATTCACATTGTGAACCAAACACAAATAGAATTAATAATTATGTAATCTAAGAAGTTAAAAATAAAAATAGTGGTTTCTTGCATTTTTTTTTAATATTTATTTTTGAGAGAGAGAGAGACAGCATGCGAGCAGGGGCAGAGCAGAGAGAGGGAGACACAGAATCCAAAGCAGGCTCCAGGCTCTGAGCTGTCAGCACAGAGCCTGACACGGGGCTCGAACCCACGGACCACGAGACTGTGACCTGAGCTGAAGTTGGAAGCTTAACTGACTGAGCCACCCAGGCGCCCCCAAAATAGTTTTTAAATTTAATGAGTTAAAAGAAGAAAAACAGTGGATTAGAAAATAAATTCAGAAGCTGGTGCTTTAAATAAAGCAATAAAATGATCATCTACTACCATCTAATCAAGCAAGTAGAGTGCCAAAATAAAAAAATATATATTCGAAATGGAACTTAGAAGGAGAGTAATAGCTAAGATCCAGGAAAATCATAAAAAAAATATTGGAGAATGATTTGCTCAACTCTATGCAAATATATTTGAAAACCCAAATGAAATAATTTTTTTCCTTTTATTTCTATACCCTGATCCTATTTCCCTTACCCCTTAGGGATCCAATGTATTATTGTGTTTACTATTTACATTTTTGTTTCAGTGTCTCCTTATAAAATGTGACTCAATGTTTTATGTGCATTTATTTCCAACAAATGTAAATACTATCGTACCTACATTTCCCTACTGGCTTTTTTTAAACACTGAAGTTTCTAAGACTCATTCTAAAACTCATTTCTAAGTACTGGTGTGTGTGACTCACCAGTACTTTTCACAGCTGCCTATGTTCATCAACCACATTTAGCTATTCTCTCTTCCAGTTATGGGCACTATAACCTCAACTCACCACTCACACAGCCGAGACTATGACAAACACACTGGTACATGTCCACCTTTGTGTATGTATTAAACCTTCATATAAATATCAGGTTATAGATTTGAGTTTCCTTAATCTCCCCAGAAAAGTGCTTTCTCAGAAAGACTGCATCACACCATAATTGTAACCAGCAATGCAGAAAGTTTCTATATTTCCATATCCCTGCTAAACTTTGGCATCATTCAGCTTTCTTATTTTTGTCAATTCAATAGGTGCAAAATATTTGATCATTGCTTTAATTTGCATTTCTCTATGGTTTATATTTCTTCATATGTTTCTTGGCTTTTAGGATTTCCTTTTCAATAAACTGTCTGTTCATACCATTTTCCAGTTTTTACATTGGGATGGTTGTCCTCTGAATGTTTATTTAGAGCTATTTCTTTTCTTTTCTTTTCTTTTCTTTTTTTCTCTTCTCTTGTCTTCTTTTATTGTTGTAAGAACACTTAACATGAGATCTACTCTCTTAATTTGTTCAAGTGTCCTATACAGTACTGTCAGTCATTTTGAAGAGATATTTGCATGTCTTTGTTCATTGAAGCCCTATTCGTGACAGCTAAGATGTGGAAACAACCTAAATGTGCATTTGTAGATGAGTAGATAAAGAAAATGTGATCTATACATACAAGAGGATATTATTCAACCTTTAAAAAAGAAGGAAATTCTCCAATATGTGACAATACAAATGAATCTTAAGGATATTATGCTAAGTGAAATAAGCCAGTTACAGATGAAGCTATTATTTTTTTTAAATTTTTATTTTAGAAAGAGAGAGAGAGCAAGCAAGGTAGAGGTGCAGGGGGAGAGGCAGGGAGAGAGAGAGAGAGAGAGAGAGAGAGAGGATCTTTTTTTTTTTTTTTTTTTTAATTTTGAGAGACAGAGCACATGTGAGTGGGGGAGAGGGACAGAGGAAGAAAGAGAGAATCTTAAGCAGTCTCCATGCTCAGAGCTCAGAGCAAGGCCTGATGTGGGGCTCAATTTCACAATTCCTGAGATCGCGACCTGAGTCAAAATCAAGAGTCAGACCGTAACCGACTGAGCCACCCAGGTGCCCTGACAGAGAGAGAGAGACAGAAAGACAGAAACATGGGGATCCATCCCACAACCCTGAGATCATGACCTGAATCGAAACCAAGAGTTAGACACTCAATTGGCTGAGCCAGCTATCCAGGAACCCTGAAGCTATTACTGTTAATACACATTAATCATCTTTTGTTTTTCTTTGGTTTTAGGAATCATAAAAATATTCTTTCCTTTTGTTATCTCTCTACCAACCTTGTCCACGGTTTTGGTTTTTAGCAGAAATATTTGATTCTTAATTTTGATGTAAAAAGCTTCATCAATATTTTTCCTTTTTGATTTCTATGTTTTCAGTTTTAATTAGTAGACCTTCACTTCTCTGGATTACAAAAGATCTTAATAGTTTGCCTTTTACATTTAAGTCTCTCATTCATCCAAAATCACCTTCATACATGGTACATGGTTAGGGTCCATTTTTATTTTTCTCCATAAAGGAAGCCATCACCTACTCTATAGTTTCATGGTGATATGTTTGTAATATATGTTGTCAGAAATGCACAGGCCTGTCTCTGAACTCACTGTTCTGTTGCATTGTTAGTTCATGTGTTCTTGTACTAATATCATGCCACCTTTAGAACAAGGGCTTCATTGCATGTATTATTTTGCTCTTATAACACTAATTTGGCTATTAATGAACTTCTATTCTTCCACATAAATTTTAAGTTGTTTATTGAGTTCTTCAAAAAAAGTCAACTAGATTTTTGATTGGAAATGCTTTGAATATGCAGATAAATTTAGAAATAATTCCTATCACTGTAATACTAAGTTCACATTATCCAGAATCATGGAATATCTTTTCATTTATTTAAGTCATCTTCTTGGACCTTTTGTTAAAGTTTTAAGGTTTTTCCCAAGTAGGGCTTGAGTGTTCATGGTTAAATTAATTCTTCAGACATTTCATGATTTTTACTGCTTCAAGGGCTGAAATTATGAAAATAAGTATTTTATTACATTTTCTAGTTGGTTATTGCTGCTACTGATTTTTAAAAATTGATCTTTTGCCCAACAAATAAATTCTCTTTTTAGTTGTAATAATTTGTCTGTAAGTTCTTTTGTTTCCTAGGTTTATGATCATTATCATTTGCACATAATGCTAGTTTTCTTTCTTAACTTTCATCCCTTCCAAACTCGTTTGTATTTTTTTTCCTCATAACATTGGTTAGGACCCCCATCAATATGTGCAACAGTAATGGTAATAGTGGGTATACTTGTTCTGTTCTTATTGGGAGATAATTATCCATGCATATCTCATATTTCTACATGTATTACAAACAGAGAACTGTCTTTCTAGATTCTCTTTTCAGTGATGTGTTTCCAAAGTAAAAGGCAGGTTTGCTTACAGCCTTGGAAGAAAAAATAGTGTCTCCTTCAAGAGTGAAGGGCAGGTATGCTTACTGCTCATGACAAACTATTTGTATTCCCTAAGCTAGTTAAGGGTTTCTCTCCTGCAAACCAATCTCCAATGTGTGTACAGGTGGTCATCTGGCCTTCTGCGTGTTACCCAGTGGAAAGTTGGGCTTGGGAAATTGGCACAATACCGATATTCTATTGCTATTGCTGTAGTAAAATTCTTTATTCCTGAACCAGAAATCCCCTGTATTTTGTCATGAAACTGCAGCAAGCGAACTTATTAGCTTGCAAGTAGGGTAAAATCTACAAGCATTTGCTTGTAATAACTCTGAGCTGACAACAACACAAATGTCCATCTTTGGTGGAATTGATAAATTGTGGAATATTCATAAATTTGGAATTTATATACCAAAGAGAAAGAAATACTATATTAAAAAACATGGATGAATCTCACAAACATCATGCTGAGCAAATGAAGGTAGACACACAAGAGTGCATACTTTACATTTCCAAGGAAAACTAGTTTATAATTACAGACGAAAAGTCAGGACATTGGTTACTCTTGGGGTTGGGGAGAATGGTAACTGGAAGGGGCACAGAGGGCTTCTGACATTTTGGCAAAGTATTTCTTCACCTAAGTACTATTTACACAGGTGAGCTCACTTTGTGAAAATTTATTGATTTGTACATTTATCACTTGCACATTTTTCTTATGCATATTATAGTCCAATGGAATTTATGTAAAAATATTATTTCATTGGAAATAAATCAACAGAAAATAATCTGTGAATGGAGAATTAGAAATAGGCATTATTTCGATGGGAAATTATTATACGTATATGCTAAAGGTGTCATATCAAATCAGTTGTGAAAAGATAGGTTATATAAAATATGTTGGAGCAACTGGATAGATACCTGAGAAATAAAAACCAAGCAAAATCCTTTTCTAAATTCTCTTCTAAATTCTCATACCAAATATATTCAACAAGTAAAAATGTAAATGCAAAAAGTGCTTCCATATTAGTACAAAAAAATGACAGAATTTACTGTATGCTTTTGATGTGAAGTATTTTGTGTGACACAAATGAAAATATTCATAATTTGCCTTAAAAGTAAAAACTTCTTGGGGTGCTTGAGTGGCTCAGTCAGTTGACTGTCTGACTTTGGCTCAGGTCATGATCTCGTGGTTTGTGGGATGGAGCCCTGTGTCGGACTCTGTGCTGACAGTGTGGAGTCTGCTTGGGATTCTTTCCCTCTCTCTCTCTCTCTCTCTCTCTCTCTCTCTCCTTTTGCCTGTTCATGCTGTGTCTCTGTCAAAAATAAACAAACATTTTAAAAAAAGTAAAAACTTCTTAAAAAAAACATAAGTAGATTAACAAGTGCCCTTGAGATACTATTTCTTAGATCCTGCTTGTCCCCACTCATGAAGATTTTGAGGATCTCGAAGTTGTTCAGTGACCAAATTTATTTTGAACAAAAGGGGAGTATGACAACGTTGAACTTTATCTGAGCCATTGGCTCCAAAAGAACAGTAATGGTTGAGAGATTCCCACCCTTTATGTTCTGGAAAACACTAAATAGAAAGGACAACCATGTTCTGGCATTTTTCCAGATAAGACCCACCTCCAACTTTATCGGTAGTTCCTTTGTTCACTTGCCTCTATACAACCCAGGCCCCCCTTTTTCTTTGAGTGGTTTCCCATTAATGAATGCTCTCTCAAGTGCAATAGCCTAAATAAAATATAATCTTTTTAAAAAATAAAAATTAATCATAAACAAGATCAAAATGTCTTGAATTAACTGACAAATTCAGAATAAATATCTGAACATATAAACTTTTTCCCTTCACACACAACAGGCACTTATAAATCCATATTTTTTAACCTGGTAGACTGATGAAAAATTAAAAATTTTCAAAATGTTTAGTACTCGTGAAAATGTGAGAAAAACAGGCAGTCTTAATAATGTTTGAGTTTATGCTATTGCTATTGGTGCAACTTGTTGGTAGGCACATAGTCAAATCTGTCAAAATTTAAAGTGACTTTGGCGCAGCAATTCTAATATATGGACTTTACCTTGGATATGTACTTATAAAAAAATGCTTTGATATATGTACAAGGATGCTCATTCAATATTACTTTTCAGAGCAAAACAATCAGAAAAAAAACCCTTACAACTTTTTAAAATTTTTTAAAATGTTTATTTATTTTTGAGAGAGAGAGAGAAACAGAGTGCAAGTGGGGGTAGGGCAGAGAGAGAGGGAGATGCAGAATCCAAAGCGGCTCCAGGCTCTGAGATGTCAGCACAGAGCCCAACTCAAGGCTTGAACTGAGACTAAGTCAGATGCTTAACCAACTGAGCCACCCAGGTGCCCCTTACAACTTTTTGTTTAAGTAACTAATTAAATAAAGTATAATTCATTCACATAGTCAAATACAAAACAGCTATATAATAGGAATGAAATGCTGATATGAAGTGATCTCCATTGTAGTCTGATCCATAAAAAAAACACAAAAGATGTAAGTATGATCACATATGTATATAGATTCCATTTGTATGTACACATGAAACTGATAATAGGAATTAACTTCTGCATAGCGAGAGCATTGTTTTGTTTTATTTGGGGGTTTTGTTGTCATCACTTTGTATCTATATTTAACCCATTTTCGAGTCTCACTTAATGGTTTTCATCTCAAATCCTTTCTAGAACAGGAGCAGCTAGGTGGCTCAGTCAATTAAGCATCTGACTTTGGCGCAGGTCATGCTCTTGCGGTTTGTGAGTTTGACCCACGCTAGGCTCTGTGCTGACAGTGCAGAGCCTGCTTTGGATTCTCTGCCTTCCTTCCCTGCTCACATTCTCTCTCTCAAAAATAAATAAACATTAAAAAAATCCTTCCTGGACAAATCAATTTTAAAATATACAATCCGTGTTTATCAGTTTGTATCTCTTACCCCTGACCTTGCTAGGCGGGCCATATTCCTCCAACCCCAATACTTGCCACCACCAGTACCAAAATGTATCAGCCTAGATACCACAGGTCTACTATAATTCTCCCCCCCACACACTCCTTTTCTCTTCCTTCTTTTCATTGCACATTTTAATTTGAGCGTCAAATGAGAAATGGCATAATGTGTACAGTGACTTTGTGGTTCTGATTATGTATTGGACATGGAAGGAAAGGAAGGAGATAACTGTTTCCTCATCATAACTGTTTCCCCTTTATTGTTATCTACCAGAGAACCCAGGCTGATGATGTTTTGAAGATAACTGTCAGTTATGAAGATAAGCATACCAGAAACTCACCATTATTTATTCTAAGCTGTTATGATGCTTTTCATCTGAGCTCTTAAAGTTCTTGAGGATAGATATTATTATCCTGTCTATGAAGATAGAGGAGCTGAGCTATAGACAAGATTAAGTGGCTTGTTGAAGGATTCAAAGCAAGCCTGATGAGAGTTAGAAATCACATCCAGGTGGAGCGCCTGGGTGGCTCAGTCGGTTGAGCAGTTGAGCCTCTGACTTTGGCTCAGGTCATGATCTCACAGCTAGTGAGCTTGAGCCCTGGGCTGGCCTCTGGCTCACGTGGATCTGGCTTCAGATCCTCTGTCCCCCTCTCTCTCTACCCCTTCCCCGCTGGTGCTCTCTATCTCAAAAATAAATAAACATGAAAGAAAAAGAAAGAAAGAAAGAAAGAAAGAAAGAAAGAAAGAAAGAAAGAAAGAAAGAAAGAAAGAAAGAAAGAAAGAAAGAAAGAAAGAAAGAAAGAAAGAAAGAAAGAAAGAAAGAAAGAAAGAAAGAAAGAAAGAAAGAAAGAAAGGGGAAGGAAGGAAAGAAGGAAGGAAAGAAGGAAGGAAGGAAGGAAGGAAGGAAGGAAGGAAGGAAGGAAGGAAGGAAGGAAGAGAAATCACATCTAGGTTTTTGGATTCCAGCTTCTCTACCACAGTGACCAGAGAATTGGTATCACTTTCACCATTATAGGACTATTAGTTCTAAGCCATTACCATGTCTTTCTTTCATTCAAGATTTTATAAGTTCTTCATAAATAAATAAAATTGTCATTCAAACACACCCCAAAACTTGGGGTATTTCTCAGAACAAAATCCAGACACCTTTGCCCTTGTGAATAAGTAACAAATGAGGAAAAGAAGGAAGGTCCATTTTTACTTTAGTCACTGAAATCATAGTATCATCTTGAGCATGTGATTTTGCTTGCATGTTCTAACTTGTCAGCTATAGAGTTTGGATAAAGCTTCACTACTCCTTGGGGAAGTAAGAGCTACTGAGATAATTTCTTTAAAACCCTTGGAGTTCAATGATACTAAATGAAAAGAAACAATGGGTGGCCATCTGCATCATTCTATTTACTGAGTTAGGACCTCAGAAATGTGTGTTGCCTCAGGACATTCTCTTCCCCAGCAATCCCTCTGATTTATTGAAGCTCTCAGGATGTTTGCAAAGGCAAGAAATCTAGAGAATAGGGCAGAAAAATAAAGCACATACAATCTGCTTCTTCTATAAGCCAGGGTTCTGTCTCTGGATTACATGGGTTCAAAAACGAATCCCTTCACTTAACAGCAGTGTGACTTTAGATGGGTTATTTATTCTTGTGCCTCAGTTCCTTTGTCTGGAAAATGGGGCTAAAGCTAATATTTACATCATAGAATTGTGAAATTAGTTAATACATGTAAATAACTTTGAAGACTGTCCAGCACATTATAAGAATTAAATAAATGTTAGACATTGTTATTGATGTTATTGACATTATTATTAATTACATATAAATGTATTTACATATTACTATAAAAATTAATTATATAATACATATTCTTATATATGTTAGAATACATAAGATGTGGATGTGCTGACTCTCACAAATGACCCAAACATTTTATCAATTTGAGATCACTTTGCATTAACATGCTCCTCTTTTAGATAACCCAAGGCTCAACAATTTTTTTTTAAAGGCCAGATAATAAGTATTTTTGGCTTTGCTGATTGCACAGTCTCTGCCACAATTACTCAGGGTTCAGCTCTGTTGTTGTAGCTTGAAAGTAACCATAAAAAGACTTAAATGAGTGGGTGTTGCTATGTTCCCTTAAAAGTGTACTTATAAAGACAGACCATAGTTTGCCAACCTCTAAAATAAACCAAGAAATATTTCTAAGTCATTCCCTTTACTTAATGAAGTAAGGGACCTCAATAAGGAAAGTATACTTCCTGCCAAAAGACAGGAGATAAAACATATTTCCTATTACCATGCCCAGATATCACCTCAAGGCAAGATGATGATGCTCCTATAGGGCAGACTGCTCAGGTAAGAAAGCAAAGCCAGAGCACTGAACACAGAGAAGCCATTCCTAGGGAAATGAGTGGCATTTATCTCACAAAGGACTGGAAAGAGAAACCATCTTTGAGAACATGGTCGATGAAGTCTGGGTACTTAAAGCAAACCTTTAGCATTTATAGATGTAAAGTTTCTGAAAACACTAAGAAAGGCTTTACTTAAGGAAGCAATGTCCCAGCACACGCGGATGGGGGACAGGAATGATGGTGGCAGGGAGGGGAAGGGGCGGTCACATAATAATTGAGGACTAGCATAACATGGACTATGCAAGATGAAAAGAAATCTGGACCAGACTAGAACCAAGAACTAATCTCGTAGCTACTTATGGATTTTCATCAGGTCCCTACTGAAAAGAAACTAAAAATTAGTATCAGAATTCCTTTGTATATCACTTATAGTGATAGTACTTAGCTCAGGATATTGTTCTATCCTTGAAATACTAAAATTGAAACTACTTGTAGTTTAAATGGACCTTGGGAAAATAAGCTACAGGGGTCCCCCTGCATTACCTCATTTCTAATGTAAGGCTTGTTCAATTTGTTGTGCAGAAGGATATTCTAATCCTAAGCATCAAATATTTATTGTATTGAATCCCCTGGATGAAAGGTTAATCAGAGGGGACTTTAAGAGAGAAGATAGTATGAAAAATGACTGGATCATAAGCTTCACAAGGACAGAAAACATAATGTTCTGTTTACCACTAATGCACACTGTCTGACTGACCTTCAGACATTCAAATAGATGTGGAATAAATGAACGAAAGTTTATAGTTTACCACTGTGTTTAGAGTAGTCAAATATTATTTATATTTTTATCTACAGAGTGCACTGTTATTTTCAGTCCATTCAATAGCTTCACACGGTTTTACATAAAAACTCTCCTCCAGATACCACCTTTATCATATAGCTAGGTGGACCTTACGTAACTATCCTAGTCAAGGTCCTTGCCCGAAATGAGTAAAAACTGAGTAAGCAGTGACCCATAATGACAAATCTTATTTCTTTCCGTAGCTAATCTTCATTAATGTATTACATATATTAACTGTATATGTACCTACTTCCAAATTTTGTCTCATCCAGGGAATAGGTTTTAAAAAGTAATGGCATCTCCCATTTGAGAGACCTTTGAAACAATCCCCCAAAATATAGAGGGGCATTTTTGGGTTGAGAGGATATTTAGCAGGTTGCTAAAGATTAAATTCATGAACTTAGTCTTTGACTTTGAGCCATGTTAAATTATGCCCTTATTCATAATTATTAGACTATATTAAACATTGTAGGTTTCTGATAAGATATTGAAAAAGAAGAAAATAAATCACAGCATTTGGGCTCTCCTATGATGCCAAATTGCTAGTCACTTTTTTGGAAAACCATCAGCTAAAGCAGAATATGCATGTATTTTATATACTTTTTATATAATTATATATATATAATAAATTTATATATTTATTACATTTATATAATTTAGATTTTATTTGTATATTATATGTATTGTACATATACTGGATAATTTATGAGGTCTTTCATTTGAGTTTTGCTAATAAGTTAGTAAGAGTTTTAAGCTGGGCCAGTCCTCTAAAATGTTTTGCCTGCATAACACTATATTTCTAGAAACAAAAAAAAAATATTATACCTTCACGATTAAGTTTATTTTATGACGCTTTTTTTTTAATTATCATAAAACAAGGCTAAATGTTTCCATTTGGTCCTGTAGTTACTTTTTTATTGCTAAAGCCCTATATAGCAAAGGATGTTACTTTGCCTTATTCAACAAGAATTTTTTATGCTGTTTTCTACTCTTTCAGGATTTTCAGATATAAATAATACAGACTTTTACAGAAATGAATTGCCTTCAGTGCTTTGCAAAGGTATCATTACATCAAGGACTTCATAAACTAAAAACCTAATGAAATTACTGCCATGTAATTCTCTGCAGGTTGTTTCCTAGGCTGTAATGCTATATTCAGTATACGTTTTAAAGTAACCAAAGCAGCAGTGGACTACTGCTTCACTTCAGCTGGTCTGGTATAATCATAATTTCTATGTAAATCAATATAAATTTATATTATTAAATGATTTGAAGACTGGATTTTAAATAATTGAAGACATAAGGTTTCATTGTGAGACAGAGGAACGAGGCTCACTCACAGGAACTGAGTAAATTTTTTTAAGGCACAAAGAGGTCTCTTGGAAATCTTTCTTCCTAGTCTACTAAAAGTTATACTGGTTATTTGAAAAGCATTTAGAGTGATTTATTTTTTTTTTAAGATCAAGAGGATATTGTAAAGAAAATGAGATTATGGCTCAGATTATGGCTAATTACTACTTTCAAGAAACTCATATATAAAATATATGTGTATAGATATGTAACATATCCATATATATAATATATGTATTATAAAACATACACCTTGGTAAAAGGTTGTTTATAAATTAACATTTTGAAAAATGTTTTTGAAATATAAAACATTGTGAAAAAGAAAACATTTCAAACATTCTTTCTGAGAAACAAATTTATGATAATCAACATCCATTGGAAGTGTTCCCAAGCATGAGGTGCTAAGAGGAAATAACTGGAAAATGTATGTCGGCTGTGATTCAGAATGCAGAGCCAGATTATGATTTTTAAAACTGGCTCTACCACTTACTAACTGTGTGGGGGCAATGGTATACCTAACCGCATTAGGATGAGCTAGGTTACCACCCAGTAAAACTCAACACCAAAAATAAGTGACTTACAAAATAAATTTTACTTCCCATCCATACAAAGCTTATGTAGGTTCACTCAGATCTCCAGGGCAGCCAGGATCCTTCAGTAGGTGCAACATTCCAGGCTGCTTGAATCTTATAGAATCTTCATACTGATAAGGGCCTCCATCCCATCATAGCAGGGCCAGAGCAAGCATGGAGAACCCAAGCATCAGGTCTTACAGGCTTTCCCTTTTCTATTATGACAATATTGATTATTGTGAAGTAGGCAGAGAATTATGATAAAGTTAACCTGATTTTAAAATTGTATCATCTCATTTTAGAACTTGAAAGGGCCTAAAAATACTCCAGACAAGCCCCCTTATTTTACAGATTTGGAAACAGACACAGAAACAGGAGAAAGTATAACAATTTTGCCCAAGATTACACAGCCAGCAATAGCAGAGTCTGAAGTTCAAATACAGATATCCCTTCTAGCTCCCTAATGGCTGCAATTCTACCACAACCTATGGAAGTGTTCCAACCTTTTTGCCTCTTCTGTCATATCCTAAAGACCAGGGCAACAAGGTGCTTAGGTGTCTCTTTTCTAAATTTACATTGAATGGAAAACCCAAAAATGATGTTAATGATAGAGGAAATGTCTCCAGGCCTCCAATGGTATTGCCACAGCTACTCTCAATTTCTACTCTTTGTATTTTAACAGTGTGATACTTATCATCCAACTCAATTGAAAATCCAGGATTAAATTCCATATTGAAAAATAATATTTTTGCTTAGAGGAGGAAAGAATAGGTCTGAGAAAAGAGACAGAAAAACATACCGCAGAACTTTGAAAATGATTTTAAAAAGAAAGTCGTCTTTATCATGTTGTGCTTTCTGAAGCAACACTATTTGAAAATGAATTTATCCTCAGACTCTTCTTTACCCACGCTGTGCTGCAAGGTCTATTACTATCAGTAGGGAGAAATGGAGTGCTGAGCTATAGCTGTAACAGGTGGGTTTTGTTTCCATTTGCTGAGTGAAGGGGAAATAAAACAACATGTCATAAGCAAAGTGCCTACTGTGTTTACTGAAGGGTATGAATGGCAATGACTACCACAATCACTTTCCACATGAGCAGATTCATGTTCAAAATATAGCTTCAGTTACCACGAAAATGAAAGGAATGATCAGAGTTCTATTACCATTTCCATTCACTTAGTTCATTACCATATAACTTTCTACTTTCTCTTCCCTGCTTTCATTCAGACCCCAGCACTGTGAGGAAAGGCACCCTCAGCTCATGAGGCTGAGTTGAGGAGGAATGCTACCCTCAAGCATCCTGGGAAATGCCTGACCAGAAGTGAGACAGTTAGAGACCATGGGAACAAGCCTTAAGTGAAAAACATTATTCACTTGGGACACTTTCTATTGGCTGTTATTGTTAAACTGCTTCTTTTACAAGAGCAAAACTGGGATGCAGCGCCATATACAAGCCAGACTTAAAACAGAGGACCCGGGCTCCAAAAGGCACCAATGGACTGACTGCCTGAGTTGCCTGCCAATATCAACCAATCAAGGTGAGTCTCCTCCAACTGAACAGGACCGGGCCCTTCTTCTTTCCCCTTTTCCTCTTAGCATACTGGACTGGTGGGAACTGGAATGGGAACTTTATATAAGCAGGGCCTCTCCCATGTTGGGAGGCCAGCCTTAACTATTCTCTGCTGGTGATGTGTCACCCTTCAGCTAAAGCTGTAGCCCGAATAAGGCCTTGTTTGTGCCTTTGATTTGTGGGTCTGGTCGTTTCAGTTGTCAGGCTTAAGTACTCGACTCTGGTAACAGAACTACTGTTGCCAGTTACTTCTTTGCTGAGCCACTCATCTTGCAAAGCTGACGATTTTTTAAATGAATCCAGAAGTGCAATTATTATATGTGACACCCTCAATACACCCGTTAAGAATGTTTTTGTGGGGGCAATCTCCTTTTAGACCCTATATAATATCATCTGACTTTAACAACTAGAGAACATTATTTATTCAAATGGCAGCTTGCTTACTGGATGACATTGACAGAAAATAGTTACACACCTGAAGCCCAAAGATTCTGCAAAATTTTGTTTAGTGTAACGAAGACCATAATGACATTCTTATTATTAAGCACAATATATATTTAAAAAACAAAAGCTGGTACATCCTATTCTTTTAAAATGGCATTGAGACTATTCTTTCTCTAAAGCATTATGTATCAGAGAGGTCTAGATAAGAATAGAAGCAATCCTTTAGTGGAGTAGCTTAGACCTCTCAAAGATGATATTTGTCATTCATATCAAGCCTGAGCGAGTATTTTGGCTAGTTTTATATGTCAGAACCAAAACTGAAGGCTTAGCAAGGACACCGTTTCTTGCTTTGAATGAGGCAGGCTAAGAAGATGTACATCATTTTGCTCACACACTGAACTCCCCTCCCTTTTGTTCCTGCTTCTCTCCTGCTTGGAGTTGACTCCTCCTTCCTGCAGCTCTGAGGATCACAGGCTGATTGAAGAACACAGCGGTTCGACGGGGAGCTGTGCTCAGTGTCTGTCTCTCTCTTATTTTCCTTCTCTCTGTCTCTCTCTCCCTCCCTCTCCTTTCCCCACCCCCCACCGTCCCCCCTCCCCCGCTCTGTTTTGCTTGTGTCTTTCTCTGAACCTGCAAAGCTGACACCTACCTGATAATCTCTCTGCCTTTGAATGCAGCTCTGGAACCAAATGCATCGCTTTACTGCTCTTAAAAAGTGAATAGAGTTTGATTACCTCAAGCTACAAGCTGCTTTGCTCCCTAAGAAGGACACAAAAGGAGCCAGACATCATTGTTTTTCAATCTACCTGAGAAGCTTTTTGCATTTATGCCAGAAACTTGATGGTTTCAGGAGGAAGTTTGGGGTTTGTTTTTAATTGGAATGTTGAAAAGTTTTTTACTGATGCTTTTAAATGGAACTCAATTTTTAAATATGGGTTAAGTCAGATCTAAAGGAGACATGCCTGATCATTTTCTGCTGGACTGACGGGGAACTTCTAGAGGGAAATTTGGTAGGAGAAAAAGATCTGATTTGCAACTAACAATCATGCTTTATTTTGAGAATATTTACAGACTCACTGAAAGGGAAATTAAATATTGACCAAAGACAATGTCTGGATTTTCCAGTAACTTATCAACAAATGACTCTACCCTGTGGAAAGAAAATCATAATTCGACGGACCTTTTAAATCTGCCAGGAACTCTGAATATCTATCTGTTTTGCCTGACATGCTTAATGACTCTTGCAGCCCTGGCAGGCAGCATTTATTCACTAGTTTCCCTGCTGAAAACGCACAACAGAACCGTTGTGTCCATGCTTGTGGCTTCCTGGTCTGGGGATGATCTCATGAGTGTCCTGTCGGTGACCATCTTCATGTTTTTGCAGTGGCCAAACCAGGTCCCTGATTACTTCCAGGCTCTGTGCACCACCTCTGCCTTACTATATTTATGCCAGGGCCTCTCGAGCAACTTAAAGGCGACTCTCCTAGTCTCATACAACTTTTACTCCATGCACAGGGCTGTGGGGAGCCAGGCAGCCTCCAGAAGATCCGGCCAGGTGCTCGGCGTGGTGCTGACCGTGTGGGCAGCCAGTCTGCTGCTCTCGGCGCTCCCGCTGTGCGGCTGGGGCACCTTCGTGCGCACGCCGTGGGGCTGTCTGGCGGACTGCTCCAGTTCCTACGTGCTGCTCCTCTTCGCTGTGTACACTTCGGCCTTCGGACTCCTCGCCGGCCTCTCTGTCCCGCTCACTCACCAGTTGCTGTGTTCGGAGGAGCCGCCGAGGCTCCACGCCAACTACCAGGAGATTTCCCGCGGAGCTTCCACTCCTGGGACCCCTCCAAGTCGTGGGGGAGTGCTTTCCTTGTCTCCAGATGATGCTCCCGGCCCTGCGCTGCGCTATTCTGGGGGATGCTCCCCCAGCTCCGACACTGTGTTTGGACCGGGTCCACCAGCGAGGGCACAGCTGGGGCAGGGGCCGGGACACGAGGCTACCGCTGTGGTTGGAGCCTGCAGGCGTGAGAACCGGGGGACTCTCTATGGCACCAGGAGCTTCACCGTGAGCGTAGCGCAGAAGCGCTTCTCTTTGATCCTAGCGCTGACGAAAGTCATCCTTTGGCTGCCCATGATGGTAAAAGTGCAGTTTCTCACGTGCGCGGGTGTGTGTACCAGACAGTATGAGTGCGTGTTGGGAATAGCGTCCCCGGTTGAGAGAGTCCCCAAGAGACGCACAGTTAAGTCCGCTTCCAAATGTGTCTGCTGGGTTTAGACTCGCACTTGGGGGAAGGCAGCTCACCGGTAGAGCTTGTAGACTTCGAAGCCTTTGCTACTAAGTGCTTCTCCTTTCAAAATTGGGGAGGGGGACAGGGAGCACTTTTGGGCGCGGGGGACAGTTTTCCTAGATCTAACGTGACCAAGGGTGTTGTTCTCTTCTCCTGTAGCAATATCTGGGGATATTCAGAAAAGAAGGGAGGTAGTAAAAGGGTTTTCTTTCCAGCCAACCCTCTGTCATCCCTTTCTCTCCAATCCATTTCTGCCTAGTAAGGACACCGCCCATCCTCAGCAGGGAGACAGATTGGAGAGTTGCAATCAGAAGTAGAGAGGGAAGAGAGCAGACCAAATAGGCCTTTTTTTTTTTAATATGAAATTTATTGTCAAATTGGTTTCCATACAACACCCAGTGCTCATCCCAACAGGTGCCCTCCTCAATGCCCATCACCCACTTTCCCCTCCCTCCCATCCCCCATCAACCCTCAGTTTATTCTTAGTTTTTAAGAGTCTCTTATGGAGGAGGCAAACAGGCTTTTTTGTTCAAGCCTTCAGAAAGAACCCAGTTTTGACCCAGGAAGGTGGCGTCCTGCTGTGACAAGCAGTCTGGGGAGTGGGGTGAAGTGAGGGTCCAGGGATGTGACAAAGGCCATCTGGAGTACCAGATGCAGGTTTTCAGGATGCCTGCCTGTTTTCCCAGTAGCGTCCCCACTATTGTAAATTGTGCTTCTCTGGAGGAGACCTGAGGTGGCAGGGGCACAGACCAGGCACCCAGGAGTGGAAACCACCCAAAGCCCTGTGGTCTAAATCAGGGGGCCTCATTCATCCCAAGAGATCCCAGTGGTCCATCACCAAAACTGAGCTTCTGACTCTCAGGCAGGAAAGGAGCCTGGAGAAGGGTGCTGGGGCAGGCAGCATGCTTGGGGGAAAGGCCTGGCAAAGTGGAAAATTGTATCCTGGGATAGGTCTGAAGCTCTTTGCCTTTGCAGATCCACATGATGGTCCAGCATGTGGTAGGGTTTCAGAGCC